>NC_088221.1:24419660-25072160 GCF_036934945.1 Oncorhynchus masou masou
AACTAGATTTTCAACCACTCCACACATTTTTTTGTCAACAAACTATAGTTTTGCCAAGTCGGTTAGGACATGTACTTTGCACATGACAAGTCATTTTTTCCAACACTTGTTTACAGACCGATTATTTCACTTATAATCACAATTCCAGTGGGTCAGAAGTTTACATACACTAAGTTGACTGTGCCTTTAAACAGCTTGGAAAATTCCAGAAAATTATGTCATGGCTGTAGAAGCTTCTGATAGGCTAATTGACATAATTTGAGTCAATTGGAGGTGTACCTGTGGCTGCATTTCAAGGCCGACCTTCAAACTCAGTGCCTCTTTGTTTGACATCATGGGAACATCTAAAGAAATTAGCCAAGACCTCCACAAGTTTGGTTCATCCTTGGGAGCAATTTCCAAACGCCTGAATGTACCACGTTCATCTGTAAAAACAATAGTACGCAACTATAAACACCATGGCATCATGCAGCCGTCATACCTCTCAGGAAGGAGACGCATTCTGTTTCCTAGAGAAGAACGTACTTTGGTGCAAAAAGTGCAAATCAAGGACCTTGTAACGATGCTGGAGGAAACAGGTACAAAAAGTATCTATATCCACAGTTAAACGAGTCCTATATCGACATAACCTGAAAAGCTGCTCAGCAAGGAAGAAGCCACTGCTCCAAAACCGCCATAAAAAAGCCAGACTACGGTTTGCAACTGCACATGGGGACAAAGATTGTACTTTTTGGAGAAATGTCCTCTGGTCTGATGAAACCTTGGGTCTTCCAAATGGACAATGACCCCAAGCATACTTCCAAAGTTGTGGCAAAATGTCTTAAGGACAACAGAGTCAAAGTATTGGAGTGGCCATCACAAAGCCCTGACCTCAATCCTATAGAAGATTTGTGGCAGAACTGAAAAAGCGTGTTCGAGCAAGGAGGCCTAAAAATCTGACTCAGTTACACCAGCTCTGTCAGGAGGAATGGGCCCAACTTATTGTGGGAATCTTGTGGAAGGCTACCCGAAACCTTTGACCCAAGTTAAACAATTTAAAGGCAATGCTACCAAATACTAATTGAGTGTATGTAAACTTCTGACCCACTGGGAATGTGATGAAAGAAATACATGTGTTTTAATTTATGTTTTCATTCCAGGCTGAAAGTCAACAAAAAGGTCCTCAACTGGCAGCTTCATTAAATAGTAGTCTCAACGTCAACAGTGAAGAGGTGACTCTGGGATGATATTCTTCTAGGCAGAGTTGCAATGAAATGAGCCATATCTCAGACTTGCCAATAAAAATAAAAGATTAAGATGGGCAAAAGAACACAGACACTGGACAGTAGAACTCTACCTGGAAGGCCTCTTCACTGTTGAGACTGGTGTTTTACGGGTACTATTTAATGAAGCTGCCAGTTGAGGACTTGTGAGGCGTCTGTTTCTCAAACATTTTGAAAGGGGGTGGTGATTTTCTATTCCCACTGTACATGACCTTCACCCTGCACTACCCTTTCTTCACCCTATACCAAACATGGCCTCAAACGTTTGCTTACTTCATCCTAGCCTGAAAACGCATCGCTGGGGACTGGGCTGGTAATGCAGATGCACTTGTTTTGTTAAATAAACACTTTACAATTAAGATTCCTTGCCTTAAAATAACCCTATTAGTGTTTTGATGACCCTAATATAATCCTATTATTTATTTTTACTAATTGAACCTTTATTTAACTAGGTAAGTCAGTTAAGAACTAATTCTTATTTACAATGACAGTCTGCCAAAAGGCAAAAGGCCTCCTGCGGGGACGGGGCCTGGGATTAAAAATACAAACAAATTAAAGAAAAATATAGGACGAAACACACATCACGGCAAGAGAGACAACACTACATAGAGAGAGACCTAAGACGACAACATAGCATGGCAGCAACACATGACAACACAGCCTGGTAGCGACACAACACGACAACAACATGGTAGCAGCACAACATGGTAGGAGCACAAAACAGAGTACAAACATTGTTGGGCACAGACAACAGCACAAAGGGCAAGAAGGTAGAGACAACAATACATCACACAAAGCAGCCACAACTGTCACTAAGAGTGTCCATGATTGAGTCTTTGAATGAAGAGATTGAGATAAAACTGCCCAGTTTGAATGTTTGTTGCAGCTCGTTCCAGTCGCTAGCTGCAGCAAACTGAAAAGAGGAGCGACCCAGGGATGTGTGTGCTTTGTGGACCTTTAACAGAATGTGACTGGCAGCACGGGTGTTGTATATGGAGGATGAGGGCTGCAGTAGATATCTCAGATAGGGGGGTGTGAGGCCTAAGAGGGTTTTATAAATAAGCAACAACCAGTGGGTTAAAACGACGGGTATACAGAGATGACAGGTTCACAGAGGAGTATAGAGTGCACAATGTGTCCTATATGGAGCATTGGTGGCAAATCTGATGGCCAAATGGTAAAGAACATCTAGCCGCTCGAGAGCACCCTTACCTGCCAATCTGTAAATTGCGTCTCCGTAATCTAGCATGGGTAGGATGGTGATCTGAATCAGGGTTAGTTTGGCAGTTGGGGTGAAAGAGGAGCGACTACGATAGAGGAAACCAGGTCTAGATATAACTTTAGCCTGCAGCTTTGATATGTGCTGAGAGAAGGACAGTGTACCATCTAGCCAAACTCCCAAGTACTTGTATGAGGTGACTACCTAAAGCTCTAAACCCTCAGAGGTAGTAATCACACCGGTGGGGAGAGAGGCATTTTTCTTACCAAACCACATGATCTATGTGTTGGAGGTGTTCAGAACAAGGTTAAGGGTAGAGAAAGCTTGTTGGACACTAAGAAAGCTTTGTTTTAGAGCATTTAAGACAAAATACAGGGAGGGGCCAGTTGAGTATAAGACTGTATCATCCGCATATAAATGGATGAGAGAGCTTCCTACTGCCTGAGCTATGTTGTTGATGTAAATTGAGAAGTGCGTGGGGCCTAGGATCGAGTCTTGGGGTACACCCTTGGTGACAGGCAGTGGCTGAGAGAGCAGATGTTCTTACTTTATACACTGCACTCTTTGAGAGAGGTAGTTAGCCAACCAGGCTATAAAAAAAAACTATAACATACACTCAAAGCACAGGGTCAGGGGTACAACTGCTCCCTGGCGAGTTAGAATCTACCCAACAGGACCTCAGCTAATCCAACATACACTGGAATCCACAAAACGGCCGTGTGTGTGTGTGTGTGAGTGTGTGTGTGCGCGCGCTCGTGGCTTAGATTCCAGGAACATTTCAGTAGATGAGGGAACTCCCCCTCATTTTTAAAACCAATCAATGACTGACTTGAGTAATGAAAATTATGGGTCTTTACCTTTCTCCTCTCCCTCTCTGGGTTGAAGGTGCCAAACCACGACTGCATCTGAGGAAGGAGCACAAAGAACACACTGTCTGAGTCCCGTTTGGTAGACACACACAAGTACTTCACCTGAGACTCGAGGAGAGTTAAATAAGCCTCATTTAATCCACTGTCAGTCAATGCTGAAGCGCATCCAGGGAACGAACAAACGAACACACACACACACACACACACACACACACACACACACACACACACACACACACTCAGCTACTCAAAGCTGAGATAGACAGGGAATGCTTTAACAACCAAAACAAAACATGTGCAGCTCCCACCTCTCCAAAGAGCATTACTGATCACAGCTGAGTCTACCACTAAAGGGATGGGGGAGGGGGGGATAGAGAGGGTAGAGAGAAAGAGATACAGAAGCATAGAGAGAATGAAAAGAGAGAACGTTGGATAGATATGGATAAAAAAAGAAGAGACAGACACGAGTGGCCAGCCCAGGCATCTCAAGAGAGGAGACTAGATTGTTCATTCTTTCTTTCTCTCCCTCCATTTCTCTCTTTCATCTCGGGGGAAGTCCAGCAACAATAGAAAGCTCAATCGGGAATCAGCTGCTCCTCAAGACACACACACACACAGTGTGTGGTTTACACAATCAAGAGCAATCTAAACAGAGGAGTCTGTGAAGAGCCTCTGTCAGCCATGGACGCGTGCACACACACACACACACACACACACACACACACACACACATATACTCTGACACACACGTACTCTTACACACTGAGAGAGCGACAGAGAGAGAGAGCGAGAGAGAGAGCGAGAGAGAGATCGGCACACATTCATTCTGTTCAACTATTTAACAACTCAGCGTTGCCATGGTTTCTGTCTGCACTACAGCTCTCGTCATTGGATGTTTGTGTGTGTGTGTAGTCATGTGTTTGTGTAATTTCTACCTGTGTGTGTGTGTTTGTGTGTGTGCGCTAGGAGGTTAGAGTGAGGATGAGTGTTTATTTACACATGAGAGAGAGTCAGATAGCATGAAAGAATGAGACAATGGCCGCCTATCTAACCACCTTAGACAAAGGTTGCTTGTGTGTGTACGACAATGATGTTGTCTGCCCTTGCACAGAAGCATGTGTGAGAATCTCTAATTTCGTTGATGAATCCTCCTCATGAGAGCTAGAGGATCCCCTCCTGCACACAAAGAATTCCTTAAAAGAGCTAGGTTTCCATCCAATTGACGACAGATTTTCATGTGAATATTCAAAAAGTCACATTTTCCCACCAGAGACGTGTTTCCATCAAATGGACTTGTTGCGGATAAAGGCCTGTGTCTGATGACGCATATAAAACTGACTTTTGTGATTAAATTCCGAACAAAAAATACAAGTTAAATGGATTTTCATTGCTTTTTCAACTGTAGGTTTTGACACAAAAAATGTTGCATTTAGCGAATGTGCCCATTCTGGTATTGACACGTACGCTCTAGCTAAGAGCTCGCAGATATAGCCTACATGATGAGATTATTATGGACAAAAGACCAAGATTATTTTAAATTGAACAAAAAGTAAAGTGTTGGTTTCAGGTTTTACGAGCTGAAATAAAAGATCCCAGAAATTGTTCATACGCACAAAAAGCTTATTTCTCTCAAATCTTGTGCACAAATTTGTTCACATCCCTGTTAGTGAGTATTTCTCTTTTGCCAAGATAATCCATCCACATGAAAGATGTGGTATATCAAGCAGCTCATTAAACAGCATGATGATTACAGAGGTGCACCTTGTGCTGGGGACAATAAAAGGCCACTCAAAAATGTGTAGTTTTGTCACACAACACAGTGCCACAGATGTCTCAAGTTTTGAGGGACAGTGCAATTGATATGCTGACTGCAGGCATGTCCACCAGAGCAGTTGCCAGAGAATTGAATGTTAATTTCTCTTCCATAAGCCACCTCCAACATCATTTTAGAGAATTTGGCAGTACGCCCAACCGGCCTCAGAACCGCAGACTGTGTGTAACAACGCCAGCCCAGGACCTCCACATTTGGGAACGTCTGAGACCAGCCACCCGGACAACTGATGAAACTGTGGGTTTGCACAACCAAATAATTTCTGCATAAACTGTCAGAAACCGTCTCAGGGAAGATTATCTGCATGCTCGTCGTCCTCACCAGGCTCTTGACCTGACTGCAGTTTGGCATCGTAACCGACTTCAGTGGGAAAATGCTCACCTTCGATGGCCACTGGCACGCTGAATCCAGGTTAACTGTACCGGGCAGATGGCAGACAGCGTGTGTGGCGTCGTGTGGGTGAGCGGTTTGCTGATCAACATTGTGAACAGTGCTCCATGGTTGTGGTGGGGTTATGGTATGGGAACGCATAAGCTACGGACAATGAACACAATTGCATTTTATCAATGGCAATCAATGCACAGAGATACCGTGACGAGATCCTGAGGCCCATTGTCGTGCCATTCATCCACCATCATCACTTCATGTTTCAGCATGATAATGCACGGCCCCATGTTGCAAGGATCTGTACACAATTCCTGGAAGCTGAAAATGTCCCAGTTCTTCCATGGCCTGTATAGTCACTCAGACATGTCACCCATTGAGCAGGTTTGAGATGCTCTGGATTGACATGTACGACAGCATGTTCCAGTTCCCACCAATATCCAGCAACTTCGCACAGAAGAAGAAGAGGAGTGGGACAACATTCCACAGGCCACAATCAACAGCTTGATCAACTCTATGCGAAGGAAATGTCGCGCTGCATGAGGTAAATTGTGGTCACACCAGATACTGACTGGTTTTCTGATCCCTACTTTTTTCTTCAAGGCAACCGTGACCAATATATCTGTATTCCCAGTCATGTGAAATCCATAGATTAGAGCCTAATGAATTTAGTTCATTTGACTGATTTACTTGTATGAACTGTAACTCAGTAAAATCTTTGAAATTGTTGCATGTTGCGTTTACATTTTCACCACCCTGTGAAGTTCATCATAACTCATTTCATCTGTAGCCTAATAAACCAGCTTGGTCTCATAGACTAGACGTAACATAGTCAATGTTAATCCAGGATATTAAAATGAGTATGATATATTACGTTTGGTATGGTCACATAAGACAGGTTAGTTAAGGCAAAAACTAAAGTAAGGTGGTTGGTCGGGGTGGATCGGTAGGCGTATAAGTGTTTCCACCACCATTTCTCACATAATTCATTTTACAGACAAACAAATCCCACCTTGTCTAACGTATCTTGTTTTGTGGACATTTGGAAAGTTTACAGACAAAGTAGCTTTTCCCATCAAGCCTGTCGTGACATTTTTATCCTTTACTTGCATGATAAGGTGGGATGGAAAACTGGTTTCTGATCAAATGATTCTGGATATGTTCTATCCTGATTTCATAGACATCTGAATTATTAATAGTTTGAGCTCCTCCTAGTTGATTTTCCTAATTTCTCCATCGCTCTCTTTTTATCTCTCTTCCTCCCTCACTCTCTTTTTATGTTTCTTCCTCCCTCGCTCTCTTTTTATCTCTCTTCCTCCCTCGCTCTCTTTTTCTCTCTTCCTCCCTCGCTCTCTTTTTATCTCTTCCTCCCTCGCTCTCTTTTTATCTCTCTTCCTCCCTCGCTCTCTTTTTATCTCTCTTCCTCCCTCGCTTTCTTACTCTCTCTCTCTATTCCTTAGCCTCAAAGTTTTAGAAATCATTTCAAGTGAGACCGTCTGCAGCTGTGAGGAGATAAGACTTGAGCTCTTCATAAATATGATCGAGAGAGAGACAGAGACAAAGACCGACAGACAGAGAGAGAAGAGAGAGAGACAGAGAGAGACAGACAGACAGTGAGAGAGAGAGAGAGACAGACAGTGAGAGAGAGAGAGAAGAGAGACAGTGAGAGAGAGAGAAGAGAGAGACAGACACAGAGAGAGAGAGAGAGACAGAGAGAGAGAGAGAGAGAGACAGAGAGAGAGAGAGAGAGAGAGAGAGAGAGAGAGAGAGAGAGAGAGAGAGAGAGAGAGAGAGAGAGAGAGAGACGAGAGACGAGAGACGAGAGACGAGAGGGAGAAATAGAGATTGAGGCAGTGAGAGAAAGAGACAGTGAGAGAGAGAGAAACAAAAAGATAATTACTTGACACATTGGAAAGAATTAACAAAAAAACAGAGCAAACTAGAATGCTATTTGGCCCTACACAGAGAGTACACAGCGGCAGAATACCTGAACACTGTGACTGACCCAAAATTAAGGAAAGCTTTGACTATGTACAGAATCAGTGAGCATAGCCTTGCTATTGAGAAAGGCCGCCGTACATTGTTAAAACACTGTATATATATATATAATATGACATTTGTAATGTCTTTATTGTTTTGAAACTTCTGTGTAATGTTTACTGTTAATTTTTATTGTTTATTTCACTTTATATATTATCTACCCCACTTGCTATATTATCTACCTCACTTGCTTTGGCAATGTTAACACGTTTCCCATGCCAATAAAGCCCTTGAATTGAAATAGAGAGAAAGTGTGAGAGAGAAATAGAGAGACAGTGCGAGAGAGAAATAGAGAGACAGTGCGAGAGAGAAATAGAGAGACAGTGCGAGAGAGAAATAGAGAGACAGTGCGAGAGAGAAATAGAGAGACAGTGCGAGAGAGAAATAGAGAGACAGTGCGAGAGAGAAATAGAGAGACAGTGCGAGAGAGAAATAGAGAGACAGCGAGAGAGAAATAGAGAGACAGCGAGAGAGAAATAGAGAGACAGCGAGAGAGAAATAGAGACAGTGAGAGAGAAAGTAGAATGTGATGAGATGCAGGGTGCACACCAATTCATTTATTCCCTTTATCATATCTGTGATAAAGGGAAGAGAAGTCAGTCAGTCATTCAGTCTTCCTGCCTCCAACACTAACACACACACACACACACAAAAGGAGCTTTGACCCACACACACACACACTGACCAGGGAAGTCAAATTTATGTACAGTACCAGTCAAAAGTTTGGACACACCTACTCATTCAAGGGTTTTCCTTTATTTGTACTAGTTTCTACATAGTAGAATAATAGTGAAGTCATCAAAACTATGAAAAAACACATATGGAGTCATGTAGTAACCAAAAGTGTTAAACAAATCAAAATATATTTTAGATTTTTCAAAGTAGCCACCCTTTGCCTTGTGTGTAGATGTGTGTAGTTTCTAAGTTGCTTGTTTAAAAACACATGTACGTGTAGCTAGCACATGTTATGGTTGACCCTGCCACCTCAGGTCAGACAGCACACTACTGCTGCCCCAGGCTGTGTCCGTGTGTTGTGTCGTCACTCAGGTCAGACAGCACACTACTGCTGCCCCAGGCTGTGTCCGTGTGTTGTGTCGTCACTCAGGTCAGACAGCACACTACTGCTGCCCCAGGCTGTGTCCGTGTGTTGTGTCGTCACTCAGGTCAAACAGCACACTACTGCTGCCCCAGGCTGTGTCCGTGTGTTGTGTCGTCACTCAGGTCAGACAGCACACTACTGCTGCCCCAGGCTGTGTCCGTGTGTTGTGTCGTCACTCAGGTCAGACAGCACACTACTGCTGCCCCAGGCTGTGTCCGTGTGTTGTGTCGTCACTCAGGTCAAACAGCACACTACTGCTGCCCCAGGCTGTGTCCGTGTGTTGTGTCGTCACTCAGGTCAGACAGCACACTACTGCTGCCCCAGGCTGTGTCCGTGTGTTGTGTCGTCACTCAGGTCAGACAGCACACTACTGCTGCCCCAGGCTGTGTCCGTGTGTTGTGTCGTCACTCAGGTCAGACAGCACACTACTGCTGCCCCAGGCTGTGTCCGTGTGTTGTGTCGTCACTCAGGTCAGACAGCACACTACTGCTGCCCCAGGCTGTGTCCGTGTGTTGTGTCGTCACTCAGGTCAGACAGCACACTACTGCTGCCCCAGGCTGTGTCCGTGTGTTGTGTCGTCACTCAGGTCAGACAGCACACTACTGCTGCCCCAGGCTGTGTCCGTGTGTTGTGTCATCACTCAGGTCAAACAGCACACTACTGCTGCCCCAGGCTGTGTCCGTGTGTTGTGTCGTCACTCAGGTCAGACAGCACACTACTGCTGCCCCAGGCTGTGTCCCTGTGTTGTGTCGTCACTCAGGTCAAACAGCACACTACTGCTGCCCCAGGCTGTGTCCGTGTGTTGTGTCGTCACTCAGGTCAAACAGCACACTACTGCTGCCCCAGGCTGTGTCCGTGTGTTGTGTCGTCACTCAGGTCAGACAGCACACTACTGCTGCCCCAGGCTGTGTCCGTGTGTTGTGTCGTCACTCAGGTCAGACAGCACACTACTGCTGCCCCAGGCTGTGTCCGTGTGTTGTGTCGTCACTCAGGTCAGACAGCACACTACTGCTGCCCCAGGCTGTGTCCGTGTGTTGTGTCGTCACTCAGGCCAGAATCAGGGGGATGGCAGCTATGTGGAGCATGCTGGTATGTTGCCTCCAGGCTGCCCATCAACACAAAAACACTCCCAACAGGGATAGAGGGAGGGAGCGATAGGGGGAGGGAGGGGGAGGGAGGGATAAACTGAGTTTCACCCCCACTGGTGGCTTGTAGTCACTGGTTCTCTGTGAGCTCTCTGACAGGCAAACACACACACACACACTTTCTCTCTCTCGCGCACACACACACACACACACACACACCAATTTTTCCCCTGGGATTGTTTTAAGCAGCAGTGGCAGAGTTAGCGGGAAACACTGCACACTGAGGTGAATTTCACAGAGACATCCACTTCAAGATAAACTGAGTGCACAACCATTGGCCACACTACATTATGACCGTGTGAACATGACATATGGGAAGGTGGGCTCACCCTCTCATTGGCTACGTAGATTATTCTGGCGTAGCAGCAGATCATGAGGAAGATGAGGGTGAAGAGTGGGACGTACCATCTGCAGGGTGAGGGGACAGAGGAAAATGCATTACACACAAGAGGGCCATGTCTTTACATGAAATCAACACACATTTAAATGTGATTCTCCCATTGACTTGAACACAAGAGTTACTTCAAGGGCATACACTAACTAAAGAGGAAGACTGACAGGTGGAATGGTAATGACCTCTCAGGCCTGGGAGCCTAGGGCCAGGAGTTTTCCCTGGTCAAATCATATAGTCAAGATAAACTCCTGGCCCTGGTATAATCATAAAACACCAGGAGTGAAGCGAACTCTGCAGTGAACTCTGCAAAGGCAGTAAAAGACAATCATCTAAACATTTAACTCCATTTATTTTGTATAGGTATTAGTTTAGGTTAGATATCCCTCTGCCACCTCTGATTCAGCACTTGTGTAGAGAAGTAAAACCATAGCGCAAAAGTACTATGGTTTCTGTTCAGGGCACTGTGAGAGGAAGTTAGCAAAACAGAAGAGAAAGAGAGAGGCGGAGAAAGTGAGAGAATAGCAGGTAATGTACAGCATTCTTGAGCGATGGAGGAGGTCAAGAAAGGATGACAAAAGGGACACAACTTCAGAAATGCATGGTATTTCTGTTAAGATGTGTGACAGAGAACGAGAGAGAGAAAGAACAGGTTCACAGGTTCAGAGGAGTGTCACCCGCTCAGAAAATGACCAGACAACAGGCCTCAGAATGCCAGGACTCCAACCACTACCCTACTCTCAGGGCCTCAACAGTACCTTAACTCATCAAAGCACTTCTGCTCATCAGGGGAGGCAGGGTAGCCTAGTGGTTAGAGCGTTGGACTAGTAACCGAAAGGTTGCAAGTTCGAATCCCCGAGCTGACAAGGTACAAATCTGTCGTTCTGCCCCTGAACAGGCAGTTAACCCACTGTTCCTAGGCCGTCATTGAAAATAAGAATTTGTTCTTAACTGACTTGCCTAGTAAAATAAAGGAAAAATAAAAATCAGAATGGAACACATCATAATAGACATACCATTCTAAGGCTGTCCCTGCTGCTGTACATGTAGATAGACAGACCATTCTAAGGCTGTCCCTGCTGCTGTACATGTAGATAGACAGACCATTCTAAGGCTGTCCCTGCTGCTGTACATGTAGATAGACAGACCATTCTAAGGCTGTACATGTAGATAGACAGACCATTCTAAGGCTGTCCCTGCTGCTGTACATGTAGATAGACAGACCATTCTAAGGCTGTCCCTGCTGCTGTACATGTAGATAGACAGACCATTCTAAGGCTGTCCCTGCTGCTGTACATGTAGATAGACAGACCATTCTAAGGCTGTCCCTGCTGCTGTACATGTAGATAGACAGACCATTCTAAGGCTGTCCCTGCTGCTGTACATGTAGATAGACAGACCATTCTAAGGCTGTACATGTAGATAGACAGACCATTCTAAGGCTGTCACTGCTGCTGTACATGTAGATAGACAGACCATTCTAAGGCTGTCCCTGCTGCTGTACATGTAGATAGACAGACCATTCTAAGGCTGTCCCTGCTGCTGTACATGTAGATAGACAGACCATTCTAAGGCTGTCCCTGCTGCTGTACATGTAGATAGACAGACCATTCTAAGGCTGTCCCTGCTGCTGTACATGTAGATAGACAGACCATTCTAAGGCTGTCCCTGCTGCTGTACATGTAGATAGACAGACCATTCTAAGGCTGTACATGTAGATAGACAGACCATTCTAAGGCTGTCCCTGCTGCTGTACATGTAGATAGACAGACCATTCTAAGGCTGTACATGTAGATAGACAGACCATTCTAAGGCTGTCACTGCTGCTGTACATGTAGATAGACAGACCATTCTAAGGCTGTCCCTGCTGCTGTACATGTAGATAGACAGACCATTCTAAGGCTGTCCCTGCTGCTGTACATGTAGATAGACAGACCATTCTAAGGCTGTCCCTGCTGCTGTACATGTAGATAGACAGACCATTCTAAGGCTGTACATGTAGATAGACAGACCATTCTAAGGCTGTCACTGCTGCTGTACATGTAGATAGACAGACCATTCTAAGGCTGTCCCTGCTGCTGTACATGTAGATAGACAGACCATTCTAAGGCTGTCCCTGCTGCTGTACATGTAGATAGACAGACCATTCTAAGGCTGTCCCTGCTGCTGTACATGTAGATAGACAGACCATTCTAAGGCTGTCCCTGCTGCTGTACATGTAGATAGACAGACCATTCTAAGGCTGTACATGTAGATAGACAGACCATTCTAAGGCTGTACATGTAGATAGACAGACCATTCTAAGGCTGTACATGTAGATAGACAGACCATTCTAAGGCTGTACATGTAGATAGACAGACCATTCTAAGGCTGTACATGTAGATAGACAGACCATTCTAAGGCTGTACATGTAGATAGACAGACCATTCTAAGGCTGTCACTGCTGCTGTACATGTAGATAGACAGACCATTCTAAGGCTGTCCCTGCTGCTGTACATGTAGATAGACAGACCATTCTAAGGCTGTCCCTGCTGCTGTACATGTAGATAGACAGACCATTCTAAGGCTGTCCCTGCTGCTGTACATGTAGATAGACAGACCATTCTAAGGCTGTACATGTAGATAGACAGACCATTCTAAGGCTGTCCCTGCTGCTGTACATGTAGATAGACAGACCATTCTAAGGCTGTCCCTGCTGCTGTACATGTAGATAGACAGACCATTCTAAGGCTGTCCCTGCTGCTGTACATGTAGATAGACAGACCATTCTAAGGCTGTACATGTAGATAGACAGACCATTCTAAGGCTGTCCCTGCTGCTGTACATGTAGATAGACAGACCATTCTAAGGCTGTACATGTAGATAGACAGACCATTCTAAGGCTGTCACTGCTGCTGTACATGTAGATAGACAGACCATTCTAAGGCTGTCCCTGCTGCTGTACATGTAGATAGACAGACCATTCTAAGGCTGTCCCTGCTGCTGTACATGTAGATAGACAGACCATTCTAAGGCTGTCCCTGCTGCTGTACATGTAGATAGACAGACCATTCTAAGGCTGTACATGTAGATAGACAGACCATTCTAAGGCTGTCACTGCTGCTGTACATGTAGATAGACAGACCATTCTAAGGCTGTCCCTGCTGCTGTACATGTAGATAGACAGACCATTCTAAGGCTGTCCCTGCTGCTGTACATGTAGATAGACAGACCATTCTAAGGCTGTCCCTGCTGCTGTACATGTAGATAGACAGACCATTCTAAGGCTGTACATGTAGATAGACAGACCATTCTAAGGCTGTACATGTAGATAGACAGACCATTCTAAGGCTGTCACTGCTGCTGTACATGTAGATAGACAGACCATTCTAAGGCTGTCCCTGCTGCTGTACATGTAGATAGACAGACCATTCTAAGGCTGTACATGTAGATAGACAGACCATTCTAAGGCTGTCACTGCTGCTGTACATGTAGATAGACAGACCATTCTAAGGCTGTCCCTGCTGCTGTACATGTAGATAGACAGCCCATTCTAAGGCTGTCCCTGCTGCTGTACATGTAGATAGACAGACAGCAGGATGTGTGTTCAGCAATGCAACATTTAGCAATCTTTCAACAGTCTTTCAGTTTGATCAGAGCGAGAGAGTCCACACTGTTTTTCAACTCCTCATTCCCCAGGCCAGACACATGCTACGCCCGGAGTCCATCCTGACCACGTGACCTGACCAGGAAATACTCTGTGTCATAGGATCTGGAACGTCTCAGGGCTCTTTCATTGTCCTTTGATATCTGCCCTAAATAAAAACTGACATTCTCAGTGGCTTATGTAACATTAACATTACACTTCTGCTCATTTAGCTACAACTATATTCACATTACAATCACTTACTAGATGCTCTTATCCAGAGCAGTTTAGACTAAGTGCATAACTATCCTCAGTAAGTACTGCCTAGATACTGGGGAAGTGGGAGTGTGGCGCTGTCTGGACATGGTGTCTGAGGGTGTGTGTGTGTATGTGTGTGTGAGTGTGTGTGTGCATGTGTATGTGTGTGTGTGTGTATGTATGTATGTATGTATGTATGTATGTGTGTGCGTGCATGTGTATGTATGTGTGTGTGCGTGCATGAGTGTGTGTGTGTGAGTATGTGCGTGTGTGTGTATGTGTGTGTGTGTGTCCGTGCGTGCATGCATGTGTATGTGTGGGAATGTATGTGTGTATGTGTGTGTGTGTATGAGTGTGTGTGTGTGTGTTTGTGTGTGCGTGCATGCACGTGTGCGTGTGTGTGTGTGCGCGTGACTGTGTGTGCGCGTGTGTGTGTGTGTGTGCATGCGTATGAGTGTATGTGTGAGTGTGTGAGTGTATGTGTGTGTGAGTGTGTGTGCGTGTGAGTATGTGTGTGTGCGTGCGCGTTTGTGCGTGAGTGTATGTGCGCGTGTGTGAATGTGCGCGTGTGTGAGTGTATGTGTGTGTGCGCGTGTGTGAGTGTGCGCGTGTGTGTGTGCGCATGTGTGCGTGCGTGCATGTGTATGTGTGAGTGTGTGTGTGTGTGCGTGCGTGCGTATGGGTGAGTGCATGTGTGTGTGTGGGTGCGTGCATGCGTATGAGTGCATGTGTGCGTGTGTGTGTGTGAGTGCGTGCATGTGTGTGAGTGTGTGTGTGTGCGCGTGTGTGTGCATGTGTGTGTGCGCATGTGTGTGAGTGTAAGTGTGTGTGCGCGTGTGTGTGCGCGCGTATGCGCGTGTGTGTATGTGTGTGTATGTGTGCTTGTGTGCGTGAATGCATGTGTGAGTGTATGTTTGCGTTTGCGCGTGCGTGCGTGCATGTGTGTGCGCGTGCGTGCGTGTATGTGTGTTTGCGTGTGTGTGTGTGTGTGTGTGTGCGCATGTATGTGTGTGTTCGCGCGTGCGTGCGTGAGTGTATGTGTGTTTGCGCTTGCGCGCGCGCGTCTGTGTGTGTGTGCGTGCACAAGATAAGAGGTGATGCGTTTCATCCAGAGAGAAAGACAGAGCGACAGGATGGAGTGAAAACGTGCTCACCTCACCCTTGTGTGATTTAATAACCCGCTCTCCGGAATAAATGGCGTCCAATTACACAGAGCCTCCCGTTAACGATGGGGGAGGAGGGAGAGTGGCCTTTTAACGAGGGAGGGGGGAGAAGACTAGAGGTGGGGGAGAGGGGGGAGATGAGGGAGGAGGAGTAATGAGCGGCAGCTACAAAGTGCTCTAATTAGCATGATAATGATCTGCCATTAGAGTCTGCTGGAGCTCTACAGCTGAACATCACCCACCCGGAGAGAGATGGAAAGATGGAGAGAGGAAGGATGGATGGAGGGTGGGATGGATGGATGGAAAGAGAAAAGGGGAGGGAGAGGGGAGAGAAAAGGGGAGGGAGAGGGGGGAGAAAGGGGGAGGAGACTAACCAGGAGAGGTAAGGACAGAGAACACAGAAAGGCAAGCAACATGGACAGAAAAAAAAGCAAGATACAAAAAGAAAGGAAGGAGAAACTACAAAGAACACTAGTTGAAGCCAGCGCTTGCGCACTCAGAAACATGTGCACCCACACACCATCCTGCAGCTCGAGAAGCTCTCCAGCCCTGCTCTGAAGTGAGAGGACAACTGATGAAAGTGCCATTAATTAGACATTTGTGAAAGACACACCGGCAACACTTCAGCTACAAACATGCTAGTTTCATGTCTGACCTGGAAGATACCATCTCAGGCCAGAGGAGGAAGACATCATGAAGGGAGGGATGGGCCAGAGAGCAGAGAGGGAGGGAGGGCAGGGGAAAGGATAAAACAGGTAGAGTATCTCTCTCACACACAAAGGGCTGACACCCTTTCACAAACTCAGGAGAGGGGTCCAGAGGATTGTTTGTCAGTCTGAAACACTGGAGTAAAAGGCACATGAAGCAATTCTTAAGCGCTGATGTTTGAGTTCAATCAAATACACCCCCCCCCCCACAGTTATGATATTCCTTTCTGTCTGCCTCTATTCTCAGGGGTAGAGAGAGGGGGAGAATGAGGACCTCTCTCGTTCTCTCTCTCCGTCTTTCTTTAATCTTTTATATTCGCTTGACTGAACACTGATGAAGACTAACTACTGAGTTTTGGAACAGGAGATGAAACCTCTCTCTCTTTCCTCTCAACCTCCCTTCTGTTCTCTCCTTTTTACCTGACCCCTTAATCCCTCTCTCTCTCCTCCACCCACACTCTCTCGCTCTGAGCATCAGACGTGCGTATGTATGGTGTGTGTGTGTGTGTGTGTACAGTATATAGTGTGTGTGTGTTTGTCTGACGTGCTTCATCCGGGCCTCTAATCTCTCGTCTCGTTTGATGTAATTAGACTTAATGAAGATTCCCAGATCCTCTAAGCAGCCCGTCCCCCAGGCGACCCACGGCGCTATGGAAACTAGGAGGGGGAGGAGGGGGCTGATAAAAGACAGAGAGACGGAGTGCTAGCACTGCTGTCTGCATTGATAGAGAAGAGTGTTTCGTGTGTGTGTGGTGTATGTGTGCGTGCGTGCGGTTAGAGAGATTGATTCCTCACTGATGCTGCGAGCGCTAGCATGATTGCCTGGCTTGATAAGTGAATGTCTGGCTACGCTAAGTGATTGGCAGGTCATATCCAGGCTTGGGGAGACGTAATCCTTCATAACATTCTGAAGAAACACAGACATGTACAGGAAGGAACACACACACACACACACACAGGAAAAACCTCTGGCCTCCGAACATACAAACCCCTTCCCCTCTCTCTGTAGGGACCACCCCCCTCCTCTCTCCCTCCCTCCCTTTCTCCCTCCAGTCTTCCTTATATGCACTGGCTTTGATGGCTGAGAGGTTTTCACTTACATCCCAAATCTCCAAGCTACGTGGTTGCCTGTGATCCAGCTAGAGAGAGAGCGAGAGAGGGGGGAGAGCGAGAGAGGGGGGAGAGCGAGAGGGAGGGGCAGGGAGAGAGTGAGGGTGATTACAAAGGGAGGGAGAGAGGACGAGAGAAAAAGACAGAGAATCCTGTGAATTTGGTGGGGAAAGGAGCATAGCTGTTGCTATTAATAATCTCAGACTAGAAAGAGAAAGGAGCTCGGAGACTCTGGTTCTGTCCCCGTTCCTTCTTACCTCTGTTCCTTCAAGACAATCAATCGAACAATAAATGATAAGTGAAATCAAAGGCTAGTTGGGACATCTTTGCTTAAACCCATCCGGTTTCATGCTGAAACCTCAGGTCAAAAAGGAAGAGATGACTATAAACTACAGATGAATACAGAGGAGGATGTAGAACAAAACAGACATCTACATTCAAAATGCATTGTTAGCATGACAACAAATAGACAAAACTGAGTGTGAAAGTCACCACCAGGCTCCTGCTGGGCCGTAGTATCCACTGAACAGGGGCAGGGAGGCCATCACCAGGGGCACCCCCCAGGCCATCAGGTGGTACAGTCTGGGAGAGAAGAAAGAGCAGTGATTACATACCAATGGGAAAGACCACAAACACACAGTCCAGATGGTCTCCATGCCGTGCCACAAATTAAGGGATAGAACACTCTGTGGAGAGAGAGGATACAAGAGTTGCTAATCACACCCACAACCCCATACACCCACAACCCCCTTTCTTCTTATTCTCCCTCATTCTTTACCATGTGCTTCACTGAACACTGACGAAGACAGACCAGCGTGTCTTGGGACAGGGGAGGAAAGCATCTCTCCCCGCCTGTCTCCTAGGCATGCTCACAGGGTCTGCAGGTGGTCCTCAGGTGGTCATGACTCAGTGAGCCTCCCTGGCAGATTGCGGTCCAGACACAGTGGCTGAAGGAGTGAGTGTTGCCGATACTTTATGGACCGTACAGTTACACGGTCGATATGTCGTCAGGACTGCTATGACACGGTCAATAAGCGGTCAGTCCTACTGCAACACTCGATACACGGTCAATACTGCTCTGGTCCACTGAATGTGACAGCTCTCATTCAGGTTACATGGCCGTCTGAAATCCCAGGGAATATGTGATCTCACTCGCTACGTTTCAATATCGCTCCATCTCTCTCTCTCTCTCTGTCTCTCTCATATTTGATTTTACAGCCCTCTATCACAAGAGAGAGAGTGTATGAGTGAGAGAAAGACAGGAAGGAAGATAAAGAGCGATCGAGGAAAGGGAGGGAGGGAGAGAATGACAGGTTGTAGAGGAAGCTTAACAGAGACAGATTGGTGGGTGGTCACTGGGCTGGGGGGGGGGGGGGAGAGAAAGAAAGGAGAGAAGCAAGACATCGAGAGAGAGAGAAAAGTAAAGAAGGTGAAATAGTGAAAGGGAGAGAATGGATATATAGAGTAGATCTAGAGAGAGACACAAATAGTGAAATCAGTTCTGCCACTCAACACAGTATCTGGATGTGTGGGGGGTCTGTCAAAGAAAATCGACACACACACACCAGCAGTGCTCGAAGAGGGAGGTGACTAGGTCCGCAGCAAACATGGACTTAATGAAGCACAGCAGGACTGGTACGCTCCGGCTAAAACGCACACACTTATCACACACTTACTTAACATCTCTCTCTCTCTCTCACATATTCTCTGGAGGATCAATCTCTTTTCAACTCTCTCCGTTTCCCTGCCTCACTTTTGTCTCATTTGGTGTCTCTCTCTGTCCTCCATTTTTAGTGCCCCCTTGTTTAAGCCATCTCTCCCACTACGAGCATAGACTTTCATCTATCTATTCTCTATTTCATTTTTTCCTTTCTCAACTTCACACACACCAATTAGGGGTATGGTGGTTGTCCGGATGTTAAAGTGATGGGTGAGTGAATTCACTGCTCCTAAACCCAGCAGTCATAAAACTGTCTCATCACTCAGACACACACACACACACACACACACAGATGAAACTGTCCCCTCTTGAGTTAAACCATCATTATATGGCCAGGGTTACAGTTGATCAATATGAGAAACACCTCCGTGCTTTACTAACCCCTCTCCCCCCCCCCACACACACACACACACACACACTGCAAACATAGACGCTCTCACAGGAGCATACACCCAGACAAGCACCCACACATGCATTTCGGATGCACTCAACCTCAAGGGAGTATAAGTAACAGAAACAAGAGAAAACACATTAATATGCACAAACACCAACACATGCATCATCACAACACACAGCATTGATTTACGACTCATTTTTCAATTAGTGCCTGGAGGAGAGAGGGAGACACAACCCCCCCCCCTCCCAACACACACACGTCAACAAACTTTTTCACATGGATATTGGTTGTCCATCTCTCTTGCACACACACACACACACACACGCACACACGCACACACACACACACACACACACACACAGTCTTTAGCTGGTGGATGTTGGTTGTCCATCTCTCTTGCACACACACACACACACACACACACACACACACACACACACACACACACACACACAGTCTTTAGCTGGTGGATGTTGGTAGTCTACTCACAGCTCGTAGCGGCTGGTGCTCATCTCTTTGACCAGGTTAAGGTAGAGGTTCACTGTGATCAGGCACACCCAGGCCAAGGCACTCCAGTCTGGAGGAAGGAATGGAGAGAGGGAAGAAGAAACAAGGTCCTATTGCATAATCTGTAACACAGAGAGGTAGGGAGGGAGTGTCTGTGTGTGTGTGTGTGTGTGTGTGTGATTACAGAGTTTGACAGAACAGGCTGGGACAACTGTCAGATTTATGGATTCCCAGTTTCAGTCCCCAATACACACGCACACACACTTGGATTGTTGTAATTTTGTCTAAATGCATGTTGAGTGTTTGTGTGTATGTGTTCAGTGATGAGTGATGGTGTGCAGAAGCTTCTGTTTTGTAATCTCTCCCATTTATGATGATAGACAAAGAGGCAGACAGACACTCCAGCTCAGGCAGCATATACAGTGGGGCAAAAAAGTATTTAGTCAACCACCAATTGTGCAAGTTCTCCCACTACAATGTGATTTTCTGGATTATTTTTCCTCATTTTGTCTGTCATAGTTGAAGTGTACCTAAGATGAAAATTACAGGCCTCTCTCATCTTTTTAAGTGGGAGAACTTGCACAATTGGTGGCTACTTTTTTGCCCCACTGTACAGTACACCTTAAATAATCACAGACACCTTGGCTTAATCACACACACGTCCTGTACATCAACAATACCGTGTCTGTGTGTCATTAAGGAGGACCTTCCTTTCTCCTATCATTAATCTCTCTCTCAGCTGCATCACTCTCTATAGGAATAGAGGGCAGTAATACCTGCTGTTGCTGAGAGAGAGGGGGAACACACACTCTCTCCGTCAGGGGTAGTTCTGTACTTTAATGTCCTCTCTGGCCCCTTTCACTCTTTTCTCTGTCTCCTCTTCTCCCACTGACTGTTGGCATAGCTCACTTCATGTTTACTTCACTCTCTTTTGCCGTTTTGCACTCTCCCCATATCCTCCACTTCTCTCCCTCTCTATCACTGGCCCCCATCCCTCGTCTCCCTACCTTCCTCTCTCTCCCTTCATAATGAACAGAACTGACATAGAGCCACTGACCCCGCCGCTGTAGTTCACTGCCCTTCTCCCAGTCAGCCCTGTAGGCTGCGTGTGTGTTTACACGTGTGTGTGCATGTGTTTACACGTGTGTGTGTGTGTGTGTGTGTGTGCATGTGTTTACACGTGTGTGTGTGCGCATGTGTTTACACGTGTGTGTGTGCGCATGTGTTTACACGTGTGTGTGTGTGTGTGCGCATGTGTTTACACGTGTGTGTGTGTGTGTGCGCATGTGTTTACACGTGTGTGTGTCTTTGACAGCTCTTTGGTCTTGGCCATAGTGGAGTTTGTGTGTGTGCGCGCATGTGTTTACACGTGTGTGTGTGTGTGTGCGCGCATGTGTTTACACGTGTGTGTGTGTGTGCGCGCGCATGTGTTTACACGTGTGTGTGTGTGTGCGCGCGCATGTGTTTACACGTGTGTGTGTGTGTGCGCGCATGTGTTTACACGTGTGTGTGTGTGTGTTTACACGTGTGTGTGTGTGTGCGTGTGTGTTTACACGTGTGTGTGTGTGTGTGTGCGTGTGTGTTTACACGTGTGTGTGTGCGTGTGTGTGTGTGCATGTGTTTACATGTGTGTGTGTGTGCGGATGTGTTCACACGTGTGTGTGTGTGTGCGCGCGCGCATGTGTTTACACGTGTGTGTGTGTGTGTGTGTTTACACGTGTGTGTGTTTACACGTGTGTGTGTGTGCGTGTTTACACGTGTGTGTGTTTACACGTGTGTGTGTGTGCGTGTTTCCACGTGTGTGTGTGCGCGCGTATGTTTACACGTGTGTGTGTGTGCGCGCGTATGTTTACACGTGTGTGTGTGTGCACGCATGTTTACACGTGTGTGTGTGTGCGCGCATGTTTACACGTGTGTGTGTGTGCACGCATGTTTACACGTGTGTGTGTGTGCGCGCATGTTTACACGTGTGTGTGTGTGCGCGTGTGTTTACACGTGTGTGTGTGTGTGCGTGTGTGTGTGTGTGTTTACACGTGTGTGTGTGTGCGCGTGTGTTTACACGTGTGTGTGTGTGTGTTTACACGTGTGTGTGTGTGCGCGTGCATGTGTGTGTGTGTGTACACGTGTGTGTGTGCATGTGTTTACACGTGTGTGTGTGTGTGTGTGTGTGTGTGTGCATGTGTTTACGTGTGTGTGTGTGCATGTGTTTACACGTGTGTGTGTGTGTGTGTGTGTGTGTGTGCATGTGTTTACACGTGTGTGTGTGCATGTGTTTACACGTGTGTGTGTGCATGTGTTTACACGTGTGTGTGTGTGTGTGTGTGCATGTGTTTACGTGTGTGTGTGTGTGCGCGTGTGCGCATGTGTTTACATGTGTGTGTGTGTGTGTGCATGTGTTTACACGTGTGTGTGTGCATGTGTTTACACGTGTGTGTGTGTGCATGTGTTTACACGTGTGTTTGTGTGTGTTTACACGTGTGTGTGTGTGCGTGTTTCCACGTGTGTGTGTGCGCGCGTATGTTTACACGTGTGTGTGTGTGCGCGCATGTTTACACGTGTGTGTGTGTGCGCGCATGTTTACACGTGTGTGTGTGTGCACGCACGCATGTTTACACGTGTGTGTGTGTGCGCGCATGTTTACACGTGTGTGTGTGTGCGCGTGTGTTTACACGTGTGTGTGTGTGTGCGTGTGTGTGTTTACACGTGTGTGTGTGTGTGCGCGTGTGTTTACACGTGTGTGTGTGTGTTTACACGTGTGTGTGTGTGCGCGTGCATGTGTGTGTGTGTGTACACATGTGTGTGTGTGCATGTGTTTACACGTGTGTGTGTGTGTGTGTGTGTGTGTGCATGTGTTTACACGTGTGTGTGTGTGCATGTGTTTACACGTGTGTGTGTGTGTGTGTGTGTGTGTGCATGTGTTTACACGTGTGTGTGTGCATGTGTTTACACGTGTGTGTGTGTGCATGTGTTTACACGTGTGTGTGTGTGTGTGTGTGTGTGCATGTGTTTACGTGTGTGTGTGTGTGCGCGTGTGCGCATGTGTTTACATGTGTGTGTGTGTGTGTGCATGTGTTTACACGTGTGTGTGTGCATGTGTTTACACGTGTGTGTGTGTGCATGTGTTTACACGTGTGTTTGTGTGTGTGTGTGTGCATGTGTTTACACGTGTGTGTGTGTGTGTGTGTGTGTGCATGTGTTTACGTGTGTGTGTGTGTGTGTGCGTGTGCACATGTGTTTATGTGTGTGTGTGCGCATGTGTTTACGTGTGTGTGCGCGTGTGTGTGCGCGTGTGTGTGCGCGCATGTGTTTACGTGTGTGTGCGCGTGTGTGTGCGCATGTGTTTACGTGTGTGTGTGTGTGTGTGGCCAGAGAGGACCAGTGTTTAGTGCACTGAACAGTCTGCTGTGTTTCACAGGTGACACCTGAGTGACATAAATCCTGAGATCCAGAGTAGAGGGAGGTTAAGCCTAAATCAGGAGAAGGTTTTCAGTGACTTAGAAGGTCATCGGAAAGGCAGATAGATCTTACTTCACATATCTTACTTCACGTTTAAAAAGGACCTCCCCATGGGAGTAAGACCTTCTATAGCTGTGTAGCAAAGGGCAGGCGTAGAATTTTAAATTGTAGAGAACAGGTGTATGCTTTTAAATTGGGACCATCTTCATCATGATATGTACAGAAAATAATAGCAATCTATATGTTCAAAAGGATATGAGTCTCGTGTTCATATTTCACAACCTCCGCTGGCTTTTTGAGTTGCCTACGCACAAGTCAATAGCAAAATAACACACTTGATTTAGGCTACATTATATCATGTTATACAACGGGTGGGTCTAGTCCTGAATGCTGATTGGTTAAAACCGCATTCCAGACGGTGTCTATTCCACAAGTTACCACCGGGTAAATCTATGACATTAAAATGCCTATTTACTCTCTTCCATCTGACTGTGCAATCCACTGTCTCATCAGCCCAGCCAGGCCAATTTATAAACTTGATCTCCACTATAAAAATAATCTAGACATTATCTCACATTTCTTTTAGACTAACATGTAGTTTTCAACAGCAGAGATCTGTATAAACCTTGCTGTCTGTCTCTCTGACGTTTGCAACATTCTTTCTACAGTTGTCCCATAGCAAACAACGTGTTGGGATGAGACAGACAGGCAGGCAGCTTTTCTCAGTCAGTCGGAATCATGAATCAGCATCATTTTCATGGATAAATACAAAGCACTATCAATAGAAAACAGGTCAAACATGACAAAGTGCAGCTAGGTTGTTGTCTTTCCAGCTTCAGTTTGAAGTGATTGGGTTAGCTGTGTTGTTGGCTAGCTCCTCTGAACAACAGTGTCCTGACGAGAGAGCACATAT
This sequence comes from Oncorhynchus masou masou, assembly GCF_036934945.1. Taxonomy (NCBI): domain Eukaryota; kingdom Metazoa; phylum Chordata; class Actinopteri; order Salmoniformes; family Salmonidae; genus Oncorhynchus; species Oncorhynchus masou. Next base: position 24,443,757 of record NC_088221.1, read on the forward strand.
TCTATACCAGGTGGAATCACACATCATTAGCTCATTGTCATGGATGTATCCAAATACATGTAACTAGCAAACAGCTTAAACAAATGCAAATGCAGCTACTTTGTTGTTATTCTGGCTGCACTGTTTGGCGTGACTGTCAGTTAGCCATAGTTGGCTAGCCAGCAAGCAAGGGATAAGAAAGTTGCCAGCCAGTATGGAAATGGAACATTTAGAACAAACGACTGAGTCACATCCATAGATACAGAACAAACAAAAAGACTGAATGACTGGGTTGCGTCTATGGCAACCGAACCGATAGAACGAATGAATTAAATGATTGACAAATGTTCAACATTTTTTATGAACATTTGTCAATCATTTTTATATGTTGGTAACCTGTTGTATAAAAGTGATATTGCCGGGAAAACACCGGTTTTGAGGGCATTATCATTTAACTAAATGTGTCTGATCAGTGATCTATTCATTTTGCTAATCTATCAGCTATCAACACCACTTATTAGCCCAGCCAGAGATCAAATAACCAAATATAGAGACGGAGATTCAGTGAAACGAAATCACATTGACTGATTATCAGACAAGCTTGAGGCTTTTGGTTGGGATATAAGCTACTATGTGAGTGAAGAGCAAGATAATCCACTTGTTATTCTGGGCTACATAACATGTTCTGATCAGTGCTAATAGATGAGCAAACTAGCTAGACTAAAGACTATCATGATGAACACTCACCTCAGTATAGTTAACATTTCCCAGCCTAATTGTAACCAAATATCCAAACGGAGATTCAGTGAAGAACAAATCAAATCTGACATTGATTTATCAAGACGATACACCATGCTTGTCTCAAAGCAGCGAGGTGCTGAAATTATAGCTGACCAGACACCTCTACTGCTTGAAATGATTTCAAACGGTTGAATTGCTTTGGGAGTTTCAGTAAGCAACAATTTGATAAATGCATTTAATGGCATTAGCCTACTCTTTAATTTCAATAATTTTGTCATTCAGTGATATTTCCACAGTAATTATTTATTGATACATTCAGTTGTGGTTAAGAAAATGTGCAGGCTTAGTGGTGGGCTTGGCGAAGTGACATGCCTCGCAAAGTTTAGAACTGCCACGAGGATGGTAACAGTAACAGCCTACTAACGGGCACTTCCTAGCAACCATCATTATGAAGCATCAAATCTCACCAACGCGCATTGCTTACGCCGGACTTAGCTACGACTAGTCTTCTTTTTGGTTGGTGGACCAGGTGTAAATTCCAGAAGTCGGACGTAGCTAGAAGTCGGACGTAGCTACGCCCAACCTAGCATTTAAGGCCAGCTTTTTTACAGCCACATGGTGAAACCGGCTCCAGTATCTTAGAAAGTCATCAGTAAGTTAGACTTTAAGGCCAGCTTTAGTAATTTAGGACTAGGTTGAGAGAGTCAGAAATTGATGGTAAAGAAAGCTTGGGTAAGAAGCAGTATATTGGGAGGTCAGTCACCATCAAGAGTCAGAAGGTGATGTGAGCTGTAGGGAAGGCGTTTGTAAGGGATATGTATGGACAGGTGAGGGGTAATGTATGTGAGGGATCAAGGGGAATCTTACCAAAATAAGTGAGCCACCAGGCCTGGAAGTTACACAGACTCCCCTCTGGATGGGTATCACCCTGAGGAAGGAGAGAGAGGAGACAAGAAAACAGGGAAGAGGTCACTCTGTAGCTCTCAGTGTGCATGTGCTTTTATGGGAACGTGTGTGTGTGTGTGTGTGTGTGTGGTGACAGTGACTCACGATGACATACGCTACACTGTCAAAGAAGGCCGCAACTGTCAGACTGCAAATCATCTTCTGTAGAGAGACAGAGAGAGACGGAGATAGTACAAAGAGAGATAAATGGAGAGAGGGAAGGAGAGAGATAAAGTGAGAGAGGCCAGATGGTCCACTTATCCTGTGGTCTGGGGTTGTCTTGGGGATCGATCCCCAGGTCCAGGCCGTCCCACGCTAATCTCATTACTCACAGCACGCACGCACGCAGACACAACCACATACATTTATACACACACACCAGGGTTTATGTTAGGTCAATGTGGTCGGACATTTGACAGAAAACATTTGAATTTACTGGACATTTGAGACATCTGACCCATATGCATGAGGTGCATAGCCTGATTAGGGCGTCCACCCATGGTGCTCAGAATGGCAGAAATCACATTTAGATTATAGTAATTCATATTAACGGAACATGCAAGTCGAGGATGCAACGATACGCAGTCCTTCTTACTGAATTCAGATGTGCACTTTGAAGATGCTAGAATAACTGTCCACATTTACTTTTCCTCAGACAACAAGACCAGTAACCAACAGCAACATCACCAGCCTGTCAATCTACTATCCCCAGAGGAGAAAGGTTTACATATTCTATTGGTCAGCTTGTCGAGAAAGAAATAGCCCATTCAAACAGACTATGGGACAATAACAAGCAATGAGCCTGTGCAACAGATCAGAATGTTTTGCTTAAAATGTTGATAAAGTATTATTTCTTCACATCATAAGCGATGCGCACAAGGCAGTATCCTACGTGTGAATGTTCATTCCATAATGCAATTAGCTGGAAAACCCTGTTGTCTAAAGAGCACCGCACAATGCGAGTTGTTTCATGTGACAGAGATTAAAATATCCGTTAGAAATGTAGAATGAGAGGAGATCTAACAGGCTACTTTGAAGTAACGCAAGACATGCCTCATAAAAATGTTCAGGTGTCAAACAATTAAGTATATGTTTTCAAAATGCATAGTCTACTGCCTCCAGCTGACTGCAAGCTGGCGTGTCACGAACTGATGGAGCTTGCCTTCCGTTGCCATTTGAGATGCTGACACAGCAGCTCTCGCGCTGTCTGACAGATTTTCCGCTCAAAGGCTCTGTATCGGTACGCTGTATTCGTGTGATAAATAAGACACATAACGAATATACTGTGACACACGCGCTAATTTAATTCCAATAAATTATGCAAATGAATCTATAGACCGATAAGTATGACCAGTCAAATGTATTTACATCTACAGGTATTTCCATCAATGAATAGGCTAAAAAGCATTATTCGCAATGAGATGTTTTTTCTACTTCTCACAAACAAGTGGCCGGTGCAAATGTTATTTATCAGCGTTTCAAATTTTTATGGGGCAAAAGCTGGCCCACTGGTTAACGGAAACCCTGGCACATATATAGGGCTGTTGCGGTGACCGTATTACCGCCACACCGGTCGTTACGAGTCATGAAGGCAGTCAACTTCCAAATGACAGCTTAGTCACGGTAATTATGCTTCTCCAAGCACTGATGCTGCTGCTGGTCAGTAGTGTAAAAATGTGCGCTGAAAGTCGGGAAGCAAGTTCAGGAAGTAGTTGTTTTAATAAATAAACGCAACATAATACAAAACAAGAACAATGCACAAACATAAAAGTGGAAAATAACACCAAGGGAAGGAATCAAAGGGAGTGACATGTACAGTTGAAGTCGGAGGTTTACATACACCTTATCCAAATACATTTAAACTCAGTTTTGTCACAATTCCTGACATTTAATCCTAGTCAAAATGCCCTGTTTTAGGTCAGTTAGGATCACCACATTATTTTAAGAATGTGAAATGTCAGAATAATAGCAGATAAATAATTATATTTCAGCTTTTATTTCTTTCATCACATTCCCAGTGGGTCAGAAGTTCACATACACTCAATTAGTATTTGGTAGCAATGCCTTTAAATTGTTTACTTGGGTCAAACGTTTCAGGTAGCCTTCCACAAGCTTCCCGCAATAAGTTGGGTGAGTTGGATTTTGTTGGTAGTCTGGCTTTTTAATGGATGTTTTGGAGCAGTGGCTTCTACCTTGCTGAGCGGCCTATCAGGTTATGTTGATATAGGACTCGTTTTACTGTGGATATAGATACTTTTGTACCCGTTTCCTTCTGCATCTTCACAAGGTCCTTTGCTGTTGTGCTGGGATTGATTTGCACTTATCGCACCAAAGTATGTTCATCTCTAGGAGACAGAACGCGTCTCCTTCCTGAGCAGTATGACGGCTGTGTGGTCCCATGGTGTTTATAGTTTCGTACTCTTGTTTGTACAGATGAACGTGGTACGATCAGGCGTTTGGAAATTGCTCCAAAAGATGAACCAGACTTGTGGAGGTCGACAATTATTTTTCTGAGGTCTTGGCTGATTTCTTTTTATTTTCCCATGATGTCAAGCAAAGAGGCACTGAGTTTGAAGGTTGGCCTTGAAATACATCCACAGGTACACCTCCAATTGACTCAAATGATGTCAATTAGCCTATCAGAAGCTTCTAAAGACATGACATAATTTTCTGGAATATTCCAAGCTGTTTAAAAGGCACAGTCAACTTTGTGAATATAAACTTCTGACTCACTGGAATTGTGATACAGTGAGTAAGTGAAATAATATGTCTGTAAACAATTGTTGGAAAAATGACTTACGACATCTACTTTGTGCATGACACAACAGACTTGCCAAAACTATAGTTTGTTAACAAGAAATTTGTGGAGTGGTTGAAAAACAAGTTTTAATGACTCCAACCTAAGTGTACGTAAAATTTCCGACTTCAACTGTATAGGGAAGGTAATCAGGGAAGTGATGGAGTCCAGGTGAGACTGATGACGCACAGGTCCACATAACGATGGTGACAGGTGAGCTCCAAAATGAGCAGCCTGGTGACCTAGAGGCCGGAGAGGGAGCACGTGACAATTAGTAGCCTAACAAACTTGCCTGCCTGGTACTAAGCACTTATTGTCACTCTAATCACTCTGACATCAATGCAAATGTAATCGAAAATCTAACCAAACACTTCATGAGAGCCCATGAGCTCATGTTGAGCAACATTTCTATAGGCTATGTAATTGCATGAGAAAACAGAGTGATGGCCACTAATAAAAAGAGGATCATCTTTCCATAGGCTAGGCCTACTATATTTATTTCTCAACTTTCCTAATACGTCCCGTATTTGCTATTTAAGTGCATGGTATTTTTTCCCGTTGCCTCTGCTTCGATACAGGTGCATGATAAATGGTCCAACGCAGCACTTCGGGCCACAAAAGGCATGTATGGTTTTAGGGCGCATTACGGCCACAAAGGGGATGCTGCCGTGAAATTCAAGGCATTATCAAGTGCTTGTTAAATTGTGAATGAGAGACTGATGAAGTGTGTACAGCCTGCGCAATAAAACAAAGCAGAGTACATGCCTTCCAAGTGACTTTTTTGCAGCCTTACAATATATGAAAAATCAAAACATATAGCCCAATGTTTGTAGAACAACTAAAGTTACATGAATAACTCTAAATGAAGCATCTAGGAGGACCAGTTTCTTTGTTAACCCCTCAACACGTTGTGCACGCCCTCAAATCGTTTGGAGAAAATATTTATATTTTATTCAGCTTTGTTCAATTGTATTCTTCATACTATAATACAAAATAATGCCACAGAATTATAAGTAAATCTTGTCTGCTAAATGAACTAGTGTAGCCCACAGACATTTGGCATTCCAGATCAGGACCTAACATAAGGACAACTCAGTATGCTATTCTGTTCTTCTGAAATGGACTACATTTTCTTCGTATCATGCTGCTTTAGACCTGTCTAAAATAAATCATGGATTTATTGTGATGGTGTAGACTATATGACATGGACTTAGACTTGGCTTGTAGGAAGCCAGGAGATGCCAAATGTGTTTATGTTAATTAACGGTCAATTACCATGAGACCGACGGTTATTTGCTTGACAATCACCGGCTGACGAAAATGTTGTGACCGCCACAGCCCCGCACCCACTGCTCATAGCCTCTCACACAGTCTGACTGGTTCCTTTAATAAACTCTGAGAGACTTGACAAAATGACAAAGTGTAAAACAACTTTCTGTTCTGGTGTGAGAGAGGGAGAGGAAGTGGGGGTAGAGGGGTAAGGTACAGGTCCAAGGGTCGGTCAGTGTCATAGTGTCATAGACAAAGCTGTTCCAGTCTGAGGTCCTGAGTGCTCTGGAGCAGGATCCAGACGTGACACTTGGCATTCGGGTCAAAGAGTTCAATCTTGGTTTCATCAAACCAGAGAATCTTGTTTCTCATGGTCTGAGAGTCCTTTAGGTGCCTTTTGGAAAACTCCATGCGAGCTGTCATGTGCCTTTTACTGAGGAGTGGCTTCTGTCTGGCCACTCTACAATAAAGGCCTGATTGGGGGAGTGCTGCAGAGGTGGTTGTCCTTCTGGAAGGTTCTCTCATCTCCACAGAGAAACTCCAGAGCTCTGTCAGAGTGACCATCAGGTTCTTAGTCACTTCCCAGACAAAGGCCCTTCTCACCCGATTGCTCATTTTGAGGGATGTCCTTGTCCCATTGCGCTGTAGCGACTCCTTGTGTCCGGGCGCATGCACGCTGACTTCGGTCACCAGCTGTACAGTGTTTCCTCCAACACATTGGTGTGGCTGGCTTCCGGTTTAAGCGAGCTGTGTGTCAAGAAGCAGTGTAGCTTGGCGGGGTCGTGTTTAGGAGGACGCATGGCTTTCGAGTGTTGCATGCACTGTCAACTGTGGGACCTTACATAGACAGGTGTGTGCCTATCCAGATCCTGCCCAATCAATTGATTACCACAGGTGGACTCCAATCAAGTTGCAGAAACATCTCAAGTATGATCAATGGAAACAGGATGCACCTGAGCTCAATTTGAGTCTCATAGCAAAGGGTCTGAATATTTATGTAAATAAGGTCTGTTTTTTATTTAATACATTTGCAAACATTTCTAAAAACCTGTTTTCGCTTTGTGATTATGGTGTATTGTGTGTAGATGAATTAAATAAACCACATCCTCATCAATTTTAGAATAACGTAATTTTAGAATACATAACAAAAATGTGGGAAAGTCAAGGGGTCTGAATACTTTCCGAATGCACCGTATGCCCGTACGTGCACAAATACACCAAGACCCCCACACCCACATACATACAACATTATCTCTTGAAATTGAAAGAGAGAAAGGTAATGTTAGTTTAAACATTGCTGAAATGTGGCCTTAAGGCATCTACACATCTACAGCCACCTAAATAGCGATGAGTTGAGTTGTTTCTTCATAACTCAGACTAACTAGCCGTGGCCCATTCTTCAAGTTGAATTGGGACCAACTATGCGTAAATATGTCCAGCGACAAACAACTGAGACTACACACCGGGACGATTCTTAGAACAACCGCCCATACACCGTTGAGTTGGCTGTAGTTGGATGGACGAGTACAGTAGGGGCCTTAAAACCATTAGGTGCAGATTCACAGGTGTAGAAAGACTTTTCACTTTAATTGGACAGGGAAAAACACAAGCATTTAATCACTTTCAGATACAGACCATGAGCCATAATTGTTCAATTTGTACATTTCAATGACGCTGTCATTTGTCATGAGTAGCCTAATCAAACAGACTTGCTATGGCACATGAAGTAAGCATTCTGATGCACTTCAAAGCACACACAGACAGAAACACACACACAAATTACCTGGGCCAAGGAGTGATACCGGCGGAGAAGCCAGATTACAAACAGCATGAAAAAGCTGAGGAGAGAGTAATGAGACAATTGTTCATATGACACATTCCTGCATAGCTCTGTATTATTTCAATATTCCTGTTTAGTTTTGGCTTACCTACCTATATAAAACTCAGTAAGGCTGGGTATAGCTTTACCTATGATATATATTGAAATGAAAGAGCAGTGCACTTCCTGCCGATCTACATCAATGATGTATACTGAACAAAAATATAAATATAAAGTGTTGGTCCCATGTTTCATGAGCTGAAATAAAAAGATCCCAGAACGTTTCCATACACACAAAAGCTTATACCGCTCAAATTGTGCACAAATTTGTTTACATACCTGTTAGTGAGCACTTCTCCTTTGTTAAAATAATCAATCCACCTGACAGGTGTGGCTAATCAAGTAGCACATTAAACAGCATGATCATTACACAAGTGCACCTTGTGCTGGGGACAATAAAAGGCCACTCTAAAATGTGCAGTTTTGTCACAACACAACGCCACAGATGTCTCAAGTTGAGGCAGCGTGCAATTAACATGCTGACTGCAGGAATGTCCACCAAAGCTGTTGCCAGAGAATTTCTCTTCCATAAGCCGCCTACAACGTTTTTTGTTGTTGAGAATTTGGCAGTACGCTCAACCGGCCTCACAACCGCAGACCACGTGTAACCATGCCAGCCCAGGACCTCCACATCCAGCTTCTTCACCTGTGGGATCGCCTTACACCAACCACCCGGACAGCTGATGAAACTGTGGGTTTGCACAACCGAAGATTTTCTGCACAATCTGTCAGAAACTGTCTCAGGGAAGCTCATCTGTGTGCTGGTCGTCCTCACCAGGGGCTTGACCTGACTGCAGTTCTGCATCCTAACCGACTTCAGTGGGCAAATGCTCACCTTCGATGAATACTGGTACACTGGAGAAGTGTGCTCTTCATGGATGAATCTACGATTTCAACTGTACCGGTCAGATGGCAGACAGCGTGTATGGTGTCGTGTGGGTGAGCGGTTTGCAGTTATGGTATGGGCATGCATAAGGTACGGACAAAGACCACAATTGCATTTTATTGATACAGTGACGAGATCCTGAGGCCCATTGTAGTGCCATTTATCCCCCGCCATCACCTCATGTTTCAGCATGATAATGCACGGCCCCATGTCTCAAGGATCTGTACACAATTCCTGGAAGCTGAAAATGTCCCAGTTCTTCCATGGCCTATATAGTCACTCAGACATGTCACCCACTGAGCATGTTCTGGATGCTCTTGATCTCCGCGCACCACAGCATGTTCCAGTGGGACAACATTCCACAGGCCACAATCAACATCCTGATCAACTCTATGTGAAGGAAATGTGTCGTGCTGCATGAAGCAAATGATGGTCCCACCAGATACAGACTGGTTTTCTGATCCACGCCCCTACCTTTTATCTGTGACCAACAGATGCAGATCTGTATTCCCAGTCATGTGAAATCCATAGATTAAGGCCTAATGACTTTATTTCAATTGACTTATATGAACTGTAACTCAGTAAATTCTTTGAAATTGTTGCATGTTGCGTTTATATTTTTGTTCAGTATATAAACCCTGGATGCCTGACCAGGGCCACTATATTAAAGCCATTGCGAAGCCATTTTGGTACTCCTCGTCCATTGTAAAAGATTTTAGAAGCTATAGAAACGCATTTATTAATGGCTACATTTGTTTGCCACATTTATTATATTACAGACATCATGATGCGTACTTTTAAAGTAAATTATCTGAGCTAAACTTTCAAATAAAATAAAAACATTAAATACATTTTCCTTATTGAAATACTTTGTTGTTGTTGACAATACTAATCTTACTGTCCTCACTACAAAAAAATTATTAAATACATGTAATTTCATCCTTGAAACATTTAACTGAAATACTGTAGAATTCCATTCATTCCTATGGAGGACTGCTTCTGCCAATATGGCTGACAGGTATCGTCAAAGCCTCTCAATGGCCAATACCTCGCATCCGCAATACCTCGCATCCGCAATACCTCGCATCCGCAATACCTCGCATCCGCAATCCAAGGTTTATACATATCCTTGATCTACATATTTTCCAGTGCAATAATCCGCTACCCTTGACCCCTGATCCTAACCCAGCCACCAACTAAAGATTCCACTCTTCCCTGCTTAATCACGTCATAAGTGAATAGCAGAATTAAGGCCAGACAAATCTTTTAACAAAGGGTTCTTTAATCCTGGTCCTGAAAAACCACAGGGTGTCCAGGCTTTTGCTTTAACCCAGCACTAACACACCTAATTCCGCTAATCAAAGGCTTGAAGATATGACAATGATTTAATTGAATCAGGTGTGTGAGTACTAGGGTTGGGCGGCATCCAGATTTTCATACCTCATACCGTTTTTGTATCATACTGGGGTATACGGTATTACTGGAAGTGCACACAAGGGGCAGTATTTCAAATTATATATTTTTTTAAACACACAACAGGAATCTTGTTCCAAGAGGGGACTGAATGTCTCTGTTGTAAGCAAGAAGCTTGATCTTGACATCTAGCAAGCAAGATATCGAACCAAATACATAGCTGGAGCCCTGATCTGGATATAATATATTTGACACCTCTTAGATGTGTTATAGTTATACTTAACTTAGAGTTAGTTATAAGCAGTGGCGTAGCACTCACCTCTGCGAGGCGGGAGTGCCCACAACCCCACCGGTACTGAAAACACACCATTGGTATTTTGAAATAACCTGGTATATGGTATAAACGGTATATCGCCCAAGCCTAGTGAGTACTGGGATGGAACTGAGGCCTACAAACAATGTAGGTCCCCCAGGATTGAAGAACTCTACTTTGAAACAAAGCTAAGAGATGTCAAATCGGTTTATTATCTTAATTAAAATCTCTTTGATTAATTGGGTAATAATGTAAAAGGTGGTTGAACAAATACTCACCATCCTATCAGTGAGAAGGTGCCTGTGGCTCGCTTCACTGTGAGAATCACCACCTTTGGAGGGGAACACAACATTTGGCTTTATTTTACCATCCTGTTTCAGGTGGGATTTTTTTAACCTGGTATTTACTACAATTAGCCTGTGTGTTAATAGGAAGTCAAAAAACTAAGACAAATCAGTGGGTGCAGTTCCTCTTTAACAGAAAATAACATTCTGGTGTAAAAACCATGGAAATTTAAAAACTAAAAACAATGTTTTAAGTGAGAAGTAGGCATTGGTCTAAAGCTGAAAAAGAAAGAAAATTCACATGAGCACCACAATGTCTATTCCACCAACACTCTACCAAGAATTTCCAGCACACAGCTTTGACCTACTACAATAGCTATGTTGATATATTTTACTTCAAACTATGTGTAGGCAGGTTGTTTAGCATTCAAAACCTTTTCAAACAGCCTAATTCATACTCTTCGGAGGGATAATGACTTCTATTAAAAATATGTATATCATTTGGCTAAAAATAATAAATTTTTAGATTTAGGCCTATTGTAAATGTGTATTATTGCCGCATCACCATCTTTAGTGCAAAAAGAAGTACAATTACAAACAGAACTTTAAAAGATATGACACTATGCATACATCGCTCCGCCTTTTCCTGGTTGCTAAAATTCAAATAGTTTGACAAATTTCAGTTTGTGACAAACAATTAAGTATAGTGTAGAGCAGTGGTTCCCAAACTTTTTATAGTCCCGTACCCCTTCAAAACATTCAACCTCCAGCTGCGTAATCCCTCCAGGGTCAGTGCATTCTAAATAGTTTTTTTTTTTTACATCATTGTAAGCCTGCCACACACACACACACACACACACACTATACAATACATTTATTAAACATGAGAATGAGTGTGAGTTGTCACAACCCGGCTCGTGGGAAGTGACAAAGAGCTATTATAGGACCAGGGCACAAATAATAATATAACAATAAATCAACAATTTTGCTCTTTATTTAGCCATCTTACGTGTAAAACGTTATTTGGTCATAACTCACCACAGGTTAAGGAGAAGGATGTGCTTGAAATGATACATATAATTCTGCAATGTTGGGTGTTATTGGAGAGTCTCAGTCTTAAATCATTTTACACACCCAGTCTGTGCCTGTATTTAGTTGTCATGCTAGTGAGGGCCGAGAATCCACTCTCACATAGGTACGTGGTTGCAAAAGGCATCAGTGCCCTAAAAGCGCAATTTGCCAAGACAGAATACTCTGAGCGTAGCACTATCCAGGAATCTGGCAGTGGCTTCTGATTAAATTAGTTTGGGGAAAGTACCTGTGTAATTGCGCACCCAACTCACCCAGAAGCTTTGCTATATTACATTTGACATTGTCCGTAAGCTTGAGTTCATTTGCACACAAAAAAGCATACAATGATGGAAAGACCTGTGTGTTGTCCTTGTTAATACAGACAGAAAAGAGCTCCAACTTCTTAATCACAGCCTCAATTTTGTCCCGTACATTGAATATAGTTGGGGAGAGTCCCTGTAATCCTAGAAGCAGATCATTCAGGCGAGAAAAAACATCACACAGATAGACCAGTTGTGTGAGAAACTTGTCATCATGCAAGTGGTCAGACAAGTGAAAAATATGGTCAGTAAAGAAAACGTTAAGCTCAGCTCTCAATTAAAAAAAACACATCAATACTTTGCCCCTTGTAAACCAGCGCACTTCTGATTGTTGTAAAAGCGTTACATGGTTGCTACCCATATCATCGCGTAGTGCAGAAAACACACAAGAGTTCAGGGGCCTTGCTTTAACATAGTTAACCATTTTCAATGTAGTGTACAAAACGTCTTTCAAGCGGTCAGGCATTCCCTTGGCAGCAAGAGCCTCTCGGTGGATGCTGCAGAGTACCCAAGTGGCATCGGAAACAACTGCTTGCACGTGCGTTACCACTCCACTATGTCTTCCTGTCATGGATTTTGCACCATCAGTACAGATACCAACACATCCATTTGATGTCACAAAGCTGTCCAGTACTTTAAAAATATCCTCTCCGGGTGTCCTGGTTTCCAGTGGTTTGCAGAAGAGGAAGTCTTCCTTAATCGACCCCCCATAAATGTTACGGACATATACCAGGAGCTGTGCCAGGCCCGCCAAGTCTGTTGACTCATCCAGCTGTAACGCATATAATTCATTGCCTTGTATGCGATGCAGTAATTGCTTCAAAACATCTCCTGCCATGTCACTGATGCGTCGTGAAAAAGTGTTGTTTGATGAAGACATTGTCTGTATAGTTTTTTGGCCCTTTTCCCCCAGCCATATCCACGGCAGCAGGAAGAATTAAGTCCTCCACAATAGTATGGGGCTTGCCTGTCCTAGTCACTCGGCAGATCAACATAAGACGCTTCTAGACCCTGTTGCTTTTATACGTCTTACTACTCGAAAGTCGTCTTAATTCTCGCTCAAAAAACTCCCGTGGCTTGTAGTCCCTGTCTGTTGTCGGTGCTTTCCCTGGTAAGGGGGAAACTTGTGTTGTCAACAGGTGCAGGTGTAGTACTGCTGGTAGTAGCAGTACTACCAGTATAACTGGTATGTGTCTTGATGGACACAGGCCTTACTTTTTTTAACCATTTACCCATTTTCGAGCAAACGGAATGAGCAGCAGCTGCGTTTGGCTACATACGGACCGTTAATGGAATTCCCGCAAGAGATTAACGGTTAATGTGATTGGATGTTAATTATTTGACAAGGCTACCCGTATTTGACATTGTTGTTATTTCGCTGAACACTAGATGGTTAATGACATTTTTGCCAGTGAAATGAGGCTACTCAGGCGAGTAAAAAACCTCACCCAAATGTATAGCCCCGTTGGAAAATATAAATGGACTGTTTGAAAATATGAAGAATAAAATACAAATGAATATATAGATCGTTTTTTTATTTAGCGTACCCTCGACTGCATACCTCAGTTTGGGAATACCTGGTGTAGAGAATAATCTAAACCCCTGTGAAATATATTTTCCATAACCAAAAATATTGTATTTTCAGCTGTTTAAAGCTGGTGTACAAAACTGAAAGTAAAAGACACAAACAAAAAAAGAATGTTGGAAACACAAGTGGTTCTGAGCTTATGTCAATATTACACAGGTAAGCTTAGATAGGTAACCTTACATAAATAAGGAATGAAGACAGGCTCTATCTAAGCTACTGTGTCCTGTTGTTTTGCTGGGCACCTACTGACCAAAAAACAATGTTATTATGATTGAAAAATAAATTACATGTATTGCTAAAATAAAGGTTTAAGGAAATACATGCATGCACCACATTACTACAAGACAAAACAACTCAGCCAAGCCTGATGGACTTGTAAGTATAGAAGCAAAGTTTGCTTTCATTTTTTTTTAAAGCATGAAAAGGTTGCGTAATGGGATCATGTATTACTGTGATGTGTGAAAAATCCAATAATTTACCTTGTGTACTGTACAAATCACATTATTTTGGAAGCACCTCCTCTAAGGGCATGAATTAGGCTGTTTGAAAATGTTTTGAATGCTAAGCAACCTGCCTTCACATAGTTTGAAGTACAATACCAACATAGCTATTGTAGTAGGTCAACGCTGTGTGCTGGAAATTCTTGGTAGAGCATTGGTGGAATAGGCATTGTGGTGCTCGTGTGAATTTCCTTTCTTTTTAATAATAACTGAAATATCGCATTTACATAAGAGTTCAGACAATTTACTCAGTACTTTGTTGAAGCACCTTTGACAGTGATTACAGCCTCAAGTCTTCTTGGATATGACACTACAAGCTTGGCACACATGTATTTGGGGAGTTTCTCCCATTATTTTCTGCAGATCCTCTCAAGCTCTGTCAGGTTGGATGGGGAGCGTCGCTGAAGAGCTATTTTCAGGTTTCTCCAGAGATGCTTCATCGCGTTCAATTCTGGGCTCTAGCTGGGCCACTCAAGGACCTGCCCCGAAGCCACTCCTGCGTTTCATTGGCTGTGTGCTTAGGGTCATTCCCCTGTTGGAATGTCAACCTTCGCCCCAGTCTGAGGTCCTGATCGCTCTGGAGCAGGTTTTCCTCAAGGATCTCTCTGTACTGTTGCTCCATTTATCGTTCCCTCGATCCTGACTAGTCTCGCGGTCCCAGGATTCACAAGATTCTCTGGTCTGATGAAACCAAAGATTGAGCTCTTTGGCCAGAATGCCAAATACCACGTCTGGCGGAAACCTGGCACCATCCCTACGGTGAAGCATGGTGGTGGCAGCGTCATGCTTGGGGATGTTTTTCAGCGGCATCCTTTAGGTGTCTTTTGGCAAACTCCGAGCGGGCTGTTATGTGCCTTTTACTGAGGAGTGGAGTCCATCTGGCCACTCTACCATAGAATCCTGAGTGATGGGGTGCTGTAAAGATAGTTGTCCTTCTGGGAGGTTCTCCCATCTCCCCAAGGAACTCTGGAGCTCTGTCAGAGTGACCATTGGGTTCTTGGTCACCTTCCCTGACCAAGACCCTTCTCGCCTGATTGCTCAGTTCGGCCAGCTCTAGGAAGAGTCTTGGTGGTTCCAAACTTCTTCAATTTAAGAATGATGGAGGCCACTGTGTTCTTGGGGACCATCAATGCTGCATAAATGTTTTGGTTCCCTTCCCCAGATCTGTGCCTCGACACAATCCGGTCTCGGAGCTCTACGGATAATTCTCTGACATGCACTGTCAACTGTGAGACCTTATATAGACAGGTGTGTGCCTTTCCAAATCAATTGAATTTACCACAGGTGGACTCCAATCAAGTTGTAGAAACATCTCAAGTATGATCAATGGAAACAGGATGCACCTGAACTCAATGAGACTCATATCAAAGGGTCTGAATAATTATGTAAATAAGGTCTGTTTTTTATTTTTAACACATTTGCAAAAATGTATTTAAAAAACTGTTTTTGCTTTGTGATATTGGGGTAGTGTGTGTAGATGGATTAAATATACCATTTCATCAATTTAAAGAAAAGTCTGCAATGTAACAAAATGTGGAAAAGGGGAAGGGGTCTGAATACTTTCCAAATGCACTGTATATCCATAAACATTATGCCAGCTGATTCATGATTTGGACTGGCTGAGAATAGCTGCCTGCCTCGTCCCGATACGACACATTCATTACTATGGGACAGCTGGAGGTCCAATATGAGCTCCTAAAATCACACCAAAAAACTGGATGTTCTTCGTCCACAGCAATGCTTAAACCACATCAGGAGACCACTTTGAGGTCTGAGAATAATCTAAGAAATGTCTATTTTTGGGAGTAGTTATTCTTTACAGTAATTCAAGTGTGCACTAGCCAGAGACCACTGGTGAGCAACATGTCTGTAGCGCTCATGTGATTGCAGAGTTTGCAAAACAAATGGCTACTGAATTGACGTAAACAATCATGAGGCATAGGCTACTTTGTAGTTAACATTTAACTGAGAAGGTTTTTGGGAAAGCCTTTCCATCTCTACCAGAAGGTTAGGATTAGAAGCATTGCTAAGGGCTAAAGTGTAGACATATGCACACAAACAACAGAGAGATAAGGATCAACCTAGAGGAAACCTGTTTTACATTAGGATGCATGTACCTGTCACTCTGTGGGAGCCCTTTTTTCAACGGCATGCATGGTTTTATAACCTAGGGCCTTTGTAGGACTATGTACTTTGGCTTTCATCCAAACTATAAACATGAGAGAGAAAGGAGAGAGAGAGAGACACATGCACACAAACAGAAAAGGGGACAGAGACAGAGAGAGCGGGAAAGAGAGAGAGACAGATACAAAGAGAGAGTTGAGACTGTGAAGCATGCATAACAGCTAAATAGCACCCTCGAGTGTCTTGAGGGGCCCTCCATTCGGGGCTGAGAGAATCATAGAACAAACACGACAAAGACACACACACACACACACACACACGTCTGCACTGCAGTCGGCAGAACAGGGCTGCTGTGAGTGACCTTCCACAGTGACAGTCTTGCCCATGGGAGAGATAGGCACAGGGAGCTCTCAACCTGATTAATAATAAAGACCAGGGCCTGGTTTCCCAAAAGTTCACCGTTATATCCCAAAGCTGTCTCCAAAAACAATCGTTACTAAGGTTGCACTTAAAGACCCTTGTTATTTACCTCAGACCAATCGTAGAACAGCTAAGTTGGATGCTTTTTGCGTTACTTTATACACAGATCTCCTCTAAACAAAGAATCAAGAGGTTGATCTGTCTCCCTGTGACCGCCGAGAACTCCAGAGCCAAGTTGACTTCAAATACAAAGTAACCAATGTCTTTGCAATTGTTACAAATCCAGGATAGAAATATGCTTCAAATGAAAATTGAGATGACTGCATTAAAAGAAAAATACAGTATAGGCTACATCCCTTTATACATGCATATTACATGACCTAAAGTATCTGGACAACTGCTCATCAAACATCTCATTCCAAAATGATGGGCATTTATATGGAATTGGTCCCCCCTTTGCTGCTGTAACAGCCTCCACTCTTCTGGGAAGGCTTTCCACTAGATGTTGGAGCAATGCTGCTGGGATTTGCTTCCATTCAGCCACAAGAGCATTAGTGAGGTCGAGCACTGATGTTAGACGATTAGACCTGGCTCGCAGTCCGCGTTCCAATTCATCCCAAAGGTGTTCGACGGGGTTGAGGTCAGGGCTGTGTGCAGGCCAGTCAAGTTCTTCCACACCGATCTTGACAAACAGTGTCTGTATGGACCTTGTTTTGTGCACAGTCATTGTCATGCTGAAACAGGGTCTTCCACAAACTGTTGTCACAAAGTCGGAAGCACAGAATCGTCTAGAATGTCATTGTGTGCTGTAGCGTTAACATTTCCCTTCAATTGGAACTAAGGAGCCTGAACCATGAAAAACTGCCCCAGACCATTATTCCTCCTCCAACAAACTCTACAGTTGGCACTACGCATTGGGGACGGTAGCGTTCTCCTGGTATCCGCCAAACCCAGTTTCGTCAGTCGGACTGACAGATGGTGAAGCGTGATTCATCACTTCCACTGCCCCAGAGTCCAATGGCAGCGAGCTTTACACCATTCTAGCCAATGCTTAGCATTGTGCATGGGGATCTTAGGCTTGTGTGCGACTGCTCGGCCCCAGAAACCCATTTCATTTAACTCCAGACTAACAGTTCATGTACTAACATTGCTTCCAGAGGCAGTTTGGAACTTGGCGGGGGGTGTTGCAACAGAGGACAGACGATTTTTACACAATACGCCCTTCAAGCCCTCGGTGGTCCCGTTCGGTGAGCTTGTGTGGCCTACCACTTTGTGGCAGAGCTGTTGTTCCTCCTAGACGTTTCCACTTCACAATAACAGCACTTACAGTTGACTGGGGCAACTCTAGCAGGGCAGAAATTTGACAAACTTATTTGTTGGAAAGGTGGCATCCTTGAAAGTTACTGAGCTCTTCAGTAAGGCCATTCTACTGCCAATGTTTGTCTATGGAGATTGCATGGCTTGGTGCTCGATTTTATACACCTGTCAGCAACGGTGTGGCTGAAATAGCCGAATCCACTAATTTGAAGGGGTGTCCACATACTATATATACACAATAGTATTTCAATCATATTGGAATACATTTCATGATAATTGAATGTAGTTAAATTTAGTAATTGTCGGCTACTGTCTGAAAATGTTGCCTCAATATATTTCATGATGTGTAACAAGTGCACAATGATGTGCCAAATCTTGATTGAGTGCATTTTTATAGGTTAATTACAGGGCAATGCTTATAACTATTAGAATAAGCTGCCTCAATATTTGCAGCCATATGAGATATCTCTCTAGAAGCTGTTCCGTCGTCAGTATTGTGGAATAATTAGAATGTTAAGGTAAGATTTTATTGGAGTAAGCTGATCTGAGAGCAGCGTTGCTTTTCTTTCGATCCTATCAGTATCGACACGTTGTGACGCACTTAGCAAATGTTCTCCCAGCTTAGTGTTTTGTGAAAGGCAAGTTACATATTTGGCAGTTCTAGAAACGACGCATCATTAAAACACTCGTAAGCCTAAATTTCATCTCTATCAGGAAACTGGGACGCTAGATTTCAATCACACCCACCACTACAATGTTTACACTGTGTCTTTGTTTACAAACGAGGAACCACACACACACACACACACACACACACACTTCTTATCCTACCAAGTTTGACACGGGATCAATTATTTTGCGCACCTAATGGCCATATTTACATAATACAGTGCCTTGCAAAAGTATTCATCCCCCTTGACATTTTTCCTATTTTGTTGCATTACAACCTGTAATTTAAATGGATATTTATTTGGATTTCAAGTAATGGACATACACAAAATAGTCCAAATTGGTGAAATGAAAAAAACTTGCTTCGGGGAGAAAAAAAAAAATGGGAAAAGTGGTGCGTGCATATGTATTCACCTCCTTTGCTATGATTCCCCCAAATAAGCCCCTAAACAACCAATTACCTTCAGAAGTCACATAATTAAATAAAGTCCACCTGTGTGCAATCTAAGTGTCACATGATCTCAGTATACAGTTGACGTCTGAAGATTACATACACCTTAGCCAAATACATTTAAACTCAGTTTTTCACCGAGTACAAATTCCCTGTTTTAGGTCAGTTAGGATCACCACTTTATTTTAAGAATGTGAAATGTCAGAATAATAGTAGAGAGAATGATTTATTTCAGCTTTTATTTCTTTCATCACATTCTCAGTTGTTTACATACACTCAATTAGTATTTGGTAGCATTGTCTTTCAATTGTTTGACTTGGGTCAAACGTTTCAGTAGCCTTCCACAAGCTTTCCACAATAGGTTGGGTGAATTTCGGCCTATTCCTCCTGACAGAGCTGCTGTAACTGAGGCAGGTTTGCAGGCTTGTGTCCCTGCTCGCACACGCTTTTTCAGTATTGCCCACACATTTCTACGGGATTGAGGTCAGGACTTTGATGGCCACTCCAATACCTTGACTTTGTTGTCCTTAAGCCATTTTGCCACAACTTTGGAAGTATGCTTGGGGTCATTGTCCATTTGGAAGACCTTTTTGCGACCAAGCTTTAACTTCCTGACTGATGTCGTGAGATGTTGCTTCAATATTTCCACACATTTTCCCATCCTCATGATGCCATCTATTTTGTGAAGTGCACCAGTCCCTCCTGCAGCAAAGCAACCCCACAACATGATGCTGCCACCCCCGTGCTTCACGGTTGGGATGGTGTTCTTCGGCTTGCAAGCATCCCCCTTTTTCCTACAAACATAACGATGGTCATTATGGCCAAATAGTTATATTTCTGTTTCATCAGGCCAGTGGACATTTCTCCAATAAGTACAATCTTTGTCCCCATGTGCAGTTGCAAACCATAGTCTGGCTTTTTATGGCGGTTTTGGAGCAGTGGCTTCCTCCTTGATGAGCGGCCTATCAGGTTATGTCGATATAGGACTCGTTTTACTGTGGATATAGATAATTTTGTACCAGTTTCCTCCAGCATCTTCACAGGGTCCTTTGCTGTTGTGTTGGGATTAATTTGCACTTTTCGCACCAAAGTACATTCATCTCTAGGAGACAGAACGCGTCTCCTTCCTGAGTGGTATGACGGCTGTGTGGTCCCATAGTGTTTATACTTGCGTACTATTGTTTGTACAGATGAACGTGGTACCTTCATGCATTTGGAAATTGCTCCAAAGGGTGAACCAGACTTGTGGAGGTCTACAATTGTTTTTCTGAGGTCTTGGCTGATTTCTTTTGACTTTCCCATGAAGTCAAGCAAAGAGGCACTGAGTTTGAAGATGGGCTAATTGACATAATTTGAGTCAATTGGAGGTGTACCTGTGGATGTATTTCAAGGCCTATCAGAAGCTTCTAAAGCCATGATGTAATTTTCGGGAATATTCTAAGCGGTTTATAAAGGCAAAGTCAACTTAGTGTATGTAAACTTCTGACCCACTGGAATTGTGATACAGTGAATTATAAGTGAAATAATATGTCTGTAAACAATTGTTGGAAAAATGACTTGTGTCATGCACAAAGTAAATGTCCTAACCAACTTGCCAAAACTATAGTTTGTTAACAAGAAATGTGTAGTTTTAATGACTCCAACCTAAGTGTATGTGAACTTCCGACTTCAACTGTATATATACACACCTGTTCTGAAAGGCCCCAGAGTCCGCAATAACACAAAGCAAGGGGCACCACCAAGCAAGTGGCACCATGAAGACCAAGGAGCTCGCCAAACAGGTCAGGGACAAAGTTGTAGAGAAGTACAGATCAGGGTTGGGTTATCAAAAATATTGAAAACTTTGAACTTCCCACGGAGCACCACTAAATCCATTATTCAAAAATTGAAAGAATATGGCACCACAACAAACCTGCCAAGAGAGGGCCGCCCACCAAAACTCACAGACGAGGCAAGGAGGGCATTAATCAGAGGCAACAAAGAGACCAAAGATAACCATGAAGGAGCTGCAAAGCTCCACAGCGGAGATTGGAGTATCTGTCCATAGGACCACTTTAAGCCGTATACTCCACAGAGCTGGGTTTTATGGAAGAGTGGCCAGAAAAAAGCCATTGCTTAAAGAAAAAAATAAGCAAACATGTTTGGTGTTCACCAAAAGGCATGTGGGAGACTCCCCAAACATATGGAAGAAGGTACTCTGGTCAGATGAGACTAAAATTTAGCTTTTTGGCCATCAAGGAAAAGGTTATGTCTGGCGCAAACCCAACACTTCGCATCACCCCGAGAACAACATCCCCACAATGAAGCATGGTGGTGGCAGAATCATGCTGTGGGAATGTCTTTCATCGGTAGGGACTGAGACACTGGTCTGAATTGAAGGAATGATGGATGGTGCTAAATACAGGGAAATTCTTGAGGGAAACCTGTTTCAGTCTTCCAGAGATTTGAGACTGGGACAGAGGTTCACCTTCCAGCAGGACAATGACCCTAAGCATACTGCTAAAGCAACACTTGAGTAGTTTAAGGGGAAACATTTAAATGTCTTGGAATGGCCTAGTTAAAGCCCAGAACTCAATCCAATTGAAAATCTGTGGTATGACTTAAAGATTGCTGTACACCAGCAGAACCCATCCCACTTGAAGGAGCTGGAGCAGTTTTGCCTTGAAGAAATGGGCAAAAATCCCAGAGGCTAGACATACCCCAAGAGACTTGCAGCTGTAATTGTTGCAAAAGGTGGCTCTACAAAGTATTGACTTGGGAGGGGGTGAATAGTTATACACGCTCAAGTTTTTTTAAATATATATTTCTTGTGTTTTACAAGAAAAAATATTTTGCATCGAATGATTCAAACCCCCCAAAAATCCATTTTAATTCCAGGTTGTAAGGCAACAAAATAGGAATAATGCCAAGGGAGTGAATAGTTTCACAAGCCACTGTATGTTTGCATCTGTGCAAAATGTGTACCAGGGTTGGGGTTGATTCTATTTTGATTCAGTAAATTCAGGAAGTGATTTGAAATTCAAATTCAATAATTGAAAAATCAAATGCCCTATATATATGGATTAGTCGATTAGGCTTCTTCTACTTCTCATCTGACAAAAGATCTGTTCATTCTGTGACTGTCTTGGCCTATTTGGTAACTGGGCATCTTTAACAAGGTTGGCTGATTAGGAAGACAGCTTCCGGTGTCAGATGAGAGCGATTGCATGTCTGCCAAACAGAGGTTTATTTGGGCTCTTGGCTGGACAACATTACTGCAGCATTCCTGTGTAAAGTAGGCCACTGCACTGTCTGTCTGTCTACACCTGATGACAACTTGGGAGCCGAGCGGTTCATATGAGATACCGTTTAGATACAGACAATAAGAAGATGGACACACAGACAGACCATAGAAACACACACATAAATCATAAAACATTGGATCAGATTGCAAAGCCATTACTCTATCGTTCATGTGTAAATTAGGTGATTGCTTTTTCTGTCTATCTGAGCCAGGTGTTTTGTGTGAGATGCTGTTTCAATAGCCTACATACAAAGACAGACATTAAGAGACACATACAATTTTGGATCTAATTGCAATGCTTTCCAGCACTGCCCATACACACTTGCAATTGCCCCGAGAATAGTGTGCCCAGTGTGTGTATAGCATCAGTGCTCTGATACTGAGGAAGGTGACCACTGCTGATGTCATTCTGTACCATCAGAACACCATTATAAGAGAGACCGTGAGCACGGTTACATGCGCACACAACAATGAAATTATTGTGGATTGTCAGGTTAATATAATAGTTAGTTCAAAAAGTTCACATGGTTTGCAAGAAGGATTTCCCTAATAATCCTGTTTACATGGACACATCGGAAATCAAGCTACTGATGGGACTTTGATAAACTTGAAAACGAATTATAAGATGCATACTTCACTCGCCGGGTAAAAGGCGTTGCATGGTCAATCTGTCGTCTGCATTGGCCGTGCAGCGTTTACGGTAATGTGGCCTCTACAGAAGTCAGGGTATTCATACTTCTTGCGCTTTATGGAGCAGTGCAGAACTGTTGTGAAGGAAGTTGTCAAGGAAGTGAGTTTGTGTTTATACAGAAACTTATGCCAACCAGTCATGTCAATGTGGAGCTTTACGGAGCCCTCCTTATTGTTACAACATTTGAGCAGTTACGGAGGTCATTTTGGCCCCTGCATGACTCCGGAGGCTCTGCAATGGCGTCACACCATCCTTATGGCGTATCCGACATTTTCGGACCAAGCATAAAATGGCTTTAAGAGGGAAGTTTGCGCTAACCTTACCCGGTGCTGGCACATGCGCAGATCAAATACACCACTGGAACGCCGAATAAGATCATTCAAAAGATTGCTCAGAAAACCAGGTGTTTAATTCGGCGTATACTCACTTCGATTATGACCGTATGACGATTAAGATAAGCATGACTAATGTCATAATCAGTTTAATATCACATTAGTGTGCATGTAAATGTACTTAGTAAGATACCAAACACAACACACTAACACAGCATAGGGACGCCAAAACCAGTGAACACCAGCTATCACATATAAAAGTGAGCAATAATAATGTTATGATAAGGAATTATGGTTGCCCAACATTTTCAGCTGTCAAAAGAAAAAACAAAGCTTGCTACTCACTTGTCTTAACTCAGTCAGTCAAAGGAACTGACAACACCAATGCCACACTTGCACAGCATACACAAGTTGTTAGCCAGCATGATATTAGCTAACCAACCAACTACCTACAGTATGGCACCCATTTTAATACCGGTCGGTCACTAACTAGCCGACATTCCAGAGAAGTAACAAATGAATTGCTTAAAGCTGCCAGCATTAGTCACGTGTATTACGGTTAGAATAAACGATGGATCTGTCAACAAAAATGCAACAGTTAGCATGCTAGCGAGCTAGATAACTGGTTATCTCCCCATGCCCATTGCATATTGTTGTTAGCTAGGTACTGTACGAAGCTACTTACACATCGATAGTCGTCAGAATCTGTATTAAAGAAAATACAGCGTCTACTGTCGTTATTTAATGGAATTATATTGTTACTATCCATTTTTTTTTTACAATTTGCTAGCAATGTTTTGATGTTTGGACGTCGCTACACATCATGTGAAATTTGATGACATCAACTTCCTAGCTAGCTACAGTGCACGGCTAAGGACAAACAGAATGGACGCTACAAACGCAAAGTGATCTTCTTCTTTGGTATTATGTCGTTCGAACATTTTGTTTGTTCATGCCGCCACCTACTGTGCGGTAGTGTGTGGTCGACACGTCACAATTGGACATTTTTGTGATACAAAAATAAAAGGAAGGGAGAAAGGGAAACAATTGTACCACTAAGCCTACACCTATATACCACTATTTTATAAAAACTTAAATTCACCACCCCATTCCACTACCTTGACCCTAACTGATCAACCAACAGTGCAGTTCAAGAAGAGTTAAGAAAATATTTACCAAATAAACTAAAGTAAAAAATCATAAAAAGTAACACAATAAAATAACAATAACGAGGCTATATACAGGGGGTACCGGTACAGAGTGTGCGGGGGTACAGGTTATTTGAGGTAATTTGTACATGCAGGTAGGGGTGAAGTGGCTATGCATAGAAAATAGCAGCAGTGTACAAAACAAATGGAGGGGGATCAATGTAAATAGTCTGGTGGCCATTTTATTAATTGTTCAGCAGTCTTATGGCCTGGGGATAGAAGCTGTTAAGGAGCCTTTTGGTCCTAGACTTAGCACTCCGTTACCGCTCGCTGTGCGATAGCAGAGAAAACAGTCTATGACTTGGGTGACTGGAGTCTCTGACAATTTTATGGGCTTTACTCTGACACCGCCTATTATATAGGTCCTGGGTGGCAGGATGCTTGGTCCCAGTTATGTACAGGGCCGTACGCACTACTCTCTCAGATCCCGAGCAGTTTCCATTCCAGGTAGTGAATCAACCAGTCAGGATGCTCTCGATGGTGCAGCTGTAGAACTTTTTGAGGATCTGGGGACCCATGACAAATCTTTTCAGTCTCCTGAGGGGAAAAAGGTTTTGTTGTGCCCTCTTCATGACTGTCTTGGTGTGTTTGGACCATGATATTTCGTTGGTGATTTGGACACCAAGGAGCTTGAAACTCAGTGGGTTAACTGCCTGTCCAGGGGCAGAATGACAGATTTGTACCTTGTCAGCTCGGGGATTTGAACTTGCAACCTTTTGGTTACAAGTCCAACGCTCTAACACTAGGCTACCCAGCCGCCAAATGAATTCCTTCCTTGTCCCTTGAAATGCAAAACACCCTTCAAAGTGTAGGCCATGCATTTTTAGGACCTGCCAGTGCTATAACAACTGCTACATTTGACAGAAGAGGTGAGATAGCTGCTAGCCAATAATAACAAGTTGTTATCATTATCACTGAAGATGTTTTCAAAATGAAATACATACATTTTATTATCAAACACAAACAGACCCATTTAGCTATACCTTTGGCCTGAAAAGGGATAGGTGACAGAGAAGTGCCCAAATGATGAGGAATCCAGAGGAAAGCAAAACCCACATGTTGCAACACTAATTAGATAGATAGTAGGAGGACGAATACTGTGGGGGGGTGTGACTGCTGTAAAGGCACAGCATGTCTTCAGGTATTTGCCAATGGGTAAGAGGTGTTGCTCTCGGTATCTAGACTTAAACTGGTTCTGTTCTGTTCAGTGCTATTGTGCTTCACCACAATGGAATCTGCTGTAGGGGTGGGACTCGGAAACAGAGTTGGTGCTGACCTCATGCCAAAGACATTTTCTGAAACCTGTAATGAAGATTCAGTCATTCGATATGCAGCAGTCCTGTGTGTTTTTGTGTTTTTGTATGTGAGTATGTACTGTATGTATGTAAGTACAAGGTAATATTGTCAGTTTATGATTGATTTAGTTTAGTTTTTTGTGTAATAAGGTCTGTGTTTGTCTGTAGTAGGTGTCCCTTTGTATGTGCTTGTGTGTGTGTATGTCTTTGTGTGCGTGTGTGCGTGTGTGCGTGTGTGTGTGCGTGTGTGTGTGTGTGTGTGTGTGTGTGTGTGTGTGTGTGTGTGTGTGTGTGTGTGTGTGTGTGTGTGAAATGGGTGTAGAGAGGCTCATTGTTGCCACTAAGCCCCAGCTGTACCCCTCACCAATGGTGGCTTCAGAGCTTCAGAGACTGTCACACCCTGGGAACGATGAGGCAACACTGACATGCCTCTGTCTCAGTTTCCTAGTGATGAGGTTACAATGGAACAACACAGAAGAAACAAACACACTACACAGACACCACGCACACACACCTACATTCCTCCTCGCCTCTCACTCAGTGACGCCTGCTCCCTAACACATTTGTAGCACATAATATTGAATATCCTATGACTGTAATGCTGCGTTATAACGTGAAGTGTATTTGCAATAAAAGCATGTTAGGTGTGGGACAATAAACGTAATGATCAAATTGATCAGTATGCTCGGAAAGTATTCAGACCCTTGACTTTTTCCACTTTTTGTTACGTTACAGCCTTATTCTAAAATTGATTAAATTACATTTATTCCTCATCAATCCACACACAATACCGCATAATGTATAAGCGAAAACAGGTTTGTAGACATTTTTGGTGAATTCAATTGTTTGGACATTATTTAGAAATGCACAAACCTGTCTATATAAGGTCCCACAGTTGACAGTGCACGTCAAAGCAAAAACCTAAGCCATGAGGTCGAAGGAATTGTCTGTAGAGCTCAGAGACAGGATTGTGTCGAGGCACAGATCTGGGGAAGGGTACCAAAACATGTCTGCAGCATTGAAGGTCCCCAAGAACACAGTGGCCTCCATCATTCTTAAATGGAAGAAGTTTGGAACCACCAAGACTCTTCCTAGAGCTGGCCGTCCGGCCAAATTGAGCAATTGGGGGAGAAGGGCCTTGGTCGGGGAGGTGACCAAGAACCTGATGGTCACTCTGACAGAACTCTAGTGTTCCTCTGTGGAGATTGGAGAAACTTCCAAAAGGACAACCATCTCTACAGCACTCCACCAATTAGGCCTTTTCTGTAGAGTGTCCAGATGGAAACCACTCCTCAGTAATAGGCACATGACAGCCAGCACCTAAAGACTCTCAGATCATGAGAAACATTATTCTCTGGTCTGATGAAACCAATATTGAACTCTTTGGCCTGTATCCCAAGCGTCATGTCTGGAGGAAACCTGGCACCATCCCTGCGGTGAAGCATGGTGGTGGCAGCATCATGTCTGGAGGAAACCTGGCACCATCCCTGCGGTGAAGCATGGTGGTGGCAGCATCATGCTGTGGAGATGTTTTTCAGAGGCAGGGATTGGGAGACAAGCCGGGATTAAGGATTGAGGGAAAGAGCCCGGACTTGAACCCGATCAAACATCTCTGGAGAGACCTGAAAATAGCTGTGCAGCGACGCCCCTCCAACCTGACAGAGCTTGAGAGGATCTGCAGAAAGGAATGGGAGAAACTCCCCAAATACATTTGTGCCAAGCTTGTAGCTTTATACCCAAGAAGACTTGAGGCTCTACTCGCTGCCAAAGGTGCTTCAACAAAGTCCTGAGTAAAGGGTCTGAATACAAACGTAAATGTGATATTTCAGTTGTTTTTTTTCCCAAAATCTGAAAACCACTTTTTGCTTTGTCATTGTGGGGTATTGTGTGTAGATTGATGAGGGGGAAAAACTATTGAATCCATTTTAGAGTAAAGCTGTAACATTACAAAAGGTGGAAAGGGTCAAGGGGTCTGAATACTTTCCGAATGCACTGTAGAGACAAACACTGGACCGTTTCTTTTGTACTGGTTTTATATTAGAAAAACGTATTAGAAAGTCTTGTTGTGTTTTTGTGAGCCTGAAGTGTTTCCCTGTCATTACTGTTCTCAGTTAATCCAGGACATTTACCAGCTGCAGGTTGTGACAGATCTTCTTATGGAAAACTGAATAGCATATCCAAACAAATTACATCCACGTCAAAACACTATCATTTCAGATAAGTGGACATGTATGTCGAAGGAAAATAACATGAGTTTTGGATACATACAAAGCCATGCCATGAACCCAGAGTCATATACAGTTTACTGCACACATAGCTCTCTGCATGATGCACTCAGCCAATAAATGTACCTCTATATGTCTTTCACCACCACCACACCCCCAGCTTTCTCACCCATGAAAACCTGAGTTATAGTTCATAATACTTCCATTGATAAATAACTTACAACTGTCAAATTTTCAAAGTCCAAGTGCATTCGTGATAAAGTAACGGTGCTTTCAGTAATACGAAACTGGATTATTGTTTAGTAACATTCCCCAGCCTCCAACATTACCAACGTAATTAGATCCATAAAAATAAATGTTTGTCATACCTGTGGTATATGGTCTGATATCCCACGGCTTCAGGCCAATCAGCATTCAGGGCTTGAACCCCCCAGTTTATAAATGTACTTGTAAACTTGGTGGTTCAAGCCCTGAATGCTGATTGGCTGCCATCTGTGGTATATCATACCACGTTTATGACAAAACGTTTATTTTTACTTCTCTCATTACGTTGGTAACCAGTTTATAATAGCAATAAGGCATCTCAGGTGTATGTGATATACAGCCAATATACCACGGCTAAAGGCTGTATACAGGCACTCCGATTTGCATTGTACACAAGAACAGCCCCCTCGTGCCTTATACCACACCCCCTCGTGCCTTAGTGCTTACTTTTCTACTTCCATTACCTCGTACCACTGAACATAGACTGGTACCTTGTATATACAGCCAAGTTATCATTATTGTCATGTTCGTCGTATGAAGGAGACCAAGGCGCAGCGTGGTATGCGTACATTCTCTTTATTAAAAGAATGAACACCTAACAAAATAACAACCAAAACGTGAAGCTAAACAATATAGTGCTGACAGGCAACTACACATAGTCAAGAGCCCACACCAGAATGTGGGGAAAAGGGCTACCTAAATATGATCCCCAATCAGAGACAACGATAAACAGCTGTCTCTGATTGGGAACCATATCAGGCCAACATATATATACAAAACCCCTAGACATACAAAAACCCTAGACATGCAAAAAAATCAATAGACATGCAAAAAAAACTAGAACTACAAAAACCCTAGACATACGAAAGATCCCTAGACATACAAAAAAACCTAGACATACAAAAAACTAGAGTACCCACCCAAGTTACACCCTGAAACTAACCAAAATATATAGAAAAACTGAGATATCTAGGGTCAGGGCGTGACAATTATTCATTGTGTATTTATTATTATATCTTATTAATTGTCTATTATTTATCAATTTTCTTTCTCTCTGCATTGTTGGGAAGGGCCCGTAAGTAAGCATTTCACTGTTAGTCTACACTTGTTGTTTACGAAGCATGTAACAAATCAAATTTGATTTGATGTGTGTACTAAACATCTCACTATCTCAAAAGCAAAGAGCAACTACCTTCAGGCTATGCTCAAACCCTACACACCAGCCTGAGCACTACATCCTGCCACCACAGGTCTCTTGGCCGGCCCAAACCTACGGGGGTCAGCTCCTGCTCAGCCCAGTCACAGCTCTTCTCTGTCCTGGCACCCCAATGGTGGAACAAACTTCCCCCTGAAGCTAACAGCTGACTCCTTGCCCTTCTTCCAAAAATGTCTGACTGAAATCCTATCTCTTCAAAGAGTATCTTAAATAAAACATCTCAGTCTTATTCCCCTTAACCCCCCCCCCCCCCCCCCCATATAAAAAAATGTACTTTTCCTTTCCTACACGCACTGACTGCTGATAACTTCTTTACTCTGGAAAAAATGTACTTCCTACAGCTGTGATATGTAGTTGTCTCACCAAGCTATCTGAAGATGAATGCACTAACTGTACGTCACTCTAGATAAGAGTGTCTGCTAAATGACTCAAATGTCAAAAGAAATAGAAAAATGTACTCTTGGGAGCTGTATTTGCATGGTCATAATAGTCAGTGAATGTTTCCTAATCTTGCATACAGAATCGAGGGGTCTATTTCAATGCCCTGCAAATTCCTAGAATCTGAGCTGTATGGATGCAGCGTATGCAGCTACTGTAGCTGAGAACAGATTTACACTTTCCTGATTCCTTCTTACTCGATGACTTGTACTTCAATATGAACAATTTTAATGCATGTTACCAAAAATATGTTTGTTTTGTATCTTTAGTGTAACCTATGAGTTTCTGCGTGCTTCAAGTTGAATTATGTTTGACAAGTGGATAGATGTTACAGGTTCACTCGGTCTTTGTATGCCTTTAAGTATTTGTTTAGGGTGAATAGGGTTTGTAAAGAAACATGTACATATGAACATAAGATGGAGTGATCCCTGGATGAACATTAAATGTTAGGGAAATGTCAAACACGGGTTGAAATGTATTGGGGTCAGTTGGAGGAAGATAGCCGTTGCAATTCTAATCCTGTTCCACAACATTCTAGGTGAAGTGTTGCTATAGGCAAAGAACTTTCATAACAAATTCATTTCCTTTATAAAAAAAGTTTAATTCTCAGTACAAATAGAGAATCTTCAATACAAAAACATAATATAGTACATACAAAAACAATGGCTTATGGAGTTTCACCTCTCCATAAATACCATGGCAACAGCAACATATTAACATGACCTCTTGGAATCCTTCATTATTCTCTATGCAGAAGAACCATCGGTTGATTTCAGTTCATTGGTCATATAGGGCAGCAATGGGATCATAGGCAAGAATCTCTCAAGCCTCCTCCATTTAGCTAAGCACATAATAAAGAAACATAACAATAAGGAAAAATATACAAGACCTGTACAGACTATTTGACACACTGGCAATATTAGACATGCTAAATCCTATGAGCATTTCCCCTTACTGGGAAGTTAAAAAATATTGCCAAATGTCTCTGAGGTCATGCACTTTTTCAACCTTGAAATATACAGCTCTCAAACATACAGTGCGAGGTAACAAGTTAAATACATCAATATTAAATAAATGTATACACATGTATTATCTGTGTCACTTGAGCTGAAGGCATGGGGCGCCATTGAACACCGTGCATAAAACATAGACATGGTGGTAAAAAATCAGTGCAAACAGGTGTTGTGGAACCCGGATATACCACATAACAGGTCAACCACAACATTACTATGGATCGACACAATATACCACAAAGGTAAAATAATACCACATATAGAGAGCAGAAATGTTTATTTCTGTCTCTCTATTTTCTTTCTATCTCCATCCATTCAAAGGAATTTCATCAGTTATAGACTATTCAGTTCAGTTCACCTCATTCCCGCTAAATAATACATAATCGTTCACCAGGGAATGAGAATCGATCATCCGGGATCATCGTTGCGCTGCATTTTAGTAGCATCCAATGCCGATCTCCTGCTTGTAGCGGTTGGTCAGGGTGTTGGCCTGTTGCGTCAGCTTGGACAGCACCCCGTGGAGCCCCGTCATGTGGAACTGGAACTGCTTCTGCAGGTTATCCTCGTCTTCCTCGGACGACACCTCAGAATCTTCCTCCGCTGAATCCATCCGTGAGATGGAAGCCCGGCTCTCCTTTCGCTTCTTGGCTTCCTCGGCGCGCATCACTCCCCACTCGATGTCGCAACGGATAGACTTGAGCAGCTGGTAGTAGCTGTACATGTCCCCGTCCTCGATGTCGCTGTTTCCCGAGCTTTTCATGGCGGCCATCTCCCTCTCCTCTTCAAGGGGGACGTCCCGCAGCAGGCTGGGCACCATTACCGTCTGGTCCATGTTGTTGACGGCACCGATGAAGCGGTTCATGGAGTTAAACAGGGAGTTCTTCTGCAGGTGGGATTCTGAGATCTGCATCATCTTAGCGACTGTTGTTGATTCTTGAACTTATTTTATAAATTAAATGTATAACTGTCAACCAGAGCTGGATAGTTAGTTTCTTCTACTTTCTAATCGGTTTTGGAAAGCGGCTTGTCCTTTTGTATTAAATTATTAAACAGAGCTATGAAGAGAGTTTGGCAGTTGTTTTCGTTTCTTCTTTTGCCTATTCCTTCTTCTTTTCGTTTCTGTTCTGACGCTTACTGGTCCCCGGTCGGATCTTTATAGAGCAGGTGGATTCGTGTCCAAGGGCGTGCCCAGAACCTGTTTGTCAGGATTATTCTACCTCTACAGTAACCGGACTCCAATGAGCTAGAGCACAGACAGAAAAAACATGTTGGCATAGTTTGCATGAAGGGGATTGGCCTCCCAGTAGCGTTATGCCTACTACCCGGCCCTTGCCTAGTGCCCAGTAAGAAAGCAATGAATGCATCTTCCGCAAACCAAATGATTGGAGGCTCTATGTTCGCGCAATTGTCTGCCTGTGTTGCGCATCAGCCACTCAAACACAGCACAATGGTTTATAAGTGAGCTTTCTCAAAACATTCACACACCAAGCACACTAAAAACGAATTATAGTTTACATTGCAATTGAATTCAAACTTCATTCATGCCTATATTTTGCTCTCATGTATTCCAATGCAAACATGACTGACGCTACATCAAACCCAGCAACCTCACGGGATAAACCATTCAGGGCGAGGTCTGACCTAGCAGAACGCCAGGTTATGAATATTCATGAGAAAGCCATCAGCCCACAATCGTGCCTCCAATTGAAACCAATCATATGTTCGGCTGTCTGTCTCGGCGCCGGGACTAGCTCTCTATTGACCAATCGGTGGATGAAGGAGGAAAGCGAAGCACTGGATCCCTGCCAATGGGGAAAGCAGAGGATTAACCATATACATTCCACCTTTTTCTTGTTGGAGACGTGTCCGCAAGGTCTGTATTGTTAGGACATAGGCCAACACTAACAGGTTGTCAGAGTAAAGTCATTCATCCATCTCCTGGATCAGCGATTTTTCCAAACTAGGCTGAACTATATTTTAAATGTAACCTTTATTTAACTAGGCAAGTCGGTTAAGAACAAATTCTTATTTACAATGAGCCTACTGAGATGCAGTGCCTTAGAAAAAATAAAGTTATTCTATTATATTATATTCAGAACAATTTTATCATCCCATTTATATACAGTATCTATCAGCTGCTTTGCCTTTGACAGTAATTATTACAGTTAGAGACAAACTAATACCCCTATTGCCCTTACCATGAAAGACTGACGAGAACAGCTGAAACTACCCCCACCCCCCTGAAGGTCAATAGTTGACCATCACCAGGGGAAATCAACAGAGACCGGTTGCCCCACATAGAGAGAACTCACTGACATGGTAAAGCAAAACACCACAACAAGTGGGCGGAAATGATTCAGCCCAGCCAGTCTGAAATCTAATCACAAGTTAACACTTACAGTTAACCACCAGCACAATCAACACATGACATAAATAGCAAACAACATGCTTTCAGTCACCACAAAATGATTATCTCTTGCAACCAGGGTGCTGAATCATTGTGACTACAGCCTGGTCCATCTACATGATGTAGGACAGCACTCACCAAATGGATTTATTTGGCCTATGGCAGTCCTCGAAATAGCTATATGTATGAGGACTTTGCACCTCACTCTTAGATGAATTAGAAGAAGAAATCAATCAAGAAGAACAATCTGTCAGTACTGCCCAAGCAGTCACATCAAGCAATGATTCATTCCAGGTAGTACCATTTAGCAGTAATGATTGGGCCTGATAAAAGTAGAAATAGAAATATGAGTTTGCACTCGTGTGTCACACACATACACTCACAATTACACAAATGCACATGCGCACACACACACATAAAGATGCAGGTAGGAGATAATGGGTGTAGAGAGAGTGTTCTGGAATGTCTGGAGAGAAACTATACAGATTGAATCAGTGTTCTAAACACTGAACTGTTCAGCAAGAATGGAAGGAATGTCAACATACAGTACATGACAAAACCTGCTTAGTCAGTCGATCTCTCTCGGTCTCACCCTACCTCCCTTTCTTCCATTCCGATAATTATACTTCTCAATTTTGCCTCTGCTCCTCTTAAAGGCGTCATCTGAAACAGTTCGTAACAGTCTGTGCATATATTATGGCAACATTTTGTGACGTTTTTGTCCTTTTTGGTCTTCGGCAAGGTTTTTTATGTCTGTTCTGAAGACTACTCCCCTTCGTTCGTGATTGGTCAACAGTAGGGATTCTTCAATTAAATGTTTGCCGGTGATTGGTGAACAGTAGAGATTCTTCAATGAAGTGTTTGTGGTCATACTACGAGTTGTGTAAGAAGGGATTCAATCGGGCTTCCCGGGTGGGGCAGTGGTTAAGGGTTAAGGGCAAGTTAACACCTATAGTTAACCACCAGCACATCAGAGACTCTGGGTTCGCGCCCAGGATCTATCGTAACCGGGAGGTCTGTGGGGCGACACACAATTGGCCTAGCGTCGTCCGGGTTATGGAGGGCTTGGCCGGTAGGGATGTCCTTGTCTCATCACGCACCAGCGACTCCTGTGGCGGGCCGGGCGCAGTGCGCGCTAACCAAGGTTGCCAGCTGCACGGTGTTTCCTCCGACACATTGGTGCAGCTGGCTTCTGGGTTGGATGCGCGCTGTGTTAAGAAGCAGTGCGGCTTGGTTGGGTTGTGTATCGGAGGACGCATGACTTTCAACCTTCGTCTCTCCCGAGCCTGTAAGGGAGTTGTAGCGATGAGACAAGATAGTAGCCACTAAAAACAATTGGATACCATGAAATTGGGGAGAAAAAGGGGTAAAATTCAAAATAAATAAATAAATAAAAAGAAGGGATTCAATGGACCACGCCCACAAGTTGGGGAAAACAAACATTCTTTCCTATTGAACCCAATTCTAAAAGAGCAGTGTGCAGAGTGCACATAGCCTGTCTTCTCTTGAGAGCCAGGTCTGCCTATGGCGGCCTTTCTCAATAGCAAGGCTATGCTCACTGAGTCTGTACATAGTCAAAGCTTTCCTTAATTTTGGGTCAGAAACAGTGGTCAGGTATCCTACCAATGTGTACTCTCTGTTTAAGGTCAAATAGCATTCTAGTTTGCTCTGTTTTTTTGTTAGTTATTTCCAATGTGTCAAGTAATTAACTTTTTGTTATCTCATGATTTGGTTGGGTCTAATTGTATTGCTGTCCTGGGGCTCTGTAGGGTCTGTTTGTGTTTGTGAACAGACCCCCAGAATCGCTTCCTTTTAGGTGGATGTGGAATTTAACGGCCCTTTTCTGGATATTGATAATTAGCAGGTATTGGCCTAATTCTGCTCTGCATTATTTAGTGTTTTACATTGTACACAAAGGATATTTTTGCAGAATTCTGCATTCAGAGTCTCAATTTGGTGTTTGGACCATTTTGTTAATTTTTGGTTGGTGAGCAGACCCCAGACCTCACAACCATAAAGGGCAATGGGTTGTATAACTGATTCAAGTATTTTTAGCCAGATCCTAATTGGCATGTCCTTTTGATGGCATAGAAGGCCCTTCTTGCCTTGTCTCTCAGCTCGTTCACAGCTTTGTAGAATTTACCTGTGGCGCTGATGTTTAGACCGAGGTATGTATAGTTTTTTGTGTGCTCTAGGACAGGGTTCCCAAAGTCGGTCCTGGGGCCCACCCTGGGAGCATGTTTTGTTTTTGCCCTTGTTCTACACAGCTTGTTCAAAAAAATCTAAGCTTGATAATTAACTGGTTACTTGAATCACCTGTGTAGTACAAACCCAAAACGTGCACCCTGGGCCCAGGGCTCGAGTCCAGGATATAGTTTGGGAAACTCTGCTCTTGGGCAACGGTGTCTAGATTGAATGTTATTTGTGGTCCTGGCATCTGGACCTTTTTTGAAACACCATTATTTTTTGTCTTACTGAGATATACTGTCAGGGCCCAGGTCTGACAGAATCTGTGCAGAAAATCTAGGTGCATCTAGGTGTAGAACCTCCTTGGTTGGGGGACAGAAGCACCAGATCATCAGCAAATAGTAGACATTTGACTTCAGACTCTAGTAGGGTGAGGCCGGGTGCTGCAGACTGTTCTAGTGGCCTTGGCAATTCATTGATATATATGTTGAAGAGGTTGGGGCTTAAGCTGTATCCCTGTCTCACCCCACGGCCCTGTGGAAAGAAATGTGTGTGTATTTTGCCAAATTTAAACGCACACTTGTTGTTTGTGTACATGGATTTTATAATGTCGTATGTTTTTCCACCAACACAACTTTCCATCAATTATTATAGCAGACCCTCATGCCAAATTTTGAAATCAAAAAATCACGAGAAGACATTGCCTTTGTTTTGTTTTGTTTGTTTGTCAATTAGGGTGTGCAGGGTGAATACTTGGTCTGTCATATGGTAATTTGGTAAAAAGCCATTTTGACATTTGCTCAGTACATTGTTTCAATTATGAAATGTACGAGTCTGCTGTTAATGATAATGCAGAGGATTTTCCCAAGGTTGCTGTTGATGCATACCCACGGTAGTTATTGGGAATTTGTCTCCACTTTTGTGGATTGGGGGGGGGATCAGTCCTTGGTTCCAAATATTGGGGAAGATGCCAGAGCTAAGGATGATGTTAAAGAGTTTAAGTATAACCAAATGGAATTCTTGGTCTGTATATTTTATCATTTAGGATGCCATTAACACCACAGGCCTTTTTGGGTTGGAGGGTTTGTATTTTGTCCTGTAGTTCATTCAATGTATTTGGAGAATCCGGTGAGTTCTGGTAGTCATTAATAGCTGACTCTAAGATTTGTATTTGCTCATGTATATGTTTTTGCTTAATTGTTTTTTGGTAGGTTTCCACACTACTTTCCTTCTATATATAGCATTTCTTAATATTTTTCAGTTCCCTTGGCTTTGATGCCTCATGATTGAATATTGCTCTGTTCAAGTAGACTGTGATTTTGCTGTGATCTGATAGGGATGTCAGTGGGCTGACTGTGAATGCTCTGAGAGACTCTGGCTTGAGGTTAGTGAAAAAGTAGTCTACAGTACTACTTCCAAGAGATGAGCTATAGGTGTACCTACCGTAGGAGTCCCCTCGAAGCCTATCATTGACTATGTACAGTTGAAGTCGGAAATTTAACATACACTTAGGTTGGAGTTATTAAAACTAGTTTTTAAACCATTCCACAAATTTCTTGTCAACAAACTATAGTTTTGGTAAGTCGGTTAGGACATCTATTTTGTGCATGACACAAGTCATTTTTCCAACAATTGTTTAAAGTCAGATTATTTCACTTATAATTCACTGTATCACAATTCCAGTGGGTCAGAGGTTTACATACACTAAGTTGACTGTGCCTTTAAACAGCTTGGAAAATTCCAGAAAATTATGTCATGGCTTTAGAAGCTTCTGATAGGCTAATTTACATAATTTGAGTCAATTGGAGGTGTACCTGTGGCTGCATTTCAAGGCCGACCTTCAAACTCAGTGCCTCTTTGCTTGACATCATGGGAAAATCTAAAGAAATCAGCCAAGACTTCAGAAAAGAAATTGTAGACCTCCACAAGTCTGGTTCATCCTTGGGAGCAATTTCCAAATGCCTGAGGGTACCACGTTCATCTGTACAAACAATAGTATACAAGTATAAACACCATGGGACCACGTAGCCGTCATACCGCTCAGGAAGGAGATTCTGTCATTCTGTCTCTTAGAGATGAACGTACTTTGGTGCAAAAAGTGCAAATCAACCCCAGAACAACAGCAAAGGACCCTGTGAAGATGCTGGAGGAAACAGATACAAAAGTATCTATATCCACAGTAAAATGAGTCCTATATCGACATAACCTGAAAGGCTGCTCAGCAAGGAAGAAGCCACTGCTCCAAACCCATCATAAAAAAAGCCAGACTACGGTTTGCAACTGCACATGGGGACAAAGATCATACTTTTTGGAGAAATGTCCTCTGGTCTGATGAAACAAAAATAGAACTGTTTGGCCATAATTACCAGCATCGTTATGTTAAGAGGAAAAAAGGGGGAGGCTTGCAAGTCGAAGAACACCGTGAAGCACGGAGGTGGCAGCATCATGTTGTGGGGGTGCTTTGCCGCAGGAGGGACTGGTGCACTTCACAAAATAGATGAAATCATGAGGATGGGAAAATATGTGGATATACTGAAGCAACATCTCAAGACATCAGTCAGGAACTGAAAGCTTGGTGGCAAATGGGTCTTCCAAATGGACAATGACCCCAAGCATACTTCCAAAGTTGTGGCAAAATGTCTGAAGGACAACAAAGGCAAGGTATTGGAGTCACCATCACAAAGCCCTCAATCCTATAGAAAATTTGTGGGCTTACTGAAAAAGCGTGTGTGAGCAAGGAGGCCTACAAACCTGACTCAGTTACACCAGCTCTGTCAGGATGAATGGGCCAAAATTCACCCAACTTATTGTGGGAAGCTAGTGGAAGGCTACCCGAAATGTTTGAACCAAGTTAAACAATTTAAAGGCAATGCTACCAAATACTAATTGAGTGTTTGTAAACTTCTGACCCACTAGCAATGTGATCAAAGAAATAAAAGTGGAAATTAATCATTCTCTTTAAAACTTTTTGCACCCCCAATTTCATAGTATTCAATTGTTAGTAGTTACTGTCTTGTCTCATCGCTTCAACGCCCGTACGGGCTCGGGAGAGACATGCGTCCTCCAAAACACAACCTAACCAAGCTGCACTGCTTCTTAACACAGCGTGCATCCAACCCGGAAGCCA
The DNA here is from genome assembly GCF_036934945.1 of Oncorhynchus masou masou. Lineage (NCBI taxonomy): Eukaryota > Metazoa > Chordata > Actinopteri > Salmoniformes > Salmonidae > Oncorhynchus > Oncorhynchus masou. The sequence continues at coordinate 24,482,409 of NC_088221.1, forward strand.
GCTGCACCAATGTGTCAGAAACACCATGCATCTGGCGACCATTGTCAGCAGGCAATGTGCCCAGCCAGCCACAAGTGCGCGATGAGACAAGGATATCCCTATCAGCCAAACTGTCCCTAACTACGCTAGGCCAAATGTGCATCGCAACATGGACCTCCCGTTTGCAGCCGGCTACGACAGAGCCTGGGCTCGAACCCAGAGTCTCTGGTGGCACTGCGATGCAGTGCCTTAGACCACTGCACCACCCGGGAGGCCACTCTCCTTACTATTATTCTGACATTTCATGTTTTTAAAATTAAGTGGTGATCCTAACTGACCTATGACAGGGAATTGTTACTAGGATTAAATGTCAGGAATTGTGAAAAACCTAGTTTAAATGTATTTGGCTGAGGTGCATGTAAACTTCTGACTTCAACTGTACATACCCAGCATGCAAAAGAGCTGCAGGAGTTTTTGTTGGTTATGTTGTCGTAGTTGTGCCTAGGGGGGCATATGGGGGAGGGAATGCTGTCACCTCCAGGTAGGTGTTTGTCCCCCTGTGTGCTGAGGGTGTCAGGTTCTTGTCCAGTTCTGGCATTTAGGTCGCCACAGACTAGTACATGTCCTTGGGCCTGGAAATAATTTATTTCCCTCTCCAGGATGGAGAAGCTGTCTTCTTTAAAATTAGCATACCCCCTGAGTCCCTTCCCTGTTTCAGACCTGGTAGTTTGGTGGATGGGACTACCAGCTCTCTGTAACCTAGAGGGAAACCGGTGGGTACATCTCCTCAATACCATGTTTCTTGTAGGATGACAATGTCTGTATTTCTAGTGTAAGTCCAGGTTCCTGCTCTTTAAGCCAAAGGCAGATGACGTCAGGCATTGGATATTCCAGGATGAGATAGGGAAGGCTTTGTGTTCCATAAAGTGTCCAATGTTGCAAGTCATGTGGTTTGGCCTCAGACCAGTAAGTGTGAGCAGAGCCTGCTGAGCATCTGGTACATGCCATTGGCTTGGGCTAGTGTAAGAGTGGGGGCTGGGCCTATGTGCCTGCTCACAGCCTGGGTGTATGTGTGACTTTCATGTTGAGGTCCTCTTTGCGTGATTGGGGAGCATGGGGTGGGCAGGAGGGGAGTAGGTCTGATCTGAGGGGGCCTAAATGGGGTGTGGGCATGGTTGATTTGGGGGGGGGGGGTCCCGCTGGTCTGTGAGAGTGTCTCGCTGGTCTGAGTGTGGTGTCTGTTGATCTGTTGCTCCTGTGTGAGGTGTTGGGGCTGCGGTTGAAGGCGATGTTCTTTAGGGTCAGCGCGAAGTTGGGCACTGCTGCCTTGTATAGGTGGACCTGGTCGTAAAGGCTGTTCAAGTCCAGGGTGGAGTGGTGGACCCGGTAGACATTTGGTTTTGAGGCACAGACACGGGAAATACATGCGTTTACCTGCTGTATGGTATGTCATGACGTTGGCCTGGGGGTAGGTTTATGACAGTCATAAATACCTCTTCCCCCTTTTTCCTCTCTCTCTACCCTACTGATGTTACATTTGCAAACCCCTTGGTTAACATAGAGATTCTGGGAACATCAGTAGGTGGGGGGAAATGAACTATATTCTGGTAATCCGACCAATTGAACATATGTGGTGGTACTTAATGAATATGATGTCAGTTCGGTTGTCATCTGAGACATTCTCATCAATAATAAGATGACATAAACTCTACAGTGGAATGTCTACACATCAGTGTTAACGGATTCACATGGAATTGTTGTTCAATTTAAATGTTTGAATATGAAATTATTTGTGATGGGATGAAATGTGATTTTAGCTTCTAAAATGTGAGATTTGGGTTTTCATAAGGTTAGGGCTCTGCTCAATCAGTGGCCCGCCCCTGTGAAGGGACATGGGCTATAAAACTCTTCAAACACGCCCTCCTCTCCCTTCCTATATAAAGCCTTGACGACAATATAACCTGCTGTTCCGAGGATGTGAGGATGGCGTTCCGATGTCAGAATGGTTCAGTTAATAACTACAGAACGAAGCCAACATCAGCGTGAATTTTGGTTGCGAATGGTATGAACTTTGAACTCTTATTGACTACAGAAGTGATACCTCCTAGCCGTTGAGTTAGCAACAGCAGCTGCAAACGAGGGTTAGGAAGGAACAGAAAGAGTATTCCGTCTATCACACAACGACATTACTACAACGTATCCAATTGACCACCAGAAACTTTCTTCAAAGAACAAAGGACTCGGGTTGGCAACACGGCCTTCCATCTACCACCAACCTACTGAAGCGCAGCTCAGAGTAAATATTTATTGCATTTTCCTTTTCCAAATGGGCGGTAATTTAGAATGCATAAGATACTGTATTTACGATAGCAAAGCTTCACCCTTTGTTCCTCAGTCTTCCCGCTCTTTCACTCAAACCCAGCCCCTTTTCTTTTGTGTAACAAGCTGTCATATCTGTTCCGCCCGCTAGGGACGTTTTCCTTTATGACATAATTTGTTATCAAGTTATGATTTAATTATGTGTATGTGTAATTCTGTGTGATTAGTTAGGTATTTAGTAAATAAATAATTAAACCCAATTTTGTATTGCTGATTCAACTTGTTAGCCAGGGTTCGTGAAGATAACCAAGAATTTACAGCTTTCAGATGAGACTGAATTAAGGTGACGATTAATATTGACTGCTATTGATGTAAAATATTACTAGGTCTTTAAGAGTTTATTCGGAAGATAACAGCTCTATAAATTTTATTTTGTGGTGCCCCGACTCTCTAGTTAATTACATTTACATGATTAGCTCAATCAGGTAATATTAATTACGAAGAAATTATTTTATAGAATAGCATGTCATATCACTTAATCCGGAATAGCCAACGACACGACAGTTAGTAGGGTGGAAGTATTGTCATGGTAGCAGGGTGGAGATGACCACCTGTGCATTGGGGAAAGTAGAGGAAGCTGTCTCTCTCTTTCAATTCCTCTCAGCTCTGTTTACCATCTGGCCCCCTACCACTCTGCTCTCTCTCTCTCTCTCTCTCTCTCTCACACACTCTCTCTCACCCTCTCTCACTCTCTAATTTGCTTTATTGGCATGACGTAGCAATGTACATATTACCAAAGCTTAATTTGGATATTTACAATATAAAAATGGGAATCAAAATCGTCAACGGGACAGCAAAAATAACAAGTGTCATAATAACCATACATTCAACAATAACAATAAGCATACAGTAGAGGTCTGTCAGACACTCTGCGTCCTCCCCCAACAGGACGGGTAGCCTACTCTCATCAGAGAGGTCTTTGAAACCTTGAATAAGTGTTTCAAATTTGGGGCAATGACACTCTCTAATTGTTTTATATTTTTTACATTTTGTCAGGAAATTCAGCTCCGCCACAGGTTCTGCTGTTGTGCAGTGGTTGCACAGCCTTTCCTCTACCGGGAGCCAGGTTTTCCTGTGTCTACCCTTCTCAATGGCAAGGCTGTGCTCACTGAGCCGGTACTTTGTCAAGGTTTTTCTAAGGTTCTGATCAGCAACCATGGTCAAATATTTAGCCACAGTGTACTGTCGATTTAGGGCCAGATAGCACTGCATTTTGCTTTGTGTTTGTGCTTGTGTTTCCCAATAAGCAATATAGTTCTCTCTCTCTCTCTCTCTCTCTCTCTCTCTCTCTCTCTCTCTCTCTCTCTCTCTCTCTCTCTCTCTCTCTCTCTCTCTCTCTCTCTCTCTCTCTCTCTCTCTCTCTCTCTCTCTCTCTCTCTCTCTCTCTCTCTGTGGAATGTAATGAATGTCACATATCATCTGCATTTTTGGGGTGTTGTCACTTCCGGTTTACAAAACCTCACACCATTTTGAGCACAGTTTCAACAAATGATTATTAAGTAACTGGTTACACAGACTTTTTTACTTTACTCAAGTAAAGTTACCTGAACTTCAAATGTATTGTCATGTTTATTCAACTGGAAATGATTATTTGGGCATCTTCACTAAAATGGCTGTGGAACTAGTTACACACACGGTGCTTTTGACATACAATAATTTCAATGTACATATTTGACACACGATGACATACATGATTACATTGTGCATGTTAATTTATACAGTAATTATTATTTAGCATGTCCTAACCTGGGATTTGAACTCACAGCATTCCAATCTTCATGCTATGCCACCATATCTGTGTCAATTATCAGTTCATCTGAATATTCTCTCATCATTGATTTGATTGACTTATTTCAGAAATTTGAGGGCTTTTCTGTATAGTTGTCTAATGTTGGTGGTGCATATTACTCTCTTTTAATGTTTCTCCTACTAATTAGATGAAACAACTACAATTTTTTACAGTGCAGCTTGGCTGATCCTAGATCAGATAAGGAAAGATAAAGGTCAGCACCACCCAGGACGGTGCGGCCGTGACCGCAGGGTTGGACTGATTTCAAGTCAAAAAGGTGGAATTTTTTTCTTCTAAGATGTTGATAAACTTAAGGTGAAAAAGCATTTGAGTGACATCCATTTGTTAAGGGTAGCCTACATACACACATACTCTATGTACACGTGTAGAAGAAGAAGAAGAAGAACACACACAAATATGACCCAAGTCCTCGACATCTGAATGTTTCTGGATTACACTTGGTAACAACAGCCTATTCATGTCTGGAAAACATTCTCTTCTAATGTTCATTCACAGTCACAACCAGGAACTAGATTAAAATGTCCCCTTCCTTTATGTTCTGGGAAAGCTTTGTATTAGCTGGCACACATGAGGGGTGTCAATGTGTGAATTTAACTCATGAATGTAGATTACAGGAGACATTCCTCAATTGCATTTGAGGGATTTGACTCCCACCGATTACAGCCGGTGTCATCATCCCACAGGCTGAGAGAGATGAGGAGAGAGATAGGTGGACAGCATAGAGATAGGAGAGAACAAGAGAGCAAGAGAGAGCCAAAGAGAGGGAGGGAGCACCATAAGAGAGAAAATGGGAGAGAGAGGGATGAGTCTATCGTAATCAACAGGTCATTTACAGTTTATGCTCAGCTAAACTGTGTGTGTGTGCAATGTGTAATGGTGCATTCCATGTTCACGAATCACAGGACACGTAATTCTCCCCATCCCATTAAGTCACGCAGAGCAGGGGAGGAGAAGGGGGTTGGCACGGTGCCGGGAGATGACGGCACGTGCCCTCTATTAGGGGACGCACTGACATGCTGATATGCCGGTAATTTGCGTAACGAGATGAGAATTTCTCATTTAGCTGTCTCCCTGGGTAACGGCCACCCACACCCTCATCATTTCCCGTCCCCAACTCCGCACCACAGACAGACACACAGATATCACGGCTGGAGAGCCTCACAGTGTTCTGCTGCGTCCATACGGTTGACCCAAAGCCTATATAGCCTTAAAAAAACATTGGTTTTATTGTTGTTTTCAATTATGGTGTTTGATGTAGGAGGATGGACTGGGTTATGATAGGTCCAGAACATACTCACTGCATACATTTGACTAAACAGTATGATCTTAATAGACCAGTTGAGTAGCCTATTCAGTCACTATGATTAGAATCAATCGTGCTTCTGAAAGCGCCATTCGGAAATCCACTCTCTGCCATCGGTTGAATCTCAGACAAAGGCTACGTTGATCTGACAAGGAGTTGCTGATGCCATGCCTCACTATCTTGTAACGGCTGATTTCTTCCTCTTGCTCTGAAGAGGTGTAGCAAGGATCGGACCAAGATGCGGCGTGGTAAGTGTCCATGGTTGTTTATTTAAAAAACATAAACTGAACACTATGAATACAAAAACAATAAACGTAAACAAACCGAAACAGTACCGTGTGGCGACAGACACAGACACTGAAAACAAACACCCACAAACAAACAGTGAAACCCAGGCTACCTAAGTATGATTCTCAAACAGAGACAACTAACGACACCTGCCTCTGATTGAGAACCATACTAGGCCGAAACATAGAAATCCCAAAATCATAGAAAAACAAACATAGACTGCCCACCCCAACTCACGCCCTGATCATACTAAATAACGACCAAACAAAGGAAATAAAGGTCAGAAGGTGACATATCTGAACATCTGACAGGTTGTTTATGCAGTCCTGTCACATGATCTTGTCATATAGCCTACATACTGTATCTGACGTGGCGTGATTAAAGGTTCAATGCAGCTGTTTTTATCTCTTCTCTTCTCAAAGGGCAATTTCTCAAGCAAGAATTGTGCTAGAACTATCTGGGAGTGGTTTGAGTAGGGAGGGGGAGACTGAAAACTAGCTGTTATTGTCAGAGAGGTTTTGGAACTCTCTTTCTTATTGGTCTATTAACTAATTTACACCAAAATAGGCTGATATAAACTGAGTGTATGTAAACGTCTGACCCACTGGGAATGTGATGAAAGAAATAAAAGCTGAAATAAATCATTCTCTCTACTATTATTCTGACATTTCACATTCTTAACATAAAGTGGTGATCCTAACTGACCTAAAACAGGGAATTTTGACTAGGATTAAATGTCAGGAATTGTGAAAAACTGAGTTTAAATGTATTGGGCTAAGGTGTATGTAAACTTCTGACATCAACTGTAAAAGGAAGCAATTCCCAAACCTTCCATAACAAAGCAATCACCTACAGAGAGATGAACCTGGAGAAGAGTCCCCTAAGCAAGCTCGTCCTGGGGCTCTGTTCACAAACACAAACAGACCCCACAGAGCCCCAGGAGAGCAACACAGTTAGACCCAACCAAATCATGAGAAAACAAAAAGATAATTACTTGACACATTTGAAATAATTAACAAAGATATAGAGCAAACTAGAATGCTATTTGGCCCTAAACAGAGAGTACACAGTGGCAGAATACCTGACCACTGTTACTGACCCAAACTTAAGGAAAGCTTTGACTATGTACAGACTCAATGAGCATAGCCTTGCTATTGAGAAAGGCCGCTGTAGACAGACCTGGCTCTCGAGAGAAGACAGGCTATGTGCTCACTGCCCACAAAATGAGGTGGAAACTGAGCTGCACTTCCTAACCTCCTGGCCAATGTATGACCATATTAGACATATTTCCCTCAGAGTACACAGATACACAAAGAATTTGAAAACAAACCCAATTTTGATAAACTCCCATACAGTATCTTCTAGGTAAAATACCAGTGTGCCATCACAGCAGCAGTATTTGTGACCTGTTGCCACAAGGGCAACAAGTGAAGAACAAACACGATTGTAAATTCAACCCATATTTATGTTGATGTATTTTCCCTTTTGTACTTTAACTATGTGCACGTCGTTACAACACTGTATATAGACATAATGACATTTGAAATGTCTTTATTCTTTTGGAACTTCTGTGAGTGTAATGTTTACTGTAAATTTGTATTTTTTATTTCACTTTTGTTTATTATGTACTTCATTTGCTTTGGCAATGTTATGTTTCCCATGCCAATAAAGCCCTTGAATTGAAGTGAATTGTAATTAATTGAATTGAGAGAGAGAGAGACAGAGACAGAGAGAGAGAGAGAGAGAGACAGAGAGAGAGACAGAGAGAGAGACAGGGACAGAGAGAGAGACAGAGAGAGAGACAGAGACAGAGAGACAGAGAGACAGAGACAGAGACAGAGACAGAGAGAGAGACAGAGAGAGAGACAGAGAGAGAGACAGAGACAGAGAGAGAGACAGAGACAGAGAGACAGAGAGAGAGAGACAGAGAGACAGAGAGAGAGAGAGAGACAGAGACAGAGAGAGAGACAGAGACAGAGAGAGAGAGAGACAGAGAGAGAGACAGGGACAGAGAGAGAGACAGAGAGAGAGACAGAGACAGAGAGACAGAGAGAGAGACAGAGACAGAGACAGAGACAGAGAGAGAGAGAGACAGAGAGAGAGAGAGAGAGACAGGGACAGAGAGAGAGACAGAGAGAGAGACAGAGACAGAGAGACAGAGAGACAGAGAGAGAGACAGAGACAGAGAGAGAGACAGAGACAGAGAGACAGAGAGACAGAGAGAAGTTGCCCAGGTCATTCCAGAGCCGTGCAGACTTCCTAATGTCAAGTAGCAGAAGATCAACACAGCTCAGTCAACCAACAGAGCACCTTGGTATTAGTTGTTAAGGTTTGTACTGATACCTAAGCGCCATCCTGTGGTTAGTCAAAAGAATCCTTGACTTGTTTTGCAGTCTCATCTCATAGATTTGACTTACATTTCTGATGTTGAAAAAAAAACCGAAGTGCAAAAGTCTGAACCCTCTGTGGTCTAGGAGCTCAAAGATACTTCACTTCAAATAGAGTAGATTTGCTTCAATGTGGACACGAATATGAAAATGTGTTTATCTTGTCTGACCCCCCCTCCCCCCCATCTCTCTCTTGCTCTTTCTCTCTCTCTCTCTGTGTAACCACTCCACTATAGTGCAGCGGGGGGCTTGGTAACCACAAGAGAGTATGTAATGACAGTAATTTTCTGTCTGATCCCCACCAGCAAACACACTCCTGCTGAGTTGGGGGAAAGAATAGAGCTCACACACTGATGCATGCACACACACACACAACGGAGAAAGAATATAGCCCACACACAGATGCATGCATACACACACAGATGCACACATACACACGCAAATATACACACACAGGACTGGTTCCATGACCTCCAGGGAGCCCCCATTGATTTTGTTAGTCATTCTCACTCCGATATCATATTAACATAGCATAAGTCATTACAAAATGTGTAGAATTGCAGGAAATGAGCTTTAAAATTGCTAAAATGATCTCTACAACCTTGCAAAATGGGCAGAATTAAAAACCATGAATTTCAGGCCATTGTATTAGTGTAAATCTAGGCCCTCAAAATAAGGCCTTATAAATACTTGATATGTGTTTATATGTTTTTATTTTTAATGATGACATATTCGCTTATGATCTGACTTGGTGAAGACCACAGGACTGAAAATGTATGAATGCAACAACCCTTACCCTGACACTAACAAATATAGTCATGGGTGGTAACTCTACAATTCACTCGAAAGGCAAGGCACTAAGGGAAATATGCTAATAAGGCTTTACGCTAAGCAGTGTGTTAATATAACTATGAAAAGTGTGGCCCATGTATAGGCACTGGACCAGTGTTAAATTTAACACTGTCATTGTTGATTTAACACTGGAGAATTTGCTGTGAAATTGCAAAGTTCCCTCTCTGCCCCATGACAAAATATGTAGAATTGCAGAAAACGTGCTTTAAAACTGCTAACATTTTCTCTACGCCACATGGCAACATGTGTAAAATTGCAGGAAATTAACTTTAAAGCTTAAAATTTTCTCTCCATTGTCAAGAGGGGGGGCACTAAAATGTTTTGCTGCAAGGGTGGGGGGGCCTCCAACCAAATCTCACTAAGGGCCCCTAAAAGGCTAGAGACGGCCCTGCACACACAGAGCAAGTGACACTGAATATTTTTGAATGGTCAGTCTGAAGAGTCAAGTACCGTAGTTCATGTGATTTATGCTATTTTTCTGGTTTGAAAAACAATGGAAAACACATTTAAAATGTAATAAAAATATATAAGCATTCTTGGGGACAAATCAGTTAACTGGATTGAAGTGAAATTTAACATCTAGCATTATTGTTCACTTTATTTGTCAGTAGCCTCTCTTTGGTCTTCCTAGCCACTTTGTGAAAATGAAAAGTAAGACATGTAGAATAGAGAACTGTGTCAGCTCTATCTATTCCATTTCTATCTGGAACATTGAAGACTTTTTCACATTCTGAGTAGCTCTCAAGAGGAGTTTTGGCCATCCCTTGTATAGATTTACTGAAGAAGAGTTTTGGCCATCCCTTGTATAGATTTACTGAAGAAGACTTTTGGCCATCCCTTGTATAGATTTACTGAAGAGGAGTTTTGGCCATCCCTTGTATAGATTTACTGAAGAAGAGTTTTGGCCATCCCTTGTATAGATTTACTGAAGAGGAGTTTTGGCCATCCCTTGTATAGATTTACTGAAGAAGGGTTTTGGCCATCCCTTGTATAGATTTATTCAAGAGGAGTTTTGGCCATCCCTTGTATAGATTTACTCAAGAGGAGTTTTGGCCATCCCTTGTATAGATTTATTCAAGAGGAGTTTTGGCCATCCCTTGTATAGATTTATTCAAGAGGAGTTTTGGCCATCCCTTGTATAGATTTACTCAAGAGGAGTTTTGGCCATCCCTTGTATAGATTTATTCAAGAGGAGTTTTGGCCATCCCTTGTATAAATTTATTCAAGAGGAGTTTTGGCCATCCCTTGTATAGATTTACTCAAGAGGAGTTTTGGCCATCCCTTGTATAGATTTACTCAAGAGGAGTTTTGGCCATCCCTTGTATAGATTTACTCAAGAGGAGTTTTGGCCATCCCTTGTATAGAGGCTTAGCAGTCCAGAAAGGACTTGTTTTGTTGTGTAGCAATAACTCCAACCAGTGTTTCAGATCTGTGAGAAAACCAGGGCATAAGGAAGGAGGCGAAATGCATCCGTGTGCTTGTTGTGGCACTGAACAATGACGTCCTAGTGAGCAATGACGTCCTGTCTTGTTAACTATTCAATTCCCCTGCTTTTGCTTCATACTAACACGCTAGAGAGGGTAGTACATACAGCCATGGGGCCAAGCTTCCTGCCTTCCAGGACCTATATAATAGGCTTTGTCAGAGGAAAGCCCATTAAATTGTTAGAGACACGAGTCACGCAAGTCATAGACTGTTTTCTCTGCTATCGCACAGCGAGCGGTACCGGAGCGCTAAGTCTAGGACCAAAAGGCTCCTTAACAGCTTCTATCCCCAAACCATAAGACTGCTGAACAATTAATCCACCGGACTATTTACATTGACCCCCCCACTTCACCTCTACCTACATGTACAAATGACCTTAACTAGCCTGTACCCCCGCACACTGACTCTGTACTGGTACCCCCTGTATATGGCCTCGTTATTGTTATTTTATTGTGTTACTTGTATTATTTTTTACTTTAGTTTATTTGGTAAATATTTTCTTAACTCTTATTGAACTGCTGTGTTGGTTAAGTAAGAATTTCACGGTAAGTTCTACACTTGTTGTATTCGGCGCATGTGACAAATAAAGTTTGACTTGATTTGATTCATGGCAGAGTTCTTTAACACAGAGAAAGAGAGCGGTAGGAAGAAGGTTAGAGATAGGGAAGAAGAGAGGGAAAAGGTGGGAAGCGGGAGAGCTGCAGGGGGATAATGGAGGTGAAAGGTAAGAGGGCAAGGACAGAATGAGTAGAATACACCCCCATCACTCCAAACACAAAAAGAACGAGACACAGCGATTCAGCAGTAAAGTTATGACGATCATTTATTAATACAGTGATCACTGATGGTTACAATATCAACAACTGAACACACTGTATTGGCATGCAGGGGTGTCATGCACCCCAAAAATCTGAGTGGGCACAAATTACATAAGGATGGCTGGGGGGGATGGTCTGGAGTGATGGGAAGATGGATCATTTTGCATTTTTCAATCACCTGAAAACAGCCTTTTCCTGCAATCTAGAGCCATAATCATTATGTCAAAAATATTTGTATTTTTCAAAATATCTAAGCAAAACTCTTGAGCTGTCGGTATAATCATGACTGGTGTCTTTTTGTTTTAAATAACAAATGTTCTTCTCTGCATCTCTGCAAAAATCTGAGTAAAAGATGGAAAGGAATGTGAGTCTTATTCAGTACATTTAGTAATTGCTTGCTTTTCTAAAATCTACCAGCCTTTTCAGCATGCATGCCAACTAAGATAGTTAGACAAGCTAGCTACTCTAACTTGATTGATAGCCTGAAACGACTTCTTGGTAGCTAGTTATGAGGTTGGGAACTTATCTGGGCTAGGTAAAGCCAACAACAAACAACAACAAAATGTTTTACCAAAAAATGGGTACATATTTTTTAAACAAGATATGCATGATGCCTCTGTTGGCATGCTATAATAGCTGGTGCTGAGTTGTTTAAAAAGGTTGGCTACAAAACAATGTTTTAGCTTTTCGTTAACGCTGCAACTTTGGATTGCAATATTTATTGACTGGTCACTTTCACACATTTGTTTTGTTAGTTTGGTAGGACTTAGTGATCTACTTAATAACAGTAAAGTGGCTTACTACTCTGCTGGAGGTGGGGAAACTGGGGACCCAAGCTGTTCACAGGATTTCACATAATCCATCCATTTTAGGGAAGGAAATTCATTTCAATACACTGGGATTTCTTGGTAGCATTTTGTTTAAAGGTTCAGCTACCGGTTGTTTACCTGATATATGGAATGGTGCTCTAATTTAGTATCAACAAAACAAATAAATTATTCATAGATATTATTGTATAATTACCATTTTACCATGCAATTTCTATGTACATACCAGTAATCCCTTCCATAAAAAGATTTCATGCAAAATAGTTGAGATTTTAATAACCAAGTATTGTAAATCTGAGTCATTAGTGAAAACAGCATACATGGGAGACCCAGAACCAGGGCTGAGATCCCTTGTATAGATGGGTTGGTTGTTTAGCAACAAAACCGAACCATGTACAACTAATGGGGCAAAACATACAGGGTTGGCTTGGATTGTTGATCACAGGTAAACTATATTTCGTCTCCAATGTTTACTGAAAAAATAAATAAAATTGCACAATGAGCACTCAAATACATTGTTACAGTTGTTGGTTAGCTAGCTAGCTCGCAAATCTTTGCCATAATAGCATCGATGTGACGTGGCATAAGTCAAAACACCTCACAACAAGATAAGTACAGGAGCAAACGAGCCACTTACGATTCCCCACACGTCTGTTTTGCTAGCTATCTGGCCATCCAGAAACATAACAACACACAGCTTCTGCCCCTTTGAAGCACACGCAATGTTTTCATGACGTTGTCAGTGAACCCGTCTATAGCACAGAGGTCCCAGCTGCCTCTGTCATGACTAAGACATGGACATACATACATACACAACACCATAAGAGGCCCCGGTTGGAGCATTGAAATCATGTCATTGACCTGAGCCGTACATCTATATGAGCATTGACTGTATCTCAAATGATACCCTATTCCCGGTTGAACACTCATGTCGGGATTCCACCTCTACTCTTTCTCACTCACTCACACACAAACGTGCACAAAGATGCACAATCAAAGGCAGACATACAAAAAAAACATACAAAAAAATGAAATGTCAACAATACATAAATTAAGCAAAATGTAAACATAGGTCTATATATCTCAACATGTGGCACAAAAACACATAACATCAATAAAATCAATAAATAATACTATTTATCAGAATCAGACAAAACTAAACACACAAATATTACAAGAACATACAAATAAATCCGAACAGCACAGTGTTCCAGACCAAAGTCGGCACACACACATCATGATGTGTTATTATAATAAATTATAAAGAACCTAGGAGCGCGTAAGTGGGAGGAGCTATAGGAATGGAATAAATGGAACGTATCAAACATATGAAACCACGTTTAACTCCACTCCAGCCATTACAATGAGCCAGTCCTCCTATAGCTTCTCCCACCAGCCAGAGTAAGCCACATTTACACATCCACAGACCAAATCAATTGCAGTTCATTGTTATCTAATGCCATAGATATGGACACAATAGTCAGATATCATCCATGTAGCAGCAAAAAAGCAAAGATGCAAATGAAAGGCTAAAGTTAGCTCTAAATGCTCTCTCAATGTTTCATCAACATATCTTCTTTAAATGTCTGAAGTTTAGGTATTTACAGTGATTAGGAACATAATGAAAATACAGTGTATGTCAGCGACTGTATATATTTATGTGGGTTAATAATGTAATGTCTATTCAAATATGTGCATCGCTTTGGAGATGCTAGGGCCTATATGGAGCATGCCAGACCACAAGGGGGAACTGTGAGAGGACAGGGAGACACAGGGGTCAAAGACTGCTAAGGAGAAGGATGACGTTGCCCCTTAGCACTAATGCAGGGTCAGATATTCATTCATTATCTTAATGGTTAAAGTTAGCATCAAGGGGGGTGAGCTGATCCTAGACCTGTACCTCAGGGAAACTTCTCCACAGTGTCAGAGACTGCTAAGCTCATATGGAGTAGGAGGACGTTGCCCCTAGATGCTGGTCCAAGGTCAATCTTGTGTTGGGGAGGGTAAGCTGATCCTAGATCAGTGCTTACTTGCAACTTTTACCAGCAGAGTCATTCAGTGGAGGAGTTTAAGGTACTGAGAGAAGCTCACGGCAAAGTAGCATTAAGGAATGGTGTTTCTTTACAATAAGTTACAATAATGAGAGAGAGAGGGGGGGGTGAGAGGGGAGAGAAAGTGAGAGAGAGAGCGAGAGAGAGCGAGAGCGAGAGGGGAGAGAAAGTGAGATAGAGCGAGAGAGGGAGAGGGGAGAGAAAGTGAGAGAGAGAGAGAGAGAGAGAGAGAGAGAGGGGAGAGAAAGTGAGAGAGAGAGAGGGGGGGGAGAGAGAGAGAGGGGGGGGGGGTTTAGTGATGCAATGTGCTAGTGTTGTGGGGATCTTCTGTCCCAGTCTACCAAGATGCTGTTCACCCTCTCCTCTTCATCTCCCTAAAAACAAAAAAACAACCACATAGGCTCTTAGATGTGTTTATAGTGTGTGTGTATAGTGTGTGCGTGTGTGCGTAAGTGAGAGAATCGTCACTAACCTGCTCTCCCAGCTACACCATCTCATACTGATTAGCTGTAATGATCCTGGACAGACAACATGCCAGCAACATGCCAATCAACTGAGAAGGAGAGAGAGAGATAACTTTAGATCAGTGTTTTTCAACTTACCCCCAGCAGTACACATTTGTATTGTCCGGGGCTACAATAAAATGTTTACTGGAGGGTTGGAGTTGGGAAACACTGCTTTAGATTATAGTAGACCTTAAAAACAGCACTCATATCAACACACAAGTGCATTCTCTCCATCTCACCTGTGAGAAGGCGATGCCAAAAGTCACTCCTGCAATGATGGCCATGTTGATCTCGAGGAAGGAGGTGACCAGTTCATAACAGCCCTGAAACACAGGGGACGGGTTAGTGTGTAACACAGTGGATGGTTACAGACACACAGACACACACACACCTGCTGGTTGATTTTGGTGTGGTTTATGGTGGTGTTGCGGAGGTCCTGCGGGTTGCAGTCAGAGGAGTTGGAGCAGCAGCTCAAGGGAAAGCCGTTAGCAGGGTAGTACACACTGCCCAACCAGCTGGTGTAGTTGTACACCCCACAGCAATGCAGCTGGAGAGAGACAAACAGACAGAGATGTGATTGAATTGTGTGTTGTTAGAATAGTAGTTTTGTTGTTGTTGTGACTCACGCTGCTTTGGACGTTGTCCACAACCAGGCTCTTCTCATCCTCAGCATCATAGTTCAACACCGCGTCAGTATACGTCCTCAGGAAGGTTCCCTTTATCTGTGGACACACACGCACAAACACGCGGGCACACACACACACGTGATGTGACGTATTTCTATTGGCAGGTAAGCGGCTGAGATGGGGCCAGATGAATTGTGGGTAATGTATTACAAATAGAGAAACTGACCTCATGACGAAAAACAAAGCCAGAGATCCCAGCCACCAACTCAGCTAGGAACACCAGGGATAAGAACATTGCATACTGTAGAGAGATAGAGAGAGATGGGTAGAGAGTGGTGAATCCACACACACACACACACACACACACACACACACACACACACACACACACACACACACAAAAACATTTTGTCCATTAAAATAATCTATTTGATCTAAAATACAGTGTAGACATTGTTAATGTTGTAAATTACTATTGTAGTTGGAAACAACAACTGTCACTCCTGTGTTCCAATGGCACATTGTGTTAGCTAATCCAAGTTTATAATTTTAAAATGCTAATTGATCATTAGAAACCCCTTTTGCAATTATGTTAGCGCAGCTGAAAACTGAAGTCCTGATTAAAAGAAGCAATAAAACTGGCCTCCTTTAGACTAGTTGAGTATCTGGAGCATCAGCATTTGTGGGTTCGATTACAGACTTAAAATGGCCAGAAACAAAGAACTTTCTTCGAAAACTCATCAGTCTATTCTTGTTCTGAGAAATGAAGGCTATTCCATGCGAGTAATTGCCAAGAAACTGAAGATCTCGTACAATGCTGTGCACTACTCTCTTCACAGAACAGAGCAAACTAGCTCTAACCAGAATAGAAAGAGGAGTGGGAGGCCCCGGTGCACAACTGAGCAACAGGACAAGTACATTAGAGTGTCTAGTTTGAGAAACAGATGCCTAACAAGTTCTCAACTGGCAATTTCATTAAATAGTACCCGCAAAACACCCGTCTCAACATCAACAGTGAAGAGGCGACTCCGGAATGCTGGCCTTCTAGGCAGATTTGCAAAGAAAAACCCATTTCTCAGACTGGCCAATAAAAAGAAAAGATTAAGACAAAAGAACACAGACACTGGACAGAGGAACTCTGCTTAGAAGGCCAGCATCCCGGAGTCACCTCTTCACTGTTGACGTTGAGACTGGTGTTTTGCAGGTACTAGTTAATGAAGCTGCCAGTTGAGGACTCCAGATACTCAACTAGTCTATGCCATGCCATTAGAACACAGGATGGTTGCTGATAATGGGCCTCTGTACGCATATGTAGATATTCCATAAAAAAATCTGCCGTTTCCAGCTAAAATAGTAATTTACAACATTAATAATGTCTACACTGTATTTCTGAACAAATTTATGTTATTTTAATGGACAGAAAATGTGATTTTCTTTCAAAAACAAGGACATATCTAAGTGATCCTTAACTTTTGAATGGTAGTGTAGATAATTATCATTGTGTTTCTCCAACTGCTCTGGGTTAATCAGTATCCAAACAATGCTTCACAACCCCAGCTGCAGATTCCCAGCTCCAGTGTGTGTGTGTGTATCTGTCTGCATGCTCCTCTCCTCCCTCTCCCCTCACCAGTTTGAGCATCCATGGGCTCCCCCTGCAGGTGGCGAAGCATCCGAACAGGCCGAAGACGATGATGACAGTCCCAGTGCCGATGAGGACGTATGGAGCATTGGTGGTGTTCTCAGCTATCAGAGAGATATAAGGGCCCAGCATAAACTTCCCCCATACTCCCACTGCCAAGAGGATCGCTCCTGTGATCTGAAGAACAGAAAGAAAGCGAGAAACAGAGTGGGAAAGGAGATGAGTGAAAGGGGAGAGGACAGAGAGAGGGTAGGTAGTAAAGGGGAAATATATAAGTGAAGGGTGAAAAGTGGTGAGAGAGCAGATGGAGGAGACAGAGGAGAGGGGAGAAGATGCCAGACAGACGTTGACATCCAGAGGTACACTATTCAGCCAGCAGAGTGCAGTGCTGCTACTGATGGTGCTACTGGTAGTGCTTAGACCAAAGACTAGAGAACACCCCCATGGCTCAACAATGCATAGCCACCCACCCTCTGCATCCCCACAGTATGGGACAATGAAGTTTCCCCTGGACACAGATCTAAGATAATCTTTTTTGAGTGTAATTGATAGCAGGTTTAAATGTAGTCATAAACTGGCTGGTTTGAGACCTGAATGCTGATTGGCTGACAGTGGTGGTATATCAGACCATGTGTATGACAAAACATGTATTTTTACTGCTCTAATTACGTTGTTAACCAGTTTATAATAGCAATAAGGCACCTCTGGGGTTTGTGGTATATGGCCAATATACCACGGCTAAAGGCGCGTTGCATCGTGCCTAAGAACAGCCCTTATATGTTGGCCATATACCAGGGTCTTATTGCTTAATTATACCATGGAATACTCCTTTCTGATTGGTTTGAAGGGCATTCTAAAGTGTGTATTATTTCCCTACAACACGGTAGAATTCAATGGCTATGGTTATTATTTTTTTTACACGTTTTGTTTAAGCTGCTTTTGAAAGCAAAAGTCAAATTGAAAACAGTATGGGTTTTGTTGAATTCTATTTTCATAATAGCAAGCTAGGACTCATGGTTCGGTTAGCTAAACTAGCAAGTATGTTTGGTTACCACGGCAACTACGGTAGCTATTTAGTAAACTTCATTCCTACTGGCAAATGAACACATTTCTAGTTGCAAATGTGTTAAATTATAGCCATGGTATAAAAGAGATAATCAACTCGAGGCTCTATGCGTTCTCTGGAAAATAATACAACTCGGTGGAAGGTGTGTTTCACTCCGCTAATGCGTTGTGGAACACACCTTCCACACGTCGTTCATTATTTTACACAGAACGCATAGCCCCTTGTTATTTATCCCTTACATAAGTGATAACTAGATCAACCTTTCAGCTTGTCCTCTTACCAAGGAGCAAATAGCAGTTGTTTCTAGGTGTCATAACAGAGAGGGGAGTGCAGAGAAAGAGAGAGACAGAGAGAGGGAAGGAATGGGGGGAGGTTGAAGGGATATGTTGATAGTTTTTCTGTGGAACACATACACACACGCGCACACACACACACACAAAGAGGGAGCGAATCAAAAGGCCCCTTTGATCCAGAGCGAGCCGCTTCCTCGTGTGGCACTGCTCTTAGCATTTCTAATGAAGGCCACTCATAAAGGAGTGTGTTGTGTGGGCCAGCTAAATGCCCGTGTCCCAGCTGGGGGGCAGCTGCTTTTTGGGACGGGGTACAGAAGGGGTGCCGATCTGTTAATGCCACCAATTTAGCAAAGCCTGTTGCCAACTCATCATCAGCCCCCTACCCCCCACCACGAGGTCCCTCTCTCCTGCCGGCTGTCATACTGCCACATAGCAGGCCTGCACACACATCCACATAAGCAGAACCACACAGGCACACAAACAATGTGACATATAGTTTTACTGGCAGGTGTCAGGCCCAATTGTGGTCTAAATGTATTATCATTACCCGAATGAGGTGCAGTGCTTGACTGTAGCAAACATCTGCACATCATAGGACTAGTTATCAAGGCCTTGATTAGTTGCATCAGGTTTGTTAGTGCTGGGCTGGGACAAACATGTGCACCCGTTTGGGATGGAAGAACACTAGGAGAGGTGTCAAGGACAGGGACCGTTTGGCTGGCAGGGCCAGAGTTAAACTGTATCCATGGTAACAGACATCCATCTCTGAGGTGCTGCAGTATCCAAGCAGAATTCAGCCAAAACATACAAAAAAGCTCCCTCGCCTCCTCTTTGTTTTCTAACCTTGTATGAACAGCAGGTGGCAAACCCCCTCCCTCTCCATAAGTCTAAATGTACTAACTGCCCTCAAAACCTGGACTGTTCTTCACAAATGAAAAGACTGAGGCACTACAATCCCTTAAAAACCACAAAATGATAAAACTTTACTTTTTATCAAAGCACCACCACAGACCTAAATCAATAAAATGTCCCTATTATATCTGAATGTGTTTATTTCTCAACCATTCATAAGTAATGACACCAACACAGACCAAATGGCTCATTTTTAGTAATGAGTGGAGACACAAACACGGCATTAATGATTCAAGCTCAGATCCCTCTCTGTACTGTATAGCTGGTACTACATAATGTACACAGTATAATGGCAATGCTCCTACATTTATCACTGTTGGAAGTCTTGCGGTTTCAATGTGCGTAGCGAACTTAGCAGAGAATCAATTATGCTCCACCTCGTGGCCTGTGTGAGCTTGTACTTAATGACCATTCAGGATAGACAAGACTATCTGCCATCATTATGAGAATACTGCCTTGATAATGGTTTATTCTACTGTTCTATTATCGCTGATATTCATCTTATTTAACAAGAATCGCTTGCAGATTTCTATAAACATAAAACAAAAAGTAGTTATCAGGTAGGCTAACTATCATGTAAATACCGTTTACCAAGGGATTCAAGAAAATTTGTATTTTTTTTCCAGAATCTTTTGGGACTTTGTGAGAAATGATAATATCTTAATCACAAGTTATAAGTGGGTGCACACACATAAGATAAGTGCACAAGCCAATTTCCCACACTAATAGTCACATGTTCATTCCAGCTGTTCTGCGGTGAGGTGTATGCCCTCGTCCAATGGCCCTGAGAGGTGAGTTCTGCGTGTTAAGGAGTGTGTTTTCTTTGTCGTTGTACCAGTATACGTATCCCTCTACTGATTTATCAATGTCTATCAATCTATCTATCTTGTCTTTGTATTATAAAAATCCTTGCATCTATGTTGTTTATTTAACTAGGCAAGTCAATTAAGAACAAATTCTTATTTCCAATGACGGCCTACCCCGGCCAACGCTGGGCCAATTGTGCGCCGCCCTATGGGACTCCCAATCACAGCTGGTTGCGATACAGCCTAGATTCAAACCAGGGTGTCTGTAGTGACGCCTCTAGAACTGAGACGCAGTGCCTTAGACTGTTGCACCACTCGGGAGCCCCTATTACATTGGTAGTCAGGCCAGAAGATAGACTAGACAGTGTGTTTGTCTGCATGCAATACAGCTGATGTCATATGTTGAAAACAGAACCCAGGCTAGGGCTGGAGGAAGTGATGATGATGTTGTTGTGATGCAATCGACCATTGTAGAGGTTGCCCTTAGTCCGAGATCTAGGATCAGATGACTCTAACAATCTGAACCATTAGGGTTATGAAGAAAACTTTGGACCCTGTATCACAGGTAACGAGGCAAATAAACTAATAAATTCCAATGCAATCTGGGAGATTACTCAGAACCCAGCAGCCATGGCAACATGAATGACCCCTTTCCCCCCAGTCCCCAAAAGAGAAAATATGGCCCACTTGGTTAAAACTGGTTGAATCGACGCTGTTTCCATGGCATTTCAAAAACAACAAAAAATCAAATGTGATGGCCTTGAATCAACATGGAAAACTGATTAGATTTGCAAAAACTCATCAACCTCAGGGAATTGCACTTTTTTCCCCCAACTTTTAATGTAATTCCAATGACATGGTGACATTTTTTGTTGATTTCACGCATAATTCACATTAGTTGAACACTCAACCAAATGTAAATCAAAACTAGACATTGAAATCAGAGGAGGTTGGTGGGAGGAGCTATAGGAGGACAAGCTCATTGTAATGGCTGGAATGGAATGGTATAAAACCACCTGTTTGACTATGTTCCATTTATTCCATTCCAGCCATTACAGTGAGCTTGTCCTCATATAGCTCCTCCCACCAGTCTCCTCGGGGAGTGGGGGAGGTCTATTTTTAACATTAAAACATGCCAGTGTCTCACATACCCCAAGTCTACCAACTGCACTACTGGAGACCACAGCGTGTGAACTAGAGTCTGAAGCACTCGCCGGAAGACATTAGCTGTCATGACAAGCTGACGACAGTGAAACTCAGGAACCAAACTATCTGAAGAATTTCAAACCACCACCAACACCCACCCCTCTGACCTCAGTCCATTCCAAGGTGTAGACACCCACCCCTCTGACCTCAGCCCATTCCAAGGTGTAGACACCCACCCCTCTGACCTCAGCCCAGTCCAAGGTGTAGACACCCACCCCTCTGACCTCAGCCCAGTCCAAGGTGTAGACACCCACCCCTCTGACCTCAGCCCATTCCAAGGTGTAGACACCCACCCCTCTGACCTCAGCCCATTCCAAAGTGTAGACACCCACCCCTCTGACCTCAGCCCATTTCAGCCCATTCCAAGGTGTAGACACCCACCCCTTTGACCTCAGCCCATTTCAGCCCATTCCAAAGTGTAGACACCCAGCCCTTTGTCCTCAGCCCATTTCAGCCCATTCCAAAGTGTAGACACCCACCCCTCTGAACTCAGCCCATTCCAAAGTGTAGACACCCACCCCTCTGACCTCAGCCCATTTCAGCCCATTCCAAGGTGTAGACACCCACCCCTTTGACCTCAGCCCATAGACACCCACCCCTTTGACCTCAGCCCATTTCAGCCCATTCCAAAGTGTAGACACCCACCCCTCTGAACTCAGCCCATTCCAAAGTGTAGACACCCACCCCTCTGACCTCAGCCCATTTCAGCCCATTCCAAGGTGTAGACACCCACCCCTTTGACCTCAGCCCATTTCAGCCCAGTCCAAGGTGTAGACACCCACCCCTTTGACCTCAGCCCATTTCAGCCCATTCCAAGGTGTAGACACCCAGCCCTTTGTCCTCAGCCCATTTCAGCCCATTCCAAGGTGTAGAAGGAGCATCACTCTATCCTTGTCTAACAAAGATATCTCTCAGGATAAGAGCTGTAAATACACACTGAGTTTGTTTACTTTTGGTTTGACTGTAGAGGGATTGCTTATGTGTTACCCAGTTACCCATCCAACTTGATGCCCATCTGTAGGCTACTGTTTCTCATGTAGCCTAATAGACACAGGAGTTGGTTTAAGAAATACATGCTATGGTATGACCCTTGAAGCATCGTTACCCATCGCGCCACAAAAGCTGCGGCCCTTGCAGAGCAAGGTGAACAACTACATCAAGGCCTCAGAGCGAGTGTCGCCATTGATTGAAATGCTATTAGCGCAGACCACCGCTAACTAGCTAGCCATTTCACATCGGTTACACCAGCTTTGGAAGAAAACAACAAATGTAGACATTTATGGTCTATTTAGTTTACATATATTTTAAAGGCTATTTATACATATTTTCTGTTTTATAAAACCAGTATAAACTGTATTTATTATTATATGACAATATTTTGCAGTGACAGTATTTCTATTACACCATTTTTAATATACATGAATTACTTTAATTTTCCAGCATAAGTAAAAGCAAGAAATGCATTACCTCAACTCTGGCCCTCAATGCCAGTTCCACTGCATTTTTTTATTCCCCTCTAATCAGGGAATGATTTAGACCTGGGACACTAGGTGGGCACAATTAACTATCAGGTAGAAAAGAAAACCAGCATGCTCTGGACCTCAACGGGTAAGAGTTGAATACCCCTGACCTATGCCTATACGGCCATTCTTTCCAATTAGACTGGTTTGGATTTATCCCTGACCAAAATGGCTGCCATTATCACATCATTCTGGATCTTTGAAGGTTTATGACATAGTGATCCTATTAAATTAATAGGGGGGCTATGATCAAAACAAACAATTTAACAGGATGCAGACAAATAATTCCAAATGGGCTGTAGGCTATGTTTACAAAGTCAGGTGCACATCCATGTCGGGGCTATATAGTGCAACATATCCAGTATGGTTCATCTAAATCAATGACAAAACATTGTATGCTGGTATAATGACCAATGACAAGAGCATATGCATACTGTAGCCTTGGCATTGACGGGGTGACTTCCATGTTAGCTACGCACCAAATGATGGACCAGACAGAAACCGTTACATGAGTGGCTGCTGATTTGCCTGCATCAACAGCCTCGACTGATAACCTCTGCCTATCTCTGTCACCACAGAGAAGCTGCTGCACTCTATATTCTACGCATATGCCATGCATATGTATTGCGGTCATACTGACAACTTCGAAATAGAGAGCAACGTTTCGCGAGCTGGAGTCGGTGACAATGTGCGCAATAAGCCTACAGCTGGGTTGGACAGCTGAGGATGTCGCATTTCGCCAAGCGTGTGGTTGTAAACATTACCCGATAAGTCATCGTCACAAAAGGCACAGCTGAAACACATTTATAGCATTACATGTACGGTAGCAAGAAGTCCTATAAAGACGAACGTCCACCCTCGAATGAATCATCCATGTAGAAAATAAAGGTAGGCTACCCCGTTCGTCATAGAGGGCATGCATTTATTTTCTATACGGGTACATCGCACATGTCTGCATCTACAACGACAACTATCTCCCCAAGGCTTACATTGGGGAATGGATAAACCTAGGGTAACGTTAACTTACCCAAAATACGAAGGAGTAAACGATGAGGAGGGTTTTGAGAAAGGTTATCACTGGTTTGGTCTCCATTATGCCCAATGCCCTACCACAGTAAACTGAAAAGGAGGTTTCTGCAAACCTTGCGCTACCATGACTCTCCGCTAGAGGACATTCACAGCGCAGCCGCCAAAATTGCCCCATTAACCACTGATACAGGCTCAGATATTCTTTCTCCGGAATAGTAGGTAAGATTCGCTTTGACAAGTGTTATCTGTTCGTAGATCTGATCTGTGGAGCAAATAACCCGAGAAACAACACAGCTCCATTACACCCTATTGGCGTGCGTTTCCAAGGGCAGTATTATCATTCAGGGTTGCGAGGTTAAGATAGAACGGTGTTCAACGTTTAATTTTTTTTTGCATACAAGCAGTTTTACTATGATTTATGCAGTGCATGGTCGGACTAATCAAGTGTCAGGCCCTGGGAAATAACATTTTAAATGACCCCCTATTGGAGTCAGAAATAACATTTTAAAGCAGATGTTCTGCAATTCTAAGCATTTTGCCTTAGGGCAGAGATACCATTTAGCATTTTTCAGGCTTAAATTACCATGCTTTTAAATTCAAACAATTTTTCGGGGAGGCCCATCTTGCGCAGCTAAAAAGGTTAAAAGAACATACATTGTGGATGAATATTTACATTTTATTGCACCATGTAAATATTATTCCATGGATCCCTTGTCCAAAATGCCTTTAATCTGTTGTTGCTACGTAGCAATATTCATAAACATTCAGTTGTATAAATAAAAATAAAATAAAAAGTCTGCGGACCCCCTGCAGTACATCGGACCCTTCTTTGGGAACCCCTGGCCTAACCTACTCTGTCTAGTTGTAGAAGTGGTAGGGAGTCCGATCTGGGAGTCATACGCCACCCTGTGGTCAATGCAGTACACAAGCACAAGGAAACGATTATGCATCCATGCCTGGAAGGCTACTGAACACCAGAAATAGTTATAAATAATTCGTCTGGCTGTGTGTGCTTTTGACAGGCATTTTGATATTAAAAAGTCAATGTATAGATTATTCCTATCATGCAACACGGTAGACAGTCGGATGGTGATATAATGTAGTAAAATTAAATTAATCGCTTTAATCGCCACTTTGTCCTAAACGTCATTAAATCCTAGTCCATATGATGCGTTACCGGGAGCCAAAGTGGTAACGTTAGCTAACCTGTCAGCAGAAAATGCTGGCACTAGAGTCACAACCACTCCCACTGATGTGTATTACTCATTCATACCGGACAATGGAGACACGGTTACTAAGAGGGCGGGGCGCGGTTCAGCCATTGCACTCCGGCTATGATGATCCATGCACTGTTGAAATATCGATTGCAACATTTCTGGTAGCTCTGCCCTGATCTTGCTGTCTAAAAGTACTTGTATGTAATTAGTCTGTTGCTGGTGGTCCAAGTAGTGATTTTGTGATCTGTTGAGTTTCGTGTTGAGAAATAGATTTGTTAGCATTTACCTTTAGGTTACTTTAGCTTTGCTTCTTCATTGGATGAATGGTTTTATAATTTAGCATCTACTGTATTTCAAAGCGAACTAGGCCCACTAACTTTTATTCTATATATTTCGAATACCCCGATTGTTGGCTGATATATGCTGATAATTTATTAGGCCCACTTTTGAATGGATTGTTTTGCGTCCTTAGACGTAATCGTTTTTATTTGCTAGATAATAAAGTGTATAACAGTTTGCAATTCAAGACCACGATAAATAATAGATTACTGCTCATTGTAACATAAATACACATTTGTGTGCAGCTATATGGTTAGTTCAATAAAACATTATTGAATGACTTTCGGGGAATCACATTAACTTGAAAAGTGTGCCTAAAGTTGAATTGTCCAGCATCTGACAATTGTATCACATCAAAATATACTGGTCGGGTACACAGTTTAGCAGATGTTAAAGCTTGTGTTACTAACAGTGCATCAAATATGTCAAACAAGTACACAAATAATAATTAAAAATTAAAAACAACAAATTACTAATGTCAGAACGAATCCAATGAATAACCCATTACTATCATCCATGCATACATACACGAAAAATATATACTTTTTCGTGTATTTTTATGTACAGCAGTATATATATATACAGCGAGCTATGTTGAGCAACCAGTGCATAAATAAACAGTGTAACAAAATGCAATACAGTAGTAGATTTAGTAGAATGAGCTCTGTGAATAATGCAGTATAAATGCACTGTGTGAAAACAGTATAAAAAACAGTATAAACAGTATAAAAAAACGGTCCAGTGTTTGTCTCTACAGTGCATTCGTAAAGTATTCAGACCCCTTGACTTTTTCCACGTTTTGTTACATCAGTCTTATTCTAAAATGGATTCTCTTTTTTTTTAAATCACCACATTGACAAAGCAAAAACTGTTTTTTCTGAACTTTATTTACACAACTATTCAGACCCTTTGCTATGAGACTCGAAATTGAGCTCAGCTGTTTATACAATTTGACTGTTGTCAAGCTGGGTAAATTCAATTGATTAGACATGATTAGAAAGGCACACACCTGTTTATATAAGGTCCCACAGTCGACGGAGCATGTCAGAGCAAAAACCAAGCCACGAGGTCGAAGAAATTGTCCGTAGAGCCCCGAGACAGGATTGTGTCAAGGCACTGATCTGGGGAAGGGTACAAAAAAATGAATTGAAGGTAACCAAGAACACAGTGGCCTCCATCATTCTTAAATGGAAAACGTTTGGAACCACCAAGACTTTTCCACCAAGACCTTTCCGTCCGGCCAAACTGAGCAATCGGAGGAGAAGGGCCTTGGTCCGGGAGGTGACCAAGAACCCGATAGGCACTCTGACAGAGCTCCAGAGTTCTTCTGTGGAGGTGGGAGAACCTTCCAGAAGGACAACCATGTCTGCAGCACTCCACCAATCAGGCCTTTATGGTAGAGTGGCCAGACAGAAGCCACTCCTCAGTAAAAGGCACATGACATCTGCTTGGAGTTTTCCAAAAGGCACCTAAAGGACTCTCAGACCATGAGAAACAAGATTCTCTGGTCTGATGAAACCAAGATTGAACTCTTTGGCCTGAATGCCAAGCTTCACGCCTGGAGGAAACCTGGCACCATTCCTACGGTGAAGCATGGTGGTGGCAGCATCATGCAGGGAGGATGTTTTTCCGCGACGGGACTGGGAGACTAGTCAGGATCGAGGCAAAGATGAACGGAGCAAAGTACAGAGGGATCCTTGATGAAAACCTGCTCCAGAGTGCTCAGGACCTTGGAAGGTGAACTTTTGCCCCAGTCTAACAGGACAACGGCCCTAAGCACACAGCCAAGACAACTCAGGAGTGGCTTCGGGACAAGTCTCTGAATGTCCTTGAGTGGCCCAGCCAGAGCCCGGACTTGAACCCGATCGAACATCTCTGGAGAGACCTATAAATAGCTGTGCAGCGACACTCCCCATCCAACCTGACAGAGCTTGAGAGGAGCTGCAGAGAATGGGAGGAACTCCCCAAATATAGCTGTGTCATACCGAAGAAGACTTGAGGCTCTAATCACTGCCAACGAAGTACTGAGTAAATGGTCTGAATACTAATATAATTTTTACATTTAGTTTTTTTCACATTTTTATACATTTTCAAAAATGTCGAATAACTTGCTTTTGTTTTGGCATTATGGGGTATTGTGCAAAGATTAAGGAGGGGAAAAAAATGATTTCATCAATTTTAGAATAAGGCTGTAACGTATCAAAATGTGGAAAAGTAAAGGGGTCTGAATACTTTCCGAATGGACTGTACATGGGACGTGTGTAAGTGTATTTGTGAGTACAGGAGTCTCTGTGTATAAAGTGTGTGTGTGTTTTGCAGACTGGTCACATACACTAGACACAACATACTAAACGTATATGCAGGACAGTCAAATTAGTTTGATACAATATGTTACGTTTGGTATAGTTACATAAGATAGAAGGTTACTTATTAAGGCAAAAACAAAAGGAGGGGGGTTGATCAGGATGGATAGATGGGCAGGCATATCATTTGAGTGTTTAGCAAATGAAAGTTTCAAATCTCATCATGGACAAGCAGCACCTTTGCTGCTAATTACCACTTTTTAGCTACTATGCTTGGTTAAGAGCTTGTAAGTAAGCATTTCACTGTAAGGTCTACACCTGTTGTATTCGGCGCATGTGACAAGTATAATTGAATTTGCAACTACTTAGCATGTTAGCTAACCCTTCCCCTAACCTTAACCCTTTTAGCTAACCCTTCCCCTAACCCTTTTAGTTAACCCTTCACCTAAACCATAACCCTTTAACCTAACCTTATTACCCTAAAGCTAGTTAAAGTTAGTGTTAGTCACCACAAATTGTAATTCGTAGCATATCATACAAATTGTAATTCAAAAAAGATCATACAAAATGGATGATGGATTAATATGTACAATACAAATGTATCAGATTTACGTACAGAATAATAGTAAATGCTCTGAGACCACGTTGGTGTTTTGTGTGAGTGACTTTCTTTGTCTCTTACTACAACTGATGGCCTGAAGCTAGAAGCAGATTTTCAGTCTTTTGGTCCGGCTCAGATGCACCAGAGGCCTCATTTATTAACGTTGCGTAGTCACAAAATATGCGCGTGCCAGTTTTCACACAACAGTTGGCATTTATGAAAACTGAACTTGACATGAGATTGTGCTTATCCTCCAGCAAACTCTAGAGTCTAGACCATGCGTAGGAACAGTTCCTAGTAGTTGAAGTATTGCATTGCAAGAAGGCAAAAGTAGTCTAGTAGCTTTGTGCAGGACTATACACTGAGTGTACAAAACATTAGGAACACCTGCTCTTTCCATCACATAGACTAACAAGGTGAATCCAGGTGAAAACTATGATCCCTTATTGATGTCACTTGTTAATTCCACTTCAATCCAATTTTATTTGTCACATGCACCGAATACAACAATACAGTGAAATGCTTACTCACAAGCCCTTATCCAACAATGCAGTTTTAAGGGCTGGAGTTATGGAGCTCTTATAGGACCAGGGCACAAATAAAAATATAACTATAAATCAATCATTTTGCTCTTTATTTAGCCATCTTAAAGAAAAAATTTATTTGTTCATCAAAAATTGTGAATAACTCACCACATGTTAATGAGAAGGGTGTGCTTGAAAGGATGCACATACCTGCAATGTTGGGTTGTATTGGAGAGAGTCTCAGTCTTAAATCATTTTACACACACAGACTGTGCCTGTATTTAGTTTTCATGCTAGTGAGGGCCGAGAATCCACTCTCACATAGGTACGTGGTTGCAAAGAGCATCAGGGTCTTAACAGCGAGAAATGCCAAGGCAGGATACTCTGATACTCATTGCCATGCCCCCCAGCATTGTCCCAGCCATATCCGCGGCAGCAGGGAGAATTAAGTCCTCCACAATAGTATGGGGCTTGCCTGTCCTAGTCACTCGGTAGCTCACCATATAAAACGCTTCTAGCCCCTTCTTATTAATGGTATATGTTGCTTTTATACATGTCTTACTACTCAAAAGTCGTCTTTATCCTCACTTAAAAAACTCCTCTGTCTGATTTTTCAAAATGTCATGTTTAGTTTCTAAATGTCTGCGCAAGAGTGAAGGTTTCCTGCAGGAGAGTAGCGGTTAATGTGATTGGTTGTAATTATTTGACTAGGCTACCTGTATTTGACATTGTGTTTGCTGAACACTAGATGGTTTAATTTTATTTTTGCCAGTGAAATGAGGCTACTCAGGTGAGGGAAAAAATATCACCCAAATGTATAGCCCCGTTGGAAAATATAAATGTACGGCTTGAAAATATGAAGAAAAAAAGTATATATATATTTTTTTTAAATATATGAATCACATTTTTATTTGGCGTACCCCCGACGGCATTGCACTCCAGTTTGGGAATACCTGATCTTGCCGATCTAGGGGGTAATCACTAGTCCAACAGTTGCAAATGAGAGTTTCTATTGGTTAATTCAGGTATGTTTATCCACACTTCATTCCGTGTGCTTCCATTTAAGAAATGTTTTTCAACAGAATCAGTGGAATGAATACACCCCTGATCGCATGCAAAATCATTTCACTTTCATAGCAGCCACATAAAAACAGCATGATCACTTTGCTAGTTATATATACACACAATTCCCTCTCGCAACCATCTACGCGCTCTCCTCCTCTCACATTTTCCCTTCACTTGTGGACTTCAGTGCACAACACATCAGCTGTCTGTGACCAGGCAACAAAACCTTTCTAAGCCAAACCTTCATATCATGACTGCTAACCACTACACACAGCCTACATCTTTATCATGTGATAGTCAACTAGAGCTACTAGAACTAGCATGTTAGTAAACCTGCTTCAATCATACAGTATAGTGTACAGAAAGAAGATACACAGGCAGGTCCTGGTGACAATAAATAAAACAAAAAGGTTACCTTAACCTGGAAGAGTTCCAGTGTTGTATAACCGTAGCCAGCTAGCTAACATAGCAACCCTCTCTGTTTGAGTAGGCTAAACTAGCTAGCTGCATAAGCTTATGCTTTCAGTACTAGATTAATTCTCTGATCCTTTGATTTGTTGGACAACATGTCATTTTATGCCACAAGAGCTCTGATAGGTTGAAGGACATCCTCCGGAAGTTGTTATAATCACTGTGTAAGTCTATGGAAGGGGGTGAGAACCATGAGCCTCCTAGGTTTTGAAGAAGAGGACAGAAGCTAGCTGTCCTCCGACTACAACATGGTGCTACCCTGCAGAGTGCTACTGAGGCTACTGTAGACCTTCATTGCAAAACAGTGTGTTTTAATCAATAATTTGGTTACTTTAATGTTTCACTATTTTTATTTAATTCACTGAGGAGGATGGTCCTCGCCTTCCTCCTCTGATGAGCCTCCCCTGCACCATATTCACTCTTAATATGTTCCACATTTTCCCTTTTTTCCTGCCCACTTTCTTATCAACCTCAATGGGGTCCCTTGACACTATCTTCAATTGTGACAACCATTCAGGCGTACCCGCCATCTTGTTACTCCTTGTTAGGAAACTCAATGAACTTCACTCGACTCTATGTAAACTGGAAACTATATATCTGGAGGCTGCATTTATTGTAGCTGGGGATTTTAACAAAGTAAATTTGAGAACAATGTTACTCACATTTTATCAGCATATTGGTTGCACGACAGGTAGAGCTAATACTCTCGACCACTGCTACTCCAACTTCCGCGATGCACAAAGCCCTCCCTTCGGCAAATCCGACCATGACGCCATCTTGCTTGTCCCAGCTTACAGGCAGAAACTCAAACAAGATGTACCAGTGACGAGAACCATTCAACGCTGGTCTGACCAATCGGAAGCCACGCTCCAAGATTGTTTTGATCATTCAGACTGGAATATGTTCCGATTCGCCTCAGAGGACAATATTGACCTACAGTATACACTGACCCAGTGAGCGCGTTTATAAATAAGTGCATTGGAGACGTTATGCCCACTGTGACCATGTAAACCTACCCTAACCAGAAACCGTGGATGAATGGCGGCATTTGCGTAACACTGAAAGCCCGATCCATCGCATTTAACCTTGGAAAGAGGTACCGATGTCACGGATACCGACGTCACGCTTCCAGACAAACTAAACACCTTCTTTGCCCGCTTTGAGGATAATACAGTGCCACCATTGCAGGACACTAGCAAAGCCTGCACCCCCCCTCTCCTTCTCAGTGGCTGACATGAGTAAAATATTTAAAATGTGTTAACCCTTACAAGGCTACTGGCGCACGGCATCCCTAGCCGTGTCCTCAGAGCATGTGCAGACCAGCTGGCTGGTGTGTTTACAGACATATTTAATCGTTCCCTATCCCAGTCTGTTGTCCCCACATGCTTCAAGATGGCTACCATTTTTCTTATACCCAAGAAAGCAAAGATAATTTAAATAAATGACTACCGCCCCGTAGCACTCACTTCTGTCATCATGAACTGCTTTGAGAGGCTAGTCAAGGATCATATCACCGCCACCTTACCGGCCACCCTAGACCCACTTCAATTTGCATACCACCCAACAGGTCCACAGATGACGCAATCGCCATCACACTGCACTCTGCCCTATCCCATCTGGACAAAAAGAATACCTATGTAAAAATGCTGTTCATTGACTATAGCTCCGTATTCAACATCATAGTACCCTCCAAGCTCATCATCAAGCTGGAGGCCCTGGATCTCAATCCCTTCCTGTGCAGCTGGGTCCTGGACTTTATGACGGGCCGCCCCCAGGTGGTGAAGGTGGGAAACAACATCTCCACTTTGCTGACCCTCAACACTGGGGCCCAGTAAATTTACAGGATAAATGTTTTTAAAAATACAGTATGGTACCGTATTCTGTGGGGTACAGAATTCTTACTAATGGGTGCAACAAATATAGCCTATTACAAGGCATGCCTCAAAATATGTTCATGAGCCAACAATTATTTCGCTGCCCACAACATTTCACCATAATGTATTTATTTATCCGTTATTTTACCAGGTAAGTTTACTGAGAACACATTCTCATTTGCAGCAACGACCTGGGGAATAGTTACAGGGGAGAGGAGGGGGATGAATGAGCCAATTGTAAACTGGGGATTATTAGGTGACCATGATGGTTTGATGGCCAGATTGGGAATTTAGCCAGGACACCGGGGTTAACACCCCTACTCTTACGATAAGTGCCATGGGATCTTTAATGACCGCAGAGAGTCAGGACACCCGTTTAACGTCCCATCTGAAAGACGGATGCACCATACTTCAGTCTGCTGCTGAAAATACAGCGAAACCGGTAATACAGTACTTTACTGTAAAATAGTATTGTAAAATTACAGCACCTACAGAATGCCATTGAGCCCCACAAATGTATTGCTCTTTACAGTAATGTAATATAAAATGACAGTATGTAACAGAAAAAGTTTTGCTATACATTCACAGCAATTTGTTACAGTTTAGGTTACTTGCTTGCTTGAAATGCAATACTTCAACCACTAGAAACTGTGTGTATGCCTGGTATAAAGTTTGCGCGAAGCTAAGCACATTCTCACGTCATCGACTGTCATCAACTGACAACTATAACATATAACGTAGCTGATACTTAAAATACATATCCAGGCGTTGTAAGATCTGACAGGTGTCAGCGAAGTCTATGCATAGAAAAGGCTGAAGCAACCAACTTCAGACAAAAGTTGAGGAGTAGGCTTAAGTCAGGGAAGGTGCATCTGCTACAGCTGAAAGTCTGACACTGATGTGGTTTTCCAAAAGTAAGGCTCAATGCAACATGGCAGTGTTGTCATTGTTTATACAAGTCTTTCTTTGTAATGTCAAAATAAACTCATTTTTGTAAAAACACCCAGCCCCCTTCGGGATCTGCCCTTGTCTCACAAACACTGCTCTTGTAGGTCAGTTCCCGTTAACTCACACAGACTAATGATCTGCATCTACAGATGCAGAATAAATAGACAAATCCAATGGTACAACCCAAATACACAATGTTTAAAAGGGGTTAGAAGTCCAAACGCACCGTTACAGTGAGCTCATTGGCTAAATTCTCTTAAAGTTGACCTTATCTCCCTCCATCTGTCCCACCTCTTTTGATCCCTCTCTCTTGTGCCCACTCTCTTCCTCTCTCCCTTTCTCTCTCAAGCGATGGGATTACTAATTCGTAGTAACCATTAGTCTTCTAGCCAAGAGCATTGGACTATCTCACTTATAAGAAGCCTGAGAGACACCTCAGCTATTGTCTGCGTATGTGCACATGTGCGCCCATACAGTACCCGGTAATCTGTTAATTGCTTGAAATCTGAAATAGAACTCTGGACATCAAGGATTTAGTATCTAAATGAAGCTTTCTGAGGAGAGGGTATCCCTCTGTCTGTCTGTCTGTCTGTCTGTCACACACACACACACACACATAGCTGAGACCTGTTGAGAACCGACTCATGCCGTAGGACATACTGTAGCAACTATATGTACACACTGTTCACTTGTACATTTACATTTCTTGGCTTAAAGGTAGACTCAGCGATATAACATAGACACAGAAAGTACAGATCATAGTGGGTCAATTTCTGCAACAGTAAGAGCGTTGAAGTGCAAGGCTCAACTCCTCCGTTGTTTTGGTCCCGTGGCTCCCACGCTGTTACAGCATGAAGCAAACCCATGCAAAGGTGCAGATACTGTGGGTGACTGTGTGAGAGCGAAGTTTTGCATCTCACTCCTCTCAATATACAGTGCCTTGCGAAAGTATTCGGCCCCCTTGAACTTTGCTACCTTTTGCCACATTTCAGGCTTCAAACATAAAGATATAAAACTGTATTTTTTTGTGAAGAATCAACAACAAGTGGGACACAATCATGAAGTGGAACAACATTTATTGGATATTTCAAACTTTTTTAACAAATCAAAAACTGAAAAATTGGGCGTGCAAAATTATTCAGCCCCCTTGAGTTAATACTTTGTAGCGCCACCTTTTGCTGCGATTACAGCTGTAAGTCGCTTGGGGTATGTCTCTATCAGTTTTGCACATCGAGAGACTGAAATTTTTTCCCATTCCTCCTTGCAAAACAGCTCGAGCTCAGTGAGGTTGGATGGAGAGCATTTGTGAACAGCAGTTTTCAGTTCTTTCCACAGATTCTCGATTGGATTCAGGTCTGGACTTTGACTTGGCCATTCTAACACCTGGATATGTTCATTTTTGAACCATTCCATTGTAGATTTTGCTTTATGTTTTGGATCATTGTCTTGTTGGAAGACAAATCTCCGTCCCAATTTCAGGTCTTTTGCAGACTCCATCAGATTTTCTTCCAGAATGGTCCTGTATTTGGCTCCATCCATCTTCCCATCAATTTTAACCATCTTCCCTGTCCCTGCTGAAGAAAAGCAGGCCCAAACCATGATGCTACCACCACCATGTTTGACAGTGGGGATGGTGTGGTCAGGGTGATGAGCTGTGTTGCTTTTACGCCAAACATAACGTTTTGCATTGTTGCCAAAAAGTTCAATTTTGGTTTCATCTGACCAGAGCACCTTCTTCCACATGTTTGGTGTGTCTCCCAGGTGGCTTGTGGCAAACTTTAAATGACACTTTTTATGGATATCTTTAAGAAATGGCTTTCTTCTTGCCACTCTTCCATAAAGGCCAGATTTGTGCAATATACGACTGATTGTTGTCCTATGGACAGAGTCTCCCACCTCAGCTGTAGATCTCTGCAGTTCATCCAGAGTGATCATGGG
This sequence comes from Oncorhynchus masou masou, assembly GCF_036934945.1. Lineage (NCBI taxonomy): Eukaryota > Metazoa > Chordata > Actinopteri > Salmoniformes > Salmonidae > Oncorhynchus > Oncorhynchus masou. Next base: position 24,517,471 of record NC_088221.1, read on the forward strand.
CCTCTTGGCTGCATCTCTGATCAGTCTGAAAGTTTTCATATTATCATTTCAATATTATCGCTTGCATAGTGCTCCTTGGGATGTTTAAAGCTTGGGAAATCTTTTTGTATCCAAATCCGGCTTTAAACTTCTTCACAACAGTATCTCGGACCTGCCTGGTGTGTTCCTTGTTCTTCATGATGCTCTCTGCGCTTTTAACGGACCTCTGAGACTATCACAGTGCAGGTGCATTTATACGGAGACTTGATTACACACAGGTGGATTGTATTTATCATCATTAGTCATTTAGGTCAACATTGGATCATTCAGAGATCCTCACTGAACTTCTGGAGAGAGTTTGCTGCACAGAAATTAAAGGGGCTGAATAATTTTGCCCGCCCAATTTTTCAGTTTTTGATTTGTTAAAAAAGTTTGAAATATCCAATAAATGTCGTTCCACTTCATGATTGTGTCCCACTTGTTGTTGATTCTTCACAAAAAATACAGTTTTATATCTTTATGTTTGAAGCCTGAAATGTGGCAAAAGGTCGCAAAGTTCAAGGGGGCCGAATACTTTCGCAAGGCACTGTATGCGGTGTTGCTCGTGGCAACATCATTTAGCTGAGTCTACCTTTAACATATCATTTAGCTGCAAGTCTACCATTTAACATATTCTACAGTCTAGGGGGGATTATAATAAACTCAATTGTCTGCAAGCATTTACCGTCAAACTCTAGGTTTATTTATAAACACACGGTAATGGGGGAGCAGGAAAAGGGGCTGAGCTGGACCCAAGGAAAGAAACATCTGCTAGACTAGCCTACTTTAACAACAGCTAACTAACTAACCAAAAATACAAGTTCTAACTAGTGTATTTAACAAAGTTCACCTACGGGTAGTGTATGGGCGACTTGTCTTGGTTTCCCCCAGCAATCAAACACAAACACCATAACCAAAAACAATACTCACAGGTGATGACAAAGTGCTATGAGGTGTGAAACACAGAGACCTACAGACATGGCATTTACAGAGAGATTGAGCTGAGCTGAGCTGGGCTGGGCTCTAGAACAAACAAATGATGGGGTTTTTAAACCATGGGGAAAGAACTGTGATAGGTTTAGGAAATTGAGGAGGTGTGTCTTCTGATTGATGATTGGTTGTTGACTGATTGGGGAGTGATGATTTTCACTGAAAAGAAACACACACACAGGATACACACACACACACAGGATAACTGTATCCGTAACAGTATGTGACCAATACAATTTGATTTGATTTAATTTTCACTCCTCCTTTGTTCTTGATTAATCAATTAAGGTAATTGGTTAGTTTTGAATTCCCCTCACCTGGTTGTCTATAGGTCTTAATTTGACACAAATTGACAGCCCTCCAAGTATTGAGATGAATGCCCCTGGCCTCCAGTGTGGACCAACTAAAGTAGATCTAATGGTCAACTCCACAGAAGGTTGGTGGCACCTTAATTGGGGAGGATGGGCTTGTTGTAATGGCTGGAGTGGAGTTAGTGGAATGGTATCAAACACATGGTTTCCATGTGTTTCATGCAAATTCCATTTACTCCATTCCAGCCATTGTTATGAGCCGTCCTCCCCTCAGCAGCCTCCACTGCTCTGCTCCCAGGGTTGTGCTCAGTTGGTGCGAATCAGGATAAAACATTTCATGCTGTATGATTAATTTTATACACAAAAAAATGAATTACGCAGTTGAGCATTTCTCATAATTCCAATCTTCCCTCCATGAGTTTTGGTGGGAATGTCACATTGTCTGGGAATGGATGGCATCACTGACACTGCCTGTGTGTCATTTCCGGTCACTGACCTTTACCAGAGATACTCTATATAATGATGAGATGGTCTTGTCTCCGGCTTAAAAATGGGTATTGTTGTCCACAAACTCTGAACGGCAAGCTGTCAAGCTCCGCCTATTCCACTTTTTGGAATGGTGGATACCTTATTTCAATACTTTCTTTGGATATTAGATAAGGGGTGTTGTCTATTCGATGAGGGGTGTTGTCAGCAACTGTCTGAATTCTATGGTGAAGGTATTTCAAATTCATTGAGAAGTGAGAACCAAAACCAATTTCTTGGAAAGGTAAGTCAGTCATTCAATAGCAAAGCCAGCTAAATATAGGCTGTCATTTTTTTATTAAGTAGCTATTGTCGCTTGGTAGATAGCTGACTGTTGTCAGAGAGCAGGAGTTGTTTAGGAAAGCTGACAGTGTTAGCTAGCTATGTACAATAAATTGTTGCTACGAAGTAGAAAAACACCTTGATAGGGGAGGCGCATGCAAGCACATGAGGAAATTTGGCGAGGATGGAACAAATTACACCAAACAAAAATATAAATGCAACATGTAAAGTAGTGGTCCCATGTTTCATGAGCTGAAATAAAAGATCCCAGAAATGTTCCATACGCACAAAAAGCTTACTTCTCTCAAATTGTGTGCACACATTTGTTCACATCCCTTTTAGTAAGCATTTCTTCTTTGCCAAGATAATCCATCCAGTTGACAGGTGTGGCTCATTTTTGGTTTTCAATGGAAGTAGAAAATAAGTAAGTTTATAGAAGTCTATGTTTGGACCAAACCAAGGCTTGTCCAGACCAGACAAAATCTGAACCAAGATGTCTACCAAACACATTGCTCTTTATTGCTGACCAGCAGATGTCACTGTTGGGCATTTTGAACAGATAGTGAAGCTCTGTGTAATGAACTGTTTTTCGGCTCAATTTGGTGAAAGCACCGAAGACTTCAGACAGCCTCAATTTCCCATCACTACTTACTTGCTGGTCTTATTTTGCATGGACAGATTTTGTGCAGAGTTAACCCTCTCACATAATCTCTTCCTCTCTGCCTTTACTACCACCTACGGTAATGTCCTTTGATGACCCTATCAGTTCATCATGTCAATATGTGCCAACTTACCTCAATACTAGCTGTTTACCTCTGCCACTGGCCTGGCCTGCCCAGTCAGCCTGACCTGAGAGTGGGTAAGGGGGTTAGAGAGAGAGATAAAGGAACGAGGAGATGTGAGACTGAAGGGAAAAACAAGAGTTAATCAAAGTTGAAAAAATGAGAGAAAGGGATAGGCAATGGAAAAAGGAAAAACCAGAACAAGGTGATTCATCAGGCTTATATCAGTCAGTGCAACCTCATATGGAGTGTACCCAATCAATCATTGAGCAGTTCAGAGAAAAGCCCTGGCCCATTTTAAGACCTGGTGTACCTTTTCATTTTTTTTATTTTACTAGGCAAGTCAGTTAAGAACAAATTGTTATTTTCAATGATGGCCTAGGAACAGTTCAGGGGCAGAATGACAGATTTGTACCTTCTCAGCTCAGGGGTTTGAATTTGCAACCTTTCGGTTACTAGTCCAACGCTCTAACCACTAGGCTACACTGCCGCCCCAGAAAGAGCATTAATGGCACCTGGCTTTGAGCTGTATTGTTGGATATAGCCTATAAGCAGGGATTTGGCATAAATTCAAAATTCAAAATACAACTTCAAATACACTTCAAAGACCAATGTATGAAAATCAAATATAAGATACTGTTGTAAAGTACTGTATTTAATTAAAGTACATGTATTTTGTATTTATGAATACAAAATACAATTTCACCACTAACATAATTCTCAGTAATGGTAACAGAAACGTTTTACTTGCTATGACTGTGATGTGTTGTTGTTTATCTACCTTAGTTGAACACACTGACACTCTGGATACGAGGGTCTGCTAATGACCAAAATGTAAATGAATATGTGAAAATGGACAACTGCAAAGTATATTGGCTATTGCCATTGGCCTTGTTTTGGGGCGGAGCTCATTTGAGTAATACTCAGCAAGCTTGGCAATTGTTCATTTTTACATATGCATTTACATTTTGTTCATTCAGCATCACACCATAGTGCCATCAGACTTTGGATACCAATGTAGGGTGAAAGGGGGCCACAAAATTGTGAACCGCTATAAAGAAATGGTATGAATTTTTTGGGGTATTTTGAAAATACAAATGATAGCTTTCGAAAGCATATTGTTACAAAATCCATTGGATGTGTAGTTCAGCCCAGTGTAATTAAAATACATATACTGCTCATCTCTGCCTATATGTTTATGCTGTGTGTCATCACTGTAGTATGGATGGTTGTGTGACTGTATGTGTGTCAGTGTGTGTTTAGAAATGTGTTTGTGCATACAAGGTTCTTTTGTTAGCACCAGTCAATTTCTTCCCTATTAGTGTGACACAAAATGTTCAGGATAAAAAGAAAGATCTACAAACACACCTCTTCTCTTTTCTCTGAGTTAACCTACCGCTGATGAAAGGGGAATGACGCAGAGCTATCCAGTACCTTCATGGTGGTAGAACTGAAGAAAAATATAAACACAACACTGTACACTGAAGAAAAATATAAACACAACATGTAAAGTTGTTGTCCCAGGTTTCTTTTCCCCAGACACGCACACAAAACTTATGTCCCTCAAATTTTGTGCGCAAATTTGTTTACATCCCTGTTAGTGAGTGTTTCTCTGCCAATATAATCCATCCTCCTGACAGGTGTGGCATATCAAGAAGATGATGAAACAGCATGATCATTACACAGGTGCACCTTGTGCCGAGGGGTATTTCTGTCTGTAATAAAGCCCTTTTGTGGAGAGAAACTCATTCTGATTGGCTGGGCCTGGCTCCCCAGTGGGTGGTTCTATGCCCTTCCAGGCCCACCCATGGCTGCTCCCTTGCCCAGCGATGTAAAAATCCATAGCCTATATTAATTTATTTCAATTGACTGATTTCCTTATATGAACTGTAACTCAGTAAAATCTTTGAAATTGTTGCATTTACATATATATATATATTAGTATAGTTACACCCACACAGTGCTTTTAACATAACAGTTTGGGCCAACAATTTTGTTGTAGTTCAGATAACACTTTTCAGGCTGACAATTAAGTGAACAAAAAAAAAGCCCGTAGTTGAAGCAAAAATATTTTTGTTAATTTGGGTTATTTGGTAACCGAGCGCTTGGTTTTACTCTCATCCTGAGTTGACCCAGCTGCTGGGTCTTCTTTAATGTAATCCTTAGGTTATTTTCAAGAGGTGTGGCTTATTAGGGGCATGGCTTTCTTCATATTGTTTACATACTTCAAATGTGTTTTTTCCTTTCTTTTTTGCATTCTGCTATAACATTACATATTTTAATAATAAAACAACTCTGGGTTCTCTTCATTACGCATCACACTCAGTGGTGGAGATTTGTCTGGGGTTGTATCCCTTTCTCTACTCTTTCTACCCTCTCTCTCACTATTCCTTTCTCTACTCTCTCTACCCTCTCTCTCACTATCCCTTTCTCTACTCTCTCTACCCTCTCTCTCACTATCCCTTTCTTTGGACAACCAGGAGGGAGCAAAGGTAACAGTGGCTTGACCGTGGATGGTGCTGTCTCCCTGGTCCAGCGGACAAGGCCGGATACGCTGGAAGGTCTGGGGAAATGGAAAGGTAACAGTAGCTTGACCGTGACCTGACTCACCAGTCCATGGACCACCCAGACTCCCCCTCTGATTTAGAATGCTGTTGAGGTGAGCCTAAAAGGCACAGTATGGTCATTCCAACGTCTGCATTGGCTGTGCAGCATTTACGGTGGTACGGCCTCTGCAGAATTCAGGGCATTCATAATTATTGTACTTCGAGGAGCTGCGCAGTTGAACAGAGTTGTTGTGAAGGATGTTGTCAAGGAAGTGAGTTTGTGTTTTTACCGGACCTCCTGTGTTTTTACCGGACCTCCAGCTCCCACCTACTGTCAGCAAATCATGTCAATACGGAGCCCTCTGCATTGTTCCAAAATTTGTGAGGTGCACGTCGAAGCGGTAAGGAGCTCAATTTGGCCTCTGCATGCCTCCGGGGGCTTTGAAATTGTGTTACACCATCCATACGGAGCCTCCGACCACATTTTCGTATCAAGCATTAATGGGCTTTTACTCCCTCTACCCTTGGCCTGCAGCCCTCCTCCCCTGCTTTTATTTTTTTCCCCATCTGCCCTCGGGCCACCACGACCAGACCAGGACCAGCTGACCGCCAACCACCCGGAGCAGACCAACAGAAAGAGAGCCCAGACCAGACACCTTCACCACCCGAACCAGAGGCGTGGAGGAAGAACCAAAGACGCCAACCTTCACCTGGAGCAAGCAGACCACAGGGGAGTGCAACCATTAACCTTTGGGTCACGGGCTTCCAGGTGTGTCTGCTCACTCTGAGGTTTGTCCTTCCTCCTCCTGCAGGACCGGAGCAGACCAAAAAACCACCATCCCTCACCTGAACAAGATGACCGGGATGAACCCAGAAGCCATGCGCTGCTACAACGCGGTGAGTCTGACGCTATTCTCCAACGAGGAGGGTGACGAGGACGGAGCCGCAAATCGCCAGGGAGCAACAGGAGCAGCAACAACAACCGCCAAACCAGAAATTATGAGCCGTCTGGAATTCAGCACGGAAGTTCTCCAGAGAGGTATGGGCTTTGTGCCATCTGACCTGAACTGCCTGTTAATACCCCCAGGGCTAAAGGAATCAGGGTGATTCAAGACCCCCCAGCTAATAGAACAGTTTTGGTTAAAATACAGAAATTGTGAAGATACGTTCCCATTTAACATTCCACTCTCAGACACAGAATCAAAGGTACGCTGGGGAACAACAGTCCAATTTCACAATGAAAGCATCTAAGAGCACAACATAGAAGTCTGGTTACCACGTTTTGCCACCCTCAAGTCAGTGGTTAGGAGGGTCCACGGTCTGGACTAGGGGAATAGAAATGACTGGTTCACGCTGGGGAACAACAGGGGCTCCGTCCACTATTACAGCCTGCACAGACATCATCACTATTACAGCCTGCTCAGACATCATCACTATTACAGCCTGCTGAGACATCATCTCTATTACAGCCTGCTCAGATATCATCACTATTACAGCCTGCTCAGACATCATCACTATTACAGCCTGCTCAGACATCATCACTATTACAGCCTGCTCAGACATCATCACTATTACAGCCTGCTCAGACATCATCACTATTACAGCCTGACATCATCACTATTACAGCCTCAGACATCATCACTATTACAGCCTGCTCAGACATCATCACTATTACAGCCTGCTCAGACATCATCACTATTACAGCCTGCTGAGACATCATCACTATTACAGCCTGCTCAGATATCATCACTATTACAGCCTGCTCAGACATCATCACTATTACAGCCTGCTCAGATATCATCACTATTACAGCCTGCTCAGACATCATCACTATTACAGCCTGCTCAGACATCATCACTATTACAGCCTGCTCAGACATCATCACTATTACAGCCTGCTCAGACATCATCACTATTACAGCCTGCTCAGACATCATCACTATTACAGCCTGCTCAGACATCATCACTATTACAGCCTGCTCAGACATCATCACTATTACAGCCTGCTCAGACATCATCACTATTACAGCCTGCTCAGACATCATCACTATTACAGCCTGCTCAGACATCATCACTATTACAGCCTGCTCAGACATCATCACTATTACAGCCTGCTCAGACATCATCACTATTACAGCCTGCTCAGACATCATCACTATTACAGCCTGCTCAGACATCATCACTATTACAGCCTGCTCAGACATCATTACAGCCTGCTCAGACATCATCACTATTACAGCCTGCTCAGACATCATCACTATTACAGCCTGCTCAGACATCATCACTATTACAGCCTGCTCAGACATCATCACTATTACAGCCTGCTCAGACATCATCACTATTACAGCCTGCTCAGACATCATCACATCATCAGACATCATCACTATTACAGCCTGCTCAGACATCATCACTATTACAGCCTGCTCAGACATCATCACTATTACAGCCTGCTCAGATATCATCACTATTACAGCCTGCTCAGACATCATCACTATTACAGCCTGCTCAGACATCATCACTATTACAGCCTGCTCAGACATCATCACTATTACACAGACATCATCACTATTACAGCCTGCTCAGACATCATCACTATTACAGCCTGCTCAGACATCATCACTATTACAGCCTGCTCAGACATCATCACTATTACAGCCTGCTCAGACATCATCACTATTACAGCCTGCTCAGACATCATCACTCACTCATTACAGCCTGCTCAGACATCATCACTATTACAGCCTGCTCAGACATCATCACTATTACAGCCTGCTCAGACATCATCACTATTACAGCCTGCTCAGACATCATCACTATTACAGCCTGCTCAGACATCATCACTATTACAGCCTGCTCAGACATCATCACTATTACAGCCTGCTCAGACATCATCACTATTACAGCCTGCTGAGACATCATCACTATTACAGCCTGCTCAGATATCATCACTATTACAGCCTGCTCAGACATCATCACTATTACAGCCTGCTCAGACATCATCACTATTACAGCCTGCACAGCCATCATCTGCAAGATCTGTAAAGACAACCATCCCACCTCAGACTGTACCACCATACGACCCTGTAACCTGTGCAGGAAAGGGGACTACTTCAGAACCTGCCCCAGTTTCTACTGGCCAATGCCACCAACCCCACTAACCCAAATCCCAAAGCCACCAACGCCCCTCCACCAGACGACAAGAACAACGAAAACCCAGAACCAGGCCCAGGCCCAGACCGTAACACAGGCACCTCCCAACCCAACATCCAAGACGTCCCAGAAACAGCCCCCGCCCCTGTTGGACCCTCCAACTCTGCCCCTCCCCCCAACAAATCGTTTCCCAGCCACCTCCACCCTCTCCAAACCCCTGGTCAAAGGGGAGCAACTCCAGTTCTTAGACGACGACCCAAACTGGACAAAATTACAAAAAGACAAACAACAGACCAACAAGAGACCAGACCAGAAGACCACCCGAGAGCCCAAACACCAACACCAGCAAGCATGACCCCTATCCCCTCCGAGAAACCGTCTCCCCTAATAGACCCCTCACCATACCACCCCCCTCCCAGTCCATTGCTTCCTCTGATTGCTTACCCCTGCACCTTATGGTCCCTGATCCCCCTCTCCCACCACCAACTGCCCTTGATCTTCCTACCATACTCCCTACTGCCACTGACTCCTCCCCCTGCTCCTTAACAATCCAGATCCACCCCCGTAGACCTCCCTTCTCCAGATCCCACATAGCAGCAAACCAGCCAGCCTTCACTCATCCCAGCATCCCCATCCTATCACAATGTCTATCACCAAGTCAGTACAGGGTGCCACCAGGCATTCAGTGGGGAGGCATGTGAACAGCCAAGAATCACCCAACAACAAAACGCAATGAAAGGATCAGACCTGGACCCCTCCAATAACCCATCACCATGACCCTGACAACACACTCCGAACAGAAGGACTTTACTCAGACAGCTGTTCACAGTTGCCTCCACACTAGGGAATCCATCCACAGATGGCACAAGGTACATACAGAGAACTTTCCACACGTAGGCAATCACATTGTACACACATATCAACTGTTAAGTGCTCTGAGGCCAGGGCAGGCCCTGTTTGTTCACTCTGTCCTCCAGCATCCAGCCTTTGCAGTATTCCTCCTTCAGCACCAGCCCATGGAGATCAACATATTCTCCACCACCCCCTCCCCCCTCTCCATCTCTTTCCCCTTCCTCCCACAACACCTATCCCTCTCACATAACCCTACCATAAACAGGAACCATTCATCCCCACACCAGAAGAGGCACAGAGGAAGGACCAAAGATCTAGACCTAAACCCAGAGTGAGTAGGCCACAGTGGAGTACCATCACTGACCTTCTGGTCCTGGGCATCCAAGTGTGTCGGTTCACTCCGCCAGGTTGTCCTTCCTCTCCTCTGCAGATCCAATCCCAGTTCCAGACCCAGTCACAGAACAGGAACACCAGAAGTGAGGCAGAGGAGAGACCAAAATAGTGGTCTTCATGGGTCCAAAAAGTTGGACCCGTTCCGAAATGGACCTGGGGAATTTCCACCTGGATCCGATATGCATAAATAAATTGTTTAAATATAGATTGCCATTCCGAATGGACCTGAAGACAACTAGATCAATTCCATATAGACCTGGTCAGATCCAGATCTGGTCCGATCCGAGTGAGGGAAGCAGCAGAAAATCATTTTTTAAACTACTTTATTAACCGGTGCTGATAAAGCGCGAGAGGAGGAAGAGGTGCCACTCTAGCAGGCTGGGGAGGTGCCATACTGTGAAGGTGTGACACAGTGAGCAAGTAGGAGGGAGGGAGAGACACAGCAACCAACCAACCAACCAAGCCGACTCACGCGATAGTAGACTAATAGCTACCATAGCCACCTTACTTATGAAATATGATTACGTAATACCTGTCTTGACTGCCTCAAACCGGAAGAAGCTTGTTAAGCTAGCTAACATTAGCTCTTGGTCGTTGTAGCCTATCCTTCTCCTTGAACTTTTAATTCCATCTTCTATTGATTAGATATCTCCTACCTTTTGCCACACACGGCTCTATGACTGTAGCCTATTGCCGCTTTGATGACTTATGATTATCCAACAACAAGCTACACAAACGCTCCACTCTCGTGACAAAATAGAGCAGTAGCATAAATGATAAAATGTCTTTCTCTCTGACTACTGCCACAGTCACTTTCGGATCTGTATAGGCTCTTCCGGACAAGTGAGTTAAAATTACACATATCCTTAGGCCTGTGACAATCATATCACATCCGATCCAGACCTGTGACATTATTTTGAATTCTGGATCTGGACCCGCTCGGGTCCCGGACTGGGTCGGGTATTCGGATACAGGTGGATCTGTGAAGACCTCTAGACTAAATATGGAACCTTCCTCCGGAGCGGACCACAGGGGAGTGCCACCACTGATCTCCGGGTCTAGGGCTCCCTTGTGTCTGCTTGCTCCTCATGTTGTCCTTCCTCCTCTCTGCAGATCCAGTACCAGGCCCAACACCAATCCAGATCTGCCTGTAGCTCAGGACCTGAAGCAAAGATATATATATATATATATATATATATATATATATATATATTTATTCTTGGTATCATTTGAAAGGAATTTAGGAAAATGAAACACATTAGATCTGGTAAAAGATAATACAAACTAATAAGCATGCACATTTATTTTAGCACATTCACTAAATTGTTTGATAACAATTAGCAAGCTAGTTTGCTACCTACCACATGTTCACATAAATCAGATTTGACCATTCAGACACAAGTTTGGCCATGAATCAGATTTGTATCCAACTTCAAGCCACCTATGAAGGTGATTTGAAATGTGGTTTGAAATATTTGATTCCATGTGCTTTTTGGCTGTAAAGACTTCAGACAAAAAGGACATACTTGAATCGGATATGCAAATAAACAGGATTTGAATCACGTCAAACTGCCAATGTGAACATGGCTGTAATATTTTGTACATCGGTGTAAGGTGTAGCACCTTAATGCATCTCAACTACAGGTTTCACATTGGCTTTTAGTAAAGTCACATACTTCTTCTGTAAATCTCTTTTAAAGCATCAAAAATGTCAAAGTTCAACTTTAACATGTGATAACTAAGCAACACAACAGATGAACAGCAATTACATTTACACTCATGGGTGACTAAAAAGACGAGAACTAGCTGAATGCCACGCACCTTCTAAACTCCTCCTCCAGGACGTCAGGTAGCCTAGCGGTTAAGAGTGTTGGGCCAGTAACCAAAAGGTCACTGGTTCAAATCACTGAGCTGACTAAGTGAACAATCTGTCAAAGTGCCCTTGAGCAATGCACTTAACCCTAATGTCTTGTGTAAGTTGTCTGCTAAATGACTGGGTCATATCTCAATAACCCAACGCCAATAATCCAGCATCAATAACACAACCAGACTAAGTGACCCAACACCTGCAACCCAGCAGTAGAGTCAGCCAAATATCCCAGCATTTTTTGAATGTGTGTATACACCCATATGCATTTGTGTGTCTGCGTGCAGATATGAGTTCCTTAGGGGGTGTCAAACTGCCCATGGCATCATAAAGCAGAGACTATTAGTGGAGCGAGTGGGTGAAGTGTTTAAATATTTATACCAGGCTTACTGCTTTGTGTACAGTCAGCCTCACTGGTGCTCCATAGGGAACAGACTTCTAGGGGGCATCCAGGCTTGATACAAGGCCGATGTGTGTGTGAGTGCAAGCCTGTGTGACAGAGAAAGCATGAGTGTGTGTTTCTCAAATTCTCACATTGATATTCCATTCAGTCGGGCACAGTAGGTCACTCTGTTATTATTAGAGCTGGTAATAAAAGCTGAAGAGTTGTCGCACTCCTTGGAACAATTCTGAGAACAGGGGTTGTGAGATGTAGGAGTGAGAGTTCTGCAATGACGAGGGTAGATGGAGGGTTTGGTGACACGTAAAATATTGTTCAATGTGTTACGTGACGTCAATGTGACGATATTCCCAAACAATCTGACATTAGCCTGTGTGTTTGACTCCTGACGTGTTTGTGTGTTTATTAACATAGTACTGTAACGTCTCTTAGCACGAGGCAAGTAAATAGAAGTCTTTTTAAATACACTAAACAGTCTTGAGACCCCATATGTGAACCACATGCTACAGTGGCCCCACACATTGAGTACACACACACACACAGACGCGCCTGCCTTGAAAACATACAGCTACGCTATCAGATGATCTCTGTCACTTCCTGTTGTTGTTGATCTATGTCAAAGGGCAGTACACAAAGAGCAAGCACATCACTGGGCTGCTTTAATGACATAAATGTGCATTAAGTTCTTAGTTCATATAGAGTCATATTTTACTTGAATAAAGAAATATAGTTACCGTTTGTATGTTTAGGGACTTTTCTGTCCATTTCTGTACTGGGGTCTTCTTTTTCATACTCTGTGGAGAACCTGTAGAAGTGCCCTGAGTTTTTCCTGGTCAGGTCACATTTTAAGGAAAAACGCCTGGTCCTAATCGTAGATCATACAGCCTATTAATAGTCTGTAGAACGAGGGGAGAGGTACCCAATAATTCTGAGTCTCAGCTCTTTCCACAGCCCTGTGTCTCCACAGTGTGAAGTCATTCCCTCTTGTGCGTAAGCAGGTGAGGAAGATATCATTCTGTCAAAGTGCCTCTTCACATATTGTTGTTACAGCCTGAATTTGAAATTGATTCAATTATGATTTTGTGTCACTGACGTACACACAGTACCCCATAATGTCAAAGTGGAATTATGTTTGTAGAAATGTTTACAAATTAATAAAAAATTAAAATCTAACATGTCTTTGAGTCAATAAGTATTCAACCCCTTTGTTATGGCAAGCCTAAGTAAGTTCAGGAGTAAAAATGTGCTTACCAAGTTGCATAAGAAGTTGAATGGACTTACTCTGTGTGCAATAATTTTTAACATTATTTTTGAATGACTACCTCATCTCTGTACCCCACACATACAATTATTTGTAAGGTCCCTCAGCCGAGCAGTGAATTTCAAACAGACTGAACCACAAAGACAAGGGAGGTTTTCCAATGCCTCGCAAAGAAGGGCGCCTATTGGTGTATGGGTAAAAAAAAAAGCAGGCATTGAATATTCATTTGAGCATGGTGACGTTATTAATTATACTTTGGATGGTGTATCAATACACCCAGTCACTACAAAGATACTCAGTTGCCGGAGAGGAAGGAAACAACTCAGGGATTTCACCATGAGGCCAATGGTGACTTTAAAATAGTTATAGTTTAATGGCTGTGATAGGAGAAAACTGAGGATGGATCAACAACATTGTAGTTACTCCACAATATGAACCCAAATGACAGAGTGAAAAGAAGGAAACCTGTACAGAATATATATATTTCAAAACATGATGCATGTTTGCAATAACTGTTTGCAATAAGGCACTAAAATGAAATTGCAACAAAAAATGTAAAAGAAGTTAAATTTATGCCCTGAATATGAAACATTAGTTTGGGGAAAAGCTAACATAACACATCACCGAGTACCACTCTTCATATTTTCAAGCATGGTGGTGGCTGCATCGTGTTATGGGTATGCTTGTCATCAGCAAGTACTAGGGAGTTTTTTTTAGGATGAAAGAAACGGAATGGAGCTAAGCACAGGCAAGCACTGAGAGCCAGAGAGAGAGAGAAAGAGAGACACGAACACTCACATGTGTATGCACATCACAAATCCTCAGGGGCAAAAATATGTCAGCATCTTTTATGGTTAACAAAATATAAGCTTAGGGGGACGGGAGTGAGGGAATAGAGATGGGAAAAAGAGGGATGGAGGGAAAGAATAGGAGAGATGAAGATGAACAGTAGCTGCTGTTTATGGTAACATGCAGAACCTCTGTCCCAAAGGAGTAGATAGAAAAGTGAAGAAAGTGGTTAAGTGAAGAGTTCTATTCTAAAATTATATATATCATTTTTCCGAAATTTTGGCAAATTACCTTTTATTGTTTAAATAACTTAACACACATAGAAATATGTCTGCAGATAGGTACTTAGGACAGTAGGAGGCTGTTCTTTCTCTTGCTAGAACAAAATACCTTTCTGCTGTGTACAGACCTGGTACCGACAAACCTACTTTTTCTACTTGTAGAAACGCAATGCTCGTCAGTTGTGGAAAACTTGCCTTTGAGCCAATTGAGACAAACTTCCACGTGGGGAAGCCGACAGAAGTGAAAATAATTATAGTTAAGGCACTTTTCCTGGTGTAATCCGCCACTTTTCATCAGAATTGTTGTAGCTTAAACATGTAATGTCATGAAATGTGAGATGCGTGTGTCTGCCGCCCCACCCCAACCCACATGAAATAGCCTATTTGAGGCTGTTGAGGGGAGGGCAGGCCCACACAATGGCCAAAGTGAAAAGGAGACAGTAGATACAGCTGATCTGTTGTAATAGAATAAAGATAGTAGATCTAGCTGGTCTGTCATAATATAATAGAGACAGTAGATCGAGCTGAAATGTCATACTATAAAAGAGACAGTAGATCTAGCAGGTCATAATAATGTATTCAACCTTATGTTCCCTGTACTCTCTATATACAGTGCCTTGCGAAAGTATTCGGCCCCCTTGAACTTTGCGACCTTTTGCCACATTTCAGGCTTCAAACATAAAGATATAAAACTGTATTTTTTGTGAAGAATCAACAACAAGTGGGACACAATCATGAAGTGGAACGACATTTATTGGATATTTCAAACTTTTTTAACAAATCAAAAACTGAAAAATTGGGCGTGCAAAATTATTCAGCCCCTTTACTTTCAGTGCAGCAAACTCTCTCCAGAAGTTCAGTGAGGATCTCTGAATGATCCAATGTTGACCTAAATGACTAATGATGATAAATACAATCCACCTGTGTGTAATCAAGTCTCCGTATAAATGCACCTGCACTGTGATAGTCTCAGAGGTCCGTTAAAAGCGCAGAGAGCATCATGAAGAACAAGGAACACACCAGGCAGGTCCGAGATACTGTTGTGAAGAAGTTTAAAGCCGGATTTGGATACAAAAAGATTTCCCAAGCTCTAAACATCCCAAGGAGCACTGTGCAAGCGATAATATTGAAATGGAAGGAGTATCAGACCACTGCAAATCTACCAAGACCTGGCCGTCCCTCTAAACTTTCAGCTCATACAAGGAGAAGACTGATCAGAGATGCAGCCAAGAGGCCCATGATCACTCAGGATGAACTGCAGAGATCTACAGCTGAGGTGGGAGACTCAGTTTTAGTCTTCAGTTTAAAGCAGCAAGCTTCTAATCTGAAACATTGTCAAATTCAAATGGAGAAAGTGCCATGCCCTGGTCGTAGTATATTGTGTTTGCCTTTATTTATTTGGTCAGGCCGGGGTGTGACATAGGTTTATTGTAGTGTGTTTTGTCTTGGGGTGTTGTTGGGTGTGTGGCTTAGTGGGGGTATCTAGCATAGTCTATGGCTGTCTGGAGTGGTTCTCAATCAGAGGCAGGTGTTTATCATTGTCTCTGATTGGGAACCATATTTAGGCAGCAATATTCTTTGAGTATTTTGTGGCTGATTGTTCCTGTCTCTGTGTTTGTGTTCACCAGATGTATAGGTTTTCACGTTCCGTTTGTCGTTTTGTATTGTTAGTTATTTAATGTTGAGTTCCCTTTCATTAAAGAACATGAATAACCACCACGCTGCATTTTGGTCCGCTTCTCCTTCGACCAACGAGAACCGTTACAGAATCACCCACCACAATGGGACCAAGCGGCGTGGTAACAGGCAACAGCAGGAGCAACAAAGAGGAATGGACATGGGAGGACGAATTGTACGGAGAAGGACCTTGATCAGCCTGGAGAATATCGCCACCCCAAAGAAGAACTGGAGGCGACGAAAGCTGAGAGGCGCTGGTATGAGGAGGCAGCACGGCGACGCGGATGGAAGCCTGAGAGTCAGCCCCAAAAATTTCTTGGGGGGGATCTCACAGGGTGTATGGCGACGCTAGGTAGGAGACCTACGCCAACTTCCTGTGGTTACCGGGGGGCTAGAGAGACCGGGCAGGCACCGTGTTATGCTGTGGTGCGCACGCTGTCTCCAGTGCGTGTGCATAGCCCGGTGCGGTATATTCCAGCTCCGCGTATCGGCCGGGCTAGTTTGAGCGTCGAGCCAAATGCCATGAAGCCGGCTCTACGCATCTGGTCCCCAGTGCGTCTCCTTGGGCCTGCTTACATGACCGGGAGTATTCAACCGGGTAAGGTTGGGCAGGCTCGGTGCTCAAGAGCTCCAGTGCGCCTGCACGGTCCAGTCTACCCAGTACCACCTCCACGCACCAGCCCTCCGGTGGCAGCTCCCCGCACCAGGCTTCCTGTGAGTGTCCTCGGCCCAGTACCACCAGTGCCAGCACCACGCATCAGGCCTAGAGTGCGCCTCGCCTCTCCAGCGCTGCCGGAGCCTTCCTCCTCTCCTGCGCTGCTGGAGTCTCCCGCCTGTTCAGCGCAGCCAGAGCCTTCCTCCTCTACAGCGCTGCCGGAGTCTCCTGCATGTTTAGCGCAGCCAGAGCTTCCAGTCTGCATGGAGCAGCCAGAGCTTCCAGTCTGCATGGAGCAGCCAGAGCTGCCAGTCTGCATGGAGCAGCCAGAGCTGCCAGTCTGCAAGAAGCCGCCAGAGCTGCCAGTCTGCAAGGAGCTGCCAGTCTGCAAGGAGCTGCCAGTCTGCATGGAGCAGCCAGAGCTGCCAGTCTGCAAGAAGCCGCCAGAGCTGCCAGTCTGCAAGGAGCTGCCAGTCTGCAAGGAGCTGCCAGTCTGCATGGAGCAGCCAGATCCGCCAGTCTGCATGGAGCAGCCAGAGCCGCCAGTCTGCATGGAGCAGCCAGAGCCGCCAGTCTGCATGGAGCAGCCAGAGCCGCCAGTCTGCATGGAGCAGCCAGAGCCGCCAGTCTGCATGGAGCAGCCAGAGCCGCCAGTCTGCATGGAGCAGCCAGAGCCGCCAGTCTGCATGGAGCAGCCAGAGCCGCCAGCCAGCATGGAGCAGCCAGAGCCATCAGTCTGCCAGGATCTGCCAGTCAGCCAGACTCTTCCAGATCCGCCAGTCAGCCAGACTCTTCCAGATCCGCCAGTCAGCCAGGATCCGCCAGTCAGCCAGACTCTTCCAGATCCGCCAGTCAGCCAGACTCTTCCAGATCCGCCAGTCAGCCAGACTCTTCCAGATCCGCCAGTCAGCCAGGATTCCAGATCCGCCAGTCAGCCGGGATCTGCCAGAACCGCCAGCCAGCCGGGATCTGCTGGATCCAACTACCTGCCTGAGCTTCCCCTCAGTGCCGAGCTTCCCCTCAGTGCCGAGCTTCCCCTCAGTGCCGAGCTTCCCCTCAGTCCCGAGCTGCCTCAGTCCTGAGCTGCCCCTCAATCCCGAGCTGCCCCTCAGTCCAGTGGGGTTCTGGGTGAGGACTACTAGGCCATGGTCGGCGGCGAGGGTGGACTATCCAAGGACGCGAGGAGGAGGGACTAAGACATTGATAGAGTGGGGTCCACGTCCTGCGCCGGAGCCGCCACCATGAACAGACGCCCACCCAGACCCTCCCCTATGGTTTTGGTGTGCGTCCGGGAGTCCGCACCTTAGGGGGGGGTTCTGTCACGCCCTGGTCGTAGTATATTGTGTTTGTCTTTATTTATTTGGTCAGGCCGGGGTGTGACATGGGTTTATTGTGGTGTGTTTTGTCTTGGGGTGTTGTTGGGTGTGTGGCTTAGTGGGGGTATCTAGCATAGTCTATGGCTGTCTGGAGTGGTTCTCAATCAGAGGCAGGTGTTTATCGTTGTCTCTGATTGGGAACCATATTTAGGCAGCCATATTCTTTGGGTATTTCGTGGGTGATTGTTCCTGTCTCTGTGTTTGTGTTCACCAGATAGGCTGTATAGGTTTTCACGTTCCGTTTGTCGTTTTGTATTGTTAGTTATTTCATGTCGAGTTCCCTTTCATTAAAGAACATGAATAACCACCACGCTGCATTTTGGTCCGCTTCGCCTTCGACAGACGAGAACCGTTACAGAAAGAATATGTGTTCAAAAGATGGTTTTAAAATAAAAAGTTCCTCCAATCTATTTATGATAACTTTATTATTTGTTTCACCAATTTTTTCCACATCGTTTTTAGTGTTGGAGATATTGATTTATTACAGTCTGCCTGCCTGCCAGCCAGCCAGCCACACAAATCAGAACTGCTGCTACCGGACACTTGTTTACTATTACTGCACAATTTAAACACTTGCCCCCCAATCCCCCATTCCCTGATACATGTGTAAATATTGTAGTATAAATTGTGTTTTCCTGTATTATATTTTGCTAAAATGTTTATTCTATTCTACTGAGTCATTTGCGTTCTGTTTTTATTCTTATCTTTTATTATTTATTCTGGTTGTTGCATTGTTGAGAAGGAACCTGCAAGTAATCATTTCATAAAACAATGTAAACCATCTGTATCATGTGCGTCGGACTAATACAACTTCAAACAAACACACAACGTTCCCTAGAGTGTATATTTTTTCCCAGCCCTGATGTCTGGCTGCCTCTCACTGTGCTTCAGGGAGAGAGGGGAGGAGTAAACCACAGCTGCTGTCTGACGTAAATGCAACACAATCGCTTTGTTTGTGTGGTCACATCCCCTCTGACAGCACTAACCAGCTAACGGGCTAACTGTCACGTTCTGACCATAGTTCTGTTATTTTATCTTTGTTTTAGGTCAGGGCGTGAGTTGGGTGGGCAGTCTATGTTTGTTTTTCTATGTTGGTTTTTGAGTTCGGCCTAGTATGGTTCTCAGTCAGAGGCAGCTGTCAATTGTTGTCCCTGATTGAGAATCATACTTAGGTAGCCTGGGTTTCAGTTTTGGGTTGTGGGTGTTTGTCTTCCGTGTCAGTGTTTGTCGCCACACGGGACTGTTTCATTAATTTCACGTTTCTTGCTTTGTATTTCGTAGTGTTCAGTTTGTTTTAAAATAAACATTATGGACACTTACCACGCTGCGTTTTGGTCCTCCGATCCTTCTCGCTACTCCTCCTCAGAGGATGAGGTTTGTTACACTAACACTCCCTTTCTTCCCTTCCTCACCCTGTTCTCTCGCTTCCCCCGTCTCACAAAACCATACATAGGCCTACACTGCTGCTGCATTCATAGGCAGGCATGAACTGATGTGCACTGGACCGAGACACTGAACAGGGTGGAAAATATAGCTCTGTACTGCAGTTTCTGTTGCCGTCTATGAAAATGTTTGCTGGTGGGTGTTTGGAGAACACATCTGCACATAAAGTCGTTGTCTGGTACCGTAGAGTTTAATTTGATGTGTCCTGTCAGACTGGGCCACTGGCACAGGACTGTGGGATGGGGGACGTGGATTGGCACCAAGTGTTGTGGGACTGCCAACCTACATTAATAAGGCCTCAGTGGTTTAGTGTAGGTGAGTGTGTGTGTGTTTGTGTGTGTGTGTAGCTGTATTGAGCTCGACCCTGCACTGCTCAAGGATACACACACTGTGTGGGAGTGTGTGGTGTGTACTGCTAGAGATGTTATAGGTGTGTCCTAATGACTGACTGTTCTGGTAAAGATAGACAACGCCCAATAACACCAGTTAAATTAGTTCAATGTGTTAGGCTTCTTTCCAGTCAGCACACAAACAAACAAACACACACACGCGCAGACACGCACACACACGCACACACACGCACACACACACACACACACATTCTTGTACAACTAACCTTGTAGTGACACACAATTCAGTCTTATTCAAAATCCTTTTTTCCCTAACCCCTAGCCCTAAACCTAACTTTAAACCAAAAACCTAACCTTAACCCTAACCCTAAACCTAGCTCCTAACACTTACCTTAAAACTGACCCTAGCTCCTAACCCTACCCCTAAAACTACCCCGAGCTCCTAACCCTACCCCTAAAACTACCCCTAGCTCCTAACCCTACCCCTAAAACTACCCCTAGCTCCTAACCCTACCCCTAAAACTAACCCTAGCTCCTAACCCTACCCCTAAAACTACCGAGCTCCTAACCCTACCCCTAAAACTAACCCTAGCTCCTAACCCTACCCCTAAAACTAACCCTAACTCCTAACCCTACCCCTAAAACTACCCCTAGCTCCTAACCCTAAAACTACCCCTAGCTCCTAACCCTACCCCTAAAACTAACCCTAGCTCCTAACCCTACCCCTAAAACTAACCCTAGCTCCTAACCCTACCCCTAAAACTAACCCTAGCTCATAACCCTACCCCTAAAACTACCCCGAGCTCCTAACCCCACCCCTAAAACTACCCCGAGCTCCTAACCCTACCCCTAAAACTACCCCTAGCTTCTAATCCTACCCTTAAAACTAACCCTAGCCCTCTAATCTTAACCTTAAACACCCTACAAATAGCATCTGACCTTGTGTGGTCAAAATGCCCGCAGTAGGTAAAATGTTTGTTTATTACTCTTACAGTATAGTTACACACACACACACACACACACACACACACACACACACTGTCACGCCCTGGTCGAAGTATATTGTGTTTGTCTTCATTTATTTGGTCAGGCCAGGGTGTGACATGGGTTTATTGTGGTGTGTTTTGTCTTGGGGTCTTGTTAGGTACTGGGTTTGTGGCTTAGTGGGGGTATCTAGCATAGTCTATGGCTGTCTGGAGTGGTTCTCAATCAGATGCAGGTGTTTATCGTTGTCTCTGGTTGGGAACCATATTTAGGCAGCCATATTCTTTGAGTGTTTCGTGGGTGATTGTCCTTAGTGTCCTTATGTTCCTGTCTCTGTGTCTGCACCAGATAGGACTGTTTATGTTTTCACACATTTATTGTTTTGTTAGTTATTTCATGTCTAGTTCCTTTATTAAAGAACATGAATAACCACCACGCTGCATTTTGTTCTGCTTCTCCTTCACCAGAGGAAAACCCTAACACACACACACACAGTCTTGCTGATTCATGTGCTAAAGGGATAGAGAAGCTTAGTTAGCAGGCAGCTAGCAAGAGAAAAATGGGATGCCTAAAAAGAGATGAAGAAAGGAAATAAATCAGAAGGTGAAGAGACTGAGTGAAGAAAAGAGGGAAAGAGACACTGACTCTGTGAGAGAAGGAGTGATAAAGAGAAAGCATGCTGGATATGAGCCCACTGACGATGAGATACTGTATAAATAGTCAAATGGAGCTTATCAGAATGATTGAAATCTCCTCAATAACCAGCGGTGTTCAGGATATTATATCTTCAAATTTCCCTAGAGGGCAATTTTACCTCTACCTATATCGGTGAAACATCACCTTACACTGGACACTGACTTTAGAGTAGCTAGAAGAGAGAACATATATTCCACAGAAATATACTGATCAGATACAGTAGGTAGAGAGGGTGCAGGCACCAATATCCCATATAAATAATGATGAGATTGAATCACATTGTAGGAGAAGCTGATATCAGGCTGAAGTAGCTCTCTGGTGGACTATACATGTATTCAGCAACAAAGGGCTTTTCTGTACCTGACAGACAGGCTGAGTTTGAAAAAAAATTATAGTTTGTGGGGTTACTGAGTTTTTATGATTCATTCAGTGGCCTCTCTACCGTATGAATCCACTCAGTAGGCCGAGAAGTTCAAGTTTTCGAGAGACAGAGCTAACCTACAATAGTCTAAGCCCTGTTTAAATGTGTTTGATCAAGATTTTTTATTTTGGCTTTACTGCTAATAGCCAATACAAACAGATTCACTAAATGGAACAACAGATAGACCACCCCAAAAAATCCAAAGGACGTTTGTTCTAAAGATCAGGAAATATATATATATATATTTTATTTACATGTATTAAACCCCTTACCTTTTGGCACTAAACAGTCGGTGGAGGGGTATGTGTGTGTGTGTGTGTGCGGGGGGGGGTGTTATATGGAATTGTTTTAAGAAGGTCATAACAGGGATAATTTTGCAGTTTGATTTAGAATCTTAGAAGCCAATTTTTGGGATGTCTCATGGTCTGACAAACACCACTCTAGCTCTTTCACCGCATATGCCAAAGTGAGACATAGGCGGATGCGGTGGCCTGAGACACATCCAATGCAAAAAAAGATATCTCTATCTTAAACTGACAGATTTTTATGGGGATTTTTTTATTTAGCTAATTAGATTTCCGTGGGGGTGCGGATATCGACTGTAGCGGGTTAATGGAAAGGAAGAGGGAAAGTTGTGTGCTAGAGGTTATTAAATCAATATACCATATTGTCATACAGTAATCTATCTTTGGGCAGAGAAATGTAATTGTTTCATACCGCTGTAGAATGGGTTTTAATCCAGCCCATTGGACTGATATGATGGCGCCCGGAGGAGATGGCTGCCGTTTTACGGATTCCTAACTAGTTGTGCTATTGTGAGTGTTTTTTAGCGTTATTTGTATGTAATGTTTCTGCCACTGTCTCTTATGACCGAAAGAGCTTCTGGATACCAGGACAGCGATTACTCACCTCGTACTGGACAAAGATGTTTTCTTTAACGTGTTGGACACGAAGGATTTACTTCAGACACCCGACAAGGTCCAAATCCTTGTCATTCGCATGAAGAAGAGTTGGCTCCTCGATCTACATCCCCGATATCTCCTTGTGTTGATCCAAAGGCGAGTGAGTAATCGCCCTCAAACATCAGTCCTATTAGCCTATTAACGTGCAATCATTGGGTAACAAAATGGATGAGCTCCGATCAAGACTATCCTACCAACGGGACATTAAAAACTGTAATATCTTATGTTTCACCAAATCGTGGCTGAACGACGACATTGATAACATACAGCTGGCTGGGTTTTCGAATCATCAGCAAGATAGAACAGCTGCCTCCGGTAAGACAAGGGATGGCGGTCTATGTCTATTTTTCAATAACAGCTGGTGCACAAAATCTAATATTAAGGAAGTCTCAAGGTTCTGCTCGCCTGAGGAAGAGTTTCTCATGATAAACTGTGGACCACACTATTTACCAAGAGAGATTTCATCTATATTTTTTGTAGCTGTCTATTTACCAACACAAACCGATGCTGGCACTAAGACCGCACCCAATGAGCAGTATAAGGCCATAAGTAAACAAGAAAATGCTCATCCAGAGGCGGCGCTCCTAGTGGCCGGGGGCTTTACTACAGGGAAACTTAAAACTGCTTTACCACATTTCTACAAGCATGTTAAATGTGCAACCAGAGCAAAAAAAACTCTTGACTGCCTTTACTCCACACACAGTGTCACGGACGTCATCGTGGAAATGACCGGACCAAGGTGCAGCGTGGTGAGCGTATGATTTCCTTTATTTATTTAAATGTCGCCAAAAAAACAAGAAACAAAGAAACGACTGTGAAGCTTAATTTGGCTATAGTGCCACTGACAAAGATAACTACCCACAAAATACAAAGGGAAAAAGGCTGCCTAAGAAAACATAGAAATAATGAAACTAGAATACACACCCTAGTCACACCCTGGCCTTTTAAGAATAAAAGCCTCTCTATGGCCAGGGCGTGACACACAGAGATGCGTACATAGCTCTCCCTCGCCCTCCATTTGGCAAATCTGACCATAACTCTATCCTCCTTATGCCAAAACTAAAGCAGGAAGTACCAGTGACTTGCTCAAT
This sequence comes from Oncorhynchus masou masou, assembly GCF_036934945.1. Classification (NCBI taxonomy): domain Eukaryota; kingdom Metazoa; phylum Chordata; class Actinopteri; order Salmoniformes; family Salmonidae; genus Oncorhynchus; species Oncorhynchus masou. The sequence goes on from NC_088221.1 coordinate 24,541,572, forward strand.
AAGGAAGTGGTCAGAAGACGCAGATGCTAAGCTACAGGACTGTTTTGCTAGCACATTCTGGAATATTTCCGGGATTCTTCCAATGGCAATTGAAGAGTACACCACATCAGTCACTGGTTTCATCAGTGCATCGATGATGTCGGACAAACTCGGACAAAACAGAGATGCTTGTTCTAGGTCCCAAGAAACAAAGAGATCTTCTGTTGAATCTGACAATTAATCTTAATGGTTGTACAGTCGTCTCAAATAAAACTGTGAAGGACCTCGGCGTTACTCTGGACCCTGATCTCTCTTTTGAAGAACATATCAAGACCATTTCAAGGACAGCTTTTTTCCATCTACGAAACATTGCAAATATCAGAAACTTTCTGTCCAAAAATGATGCAGAAAAATTAATCCATGCTTTTGTCACTTCTAGGTTAGACTACTGCAATGCTCTACTTTCCGGTTACCCGGATAAAGCACTAAATAAACTTCAGTTAGTGCTAAATACGGCTGCTAGAATCCTGACTAGAACCAAAAAATTTGATCATATTACTCCAGTGCTAGCCTCTCTACACTGGCTTCCTGTCAAAGCAAGGGCTGATTTCAGGGTTTTACTGCTAACCTACAAAGCATTACATGGGCTTGCTCCTACCTATCTCTCTGATTTGGTCCTGCCGTACATACCTACACGTACGCTACGGTCACAAGACGCAGGCCTCCTAATTGTCCCTAGAATTTCTAAGCAAACAGCTGGAGGCAGGGCTTTCTCCTATAGAGCTCCATTTTTATGGAACGGTCTGCCTACCCATGTCAGAGACGCAAACTCGATCTCAACCTTAAAGTCTTTACTGAAGACTCATCTCTTCAGTGGGTCATATGATTGAGTGCAGTCTGGCCCAGGAGTGGGAAGGTGAACGGAAAGGCTCTGGAGCAACGAACCGCCCTTGCTGTCTCTGCCTGGCCGGTTCCCCTCTTTCCACTGGGATTCTCTGCCTCTAACCCTATTACAGGGGCTGAGTCACTGGCTTACTGGGGCTCTCTCATGCCGTCCCTGGAAGGGGTGCATCACCTGAGTGGGTTGATTCACTGATGTGGTCATCCTGTCTGGGTTGGCACTCCCCCTTGGGTTGTGCCGTGGCGGAGATCTTTGTGGGCTATACTCAGCCTTGTCTCAGGATGGTAAGTTGGTGGTTGAAGATATCCATCTAGTGGTGTGGGGGCTGTGCTTTGGCAAAGTGAGTGGGGTTATATCCTTCCTGTTTGGCCCTGTCCGGGGGTGTCCTTGGATGGGGCCACAGTGTCTCCTGACCCCTCCTGTCTCCAGTATTTATGCTGCAGTAGTTTATGTGTCGGGGGGCTAGGTTCAGTTTGTTATATCTGGAGTACTTCTCCTGTCCTATTCCGTGTCCTGTGTGAATCTAAGTGTGCTCTCTCTAATTCTCTCCTTCTCTCTTTCTTTCTCTCTCTCGTGTGACCTGAGCCCTAGGACCATGCCCCAGGACTACCTGACATGATGACTCCTTGCTGTCCCCAGTCCACCTGGCCGTGCTGCTGCTCCAGTTTCAACTGTTCTGCCTTATTATTATTCGACCATGCTGGTCATTTATGAACATTTGAACATCTTGGCCATGTTCTGTTATAATCTCCACCCGGCACAGCCAGAAGAGGACTGGCCACCCCACATAGCCTGGTTCCTCTCTAGGTTTCTTCCGAGGTTTTGGCCTTTCTAGGGAGTTTTTCCTAGCCACCATGCTTCTACACCTGCATTGCTTGCTGTTTGGGGTTTTAGGCTGGGTTTCTGTACAGCACTTTGAGATATCAGCTGATGTACGAAGGGCTATATAAATAAATGTGATTTGATTTGATTTGATGTCGTCCCCACAGTGTCCGTACGTACATACCCCAACCAGAAGCCATGGATTACAGGCAACCTCCGAACTGAGTTAAAGGGTAGAGCTGCTGCTTTCAAGGAGCGGAAATCTAACTCTCTCCCAGACGCTTATAAGAAATCCCATTTTGCCCTGTGATGAACCATCAAACCGTCAAAGTGTCAATACAGGACTAAAATTGAATAATACTACACCTGCTCCAATTCTCGTCGGATGTGGCAGGGCTTGCAAACTATTACGAGCTGCCCAGTGATACCAGCCCACCAAACGAGCTGAATTACTTCAATGCTTGCTTCGAGGCAAGCAACACTGAAGCAAGCTTGAAAGCATCAGCTGTTCTGGACGACTGTGTGATCAAGCACTCCGTAGCCGATGTAAGTAAAACCTTTAAATAGGTCAACATTCACAAGGCTGCAGGGTCAGGCAGAGAATGAGAATGCACTGACCAACTGGCAATTGGCTTCACTGACATTTTCAACCTGTCCCTGACCGAGTCTGTAATACCAACTTGTTTCAAGCAGACCACCATAGTCCTGTGCCCAAGAACACCAAGATAACCTGCCTAAATTACTACCTGTAGCACTCACATCTGTCGCCATGAAGTGCTTTAAAATACTGGTAATGGCTCACATCTACACCATTATCCCAGAAACCCTAGACCCATTCCAATTTGGATACTGCCCTAACAGATCCACAGATGATGCAATCTCTATTGCACTCCACACTGCCCTTTCATACCTGGACAAAAGGAACACCTATGTGAGAATGTTATTGATTGACTACAGCTCAACGTTCAACACCATAGTAACCTCAAAGCTCATCACTAAGCTAAGGACCCTGGGACTAAACACCTCCCTCTGCAACTGGATTCTGGACTTCCTGACGGGCCACCCCCAGGTGGTAAGGGGAGGTAACAATACATCTTCCATGCTGATCCTCAACACGGGGCCCCTCAGCGGTGCGCTCTCAGTCCCCTCTTGTACTCCCTGTTCACTCATGACTCATGACTGCCAGGCAGGACTCCAACACCATCATTAAGTTTGCCGACGACACAACAGTGGTAGGCCTGATCACCAACAATGATGAGACAGCCTATAGGAAGGAGGTCAGAGACCTAGCAGTGTTGTGCCAGGACAACAACCTCTCCCTCCATGTGATCAAGACAAAGGAGATGATTGTGGACTATAGAAAGAGGAGAACCGAGCATGCCCCTATTCTCATCGACAGGGCTGCAGTGGAGCAGGTTGAGAGCTTCAAGTTCCTTGGTGTCCACATCATCAAACGTTATACAGCTGCATCATCAGGAGCATCCTGACTGGTAGCATCACTGCTTGCTATGGCAATTGCTCGGCCTCCGACCGCAAGGCACTACAGAGGGTAGTGCGTACGGCCCAGTACATCACTGGGGCCAAGCTTCCTGCCATCCAGGACCTCTATACCAGGCGGTGTCAGAGGAAGGCCGAAATATATGGCCTAAGACTCAAGCCACACTAGTCATAGACTAGTTCTCTCTGCTACCATACGGCACCCGGTACCGGAGCACCAAGTCTAGGTCCAAAAGGCTTCTTCACAGCTTCTACCCCCAAGCCATAAGACTCCTGAACAGCTAATCAAATGGCTACCCGGACTATTTGTATTGCCCCCCCCCCTGTTACTACTCTCTGTTTATTATCCATGCATAGATACTTTACCTCTACCTACATGCACATATTACCTCAAGTACCTTGACAAACCCGTGCCCCCGCATATTAACTCTGTACAGGTACCCCCTGTATATAGCCTCGCTTCTGTTATTTTATTGTTGCTCTTTATTTGTTATTTGTCTATTTTAATTTATTTAAGTGTATTTTAGTAAATACTTTAACAATTTTCTGTTCTTCTTAAAACTGCATTGTTGGTTTAGGTCTTGCAATTAAGCATTTCACTGTAAGTTCTGTTGTATTCGGCACATGTGACAAATAACATTTGATTTGATATTTCAGCAACTCTCCCCTCTACCTTTCATCTCTACCTCTGTCCTATTCAATAGACAAAAATATGTGAGCAATGGGTCTGTCCTACGCCTTCAAAAAAACCTTTGTTCAATACTGAACAATACCATGATGTTATTAGTATGTTTGTTAGGCCTCAGATAGCACTGTCCTTTGTAGATGGATGGACGCTATATGGCAGGTGGCTCCTGGCAGGCTCCTCTGGTTCGTGCTAGGCTCCTGGTTCTCTGAGTTCTTCAGACCCTTGTGGATGTTTGTTTTCTTGTGTTAAGTATCTTACATGTACAACCTGGAAGAGAGGAGAGGATAGGACAGGAGAGGGGGGGTGAGAGGAGAATAGAGGAGTGAGGTAGAGAAGAAGGATATGAGGATAGGAAGGGAAATTAGGAAGGGGCTGAGAGGGGAGGGGTGATGGCATAGGTGGGGAGGGAGGCGAGGGTATGTGGTGTAGATAATTGTAGGTTAATCACTGAACTTATCACGTTTCAGGTAAGACCAGATGCAGACAACGTTGAAGTAACAACAGTTTATTAATCGAACAGAGGCAGGCAAAATGCAGGTCCAGGGCAGGCAGAGGTCAGTAATCCAGATAGGTGGGGCAAAGGTACAGGACGGCAGGCAGGCTCAGGGCAGGCAGAGGTCAGTAATCCAGATAGGTGGGGCAAAGGTACAGGACGGCAGGCAGGCTCAGGGCAGGCAGAGGTCAGTAATCCAGATAGGTGGGGCAAAGGTACAGGACGGCAGGCAGGTTCAGGACAGGCAAAGGTCAGTAATCCAGATAGGTGGGGCAAAGGTACAGGACGGCAGGCAGGCTCAGGGCAGGCAGAGGTCAGTAATCCAGATAGGTGGGGCCAAGGAACAGGACGGCAGGCAGGCTCAGGACAGGCAACGGTCAGTAATCCAGAAAGGTGGGGCCAAGGAACAGGACGACAGGCAGGTTCAGGACAGGCAACGGTCAGTAATCCAGAAAGGTGGGGCCAAGGAACAGGACGGCAGGCAGGCTCAGGAACAGGGCAGACAGAATGATCAACAATGGGAAAACTAGGAAACAGGAACAAGGCTTGACGAAACAAAGCGAACTGGCAACAGACAAACAGAGAACACAGGTATAAATACACAGGGCATAATGGGGAAGATGGGCGACACCTGGAGGGGGGTAGAGACAATCACAAAGACAGGTGAAACAGATCAGGGTATGACAGAACTGTTGGTGGATGACAGGGAAAGGGGAGAGAGTGTGAGAGGGATTGTTGATGAGGGACACCAGCGCAGAGGGACACCGGCTCAGACCTTAGATCCTTATTACATGTTATCTTAGAGGTGAACAAAACAAAGGTAAAAGTGTGTGTCCATTCCTATACCCCTTTATCTCTCCACAGCCATAATAAAACACAGTAATAAACAGTAAACACACACACACACACACACACACACACACACACACACACACACACACACACACACACACACACACACACACACACACACACACACACACACACACACACACACACACACACACAGAGTCAGGGTCCAGGTAGGAGAATACACAGACTTTTGGCTGGTTCACTCTGTTCCCTATGATGTTTCCCTGGTTACCATGCATATCCCTGTCTGTCACCATGGTGTGTGTGTGTGCATCTGCGCGTGTTTGCACATTAATGTGCGTACTGTCAGTGACGTAGCGCAGATTGGCAGGTGTCCTCCGCAAGGTTCGAGCAAGAAGAATTTGCAGTTTTATAGCTAATCTCATGCTATTTTACACATTTTGCCATGAGGCTGAGAGAAAATGTTGCAGTTTTGAAGCTAATTTCCTGTAATATTATTGTTTTTAAAAATAGGTCTATGGCGTGTTTTTTTTTTTGGGGGGGGGGGGGTGCTACGCCACTGCTTACTATGTATGTACATTCATTCTATATTAAATACTTTCATGCATGTGTGTGTCTGTTTACCACCCCACACAATCTATTTCTTCACTGTCCCGATCTGACTTCCTCTGTGTGTTTTAGTGTGCTGTGCACCAGTGTGTTCTTGTCTGACTCTGCCACGTGCTGTGTAGTGATGTGATGATGTGTTGTTTGTGTCTGTCAAATCAAATCAAATCTAAATGTATTTGTCACATACTTTGTAAACAACAGGCGTAGACTAACAGTGAAATGCTTACTTACGGACCCTTCCCAACAATGTAGTGAGACAGAAAATAGAGAAATAATAGAAAAGTAATAACACGTAATGAGTAATGATAACTTGGCTACACAGGGTACCAGTACTGAGTCGATATGCAGAGGTACGAGGTTATTGAGGTAGATATGAACATATAACTAGGAATAAAGTGACTAGACAATAAGATAGATAAGAAAGAGTAGCAGCAGCGTATGTGATGAGTCAAAAAAGGTTTGTGCAAAGGGGGGTCAATGCAAATAGTAGCTAAATATTTAGCAGGCTTGAAGCGAGAAGCTTTTCAGGGTCCTGTTAATTCCAGACTCGGTGCATCGTATCGCTTGCCAGATGGTAGCAGAGAGAACCGTCTATTACTTGGGTGGTTGGAGTCTTTGACAAGTGTTAGGGCCTTCCACTGACACCGCCTGGTATAGAGGTCCTGGATGGAAGGGAGCTCGGCCCCAGTGTTGTGCTGGGCCGTACTCACTACCCTCTGTAGTGCCTTGTGGTGAGATGCCAAGCAGTTGCAACCAGTCAAGATGCTCTCCAATGGTGCTACTGTAAAACATTTTGAGGAGCTGAGGGCCCATGCCAAATCTTTTCAGCCTGCTGAGGGGACTGTGTTGGTGTGTGTGGACCATGATAGATCCTTAGTGATGTGGACACCGAGGAACTTTCAACTCTCTCCACAACAGCCCCGTCTTTGTGAATGAAGGCATGCTCGGCCCTCCATTTCCTGTAGTCCACGATCAGCTCCTTTGTCTTGATCACATTGATGCAGAGGTTGATGTCCCGTCACCACACTGCCAGGCCTCTGACCTCCTCCCTATAGGCTGCCTCATCGTCGTTGGTGATCAGGCCTACCATCATCGTGTCGTCAGAAAGCTTACTGATGGTATTGGTTTTATACGCAGCCACGCAGTTGTGGGTGAACAGGGAGTACAGGGGGGGGGGGGGGGCTAAGCACACACACCTGAGGGGCCCCCATGTTGAGGGTCAGCGTGGTGTTGTTGCCTACCCTCACCACTGGGGGCAGCCCGTCACGAAGTCCAGATGTTCAGTCCCAGGGTCCTTAGCTTAGTTATGAGCTTGGAGCGCACTAGGGTGTTAAACGCTGAGCTTTAGTCAATGAACAGCATTCCCACATAGGTGTTCCTCTTGTCCAGGTGGGATAGGTCAGTGTGGAGTGCAATGCTTTGGGGTGGTATGAGAATTGGAGTGGTCCAGGGTGTCTGGGATGATGGTGTTGATCTGAACCATGACCAGCCTTTCAAAGCATTTCATGGCTACAGATGTGAGTGCTACGGGGCGATAGTCATTTAGACAGGTTACCTTGGCATTCTTGGGCACAGGGATTATGGTGGTCGGCTTGAAACATGTAGGTATTATAGACTGGTTCAGAGAGAGGTTGAAAATGTCAGTGAAGACACCTGCCAGCTGGTCACCCCATGCTCTGAGTACGCGTCCTGGTAATCCGTCTGGCCCTGCGGCCTCGTGAATGTTCACCTGTTGAAAGGTCTTACTTACATTATTGCATGCATCGAAGCAAGCATAGCAGGCATTTAGCTCGTCTGTCTGTGTGTGTGTGTGTGTGTGTGTGTGTGTGTGTGTGTGTGTGTGTGTGTGTGTGTGTGTGTGTGTGCGCGCGAGCTTTCAGTACCTCATGTCAGAGGTGATGTGACTAAAGTTACCCTTTTCTCTGCCAACTTCCTGTATCCCCCATCTGAGACCAGGAGGCCACCCTTAGCGACCAGAACTTTCTCTCTTCCTTCCACGTGATGTTTATGCTGATAGATCAACATATGCAACAAGTCATTGCAGGGACTTTCTCCTCTTTGCAGTACCAACCATCGGCCATTTGATCCCTGCTCCCCCTGTCCTCTCTGGGCGTGGCACTGACAGAGACCTCCTCCTTCCACTGGAGGTGTCAGAGCTCACATGGCTGGAACACAGCCAACACACTCTTCATCGTTCTCTCCTCTCTATTCACTCCCTCACCCAGCTTAGACCTCATCAACCCTGCTGAACTGTTCTCTTGTTCTGCAGACTTCTCCTCTACAACTTTTCAATTGCACAACACACACGTGCGCCCGCACACACATTCTGTTTTCTCTATCTTCCACCTGTTGCCAGTCTGAGTGGAAAAGACAGCATGTATTGAGAACAGCAAGAAGGCAAGGGGGAAAGAGGAAGGGAGGGAAGCATATGGAGAAAGGGATGTAGGGGGTGAGAGAGAAGCAATGAGAGTGAGAGGAAGGGCAGATGAAGGGAGCGCTGAAACAATGAAGGCAGATGAGGGAAGGGAGTGGAGAAATGGGACAAAGAAGGCAGATAAGGAATGGAGAGGGAAGGGAGGGAGGAAATGGGACAAAGGAGGCAGATAAGGAATGGAGAGGGAAGGGAGGGAGGAAATGGGACAAAGGAGGCAGGAGGAAGGGAAGGAGTGAACCTGCTCATCTGAGAGATGCAGCAATAGGAGCAAGACGAAGTGGAGTCTTAAGGAGAGATTGTGTGTGAGAGCCTATTTAGCAGTGTGTGGTAGAGCCAAAAGGACACGTGTACTGTACATCAGGTTATCTTGCCAAAGGTCAAAGGTGATGAGGTGCAGAGACAGACTGAGAGAGTGAATGCAGAAAGAGAGAGGGGATATAAATAGTAGAGATTGCTCCTCTTTCATTGTTGAAGAACATCAGATGATCCCGCTCCTCCTTCCCACTTTCCCCATTTATTCATCAACCTCCCCCTCTCTCTCGCTCAAATACTAAAAGCACCAGACATAATAAATGTCTTACTGCTACTGTAGGTTTACAGGTCCTATTACTGCAACATTCAAATGTACAAAAATGTATCTGAAATGCATCCATGCCAGCATTTTAAATCGCTTGAAACCACAAGATAGATATTGGTCTCTCCACTACAACATACTGTACAAGTGTATCCGGAATGCAGACAGTAGGCACCTAAACGATAGCGTACTGTAGCCTATCAAAAGTAATTGCATACATTGGCCTATTTTGACCCTTGCCTGTTTCTGGACTCTGTACCCGCCTGCCTGACCATTCTGCCTGCATTGACCACCAGCCTGTCTGCCACCCTGTACCTCCTGGACTCTGTACCCTCCTGCCTGACCATTCTGCTTGCATTGACCACCAGCCTGTCTGCCACCCTGTACCTCCTGGACTCTGTACCCGCCTGCCTGACCATTCTGCCTGCATTGACCACCAGCCTGTCTGCCACCCTGTACCTCCTGGACTCTGTACCCGCCTGCCTGACCATTCTGCCTGCATTGACCACGAGCCTGTCTGCCACTCTGTACCTCCTGGACTCTGATCTGGTTTTGACCTATTTGCCTGTCCACGACCCTGTCTCTTGCCTACTCCTTTGGATTAATAAACATTGTAAAACTCCAACCATCTGCCTCCTGTGTCTGCATTTGGGTCTCGTCTTGATAAAATCAGCCAGGGAATCATAGACAGTAGGCTATTATCGGTCACACCTTTCATTAAGTGACAATGGATAGACTACCGGGTAGCCTACAGAATGTATTTATTTACATATTGTTTGTTGTTGTTGGGAATATTGGAATATAATCAAATGACAAGGGGCCTCGATGGCACTAGATTATCAATTGGCACTTGATTATCGCCAGTTGATGTCTTGTTAAACCATCAATCCACTCTAAATTCACCCTGATCTCAATTGCAACCATTACGGTCACCTCGTTACCGCTCCCTACAAGATGATGTTGGTTTTACCTTAATCCTGCTGGCAACCATTACGGTCACCTCGTTACCGCTCCCTACAAGATGATGTTGGTTTTACCTTAATCCTGCTGGCAACCATTACGGTCACCTCGTTACCGCTCCCTACAAGATGATGTTGGTTTTACCTTAATCCTGCTGGCAACCATTACGGTCACCTCGTTACCGCTCCCTACAAGATGATGTTGGTTTTAACTTAATCCTGCTGGCAACCATTACGGTCACCTCGTTACCGCTCCCTACAAGATGATGTTGGTTTTACCTTAATCCTGCTGGCAACCATTACGGTCACCTCGTTACCGCTCCTACAAGATGATGTTGGTTTTACCTTAATCCTGCTGGCAACCATTACGGTCACCTCGTTACCGCTCCCTACAAGATGATGTTGGTTTTACCTTAATCCTGCTGGCAACCATTACGGTCACCTCGTTACCGCTCCCTACAAGATGATGTTGGTTTTACCTTAATCCTGCTGCCAACCATTACGGTCACCTCGTTACCGCTCCCTACAAGATGATGTTGGTTTTACCTTAATCCTGCTGGCAACCAAAGTCTTTCAGTGTTATCATCATAACAATTGAATCCTTTTTGAATAGACTAAATGTGATATATCTAATCTGTGGTAATTTACCAAGCCTAATGTAGACTATAGGCTATCTAAATATTATTAAAACAATCCAATGGTGGAAGCTTGCAATGTATTCGAAGCTTGAAAAGTCCTCTGAAGTGTTTAATTCTACTTCAAAATCTTTGTCCTGAATCTCAATGTATATAGAGTTTAATTTCTATGCCTTTGTTTTCTCTTTCGATGTTGGAATCAGTTAGTGTCACGCCCTGACCTTAGTATTCTTTGTTTTCTTTATTATTTTAGTTAGGTCAGGGTGTGACATGGGTGATTATATGTTTTGGCCCTAACTAGGGCTTTTGTATGTTTATGGGGTTGTCACCAGTCTAGGTGTTTATGTATGTCTATGGTTGCCTAGATTGGGTCTCAATTAGAGGCAGCTGTTTATTGTTGTCTCTGATTGGGAACCATATTTAGGCAGCCATATTCCTTGAGTATTTCGTGGGTGATTATCTATGGATGTTGCATGATTGCACTATGTGTTGATAGCAGTCACTGTTATTTTGTTTGTTTAGTGTACATTGTGTACTGTGTTATTTCTTCTTACATTAAAAGAATGTATTCACATCACGCTGCGCTTTGGTCCTCCGATCCTTACTACTCCTCCTTGTCAGAGGAGGAGGAAGAAGAGCATGACAGTTAGCATAGCATCTATTGTTATTTGATAGGGCTTTGCATTTTTGATTAATCAATTTAGCCTACCTTGTATGATTTATAATCGTGTTTATAATCGTGTTTTATGTTGGACGCTCACTCACAATCTCATTGATATTACAACGATGACATAGCCTATAGAGAGGAGGTCAGTGACCTGGCAGTGTGGTGCCAGGACATCAACCTTTCTCTCAACATCAGCTAGACAAAAGAGCTGATCATGGACTACAGGAAACGGAGGGCCTAACATGCCTCCATCCACATCGACGGGGCTGCAGTGGAGCAGGCTGAGAGCTTCAAGTTCTTCGGTGTCCACATCACTAAGGAATGAACATGGTCCACACACAGTAACACATTCGTGGAGAAGGCACGACAATTCCTCTTCCCCCTCAGGAGGCTGAAAAGATCCTCAAAAAGTTATACAACTGCACCACTGAGAGCATCTTTACTTGCTGAATCACCACTTGGTTTGGCAATTGCTTGGCATTAGACCGCAAGGCGCTACAGAGGGTAGTGCGTACGGCCGAGCACATCACTAGGGCTGAGCTCCCTGCCATTCAATACTTCTATACCAGGCGGTGTCAGAGGAAGGCCCTAACACTTGTCAAAGACTCCAACCACCCGAGTCATAGACTGTTCTCTCTGCTACAACACGGCAAGCTGTACTGATGCACCAAGTCTGGAACCACCGGGACCCAGAGCAGCTTTTACCCCTAGCCATAAGACAGCTAAATAGTTGGCCAAATAACTACCCAGACTGTCTGCATTGACCCCCCATTGCACAAGCTCTTCTGAATCATCAAATACGCTGCTGCTACTGTTTATTATCTATCCTGTTGCTTAGTCACTTTACCCATATGTTCATATCTACCTCAATTACCTCGTACCCCTGCTCATCGACTCGGCACTGGTACCCCGTGTATATAGCCAAGTTATCGTTACTCATTGTTTATTTACTGTATTCCTCATGTTATCTTTCTTTAATTTTCTATTTTTGTCTCTGCATTGTTGGGAAGGGCACGTAAGTAAGCATTTCACTGTTAATCTACACCTGTTGTTTATGATGCATGTGACAAATACAATTTTATTTTATTTGAATACCCTCTACCTCCCTCTCCTTACCCCTCTACCTTCTTCTCCTTACCCCCCTACCTCCCTCTATCTACCCCTCTACCTCCCGCTCCTTACCCCTCTACCTCCCTCTCCTTACCCCTCTACCTCCCTCAATCTACCCCTCTACCTCCCTCTCCTTACACCTCTACCTCCCTCTCCTTACCCCTCTACCTCCCTCTATCTACCCCTCTACCTCCCTCTATCTACCCCTCTACCTCCCTCTCCTTACCCCGCTACCTCCCTCTCCTTACCCCTCTACCTCCCTCTATCTACCCCTCTACCTCCCTCTATCTACCCCTCTACCTCCTCCTCCTTACCCCCCTACCTCCCTCTCCTTACCCCTCTACCTCCCTCTATCTACCCCTCTACCTCCCTCTCCTTACCCCTCTACCTCCCTCTCCTTACCCCTCTACCTCCCTCTCCTTACCCCTCTACCTCCCACTCCTTACCCCTCTACCTCCCTCTATCTACCCCTCTACCTCCCTCTCCTTACCCCTCTACCTCCCTCTCCTTACCCCTCTACCTCCCTCTCCTTACCCCTCTACCTCCGTCTCCTTACCCCTCTATCTACCCCTCTACCTCCCTCTACCTCCCTCTATCTACCCCTCTACCGCCCTCTATCTACCCCTCTACCTCCTTCTAGTTCTCATTCTCACTCGAGTATCTCTCTCTTGCTCTCTGTCTCTTTCTATCTATCTATCTATCTATCTATCTATCTATCTATCTATCTATCTATCTATCTATCTATCTATCTATCTATCTGTCTGTCTGTCTGTCTGTCTGTCTGTCTGTCTGTCTGTCTGTCTGTCTGTCTGTCTGTGTCAAGCCCTTCTCTGTCAAGCCCTTCTCTGTCAAGCCATTCTCTGTCTCTGTCAAGCCCTTCTCTGTCTGTTAATCTTTCTCTGTCTCTGTTTCTGTCAAGCCCTTTTCTGTCAAGCCCTTCTCTGTCAAGCCCTTCTCTGTCTGTTAATCTTTCTCTGTCTCTGTTTCTGTCAAGCCCTTCTTTGTCAAGCCCTTCTTTGTCAAGCCCTTCTCTGTCTCTGTCAAGCCCTTCTCTGTCTCTGTCTCTCTGTCTCTCTTTCTCAATTCAATTCAAGGGGATTTATTGGCATGGGAAACATGTGTTAACATTGCCAAAGAAAGTGAGGTAGATAATATGCAAAAGTGAACTAAACAGTAAAAAAATTACAGTAAACATTACACATACAGAAGTTTCAAAACAATAAAGACATTACACATATCATATTATGTATATATACAGTGTTGTAACAATGTACAAATGGTTAAAGTACACAAGGGAAAAATAAATAAGCATAAATATGGGTTGTATTTACAATGGTGTTTGTTCTTCACTGGTTGCCCTTTTCTTGTGGCAACAGGTCACAAATCTTGCTGCTGTGATGGCACACTGTGGAATTTCACCCAGTAGATATGGGAGTTTATCAAAATTGGGTATGTTTTTGAATTCTTCGTGGATCTTTGTAATCTGAGGGAAATATGTGTCTCTAATATGGTCATACATTGGGCAGGAGGTTAGGAAGTGGAGCTCAGTTTCCACCTCATTTGTGGGCAGTGTGCACATAGCCTGTCTTCTCTTGAGAGCCATGTCTGCCTATGGCGGCCTTTCTCAATAGCAAGGCTATGCTCATTGAGTCTGTACATAGTCAAAGCTTTCCTTACGTTTGGGTCAGTCACAGTGGTCAGGTATTCTGCCACTGTGTACTCTTTGTTTAGGGCCAAATAGCAGTCTAGTTTGCTCTGTTTTTTTGTTAATTCTTTCCAATGTGTCAAGTAATTATGTTTTTGTTAACTCATGATTTGCTTGGGTCTAATTGTGCTGCTGTCCTGGGGCTCTTTGTGGTGTGTTTGTGTTTGTGAACAGAGCCCCAGGACCAGCTTGCTTAGGGGACTCTTCTCCAGGTTCATCTCTCTGTAGGTGATGGCTTTGTTATGGAAGGTTTGGGAATCGCTTCCTTTAGGTGGTTGTAGAATTTAACGTCTCTTTTCTTGATTTTGATCATTAGTGGGTATCGGCCTAATTCTGCTCTGCATGCATTATTTGGTGTTCTACGTTGTACACGGAGGATATTTTTGAAGAATTCTGCATGCAGAGTCTCAATTTGGTGTTTGTCCCATTTTGTGAAATCTTGGTTGGTGAGCGGACCCCATACCTCACAACCAAAAAGGGCAATGGGCTCTATGACAGATTCAAGTATTTTTTAGCCAGATCCTAATCCTAATTCCTTTTGATGTTATAGAATGCCCTTCTTGCCTTGTCTCTCAGATCGTTCACAGCTTTGTGGAAGTTACCTGTGGCGCTGATGTTTAGGTCAAGGTATGTATAGTTTTTTGTATGCTCTTTCTCTCTGTCTGATTCTGCCTCTGTCAAGCCCTTCTCTATCTGTTAATCTTTCTCTCTCTCTCTCTGTCTGTCTGTCTCTCTCTCTGTCTGTCTGTCTGTCTGTCTGTCTGTCTGTCTGTCTGTCTGTCTGTCTGTCTGTCTGTCTGTCTGTCTGTCTGTCTGTCTGTCTCTCTCTCTTTCTGTCTGTCTGTCTGTCTGTCTGTCTGTCTGTCTGTCTCTCTCTCTCTCTTTCTGTCTGTCTGTCTGTCTGTCTGTCTGTCTGTCTGTCTGTCTGTCTGTCTGTCTGTCTGTCTGTCTGCCTGTCTATCTGTCTGTCTGTCTGTCTGTCTGTCTGTCTCTCTCTCTCTCTCTCTCTCTCTCTCTTTGATTCTCTCTGATTCTGTCTCTGTCAAGCCCTTCACTATCTGTTAATCTTTCTCTTTCTCTTTCTGTCTGTCTGTCTGTCTGTCTGTCTGTCTGTCTGTCTGTCTGTCTGTCTGTCTGTCTGTGCGTGCCTCTGTCTGTCTGTTTGTCTGTCTGTCTGTCTGTCTGTCTGTCTGTCTGTCTGTCTGTCAAGCCCTTCTCTGTCTGTTAATCTTTCTCTGTCTCTGTCTCTCTCTCTCTCTCACACACTCTCTCTGTCTCTCTTTCTCTCTGTCTGTCTGATTCTGTCTCTGTCAAGCCCTTCTCTATCATCTTTCTCTTTCTCTGCTCTGGGATAATGGACTGGTCTGTGGTATGACGCATGCAGCCGTGTCTCCAGAGGGATTAAACCCAGGAAGGCAGGCAGGCAGGCAGGCAGGCAGGCAGGGAGACAGGCAGGGAGACAGGTGAAGAGAGACAGACTTATGAAAAGAGACAGACAGACATGTAAGCAGGCAGGCAGAAGATCAAACAGATAGACAGACCAATACAAACAACAACAGACAGACAACGATAGACAGACAACGACAGACAGCTAGGACCAGTAGTTACATCCTCAGCTTCAACCTGCATCTGGATCAAAGGGTTTATTAATGTCCTCTGGTCATTGTCACCATAACACCTCCTAGTCACTAACATACAGACCCTTTGTGCTGTATACGACATGGTGTTATTGTCTGCTGTCCTATGATATTATGTTCTGTGTATTGTTGCTGATATGATTATAGTTGAACATTTCAGAAAATGCAGAGCTAAACTCATAAGCTCATCTAAATCACTGAGGATTTTACCAGAATTATGATTATATTGAAAAGCCTTTATAGTTATGGTATATCCACGATGGAAATGCTTTGAAGGCCCAGTGAAGTCAAAAATGAGATTTTCCAGTGTTTTGTATATATTTCCACTTTGAAATATATACAACACTGTGAAATTGTAAAAAAAACAAGTATGACAATGCTTTTTTAGTGTAAGAGCTGTTTGGAAAGACTGTGTTATAATTTCAGCCTGTTTTGGTGGGAGGGAGTTTTGGCCTTAAACGGTGACATCACCATGTGGTAAATTAGTTAATAGACCAATAAGAAAGAGGGTTCCAAATCTCTCTGCCAATAACAGCTAATTATCAGTTTCCCCTCCTTACTCAGACCACTCCCAGACAGTCCTAGCAAAAGTCTTGCTTGAGAAATTGCCCTTTGCTAAGAAGCTATTTTTGTTTCTTTTTGACCATTTGAAAACAATCCTATTCTGTCTCCAGTATTCCATGAACAGCTCCTTAGTTTTTTTTACATTGAGGGAAAGGTTATTTTCCTGGCACCAGTCCGCCAGGGCTCCAACCTCCTCCCTGTAGGTTGTCTCGTATTTGTTGGTAATCAGGCCTGGCATTGCTGTGACGTCAGCAAACTTGACGATTTAGTTGGAGTCATGCCCAACCATACAGTCATGGGTGAACAGGAAGTACAGGAGGGGGCTGAGCACACACCCCTGCGGGGCCCCCGTGTTGAGGATCAGTGTGGCAGAGGTGTTGTTGCCTATCCTCACCACCTGGGGTCAGCCCGTCAGGAAGTCTAGGACCCAGTTGCACAGGGACGAGTTCTGACCAAGGGCCATAAGCTTAGTGACGAGCTTGGAGGTCACTATGGTGTTGAGAGTAGAGCTGTAGTCGATGAGCAGCATTCTCACATAGATATTCCTCTTGTCCAGGTAGGATAGGGTGGCGTGCAGTGCAACAATGATGTTGAGGCGGTATTCAAATTGTGGTGGGTCCAGGGTGTCGGCAAGGTGGAGGTAATATGGTCCTTGACTAGCCTCTCAAAGCACTTCATGATAACAGAGGTGAGTGGTACAGGGTGATAGTAATTTAGTTCAGTTAACTTAGCTTGCTTGAGTACAGACTGGGATAGGGAGAGGTTGAATATGTCCATAAACACTCCTGCCAGCTGGTCTGCGCATGTACTGAAGACGCGGCGTGGGATGCCATCCAGGCTGGCAGCCTTGCGAGGGTTAAAGCACTTGAAAGTTCTACTCACGTCAGCTACAGAGATCGGGAGCCTGCAGTCCTCGTGAGCAGCGGGGGACCACGACGGCGGCTCTGTGTTGCTTTCCTCGAAGCAGGAGAAGAAGATGTTAATTTTGTCTGGGAGTGAGGCATTGTGTCTGCGACATGGCTGGTCGTTCTCCCGGAAGGGAGAAGAACAATGGTCAAGCATCTACTCTCCACGTGTAATACAAGAGACGAGGTGGTGGAATTTTGGGAGAAATTTCCTTTGATTTCTTTTGTTAAAGTCCCCAGCTAAAACAAATCTGGACTCAGGATATGCGGTTTTCAGTTTGCTTTGCCTTTTATTACAGTGGGCTGAATCAGTGTTGCAAAGAATGTTTCCTTGTAGTCTTAAACAAATCTAATTTGAAACAGAAGTATACACTTCACACACATGGTTATGGGCTTAAAAGAGGAATTACCATGTAAGATATCGAGTTGAAATGTATTTTCTGCATTTCTTAACTATGAAATAAATCACAACATTCCACCCATGAGGCCACTAGGTCATTTGACTGCAGGAAAGGACAACAGTCCCATATGGTTCATTGAGTGCCACTATGATGTTGGCTTAAACGGCCATGTCAATAACCGATTAGAATTTTCTTGGGAGGTAATGGGGTTGGCAATTGATGGTGAGGTATTCCAGATTGGGAGAGCAAAAGGCCTTCAGTGTTTGTACGTTACCAGAATCTCACCATGAGGTTTTAATCATGAAACATTCCCCTCCACCTTCCCTTTCCCCGGAGAGTTATTCTGTCCTGTCCTCGCGATGTACCGAGAACCCAACAGGATGTATGGACGGAGACGCTGTAGAAGGGGAGAGCCATGTCTTTGTAAAACAAATTATGTTCCCTCTGGTAGGAGATCCTCGCTCCCAGCCAGTAGTGTACTTTTAAGTACAATGACTAGGGCCAAAAGAAGACATTGCAGCTGTTTTACTCACGTTACTCTGGATGACATCACTCATCTCCCATCCCTGGTGACTTACTGATGGTCAGGTGACCCTTTGACTTGTGCACCATTTGAGGATGTCATAGAAAATAAGTGGGCGTGGCCAGATCTCATCCAACTACATGTATAGTTTTTTGAGACGATGATGACTGAGGAATATGACATTGCTGTATATTTACAGTAAAACTGCAGACTTCCTGTAGAGTCTATATGATGTGATGCAATATGAACAATCACCCTTCATCCTGTTCCCTTTCTCTTTTAGTCATTAGCTGAGCTTCCCCTTACAATTGTGGCCTACAGCTTTTCTCATAAAGGGTGTGTGAAGTAGGTGATTATGTGTGTATGTGTGTGTGTGTGTGTGTGTGTGTGTGTGTGTGTGTGTGTGTGTGTGTGTGTGTGTGTGTGTGTGTGTGTGTGTGTGTGTGTGTGTGTGTGTGTGTGTGTGTGTGTGTGTGTGTGTGTGTGTGTACGTGTCTGTGTCTGTGCCTGTGTGCAGTGGGTATCATAACTATTCAACCCCACACATTTTGTTGAGGTAGAAAGTGGGATTGAAATAGATTTAGTTGCAAAGTTTTTGTCATTTTCTACACAAAAAGTAAAAAGAGAGTTCTACAAATGAATATAATTTAAATAACTAAAATATAGTTGTTGCACAAGTATTCACCCCCTTTGTTTAGGCAAGGTAAATCAGTTCAGGAGTAAAATTTGGTTTAACAAAACACATAATAAATTACGTGAAAGGGAACAGGCTGAAGGATGATTGTTCATATTGCATCACATCATATAGCCTCTACAGGAAGTCTGCAGTTTTACTGTAAATATACAGCAATGTCATATTCCTCAGTCATCATCAGACATCATTGTCTCAAAATACCATACAGGTAGTGGGATGAGATCTGCACATGCCCACGTATGTGCTGTGACATCATTAAAGGGTGCCCATGATAGAGGTTGACATGATTTTTGAATGACTTCCCCTTTCTGTCCCCTATACATACAACATCTGTAAGGTCCCTCAGTCAAGTATTGAATTTCAAGTAGATTCAACTTCAATGACCAGGGAGCTTTTCGAAAGCCCCATAAAGAACAGCAGTGATTGGTAGATGGATAACTAACAAATCAGACATTGGATATGTCTTTAAGCATGGTCAAGTTAATAACTAGCTGTGGATGACGTATTAAACCACCCAGACACATCAAAGATACAGTCGTCCTTCTGAACTGAGCTCCAGGACAGGAAGGAAACTGTTCAGGGATGTCACCATGAGGCCATTGGTGAAAATAAAACAGCTACAGAGTTCAATGGCTGTGAAGGGAGAAAACTGAGGATGGATCAACCACATTGCAGTGACATTGTCGTGACCTAAGTGACAGAGTGAAAAGAAGAATAACATTTGACAGTATAAACATATTCCAAAACATGCATCCTGAATGCAACAAGGCACTAAAGTAATACCGCAGAAAAACATGGCAAAGGATATATACTTTTTGGCCTAAATGAGGCCAAGAAGTGGGGCGGCAGGTAGCCCAGTGGGTTAGAGCGCTGGGCTAGTAACCCAGAAGGATGATAGATTGAATCACTGAGCTGACAAGGTAAAAATCTGTCGTTCTACCAATGAACGTGGCAGTTAACCCACTGTTCCTAGGTCATCATTGTAAATAAGAATTTGTTCATAAACTGACTTGCCTAGTTAAATAAACATTTAAAAAAAATGCAAAGCCTTATGTTTGGGACAAATCCAACACAACACATCACTGAGTAACTGCCTACTTATTTTCCAGCATGGTGGTGGCTGCATCATGGTATGGGTATGCTTGACATTGGCAAAGACTGGGGAGTTTTTCTGGATTAAAATACATGGGACTGAGCTAAGCACAGGAAGAATGCTAGTGGAAAACCTGCTTCAGCCTGCCTTACACCAGACACTGGAAAATGAATGAACCTTTCAGCAGGACAATAAACTACAACACAAGGACAAATCTACAGTGGAGTTGTTTACCAAGAATTATGTTCATGTTCCTGAGCAGCCAAGTTACAGTTTTGATTTAAGTCTGCTTGACAGTCTATGGCAAGATCCCCTACACTTTGACAAAGCTTAAAGGATTTTGAATAGTATAATGGAGAAATATTGCACAATCCAGGTGTGCAACGCTCTTAAAGACTTACCTCGTAAGACTCACAGCTGTAATTGCTTTTTAACATGTATTGACTCAGGGGGGTGAAAACGTATCTAATCAAGGTATATTACTGTTTATTTTAATTTGTCTTTTTTTTAATAAAGTACCAGGGGCTCCCAGGTGACGCAGTGATCTAAGACACTACAGTACAAGAGGCGTCACTGCAGTACCTGGTTCGAAACCAGGCTGCATCACATCTGGCCGTGATTTGAAGTCCCATAGGGCGGCACACAATTGGCCCAGCGTCGTCCGGGTTGGCCAGGGTAGGCAGTCTTTGTAAATAATAATTTGTTCTTAATTGACTTGCCTAGTTAAATTTGAAAAAGTTTAGAGACACCTACTCATTCAAGGGTTTTTCTCTTCTTTTTTTTTACTAGTCAAAACTAGGAAATAACACATATGGAATCATATAGTAACCAAAAAAGTGTTAAACAAATCAAAATATATTTTAGATTTTAGATTCTTCAAAGTATCCACCCCTTGCCTTGATGACAGCTTTGTACACTCGTGGCATTCTCTAAACCAGCCTCATGAGGAACGCTATTCCAACTGTCTTGAAGGAGTTCCCACTATGCTGAGCTCTTGTTGGCTGCTTTTCCTTCACTCTGCAGTTCGACACATCCCAGACCATCTCAATTGGGTTGAGGTCAGATGATTGTAAAGGCCAGGTCATCTGATACAGCACTCCATCACTCTCATTGGTCAAATAGCCTGGAGGTGTGTTTTGGGTCATTGTCCTGTTGAAAAACAAATGATAGTCCCATTAAGCGCAAATCAGATGGGATGGCGTATCGCTGAGGAATGCTGTGGTAGCCATGCTGGTTAAGTGTGTCTTGAATTCTATATAAATCACTGACAGTGTCACCAGCAAAGCACCCCCACACCATCAAACCTCCTCCTCCTAGCTTCATGGTGAGAACCGCACATGCGGAGATCATCCGTTCAACTGCTCTGCGTCTCACAAAGACACAACGGTTGCAACCAAAGATCTCAGATTTGGACTCATCAGATCAAAGGACACATTTCCAAGTGTCTAATGTCCATTGCTCGTGTTTCTTGGCCCAAGCAAGTTTCTTCTTATTATTGGTGTTCTTTAGTAGTGGGTTCTTTGCAGCAATTCGACCATGGAGAACTAATTCACGCAGTCTCCTCTGAACAGTTGATTTTGAGATGTGTCTGTTACTTGAACTCTGTGAAGCATTTATTTGGACTGCAATCTGAGGCTGGTAACTCTAATGAATTTATCCTCTGCAGCAGAGGTAACTCGGGGTCTTCCTTTCCTGAAGAAAAAATAAAAGTTCTTGAAATTTGTCTTTCAGTGATGATGGACTGTCCTTTCTTTTTGCTTATTTGAGCTGTTCTTGCCATTATATGGACATGGTCTTTTACCAAATAGGGCTATCTACTGCATACCACCCCTATCTTGTCACAACATAACTGATTGGCTCAAACGCATTAAGAAGGAAAGAAATTCCATAAATTAACTTTTAACAAGGCATACCTGTTAATTGAAATGCATTCCAGGTGACTACCTCATGAAGCTGGATGAGAAAATGCCAAGAGTGTGCAAAGCTGTCATCAAGGCAAATTTGAAGAATCTCAAATATAAAATATATTTAGATTTGTTTAAAACTTTTTGGGTTACTACTTGATTCCATATGTGTTATTTCATAGTTTTAATGTCTTCCTTATTATTCTACAATGTATAAAATAGTAAAAATACAGAAAAACACTTGAATGAGAAGGTGTTCTCAAACTTTTGACTGGTACTATTTATATATATTTTTTATTTAATTTAATTTTTCTCTTTGACATTCCAGAGTATTTTGTTTAGATAGTTGACCAAAATAAATACCATTAAATCAATTTAAATCCCACTTTGTAACACAATCAAATGTGAAGAAATCCAACGGGGGTGAATACTTACGATATGCACTGTATGTGTCTGTGTGTGTGCGCACGTGTGTGTGTCTATGTCTGTGGAAGTGTCTTTGTGTGTGTGATCCGCGAGGCCTCTCACCATTAGTATTGTTTGTTTGTGGATGAGAGCTTGACGCACATTGTCACGAGGACAGCGATCGTCTGCCAAAGTCAACAAACAGAGACAGAGCCGCACTAATTACCAGTGAAGAATAGTTCCTCTATCCTCCCAGAGATTATATTACTCTAAACTCTCACACAAGGGGCCTTTTAAACGAGTGTAGATGGGGGTCAGCCACAGAGGGGTCGTCCCCAAGGAAATTGCCTTTCAGTGGGGTCAGAGGCTAAAACCACACACAAACACAAATGGTCAGTAAACCAGGTGTATGGATCATGTTTTCTGGGAGATGTGAGGCTTTGGCTGTGCTCACACCCTGAGGGTCATGTTCAAACACAATGTATTTTCACCCACAGTATTTACCAGCTTTACAGGTACCTCTGGCCTCTGATCCTGTTGCCGGGTTACGTGGAATGTCCTTACCCCATTGAAGTTGAAATATATAATGGTTAACGTAAGGGTTAAGGTTATGTTTAGGTAAGGTTTATGGTTATGGTTATGGTTATAGTTAATGTTAGGGTTAGGGTAAGGGTAGGGTTTAAGGCTAGGGCTAGGATTTAAGGTAGGAATGTCCCAATGATCCTGGATATGACTAATCTATAAAACAACTGCTGAGATCATACACCAAACACCCCGATTAATTCAATAACCTTTATACATTTGACATTTTGTAGAGCATGAGTGTAACGTGAGCAGGGTGTTAGGGTGTAAAGCAAGAATAGCAGAAGAACAATCCAGGCCATGTCTCAGTGTGTGCCTGCAGCTATTGTTCAAACACAATGAGGTTAGAATTTCTCACCACAGCTATGTGGATGTGACGTACAACAAGGAGAGTGGTATTTCCAAACACCATTTATTACAGAAGTCTTAGTTCAAATGATGGATGAAATGCCACAGTAAATCATGTCACGGTTTGTAAAAACAAAAGTATTGTTTCATTGTGTCCTGCATTTCTTTGTGCTTATGCTGATCCAATGTGACCTTTGAAAACCAAATAGTTCACGTGTGAGAGACCAAACAACAGTGATAATGTTTGTGTTTTGTTCTCATCCCTGTCAGCACATACCAAGACAGAGGCATTGCTATTGGCTAGAAAAGCAGGAAGTAACAACAAAATAAAAGACAAACTAGCAAAACATGGCTGATAAATGTGTTTGGAAGTAAACAGTGATAGGTGACATTCAAAACAAAACAATGTTGACTTTGGCTATCGTTCAGCATCAGTGTTTGTGTTTGAAAGAGTGGTGGTCCTTGCTCTCCTGACTATGAATGACAACACATCAGACCGAATCAACCAACTGCCTAAGGGATCACACACAGACACATTGACCCTGAGTACTGATGTATGAAGGCAGTTTGGAGAGTGCAGTGAACAATTGCCCGTGCCAATACACTCAGGGGCTTATTGGCAGATGTCAATGTGTGTGTGTGTGTGTGTGTGTGTGTGTGTGTGTGTGTGTGTGTGTGTGTGTGTGTGTGTGTGTGTGTGTGTGTGTGTGTGTGTGTGTGTGTGTGTGTGTGTGTGTGTGTGTGTGTGTGTGTGTGTGTGTGTGTGGAGCTTTCTTTCCATGAAAAATGGTAAATACATTTTTCAGGTCATATGTGATCATAAGTGCAAGGGTAGTCCACAGAGCACAGTCCCAGCTCCCTCTGAGCTCTAGCAATGGGGAATGTAACCTACTTTTAGATCCAAATGTATTAGTTTACCCTCATGCTACTTTCACACCAAGTCTGGCATTTTCGCATAAAAATACAAAGTATACATCTGCCACACCTGCAAGTTTGGTGCTGTATTGTGGGAAGATATTTTGGGGTGCTTGGCATTTCTTCATTCTGATTCCTATAAGCAACATTTGAGCCACATCACAAGGAAATCAATGCAATTGAAAACCATTATACAGTGCCTTGCGAAAGTATTCAGCCCCCTTGAACTTTGCGACCTTTTGCCACATTTCAGGCTTCAAACATAGAGATATAAAACTGTATTTTTTTGTGAAGAATCAACAACAAGTGGGACACAATCATGAAGTGGAACGACATTTATTGGATATTTCAAACTTTTTTAACAAATCAAAAACTGAAAAATTGGACGTGCAAAATTATTCAGCCCCCTTAAGTTAATACTTTGTAGCGCCACCTTTTACTGCGATTACAACTGTAAGTCGCTTGGGGTATGTCTCTATCAGTTTTGCACATCGAGAGACTGACATTTTTTCCCATTCCTCCTTGCAAAACAGCTCAAGCTCAGTGAGGTTGGATGGAGAGCATTTGTGAACAGCAGTTTTCAGTTCTTTCCACAGATTCTCGATTGGAATCAGGTCTGGACTTTGACTTGGCCATTCTAACACCTGGATATGTTTATTTTTGAACCATTCCATTGTAGATTTTGCTTTATGTTTTGGATCATTGTCTTGTTGGAAGACAAATCTCCGTCCCAGTCTCAGGTCTTTTGCAGACTCCATCAGGTTTTCTTCCAGAATGGTCCTGTATTTGGCTCCATCCATCTTCCCATCAATTTTAACCATCTTCCCTGTCCCTGCTGAAGAAAAGCAAGCCCAAACCATGATGCTGCCACCACCATGTTTGACAGTGGGGATGGTGTGGTCAGGGTGATGAGCTGTGTTGCTTTTACGCCAAACATAACGTTTTGCATTGTTGCCAAAAAGTTCAATTTTGGTTTCATCTGACCAGAGCACCTTCTTCCACATGTTTGGTGTGTCTCCCAGGTGGCTTGTGGCAAACTTTAAACGACACTTTTTATGGATATCTTTAAGAAATGGCTTTCTTCTTGCCACTCTTCCATAAAGGCCAGATTTGTGCAATATACGACTGATTGTTGTCCTATGGACAGAGTCTCCCACCTCAGCTGTAGATCTCTGCAGTTCATCCAGAGTGATCATGGGCCTCTTGGCTGCATCTCTGATCAGTCTTCTCCTTGTATGAGCTGAAAGTTTAGAGGGACGGCCAGGTCCTGGTAGATTTGCAGTGGTCTGGTACTCCTTCCATTTCAATATTATCGCGTGCACAGTGCTCCTTGGGATGTTTAAAGCTTCGGAAATCTTTTTGTATCCAAATCCAGCTTTAAACTTCTTCACAACAGTATCTCGGACTTGCCTGGTGTGTTCCTTGTTCTTCATGATGCTCTCTGCGCTTTTAATGGACCTCTGAGACTATCACAGTGCAGGTGCATTTATACGGAGACTTGATTACACACAGGTGGATTGTATTTATCATCATTAGTCATTTAGGTCAACATTGGATCATTCAGAGATCCTCACTGAACTTCTGGAGAGAGTTTGCTGCACTGAAAATAAAGGGGCTGAATATTTTTGCACGCCCAATTTTTCAGTTTTTGATTTGTTAAAAAAGTTTGAAATATCCAATAAATGTCGTTCCACTTCATGATTGTGTCCCACTTGTTGTTGATTCTTCACAAAAAAATACAGTTTTATATCTTTATGTTTGAAGCCTTAAATGTGGCAAAAGGTCGCAAAGTTCAAGGGGGCCGAATACTTTCGCAAGGCACTGTAAAATGCCATAAACCTCCATTTGAAATGATTGGACTTGTCTTGTGTGGACCAGCATAACCCTAACAATAGTCAATCAAAAAGAAATCCTAACAGCACACAGTTCACACCTTCAAACCTGGTCTCCCAAAATGCCGGTCCCTCTCTCGGGTCAAGCTGTAAGAGTTACATAACCAGGGATATGTCAAACAGACACAAACACAACTTTAACATGCAAAGCTGTGACAGATACAAATGGAGCTGGAGCATTTGACATTTAACTGAGCAAACAAAGACAGCAGAAGAAAAGTGTGCAGTGTGGTTGGCTGTCAGGATGCTTTGCATCCAGTTTGCATTCCTCTATCATAGGAAAGTAGAGCGTGGGAGGGGTAGACTCTATCCCTCTACTGTGGTGGGGCGTAAAATTTAAGCACTCCTACTCTTTCCCCCCATCTCTCTCTCTCTCTCTCTCTCTCTCTCTCTCTCTCTCTCTCTCTCTCTCTCTCTCTCTCTCTCTCTCTCTCGTCTTATCCCACCTTCTGTCTATCACACTTGGCCTCTGTCTGTCATTCTCATTCTCTGAATATGTCTCTCTATCTCACTCTCTCTCTGTGTCTTCTTGTCTATGGATGGTTGATTCATTTTCACCTCTCATGATCTGTGTCACAAGTGTGTTTCAACCACTATGTTATCAGGGAGCACAAAGGGATGTTTAGTCCCCAAGTGTCTGTATGTTCATGCTATTATATTGCATTACAGTATCATTGCACTTTTCGTCTGATGTCTGTTCTTGTGCAATGCAATTACTCTTATTGCTCTGACTCTTATGTGAATGTTAATGTAGTGGCATAATTATTTGTTAAGCAAAGATTACCTCATTGCCCCTCCTTGGTATTGTATTCTACTCTATTCTATGATATTTTATTATATTATTGATTACAGTTATACCCAGGCTATTGTCAGGAATTAGTGGGTATACCCGAGTCATGGTAAGAGTTGTAAAAGTCCTCTGTGTTCCTCTCAGGGCTGTGTCGGCTGAGTGTCTCTCCCTGAGCGGGGGAGTATGACACCTCTGCAGGGGTACCCCCTAATTACTGTCAAGGCCTTTTTCATGATGCTGTGGCTCCTTGTGTGAAGATTAGAAATAGACTACTAAACCACCTAGAATGTTGGGTGCTTTCCAGCACTAAGTACAGTACACACCCTCCATAGCATAAATCCGACAGACAGAGATGACAGATATTTCAATGTACCACAACATCAATCAAAGGTAGAGACACCGAGAGAAAAGAGAAATGACAACTATGTTGTTTATCAAGTAGCATAAATCAAGAGTTGTGTGGATGTTAAAAGAAGAGGAATGAGGCCCAGTAGGAATGAAGGCCATCTGTTTGGAGGCTCAGTAGTATAACTCTGTAGTTACTGACATGTAAGGAAATGAGAAAGGACAGATACAGTGGGGCAAAAAAGTATTTAGTCAGCCACCAATTGTGCAAGTTCTCCCACTTAAAAAGATGAGAGAGGCCTGTAATTTTCATCATAGGTACACTTCAACTATGACAGACAAAATGAGGGGAAAAAATCCAGAAAATTACATTGTAGGATTTTTTATGAATTTATTTGCAAATTATGGTGGAAAATAAATATTTGGTCAATAAACAAAAATTTATCTCAATACTTTGTTATATACCCTTTGTTGGCATTGACAGAGGTCAAACGTTTTCTGTAAGTCTTCACAAGGTTTTCACACACTGTTGCTGGTATTTTGGCCCATTCCTCCATGCAGATCTCCTCTAGAGCAGAGATGTTTTGGGGCTGTTGCTGGGCAACACGGACTTTCAACTCTCTCCAAAGATTTTCTATGGGGTTGAGATCTGGAGACTGGCTAGGCCACTCCAGGACCTTGAAATGCTTCTTACGAAGCCACTCCTTCGTTGCCCAGGCGGTGGGTTTGGGATCATTGTCATGCTGAAAGACCCAGCCACGTTTCATCTTCAATGCCCTTGCTGATGGAAGGAGGTTTTCACTCAAAATCTCACGATACATGGCCCCATTCATTATTTCCTTTACACGGATCAGTCGACCTGGTCCCTTTGCAGAAAAACAGCTCCAAAGTATGATGTTTCCACCCCCATGCTTCACAGTAGGTATGGTGTTCTTTGGATGCAACTCAGCATTCTGTGTCCTCCAAACACGACGAGTTGGGTTTTTACCAAAAAGTTTTATTTTGGTTTCATCTGACATTATAGAGATTCTCCCAATCTTCTTCTGGATCATCCAAATGCTCTCAAGCAAACTTCAGACAGGCCTGGACATGTACTGGCTTAAGCAGGGGGACACGTCTGGCACTGCAGGATTTGAGTCCCTGGCGGCGTAGTGTGTTACTGATGGTAGGCTTTGTTACTTTGGTCCCAGCTCTCTACAGGTCATTCACTAGGTCCCCCCGTGTGGTTCTGGGATTTTTGCTCACCGTTCTTGTGATAATTTTGACCCTATGGGGTGAGATCTTGCGTGGAGCTCCAGATTGAGGGAGATTATCAGTGGTCTTGTATATCTTCCATTTCCTAATAATTGCTCCCACAGTTGATTTCTTCAAACCAAGCTGCTTACCTATTGCAGATTGAAAATTACAGGCCTCTCTCATCTTTTTAAGTGGGAGAACTTGCACAATTGGTGGCTGACTAAATACTTTTTTTGTCCCACTGTATTTATTATAGAGGTTTAATATTGTTTCAAAGTCTTTTCTAATATCTGCCTCTCATAAAGAAACAGTCTGAGAAATGTGTGACTGTGCAGACAGAACTCTGCAGGGGCGTGTAAGAGATAAGAGACTAGTCAGACATTCACTATAAATCAACTTGGACATTTACTGCTAAGCTTTTAGATAACACTAAAACTCTTGTTTATATAGCTGTGTAAGTATGGTTTTGGTCACATGAGTAGAAGGTAATGACGTAGGCAGTTACATCACAGGGGGTTGACTACAAGCATGATAAAAGCAACTTGGGACCTTTTCTATTTTGCAGAACTTACTCGGAAACATGCGTGCTATGTTCCTGTTGTCAACTTCTGTCTGCAATTGCATTAATAAAGGTTTTTGAATGATTTAGTTAAAGATATTGTCTGAATGCTAATTTCACCAATGATTGACAAGGAACAAGGAACGAACCCCAACAAAATCTAGAGAGGAACCAGGCTCCGATGGGTGGCCAGTCCTCTTCTGGCTGTGCCAGGTGGAGATTATAAGAGAACATGGCCATTAAGGCCAGATTGTTCTCAAGATGTTTAAATGTTCATAGATGACCAGCAGGGTCAAATAATACTCACAGTGTTATAGAGGGTGCAACAGGTCAGCACCTCAGGAGAAAATGTCAGTTGGCTGAATGTTGAAAAAGTGAGAGTGCATTTGTGCATGTGTGCTATTGCAGCAAACCAAATGCAGGGCCACTCAGTCCACGCTCTCACGATCCAATTTCTCTCTTCCTGTCCTCTCGCCTCTCTCACCTTCCTTCTTTCTCTGATACCCTCCTCCTCTACCATCTCCATCTAGGCTACATCTCTCTTATTCTCTCTCCTTCCCTCCCCCTCTACTCCTCTCTTATCTTTTTTTCTCCATCCCTCCCTCTCTCACACCTCTTATTTGCTCTCTCTTTCCCCCCCATTCACTCTTATATTATTCCCTACCCCCTGCTCTGCTCAATTGCATGTAATTTTGTGTGTGTGTTTGTGTTTTGGGTGGGTCTAGTCCTGAATGCTGATTGGTTAAAACCGCATTCCAGCCTGTGTGTATTCGACAAGTTACCACTCGCTAAATATATGACATTAAAATGCCTATTTACTCTGTTCCATCTGACTGCGCAATCCACTGTCTCATCAGCCCAGCCAAGCAATTTAGAAACTTGATCTCCATTACAAAAAGCATTTAGACATTATCTCAAATTTATTTTACACTAACATTTAGTTTTCAACAGCCGAGATTTGTATAAACCTTGCTGTCTGTTTCTCCAATATTTGCAACATTCTTTCAATATTCAAATTTGATCTCCAGCTGTCCCATAGTAATGAACTTGTTGGGAGTCAGGAAGAGACAGACAGACAGGCAACGTTTCTCAGCCAGTCGAAATCATGAATCAGCTGCCATCATTTGTATGGATATACACAAAGAAATGTCAATTGAAAAAAAAGGTAAAATGAAACGAAGTGCAGCAAGTTTGCAGTCTTTCCAGCTTCAGTTTAAATTGATTGTGCTTTCTGGGTTGTTGGCTAAGTCCTCTGAACAACAGTGTTCTGACGAGAGAGCATGTTTTCTAATCCAGGCGAAATCGAGCTTGTGTGGCCTACCACTTCATGGCTCAGCCGTTATTTCTCCTAGACGTTTCCACTTCACAATAACAGCACTTACAGTTGACCGGGGCAGCTCTAGCTGGGCAGAAATTTGACGAACTGACTTGTTGGAAAGGTGGCATCCAAGGTGGTCCCACGTTGAAAGTCACTGAGCTCTTCAGTAAGGCCATTCTACTGCCACTGTTTGTCTATGGAGATTGCATGGCTGTGTGCTAGATTTTATACACCTGTCAGCAGCGGGTGTGGCTGAAATAGCGGATTCAACTTATTTGAAGGGGTGTCCACATACTTTTGTATATATAGTGTACATGTCAATACATACACATAAAAACGTGGTCACATGGGGGAGAGGCGTTGTGCCGTGAGGTGTTGCTTTATTTGTTTTTTTAAACCAAGTTTGAGGTTCACTTGCTCTATGTGAGATGAAAGGGAGATCCATGCAATCATGGCTCTATATAATACTGTATGTTTTCTTGAATTAGTTCTGTACATGGGGACTGTGAAGAGACCCCATGTGGCATGTATGGTGGGGTAAGTACAGTATGTCTGTCAGAGCTATATTTTTTAAACACATTAATATTGCTCACCAAAAGAATAATTGATGCAATCAATCTCTCCTCTGCATTGCGCCAAGAGAGACTGACATGCATACTGTTGACATTAGCCCTCTGATTGCATTGAAGGCAAGATGTGATGCTCTGTTCTGGGCCAACTGTAGCTTTTCTAGGTCCTTCTTTGCAGCACTTGACCATATCACAGAGCAATAGTCAAAATTAGATCAAACTAGAACCTGCAGGACTTGTTTGGTCGACTGCTGCACAGAAGAAAAATCAGCACAGGGCAGAGAAGCACCAGATTGAACTTCACTGAGCTTTCTAGAGTTTTCTCTAACACTGTCAACATTTCCCTTTACTGTGGAAATTGTGATCGAATCAACGCAAAATTAGCCACTTTGAAAGCAAAATACTCAAACAAAACAAACTATGCAAAACGAACTATGCAAGAGATTTTGTTGTGGGCAGAGCGCATCGGAGTAGGATTCTATTGCAATGACAGGCAGGCCCATTCTCTACACAGACCGGTGTGCCATATCCAATCAGAGCTGCTGTAGGCCTATATGCAAATAGACCATGGCCATACATGGATTTGTGCCATTAACTTTGAACTGGACTGTTTTACAGCATGAGCGGTCATGATTATTATAGGCTTGTTTTGAGATTAAAGCGAGAGCTGCATGTAGCCAAGTGTTCATATTCTTTGCTAGTTAGTGAGTTATTGGCTAAGTTATAACTAACTTGTAGTCAGCAATGTGGGAGTGAATGCTTCCTACAAGTGGGAGTCGGGTAAAGATAATTTTTTTGTCTTAATGGGGCAGTGTTGTATTTTGAGACAGACTTGAATAAGCTAAATATCCAATAGGCAATGAGTAGCAAGCATACTTTGTCTGATTCTCTGTAATAATGGTATGGGAATCATTTTGCATTTTATTTTGCAAAGTAGTTTCTTGCATCAAACAATACAACAGAATGTTCAGACCTTGTCTGAAGGACAAGTGGATTTCCCAAAAGTTTGCTCAGAGCTGGCAGCAAGCTGATTGATCTGCTGTTAGAACCATTAAAGGATGCTTTACCATTCTTGTGTTGCGGAATGACTTTAGTTTCCCTCCAGGTCTGAGGACAAACACTTTTCTCCAGGCTCAGATTAAAGATATGACAAACAAGACTGGCAATCTTGTTCACTACCATCCTCAGTAGCTTCCCATCTAAGTTGTCAATACCAGGTGGTTTCTCATTATTGTTTGTTTATGTGTAACTCTGTGTTGTTGTTTTTGTCGCACTGCTTTGCTTTATCTTGGCCAGGTCGCAGTTGTAAATGAGAACTTGTTCTCAACTGGCCTACCTGGTTAAATAAAGGTGAAATAAATACAAAAATAAAAATTGATGGACTGCAATAATTTTTCTACCTCTCCTGTACTAACTTTGCATATTTCAAAATTACAATGTTTTTCTTTCATTATTAGCAATTTTATGCATGAATATGGTGGCTCACAGATTGTTGTTGGCATTTCATGTCTGAGTTTGCCCACTTTGCCAATGAAATAGCCATTCAAATAATTGCCAATATCAAAAGGTTTTGTGCTGAATGAGCCTTCTGATTCAATGAAAGAGTTTTTCTGCCCACAATTTCATTTAAAGTACTCCATCATACTTTATATCGTTTCTCTTAGTTCAGTAATACAGTTCCTTCTACTTTTTGTTCAGTTTAGTAATATAATTATAATATAGAATAGAATTGCATGATGTGTGCAACAACAACAAAAAGGTTCAGAACCATATTTGGTTTAACTTTTTCCGTGGAAGTAAGGAGAGGAAAGGCAACTTGAAAGTCGAGGGAGCGAACATAAACGCCGTGATGAGCGAGTGCCAACTCAAGTTCTGCTTTACATCAGCAGCTTGGGAGGAAACATCACGTGGTGACACATCTCCGGGACTGACGTCACCGTCCTCGTCTCGAAGCAACCTCTCCATCCGCACCGCGTCACCGCGCGCCAAGCCGCACGGTTGCCCAGCAACTTCAGTTTTGCGCTCGCGCCCGGCCTCGCGCCCCACTCGATGTTCTGACGCGGTGGGACGTCATTGAAATGTTGTCAATTTGTTATGGGAGGAGGAGTTTCCCCTTGAACATTGTGGATGTCCGCATTCCATAGGAGCTCACATGCAGACGGAGCAGGGCAGTGTAAGAGCCGATTATATGACCTGCCAAGTCACCCTGTAAATAGTTCTTACTGGCACACTGTGCTGTACATTTCTGTACATATTTCGTTAAAAGAAAGACAATTAAAAAGTTATATGCTGTTTTATTATACTTCTCTCGTATTTTTTTATCGTAATATCCTTATGGAATGACTTGTACCTGCCTATGACAACCGATTGAAATGTGAGAGGTGTAACGTTACCGACATCCAAAACGGTAAGACACTTCTATTATGATTGTTTGGAAAAAAACTGGCTGACAGTTCATTGTAGTTTTATAATGGAAATGTATAATGATCGTTTTTTTGAATCGTTTTTTTTTGTCTCAGATTTAGGCAGCCTATATGCGCCTAGCTGCCATTGAACTTTTAATTTAACACATAACAATTGTTTGTTGTGTTATAAAGGCCTACATGTCTATTATCCATTGACTTCTCACATTTGGGCATGTTTATAGCTTGAATCCGGCGCTTATCAAATATAATGAATAAGCTATATGTTTACTTCAGTAGGATAATTCAATTTAGTGCAAGATTGTACAGATGTGAAGGGATGTGGTCTATATTTAATACTTTTCTGCGTCATCATGGTGCAATGCAAAGGTTAATTCAGAATCTTAATTGTTGATGAGCACGAATAGGCTACGCCTAGCTAAATGTGTAGCCTAATGATTAGGACTATAATTATAACGTTATTATCATTCGTTATAATAATACACTGATAATGTAATGCATTTGATAACACACTAATAATAGGCCTACAATAATAAAAACAAATATAATAATGTCATGACGCATAGGCTTATGTGTATTTGATATTTACCATTTTGTATTTTGCGTCGCAGATAGCCAACTACACACAATTTGAATCCTATCCTTTGGAATAGTTAATCAGTGTGGCATCATGGTAATCGTAACGGAGAGAAGCCCGGGCTCCCAGCCCAACCACACTCATGGAAGGCCTCTACAGGTCGGCTTCTACGAGATCATCCGCACACTGGGGAAAGGAAACTTCGCTGTGGTCAAACTGGCAAGGCACAAAGTCACCAAAACACAGGTCAGCATCCCTGCTCTTTCATTTACAATGCTTTCATGTCATATTTTATTCCTTTCAAAATCACACAGGCAGAACTCATTTTTTAATTTTTTTAATTGATAGAATCATTTCAGTCTCTCATATTGCATTTGTCCTAGATATAGTAGACCTACATACCCGCATGTTTACAGTTTGCTTTTTTTGGTTGGTTGTCCACTGCCAGGTGGCCATAAAGATCATTGACAAGACCAGACTAAACCCATCCAACCTAGAGAAGATCTACAGAGAGGTCCAGATCATGAAGCTGCTGAACCACCCCCATATCATCAAACTCTACCAGGTGTGTGTGCTGTCTATTATAATATGGTTACATTGTTATTGGATGTGTGTGTGTGTGTGTGTGTGTGTGTGTGTGTGTGTGTGTGTGTGTGTGTGTGTGTGTGTGTGTGTGTGTGTGTGTGTGTGTGTGTGTGTGTGTGTTCTTTTGGGTGTGTGTGTGTGTGTGTGTTCTTTTGGGTGTGTTGAATGACACTGTATCCTGCATGGATACAGCTGAGTGACTGGTCCATGTGTTTGGCTACGTGTCCACAGAGAGGGACACAGGCTGAGCGGGTGCTGAGGACAAACACAGGCAGAATAAGCAAGAGAGGTAGAGGGAGTAGGGATGGAGGTGTGCTGGCAAGGAAGAGAGGGATGGAATTGTGGGATTAGATGGAGAGAACGTAAGGACTCAGTGTGTGTTATGATACATCAGTGTTTGTGGTATATCATCTTGGATATCACAGCGCTGCAGCTGTACTATTGTCATGGAGTGTGTGTGTCTTCATCTTAAAGCTAGCTGCTGACTCCTAGGACATGTTGCTGTGAAACATAAGTACACATATTAATTAAATCCTTTTTGACCTCTCTTTCTCTTTGGCGAGATGATGACAGAGGGAAGGAAAGAAAATTGCTTGGATGAGTCAGTCTCTGTAGGTCTGAGTGTCAAGCTCAATTAGCGTCTATGGTAGTCAAGTGCAATGTTTCTGTTCCTCTCGTAAAGGTGGCCCCGCCAAGCACTACTGCTGCTCGGCCCCTAATGACGCTACCCCAAGTCCACTTTTTCCCTCAGCGGGCCTGACACTTTTGTGCAGATGCCCTTACACACACACACAAAGTACACACAAAGTACACACAAAGTACACACAAAGTACACACACAGCACCCAATGAGACCCCACTCGCACGCCTTGAGTGAGACAGGAAAGCCTGAGTCAGGCAAGTCATATGTTTTCCAGAGGACGATTCCTCAGTTAATCTCTATGTCAGATGAGCCACTGTGAGCAGATTAATACAGAGGGATAGTCCCCCTAAAGAGACACAGATCTCTATCTCTCTCTCTCTATATATATATATCTATATATATATCTCTATCTATCTATCTCTGTATATATATATATATATATATTTATATATATATTTATCTCTCTCTATATATATATATTTATCTATATCTATCTTCATATATATATATATATATTTCTATATATATCTCTACATCTATCTATCTCTGTATATATATATATATATAATCTATATATCTCTATATATATCTATATCTCTCTCTCTCTCTCTACATCTATATATATATATATATATATATATATATATATATATATATATATATAAATAATCTCTATATAAACAGTATATATCTCGCTCTCTCTCTCTCTCTGTAGATCTCTCTCTCTCTCTCATTTCAATTTAAGGGGCTTTATGTGCATGGGAAACATATGTTTACATTACCAAAGCAAGTGAAATAAACACAAGTCTCTCTCTCACTCTCTCCCTCTCTCTGTTGCTCCCTCTCTCTCTGGGAAACAGTGAGGTTTGAGCATGTCAGGTGCTAGCTGTTTGATGAAGGTTAGAGCAGGTTTCTATGACCCGAGGGAAACCCTTTTCTCTTTCACACCCCATCATCTGCCCACTGAGGGGGAGGTGTAGTGCAGTGAAGGCGATCGTGTGATCCAGAGGTCACATCCTCTCCTTATCATCCTCCTCTTCCAATAACCGAAAACAGAACAGTGAATTACGAGCAGTCTGTACCGTATGACTAGTCGAGGAGAGAAAGTAGCTAGAAGAGGAGAGGGGGAAAGCCTCACGAATAACACCAAAGTGTTGATCCTTGACCTTTAAATAAGCTGCAGTTTCCATCTTGTGTGAACAAAATGTCCCTTTTTTCTGCATTTCTGGAGATCATCACAGCCTCTTTCTTTCTCTCTCTCTCTCTCTCTCTCTCTCTCTCTCTCTCTCTCTCTCTCTCTCTTTCTCTTTCTCTCTCTCTCTCTCTCTCTCTCTCTCTCTCTCTCTCTCTCTCTCTCTCT
Source organism: Oncorhynchus masou masou (assembly GCF_036934945.1). Lineage (NCBI taxonomy): Eukaryota > Metazoa > Chordata > Actinopteri > Salmoniformes > Salmonidae > Oncorhynchus > Oncorhynchus masou. Next base: position 24,577,725 of record NC_088221.1, read on the forward strand.
CTCATTCACACACTCCCCCACACACCACTCTTCAGGGGCCAGTATGAGGGCCCTTAACGTGCTAGACTTCTTCTCTGGAAGCCTGTATGACATCAGCAGCACCTCTAGGTGAGAGGGACACAGGGTGGTTATCATCTCTCTCAGATAAAGACTATAAATGACTCCCTGTATGGGAGCCTCTGTGCCGCCATAAAAATGACTGCTGCCCAACACCTCGCTGTCTCTCACAGAGTTAGAAAAGTGAAAGAGAAACTGGGTTGGAAATGAAATGAGGCTATAAAATGTGTGACATAGCTTTAGGTGTTGGTTTATTGAGTCCTGGCAGTGATGAATATCAGTCTTTTCTTCAGAAGTGGTAGTGACACAACACTTCCACAATGTTTGGTCCCCGAGGGCTCTCCTGGCCCTGGGAAGTTTCCGGGAGTTCCAGGAAGGTGCTGGGACATTGTGTCTTTCCTTCTTTTTCTTTTTGTATTTGCGGTGGTGATGGGTTCTCGGTACACAAGCTCGTCCTTTGTGTCTGAACATTTCTCTTCCTTTCCCAGAAGGAAAGAGATTTGGTTTCTGTTGAAAACTGATGACAGACAACACAGTATTAGTGGGAATACTGGTCAGTATGCTCTTGATGGTGCAGCTGTAGATCCTCAAAAGGTTCTACAGCTCCACTATCGAGAGCATCCTGACCGGTTGCATCGCCTGGTATGGCAACTACTTGTTATCTGACCGTAAGGCGCTACAGAGGGTAGTGCGAACGGCCCAGTACATCACTGGGGCCAAACTTCCTGCCATCCAGGACCTATATAATAGGCGGTGTCAGAGGAAAGCCCATACGGCAAGCAATACCGGAGCGCCAAGTCTAGGACCAAAAGGCTTCTCAACAGCTTCTCCCACCAAGCCATTATACTGCTGAAAACATAAAAATCGCCACCGGATTATTTACATGAACACCCCCCTCTTCTACACTGTTGCTACTCGCTGTTTGTTTGTTACCTTTACATAGTCACTTCTCCCTCACTTACATGTAGAGATTACCTCAACTAGCCTGTACCTGCACACTGACTCGGTACCGGTGCCCCCTGTATATAGCCTTGTTATTGTTATTCTTATTGTGTTACTTTTTATAACTACTTTTTATTTGAGTCTACTTGGTAAATATGTTCTTCTTCTTGAACTGCACTGTTTGTTAAGGGCTTGTAAAGCATTTCATGGCAAAGTCTACTTTTGTTGTATTCAGCAAATGTGGCAAATAAAGTTTGATTTGATTTGAATACTGGTTTGAACTATTTCTGTGTTCATATCCTATAAACAAAGAACATGCAGGAAGTGCCTGTCAGCTCTGTTATGCAACAGTGCATATCATGGAAAGTCAGCGTGCCGTGTGTGTGTGTGTGTGTGTGTGTGTGTGTGTGTGTGTGTGTGTGTGTGTGTGTGTGTGTGTGTGTGTGTGTGTGTGTGTGTGTGTGTGTCTGTGTGTGTGTGTGTGTGTGTCTGTGTGTGTGTGTGTGTGTGTGTGTGTGTGTGTGTGTGTGTGTGTGTGTGTGTGTGTGTGTGTGTGTGTGTGTGTGTGTGTGAGAATGAGAGGAAGTGTGGTCAGGGGAAAGATAAGGTGTCCAGAAAACATCCCCAGGGCCCAGTCCTGCCTCTGCTAAAACACTTACAGCAGCCTTTACAGTGGAAAGACCTCTTTCCTCACGTTATCACTGCAATTGTGTGTAGCCTACTTCTTGCTAACCTCTTTCCATTGTTTCTCTTTGTATTCCTCTTAGGTTATGGAGACTAAAGATATGCTGTATATTGTGACAGAATATGCCAAAAATGGAGAGATGTTCGGTGAGGATTAAATTCATTATCCCCTTTGTTGTAAACTGTGTTGGGCTGTTTCATTTGACATAAAAAAGGGGTCAAATAGATATCAAGGTCCTCTCTTACCCAGTATTTACAGTCCTTATTTAGTTCTCTGAATCTAAACTCTTTTCCTCTAGACTACTTGACCTCAAACGGGCGCATGAGCGAGGATGAGGCACGGAAGAAGTTCTGGCAGATCCTGATGGCGGTGGACTACTGCCACAGGCACCACATCGTTCACCGTGACCTCAAGACTGAGAACCTGCTGCTGGACACCAATATGAACATCAAACTGGCCGGTGAGTCTGTGTGGGAGATAACAGATAGCAGACTACCCTCTGTCCTTGATGGTTCCCTACTGATATCCAGACTGCTAACTGTCTCTACTAAAGAGAAGCCATGCATCACTGGGTCAGTGCTAATGAAGTGTCAACTGCCAATAATTAGAGGGTTCTTCATGGTAAAATAGTAGAATAAGAGCAGGGCTGATCTGATGCCACAAAGAACAAGTGTGACAGTCTGTCGTCAAAACACACACACACACACACACACACACACACACACACACACACACACACACACACACACTAACACACACTAACACACTAACACACTAACACACACACACTAACACACACACACTAACACACACACACACACACATACACACACACTAACACACACATGCGCACGCACACAGCAACACAAATAATAATTTGTCGATCCCTCTCTCCTTCCCATTCAGACTTTGGATTTGGAAACTTCTACAACTCAGGCGAGCCCCTGTCTACGTGGTGCGGCAGCCCCCCCTATGCAGCACCCGAGGTGTTTGAGGGGAAGGAGTACGAAGGGCCACAGTTGGATATCTGGGTAAAGGCTCACAGGGAAACCGCACACAACATGGCTACCCATGTTTTGAACGCAGGTTGGCATTTATTGTCATGAATCTTGCCTTGGAGACAGCTCTGCAGAGTGGTCACTAGCTGGCACAGCCACAGAGTCATAAGATCTGATTTTAAACCTAACATGTTGACCACACCGACGCGTTGCGTGTGCGAGCTTTGCAAAATAAATGTAGACATACATGTTATTCAGTCATTTCAACTGCTCGCGCCCATCAATGAGGTTCTGTTTGCCAACCGCCATATAAAGTCCACAGGAGAAGGAGGAGAGTTTACTAGACAGTAAGTAGGTTTCCCCTTTTATCTGTGGATGAATTGTCAGAGTAGAGAACACACGATTTTGTGTGACTTAAAATGGGTAAAAATTCTACAAATATCAAAAAAAAAAAAAGGACCTTGTGTATTTCAGGTACAATAAGAACCTAATGTTTATTTCCCAGGACAAATGAGCTAGCTATAGCAAGCTAGCTAGCTAAATGTCCATGAATGTTTCATGTGTTTCGACCTGCTTCAGAGTACGTTTTCATATTTCAACCTGCGTGTCCTGATTGCATCTGGTGTGGATGGACAAAATCAACATGCGTGTGATGGTGGACTCACCCGCGTGCCCGGTCTAGTCAGCATGTAACCCTAACCTTAACCACACTGCTAATCCTAATTCCCTAATCCTAACCCTAATCATAAATAAAGACCAAAAAGCTCTTTTTAGTTTTCATACATGTTTTATGGTTTTGCCAATTCTGACTTTGCAGCTGGCCTATCTAGCAGAAATCGCTCAGTTCTGCCACCAGGGCAAGATTCATGACAATTAACAAAGCGTTTGCAACCAAGTTCTACTCTTTTCATGTAAAATGAATGAACACAGAAGTAATGGGAGAGACCATTTGTTGACGTTCTCCTGGTCTATCTCTCTACAGAGTCTGGGTGTGGTTCTGTACGTTCTCGTGTGCGGATCCCTTCCGTTCGACGGGCCCAGTCTTCCCGCCCTCAGACAGAGAGTCACAGAGGGGCGCTTCAGAATCCCCTTCTACATGTCGCAAGGTATGCATCACCATGGCAACAACACAGTGACACATTTCTTAGTGTAATTGGGATTGATAAATTGGCTGATGATGGCTGGTTTATATTAAATTAAAGCACATGCTCTAGCATCGGAGAATGACCTTGCTTTCCCTTCTACCTCCCTCCTTCCATCCTCCCTCTCTCTCCCTCCCACTCTTATCCCCCCAGACTGTGAGAACCTGATCCGTAAGATGTTGGTGGTGGACCCAACCAAGAGGATCAGCGTGGCCCAGATCAAGCAGCACCGCTGGATGCTGGCTGACCCCACAGCCCCTAACCAGACCCTCAGTATGGCACTGCCCCTCACAGACTACAACTCCAACCTGGGGGACTACAGCGAGCCCGTCCTGGGCATCATGCAAAGCCTGGGCATCGACCGCCAGAGGACCATCGAGGTGAGTGGCAGATTGGTTGATGTGTTAATTGGCTAATTGGTTGATTGGTGTTATTGTCATGGAAGGAGGATTAGAGGAGGGTAAGGAGTGAGGGGAGCTGTGTTGTTATATAGATTACAGGTTATAGGTTATATCGTCGTTTATACAGAATATCACTAGTGTCCTAGAAATACAGTATTTGAAGTACACTGTATAGACAGCTAATGGGGTTGGGTACTGGGTTGAAAGTGGTGGGGCTGTGAGACAGTTAGTAATGTCTGGCAGTAGAGTAGGTGGTATGTTATGCTGCCTCCCAGGCAGGCACCACAGTCAAACCCACCCTGGATCCCTGTACGCCTGGTGGGCTTACTACTCGTTTTGTGAATTAGGGGGATAACTGACATCGGCTTTTAGAGGCTGACACTGAGCTGAGGAGACGAGCTCCAACAGCAGTCTCTCAGTAGATCAGACTGAGTGAGTGCAGAGTGATGGGCGCAGAGCGTGTGTGTTTCCTGTCTGACAGAAATAGAGAGTGAGAGAAACAGTCCTTTATTATGACACCCTTTGAACCAAAATGGCTGACTAACATGTCCTGAGCTGTGTTGGAATATTCATACTAGCCACACTAACCGTAGTATTTGTGACGTAAATTAAGTATATATTATGCATATTGGTCATAGTATGGATAGAGTTAGTATTCCAAACGTTCTCGGATGTCATACTACATTCGCCAAAATATGAAGTATACGAGCAGTGGACACTATTTCCGTGCTTTTAGGGCCCATAATGCAATTCTTCAGAAATTGGTTTTCAGATTTTAAGAAAATGTCGGATAATATGCAGCCGGAGTCCAACGAGAGCGGATACAAATTCATTGCTTTAACTAATTATGACAAATGTTAAGAAACCTTACATGTTATGTTGGCTGACAATTTCTTAGCTACGCTATCCTTGGGAACTGCATAGCATATCATTACAGCAGAATGTACCGGTATGTTAGCTAGCTAGCTAACGTTTTTTGGCTACTAATACATTGAACTTGCCAGTATATTAACTATATGCTATTTATCTAACTACCCAACGTTTATTAACTTGATTATTTCCGTTATTCTTAGTGGTATAGTCGTTGTGCGTTCTTAATGCACATTCAGGTGCATTCGTAAATTCTCTCTGGATATCTACTCTGATTTCACTCTCCTCTGAATGTACCTGTGCTAGAGCGCAGAATAACTGATGAATTTATGAACAGTCAACACCTGTTGAATATGGCCGGTGTCAGTAAACATCGGTAAATAAACGGAATTAAATTGTTGCCAGCAGCACAGTAACAGTCACCAACACTCTGGATAACATGAAAACATCCCAACCAGCTCTGCTAGGGAGAGTAAAATGGTCAGAGTGAGGTGTTCTCTCATTTGTGTCTGGAAGTAGCTAGCAAGTTAGTATCAACCCTACTCCTCAGCCAGAGCGTCCAGTGAAACTGCCTGGCATTTACAAATGAACAATCAGACAACGCTCTGAGTGCACTCTGGTACTCCAAATTGAATTTAATAACACCCGAAGTCGTAAAATGTCTAGCTAGTAATTGTTATGCTCACAAGCCTGCAAGAGGTTGCATAGCAACATCATCAACTTCTGATAGACAGGCAAAGCGCTAGTAAGCTCAGAAAGAATAGCGTTAGTTTACAGTATACTAAAATGAACTAATAGTACATAGTATGTAGTATATACTCATTAAGTATGTAGTATACAGTATGTTAGTATGAGTATTCAAACACAGCTCTTGTCTTTTCCCCCAGTCTCTGCTGAGCAGCAGCTACAACCACTTCTCAGCCATCTACTATCTGTTGTTGGAGAGGGACAGGGAGCACCGGGCCTTGCAGCTCAGTCGCCAGTGTGGACCCTGGACCCAGAAACCCAGGGACACCTCCGACTCCGGTACCCCAGAGGTCATCATGGAGGACAGCTTCAGAACTTCGGCCTACCCCATTCAGTGCAAGACCACCCCTCCCATGCAACCGGAGATGGAATATGACCACGGTGCATTGTTCCAACGTGTGGCGTTCCCAGGGGAAGCCAGTCTGAACCGACTGCTGTGTAACCGCTCCATCTCCCCCAACAGCCTGCTGGAGACCAGCATCAGTGAGGAGGTTACACACACCTGCTCACCCCTCGTCCTGCCCACCACCACCTCCCGGCGACACACCCTGGCCGAGGTCTCCCCTCACTTCTACCAGTGCAACCCCCCCTGCATCGTGGTCAGCCTCTCCGATGGTGCATCGTCTGACAGCTGTTTGAAGTCCTTGTCCACCCCCAACCCTGCCCTGCGCCCTCCTGTGGGGGGGCTGTCAGCCATGCCAGCCTCTGGGACTGGCCCCAGGGCGCTGATCTCTGCCGGTACCCAGCTGGCCCTCTCCTCTCATCTCCTCCCCCAGGCCCAAGCTTCCAGCTTCCAGGAGGGCCGCAGAGCCTCTGACACCTCCCTAACACAAGGTATGGGGGATGTTAGTTTATAACCATTACATACAGTATGTATCATTCACATCATCATCACTACAAGGAAATGTATCAGGCCCAACAGAATTTAACCCATCCCCTCTCTGTGCGCCTCCCCAGGTCTGAAAGCCTTCCGCCAACAGCTGAGGAAGAACACTCGCACTAAGGGTCTTCTGGGTCTGAATAAGATCAATGGTCTGGCAAGGCAGATCTGCCCTCTGACCTCCGACCACAGTAGCCGTGGCAGCCGGGGATCAATAGGTCCCACCATCAATGAGCACCGCAGCATGCTAGAGGAAGTTCTGCAACAGCAAAGGTAAGATGGAGACACACACAGAGACACACACACCTGCACATAAACATAATCACAACCACATAGTCACAGTAAGTGAAATTCTAACCCCTCCTCTCCGTCTCTATTTACAGAATGCTCCAGATCCAGCACCAGCCCCAGGCTCCTCAGTCAGCATCTACCCAGAACCCTCTGCTCTTCCTGTCCCAGCAGCAGCCCCCCTCCCCCACATCCGTTTACGCCACCTCAACCCTGTTTGACACCTCCGCCTCCTCCCTCCCCCAGGGGGAACATCAACACCCCCTTTCCCCACACCAGAGTCTCCTGTCTCTCCAGCACGCCTTCTGGCAGCAGCCTTTGGAGTCATCTTCCTCCTCTTATGGCTCCTCTTCCTCCTGCTCCTCATTATCATCCTCCTACTGCGCCTCATCTACCTTCCTCTCCCCTGTGGCCTCCGCTGCTTACCTCCTCGAGGCTCGCCTTCACATCAGCCAGCAACCCAGCCTCCATCCCCAGACCAACCTACACTACCAACCCCAGGCCCAGGCCCAGAGCCAGGCCTTCACCCAGGACCCCTTACCCCTTGTGGCCAGGCAGGGGATGTGGAGCCTGGATTCAGCCTCCGGAAAAGAGTCAGAGATGCAGGAGCTGAGCCTGGGTGGGCAACTGAGCAGCTGTGTGATGGTGAAGTAATGGAAAGAAAGAAAGGAGAAACAGGAAACAACAAATTCCTACTAGACCAGAGTACTTGTTCTGTATGGCAACCAGAGTAAAAATTTCATGGTGATGTCATCACTGATGGACAGGAAGGGTGAGCACGTTTTGACAGTGGGAACAGAACTTTGAGCTGTGGAGTTGCTCACAGATCATCAGATGATGAGAAGATGATAGGACGACAGAACAAATTGTCCTAAGTGTGAAAAGAGAACTATTGGGGAGAGCTAAATGAGAAACTGAGCATAGAATGGACAGATAAAGAAAGAAATGATGAAAGTGACAAATCTAAATTCTGTTGAACAACATACAAACACTCACATCTAGGTGTGTGTATGTGTGTGATCACATAAGCTGACAATTAAGCAATAACAAAACTCTGGAGAGGTGACTCTTGAGTTCTTGTCGGATCCCCAGAGAAGCAATAAAGGTCTGGGACCACCTCAACGCAACACTGTACCTGTCCTTTCTCCCTAATAGGGACCCCGACTCACCCATCTCCTTTTCTGGAGGGGTGTGTGAAGGACTCATCTTGAAAAGACAATGAGGAGTGGTATCAATGACCCAGATGAGGTAATGTAAGAACTATTTCAACAGTTGTTTCAGTTTTGTTTGTTTGTTTGAAAACAGGAGGATCTAGTCTTCCTGATTTTGGTTTTTGTTGCTTTTTCAGTTTTGTATAGAGACTTTTATTACATGTCATTGTTTTTTACTTTATTTTTGTTTTTACTTCATTTGCCTTTTGGAGAAGATATTACTTTGTGGCAATCCTACAAGCGTGCAGCATCAGAACAATTTTCATCTTCAAACTTTCTTTGAACACAATGCTACAGTGATTTGACAAACTGCGAGTTGTTTGTGCAAGATTCTAGCTGAGCTAATGCTGCTTTTACCTCAGAAGAAGATAAAAACCTGGTATATCTTGATCAGCCAAAACTGAATAAAAAATATACTTGCTGAGTGTCTAAAGCACAATAGGTATTGCTATTAGCAAGCCGTGTGTGTGTCTGTGTGTATGCGTGTGCCTGTGTGTGTGTGCGCGTGCCATACAAAAAGGTTTGATTTAAATTTATAATTTATATTTATATATGGTTACTTTCTAACCATATTGTCTCTATTGTTACATCCTTTTGGTGAGGAATCCTCAATCATGCTATTCTGCTGTTTTATCAGTACCTTCTCAGGTAACCAAGTCCCAAAAATGTGGAAACATTGTCTAAACTTAAGATCCTGAAGCCCTACAGTATGAGCATGATGTCGTCCCCTATCAGAGGAAAACAAGGCTTTAACCACTTTACTTTCCACTTGATGTATAGGCTGTGTGTAGGCTATATGCTGTACTGCTTTCACATAGCCAGAACAAAGACTTTGGGACTATAATGCAATATTTCACATTGAAATGCACAGGAAATGAGAAATGAAGAGCTGACAGGATTGTACATTACCTGCCCGCTGGCATTTATTCGATTTCCTTGTTTTTATTAGTACATTGTTTCATGTGTTTATGATTGTAAGAGGTTTTACAACCTTTGGAGGGCGCTAGCTGAGTAGATCAGGAACCTGAACGCTTCTGTTTTTTTGAACATGAACATAGATATGAATAGATGTAAAAGAAAGGACCCAAACCATTTCATAGTGCTTTTCCTCTTGACGTCACAGTTGCCTCTGCCATTTTACAATGGCAGAACTAGAGATAAGCCAAAGAGAGAGCAGAGTAAGAGAAAGAAGTACTGCTTACTTTCCAGCAACTCAAAATGCTAGCTAGCTAGTGCTTTCATGGTGTACTCTGTGTGGCTCCTGCTATGAGCAAGCTGCTTCTGCCACAAGATGCGAATGTGTTGAAAATTCCCCTAGCAGTTGGGTTCCAGGACCATGACTGTATTTGTTTTTGTATTTTCTAAGAAAATAAGAAAAGAAATGGAAAACAATTTGTAGCACTACAATTTTTTTTGCTGCAATGTGAGTTTTTCAATGGATTGGCCGTAGGTGGTAGAGGTCGCTAGCTAGAGGTTAATACAACGCACTTGGGTGTATGTGTTAGGCCTATTTATTTTTAGAGAATGTGTTTGAAACAACACCATTTACTTCAGCTGTTTACACCATGATAGCAGTGCACCTTTGTTATTTTGGTTAGTTTGACCATATCTGTGAAGTGGTCTTCTTTTGAACAACATGTTGAAGGGGAAAAGTGTTGGAAGCCTGAAGCTTAAAAGTGGTTTGATTGATTTCTCTCTGAAATAAGCAGTGTTAATATTTCTAAATTACATTATATTTTGCTTGATTACACTCACCAACAGTGCTTGTGCCTTCTTCAGAACAAACCCCTATTGATCAGAGTAACCCTCTTTTGTCCAATCAGCTCAAAGAGAAAACAGGTGGGCCCATAAGACCCAGATTTGCTACTTTTTCTGTATTGAAGAAAAAAATACTGCATTTCACTTTACAATGAATATATCTCATTTCTGAAATATGTTTAGTTTCTCCTGTTGGTTCAGAAAACTCTTCACAAACTTAGTTTGACCAAACTATTGAAAAACAAAAGAACCTTTTCGAAGCAAATCTGTAAGATGTCCTTTTTGTCAAATGTTGGATATGAAGAAATATGCGTTATGATTTTATGATTTTCCTGATTTTGTACTTGACTGTGTGTGTGTGTGTTTGTATGAATGTTATATGAAAACAAAGATTGTTTATTTGTGCGGCTAATTTATTTGATTAAAACATGAATAAACATGAATTCCAGTTGTTGGTCGTAATTCTGTGTAAATGTCTTAAGTCCTGTTTATACCTGTTTCTAATGTGCATGCTTTCTCTAATCTTGTCCAACAATCTGATTTTGCCCACATTTTTAGACAGTGTAGAAGATTAAAAGAAGCTTTGTGATCTGACTGTGATCAGATCTTCCTGACAGTCAGACACTTAGACGGACTCTTCACAGTGAAACCATTTAAATCATCATTATCCCGCCGTCTAAAACCACTGACGTGTGATATATAACAACCCAATTTGCCATTGACTAATGGCATCAATATATATCTTAAAATAAAATATTATTATTTTGAAACCATATCTGTCAAATAATTTGCATACAGGAAGGGACCAGGACATCTGGTCACAATGCAGATAAAGTGGACAGATAAGAAACGCATTTCACTACCATGTGTGGATGCAACAGCTACAATGTGGGCTCAATCAGAATGTGGATAAGATCAGGACAAAGGATGTATGTAAACAAGGCTTTAGTCATATGATAATACATGCTAATATATATTAATTAAAAGTAGGTTGACTAACAACCACTATAGTTGATGTTAAATCAAAACGGATGACATGGAAAGCTGAAGCTGAAAATATTCCCTTGAAAACTACTTCAACGTTTTTAACGCCATATTTAGAAGGCCAGACAAGGAATCACATTGTCCCCTTCCCCCTGGTGATGACGCACATTGATGATGCTCTTAGTTCGCTGTGATGACGCGATGACTGGGAAAAATCCACTGGGAAAAATCCACTGGGAAAAATCCACTGGGAAAAATCCACTGGGAAAAATTGATTTGAACGGTCATCCAGCTTGGAATTCCAACTCGGGAACTCAGGCCTCTTTCTAGAGCTCCGACTTTCCGTCCTGAAGATCACTGACGTCATTTCTTTCTCAGAGTTCCTGGTTGTTTTGAACGTGACATATTACCCATAAGGCAGCAGGCAGTGAGAGACGGCTGACATGGACCCATGTGTGAGAGGGATGGAGGCAACACGACAGTGGGCTAACCAACCATGATTCCATCTAATTAGATCAAACTTTTAAAATTGTTTAGCTTCAATAAAGCTTACAGAACTGTATGAGTTCCCTAAGCCTATGTAAATGCCACTGTTGGGATACATTATCTTTTTTTATTTAACTAGCCAAGTCAGTTAAGAACAAATTCTTATTTTCAATGACAGCCTAGGAACAGTGGGTTAACTACCTTGTTCAGGGGCAGAACCACAGATTTTTACCTTGTCAGTTCAGGGATTTGTTCTTGCAACCTTCCAGTTACTAGTCCAACATTCTAACCACTAGGCTACCTGCCACCCCACATTAAGGTGGCATACCTTATTATGCCTTATTATATATATATATATATATAGTATGTAATAAATACACTTAATATTATAGAAGAATGTGTCAAATGCAAAAATCATTAAGGAACATTTTAATTTGAAGTATGTAAACTTAACTCTCACGGGTGGCCAATAAGAATTAGCTGAAAGCCTTGCTCCTAATAAGACAAGCCTCCTGAAAATAGCCTAAGGATTACATTCATAAAGACCCAGCTGCAAGGTCAACCCAACCAATTAACCCATGTTTGGGGAATCCCAACAACCTAACTTGTTCTGTTAGTCACTCAACCCAGACAGACAACCAGAAGATTCTGCGGGAGGCCAGTGTAGGATGAAAGCATCCCTCCAAATCACACTGGTTAGAGAGTTGGGAGGAGAGCTATCAATGCTATGTTCCTCACTGAGCTCCCCTACAACCCAATGGGAAATATTGAGCATGTTCCCAATGTGTCTGGGTGTGTGCGTGTCTGTGTGTGTGTGATAGTAATGCTGTTTAATAGCGATCAGGCCACCCTACAAACACATCCATCACCATCCAGCCGCCTGCTGTGGACACGACCTTGTACTGACTAATGAGCTCGCAGTTGCACAGTGTCACAACACTGCACATTAATGTGCTGATTTATTGTGACGGTCTGTGTGTGTGTGTGTGCGTGCGTGCACAGTACGTGTTTTTAGTGCTCACTGCAGGGAGGGACACTGCAGGGAGGGACATGACTACTACAGAAACAGCTCTTCTGGTCCATAAACCACAAGACACAGTACTGATAGGAAGATAGACAGGGTGCCAGTTGCCATTTCCCTAATTTCCCCCTCCCCTCAAGTAGAAAGAGGATAAAACAATATTTTGAGAAGAGATGGCTGAGAATATGTGTGTCTGAGCCGCCTTGCCTCAGAGCCATACGAAACATGCTATATCTATTTCGGCGCACCTCCAAGACGTACAGTATGTGCTAATAGGCTAGGAGACAGAAACAAAAGCAGGGAAGTTGGTTGAGGAGGATGGGTGTATATCGCCACCATCTAGCAATCCCAAGGTTGTGTGTTCAAGTGACGTCTGTGACAAATGTAGAATTTTAGCTAACTCTTATTCTAACCTTAACCCAATTCACCTAACCTGCTCCGGGATGGAGAGAGACAGAAAGAGAGAGAGAGAGAGAGACAGGGACAGAGACAGAGAGAGAGACAGAGACAGAGAGAGATAGACAGACAGAGAGAGAGAGAGAGAGAGAGAGAGAGAGAGAGAGAGAGAGACAGAGACAGAGAGAGATAGACAGAGAGAGAGAGAGAGAGGAGGGAGAGAGAGAGAGGAGAGAGAGAGAGAGAGAGACAGAAAGAGAGAGAGAGAGAAATGGCCCAGTGGTTGTGCCTCAGAGGAAATGCCCAGCCTGATAGTTGGGACTCAGATGAACCTTGCAAAGCATTCTGGGATCTGGGACCTCAGGTCTACACTCTTAAGTGTAAAGAGCTCTTAGACAGACTTGTCTCTCCTTACCACCTTATCTCCTTACACACCACACAACACACACCACACACACACAGAATAAGTGAGATTTCTTGAGGTTCCAGACACAACCTGCCATAAAGGTTTCACAGTACTCTCAATAAGTAACTATGTTATCACCATGAAAGCACACAGAGGAATGTTATTTTCCAGTTTCCTTGTGTGAAAGCAGAAGAGAGGGGAGGAGGTGAAGACAGAGGATGAGATTAAGAGGTTAGCCGCTTCTCTGGTCAAATGACTCAAATGTTACAAAACACAATCTAAAGAGAGATACATGAATGATTCATACCAAGAACAAGAGACAAGAGAAAAGAGCCTGCATGCAGGCCAATATTTGTACATAGCCTCAGCCTGGTGCCGAGCTTTCTGCAGGATACACAATGGGAGTTCAACAAGGAGAGTTTACACGTACCCCGCAGTCAGATAAGCAGCCTTTAATGATTGAGTGTGTATGAGTTCACGGGCACATTTGCGTCATTGCTCAGAATCAAATTATCCGGCTGGGGTAGTGTGAATACCAGAGGATTTGTGGACGTTTTGGGTTAAGTGGAGGAAACAGGCTGAAAGAACATTCTGTTCAATTGACAAAACTGCAAACTACCAAAGGGACAAACACATAGAACAAACACCACACAATACAATGCAGCAATACAATACAGCACAACACAACAACATAATACACCATCCCCGAGCCTAAGAGAGAGCTATTGAAACAGTTTTTATTCTCCAGAAGTGTGCATTATGCTAGGGCTTCACCAACGCAAATATGTGCAAACTGAAACTCAGCGCAAGAGTTATGAGTTCAGTTTTGGAGACTTTTACATAACACCTTGGCGTGTTGTTTGTTCAGCATGGGGGAGTGACAGAGATAAGTAACTGCACTATGCAACCCTTTTTCACACATTCTCGTGCCACACCTACTGTAGGACAAGTGCATGCTGCATAGTTATCCACCTTACATTTGCACCAAAATAACCAGGCGACTCTTTACACTTTCAGATGCATTGTTGTGTCCATCGTTATATATGCTGATACTCTGAGGTGGTATGGTGCTGTATCCATGGTCATGCCAACCAGATCTTTGGCTTTGAACTCAACTTTGAACTGAACTGTCACAGTACACTTGAGAGAAAGAGAGACTGAGCGGTAGAGAGAAAGGGACTCTGAGAGAGCGAGTGCCACACACACACACCCCCTGGGTCAGCTGTGAGATGGATGACGCACATTGGGCTCTGTTAATATTGTAAAGGAGGCTCTGGAGTCTGTATGAGCATTCCATTACAGACCTCTCACACTGAGTTCACGAAGCAGCTGTGTGTTGAATTAGCACTCTCTCTACATACCATTATGTCCCTCTACCACTCTCTCTCATCTCTCTCTCTTTCTCTTTATCCTCTCTACCACTTCTTTTTTCTCTCTGTTCTCTCCCTCCCCCTTTCTTTCTGTATCACTTCACTTCTCTCTTTATTACATTTTTTGCCCCACCCCCCTTTTATTGTCCCCTTTTTCAACCCTTATCGCAGAAGTTCAGCGTTACATTGTGAGTGAAATATAAAGGCAATGTTTCTGTGTTGGCGGAGTCTGCATTCACAGTAAATGCTGCATGTCACCTCAATCAGAAATTGCCTTTAAATTTCTACCACACAATCTGTAATGCTTCAGCGATACAGATTGAATAGAACCCTAATAATTACATTTCCTCTCTCTCGTTTTTTTAATGTTCTGTCATTTTCCTTTTCCATCTGTGAGTCAAACACAATAACACCTGCAGAAGAACATTATTATTTCAAATGGGATTATTTTAATCAAACAAGTTTAACAACTTTAATCTAATAGCGTAATTGTTGGATGTGCCTGACTGTTTTGAAAATGAATCACACATGCAGCATGCCTCTGAGCAACATGGACTCAGAGCATTTCGTATGATTCTTTATAAAAAAAAATGTTTTACCCCTTTTTCATGGTATCCAATTGTTTTAGTAGTTACTATCTTGTCTCATCGCTGCAACTCCCGTACGGGCTCGGGAGAGACGAAGGTTGAAAGTCATTTTGGTCTGGAGTGCATTAATGTCTCAGCAGTGCCACAAGATGTTTTTTTGTTACCAAAAATATACAGTGCATTTGGAAAATATTCAGACCCCTTGACATTTTCGTTACAGCCTTATTCTGAAGTTGATTAAATAGTTTCCCCCCCTTATCAATCTACACACAATACCCCATAATGACAAAGCAGAAACAGGTTTTTATAAAAAAAACTGAAATATCACATTTACATAAGGATTCAGACCATTACTCAGTACCTTGTTGAAGCACCTTTGGCAGTGATTACAGGCTAAAGTCTTCTTGGATATGATGCTACAAGCTTGGCACACCTGTATTTGGGGTGTTTCTCCTATTCTTCTCTGCAGATCCTCTCAAACTCTGTCACATTGGATGGGGAGCGTCGTTGCACAGCTATTTTCAGGTCTCTCCAGAGATGTTCGATCGGGTTCAAGTCCGGGCTCCGGCTGGGCCACTCAAGGACATTCAGAGACGTGTCCCAAAGCCACTCCTGTGTTGTCTTGGCTGTGTGCTTAGGGTCGTTGTCCTGTTGGAAGGTTAACCATCGCCCCCAGTCGGAGGTCCTGAGCACTCTAGAGCAGGTTTTCATCAAGAATCTCTTTGTACTTTGCTCCATTCATCTTTCCCTCGATCCTAACTAGTCTCCCAGTCCCTGCCGCTGAAAACAATCCCCACAGCATAATGCTGTCACCACCATGCTTCATCATAGGGAAGATGCCACATTTCCTCATGACGTGACACTTGGCATTCAGGCCAGAGTTCAATCTTGGTTTCATCAGACCAGTGAATCTTGTTTCTCATGGTCTGAGAGTCGCTTAATGTGCCTTTTGGCAAACTCCAAGAGGCTGTCATGTGCCTTTTACTGAGGAATGGATTCAGTCTGGCCACTCTACCATAAAGGCCTGATTGGTGGAGTACTGCAGAGATGGTTGTCCTTCTGGAAGGTTCTCCCATTTCCACAAAGGAACTCTGGAGCTCTGTTAGAGTGACCATAGGGTTCTTGGTCACCTCCCTGACCAAGGTCCTTCTCCCTCAGTTGCTCAGTTTGGCCGGACAGCCAGCTCTAGGAAGAGTCTTGGTGGTTCCAGATTTCTTTCATTTAAGAATGATGGAGGCCACTGTGTTCTTGGGGACCTTCAGTGTTGCAGACATTTTTTAGTACCTAGATCTGTGCCTCGACACAATCCTGTCTCGGAGCTCAGCGGACAATTCCTTTGACCTCATGGCATGATTTTTGCACTGACATGCCCTGTTAACTGTGGTACCTTATATAGACAGGTATGTGCCTTTGCAAATCATGCCCAATCAATTGAATTTACCACAGGTGGACTCCAATCATGTTGGAGTGTCACATGTGCTCCCTCTCATTAGACTCACCTGGACTCCATCCCTTCCCTGATTTCCTTACTTGTAGATGTCACTCCATTTGGTTCCTTCCCCAGGAATCATTGTTTCTGTTTCTTGTATGTGAGTTGATCGTGGTTCTTGTTTTGTATTATGTTTTCATTTATTTATTAAATGATTCACTCCCTGAACTTGCTTCCTGACTCCCAGCGCACACGTTACATGTAGAAACGTCTCAAGGATGATCAATGGAAACAGGATGCTCCTGAGTTCAATTTCAAGTCTCATAGCAAAGGGTCTGAAGACCTATGTAAATAAAGTGTTTACATTTGGTTGATTTTTTTATACATGTTTTCACTTTGACAGTTTGGAGTATTTGTGTTGATGAGGGAAAATAATATTTAATCAATTTAGAATAAGGCTGTAACGTAACAAAATATGGAAAAAGTTGAGGGGTCTGAATACTTTACGAATGCACTGTTTATCCACACACTCTCAAATATAAGGGTATGGTTATGGTACAGTGTTGTTCCCTGCTGTATGTAAAGGTCAAAGGTACACATAAGGTACCTTCAGAGAAACCCATAGGAACTCACATGGTACTGGCCAGTACCTTTTAGGGTACATGTGCGGATCATCTGTATAGTATCATGGTAAATTGTTCTACCCAATATATTCAATATAATGCTGTGTTTGTAACCATGTGAGGGGTGGAAATTGACCCGTTCTAAAGTCGAAAATACCAGTTAGATGCATTCATGTGCTTTGAACTCGTTGAGAAACGCCAATTGGCTACTGGCAACCATAAGCTAAATGTAAAGCTATCATGCTTGTAAACGCAAGTTCAAAATTATTAACCATATTAATATATTTATTTTTATTAATAATGTTTTGTTGTTACAGTAAATATGTTCTGTTTGTGCTAACTGTCAGTTGAAATGTTGGACCAGTTTAAGTGGTTTTATTGTTATGTTGATGAAGGTTGAGTACCTCTTTTGACACTGTCAGTTCTGCAATCTTTGCATGAACGTGTGACAATCAACAGCTGTACTGTTAAGAGGTTACTTGGCTTCTCCCCAAAGCTTAATGGCAGATAGTTCACAGGAAGGATGTTTCATTTTCAATAACTTACTATCAACTTATCGCAAGTAGGTTATTGTAAAATTCACAGTATCTTACCACAGCTGGCTTATAACTGACTACTACAATGACATGGTGACTATCAACACATTTAATGATGTATAACTCTTCAGCATCACATGCACTTTTGTCAACATATAACAAGGCCGCAGAACCGACAAAATACAAGCTCAATGTTATTGAATAGAATACAACAGAACAGATTAACCGGGATGACATTCCCTTTCATGGGAGACCAAAAACACCTCGCTGAAAGCCACGTCTCCAATAAGTCACTCCTGCAATCTTCTGATAGGTTGCTGCTGCTACAGTATGCTGCCAATCAGTAAGTGATGTGCATGCTGTCAACAGAAACGTCCGGGAGTCACAGCAGGTTATTGGCAAGGAATGCTAGCGGCAGAAAATGTCCTGTAGATTAGAAGCCACATTTTGCCTGTAAATTATTGTGACTTTTACAATGACTTACTGAGTAGTTTCCAGTTAAGAAATGACAAATTCATAGCAACTTCTGGCAATAATGAACATGCACAATAAACTCTTTACAGTGTAGATTTTCCTGACATAATTTTTGCAAATGAGCAACACAGTGTGAAAGGCATAACCATTAAACACTTAAACCACTCCAACATTTCGACTGACAGTTGGCACAAATGCACATCAATATTTAGCCACTCCCCCACATATGTTAATGAGCACCGACCAGTACACTGCACTCACTTTTGTTAAAGCACAGTAATGATAGTACCTTATATTCAAAATATTTTGTAGAAAAATCACCCATATCTACAAGGTACTGAACTATACCATGTCAGTTTATATGTGTAGCTGTGAAGTGTACCTTAGACTTTTTTTTGTACACCAGGGAACAACACTCTACCATAAGCATACCCTTCTTTTTTAAGTGTGTTAATCATTGGAGGCTCCTTAGAGGAGAAAGGAGAGGACCATCCTGTTCTGTGAATTTAATACAAATAAAAACTGTGAAACATTAAAAAATGTCTCCTTTTTAGGTAAAACTATACAAAATATGTTCACATCACCAAATAATTGATCAAACGTCTTGGTTTCTGTATAGCACTTTGTGACATCTGCTGATGTAAAAAGGGTTTATAAATACATTTGATTGGTTGATTAAAACACACTGTTTTGAAATTAAGGTCTACTGTAGCCTCCACAGAACTCTGTAGGATAGTGCCATGGTGTAATCGGAGGACAGCTAGTTTCTGTCCTCCTCTGGGTACATTGACTTCAATACAAAACCTAGGAGGATCATGGTTTTCACCCCCTTCCATGGACTTACACAGTAATCTAGTTTGGAAAGCATACGCTACACAGCTGTAGTGCATAAAATGTGGTGAGTAGTTGACTCGAAGAGAGAGAAAAAATGTTTTTGAACTGTTTTCAACAAATTTATTTCTTTACAAAATGAAGGAGAAGCAAGAGAGAGCGAGCTAGCTATGTTTTGTTGTATTTTTTGTCACTATCACATTCACTTAGCTAGCGAATGCAGCTAGCTAGTTTAGCCTACTCAAACACCTCAAATACCCATCTCAAACAGAGAGGGATGCTATGTTAGCTAGCTGGCTATGCCTATCCAACACTGGAACTCTTCCAAGTCAAGGTAAGCTTTTTATAAATGTATTGCCACCGGGGCCCGCCGGTGTAACTGCTACACTGCTTGATGACTGTACACTACTGCATGATTGTAGTGGATTTACTAACATGTTTGCTCTAGTAGCTATGTTGACTTTGACATTAGCTAATATGGTGACAATGATGTAGGCTGTGTGTAGCGGTTAGGGGTTATGATATAAAGGTTTGGCTTGGAAAGTTTTTTTCGCCTGGTCTCAGACAGCTGATGTGTTGTGCACTGAAGTCCACAAGCAAGGGAAAGGTGAGAGGTGGAGAGCGTGTAGATGTGAGAAGGAATTATAGCTTCAACGATCAAAGGGATGATGCTGTTTGTATGTGGCTGGTATGAAAGTGAACTGTGTTTGCATGTGATCAAGGGTGTATTGATTCTACCGATTCTGTTCTAAAACTTCTTAAACAGAAGCAAACAGAATGAAACAGGATAAACATAACTGAATTTGTCAAATATAAACTCTTGTTTGCAACTGTTGGGCAAATTATTACACTTTAGATCAGCTAGATTCAGGCAAGAGTGTGCAAGGCAGTATTTAATGTTTCAATTTGTCACCCTGATTACTCAAATTTCTCTCAACCTACGTTGTAAAATGTAATTCATAGGCTAGGTTGCAGCAACCTCATGATGGATATAGGGAAGATTTGAGTATCATGTAGTAACCTAAACCTATAAATGTTACAATGAACTAGGTGAATGGAATATGAATGACAGTCATCCAATATGCTGTAATAGAAATAATGCCATGCTCATAAAAAAAAAATTGTCCTCCCTCATCTTAAACAGCACCAACCGCCACTGGTGTTAATATACAATATATGTTCCAAGCAATAAGTATGAACCTGGTGGAACTGTGAAAACATTGATGCACTTCCAACCAAGAAGTTGCAAGTGCTGCTCTCCAAAGAATTTGTCTACACTGAGTGCACAAAACATTAAGAACACCTGCTCTTTCCATGTTATAGACTGACCAGATGAAAGCTATGATCCCTTATTGGTGTCACCTGTTAAATCCACCTCAATCAGTGTAGATGAACGGGAGGAGACAGCTTAATGAATGATTCACAAAAAAAAAATTTTTTTACCAGGCAAGTCAGTTAAGAACAAATTCTTATTTTCAATGACAGCCTAGGAACAGTGGGTTAACTGCCTGTTCAGGGGCAGAACGACAGATTTGTACCTAGTCAGCTCGGGGATTCGAACTTGCAACCTTTCGGTTACTAGACCAACGCTCTAACCACTAGGCTACCCTGCCGCCCAAATTGAAACGTGTATGTGTGCTATTCAGAGGGGGAATGGGCAAGACACACGATTGAAATGCCTTTGAACAGGGTAAGGTAGTAGATGCCAGGTGTACCGGCTTGCTTGTGTGTCAAAAATTGCAACGCTGCTAAGTTTCTCAGGCTCAACAGTTTCCCGAGTGTATCAAAACTGTTCCACCATCCAAAGGACATCCAGCCAGCTTGACACAACTGTGGGACGCATTGCAGTTAACATGGGCCAGCATCCCTGTGGAACGCTTTCAGCGCCTTGTAGAGTCCATGCCCAACCATTTGCGGCAGTTCCGAGGGCAAAAGGGGTTGCAACTCAAAATGAGGAGGGTGTTGTTAATGTTTTGTACACTTAATGTATATAGTGTTGGACCACCCCAAAAAATATGGTTGTCTAAAAAAATATCCCAGTTCCCCAGGGCAGTGATTGGGGACATTGTCCTGTGTAAGGTGCTGTCTTTCGAATGGGATGTTAAACGGGTGACCTGACTTTATGGTCACTAAAGAACTTACCTGGTAAAATAAGAGTAAATAATAATAATAATAAAATTGTTACACAATATAATCTCATATTGTACTTTTAACCATTACACAAAGAGGTCTCTATCTCTTGATAAGGTCACTCAGTGTTGGATTAAGGGCATTTCATTAATATTTACTAGACTTTATTGCCACATGCTCTTATGTAAGCATTATAAAGACTTCAGAACTGGCAGCAGGCATGCTTAAACTTGAATCTTCTTCTTCTTTGAGATTGGGTTGGCGGATCGCATCCAACTTTTAGGTGCATACACCGCCACCTACTGTACTGGAGTGTGAGACCAGTCATGGCCTAACTACATTAAATTCCGATAATACAAAATTGGGGAACTGGTAAATTACTCTGCCAACTATTATCCTTCAAAAATAAAACACCACCCCATTCCACTATTTAACCCTATCTAATCCTACTCCAGGCCCACAGTCTGGGCGGACAGAACACTACCACTCAACACTTCCTGCGAATCTTCTACAGTAAAAATGTGCAATCCCAAGTACTTCTCTGCAGCTGCCAGCACATCCTCTATTTTCTGTGACTAACGTCCCATTTCTGCAGTACAGTTGACAACCATAGCTATGAAAGCTAAGAAACCCACTTTACTCAGGGACATATTATTCTCAACCTCTTCATTGGTCTCTGCCTACTCACACGAATATTCTCAATATCCCTCACCCTGTACCCATCCTCCTCTACCACTCTTTTCCCTGCTTCAGCATAAAACACTTTCTGTACTACTCTGACCATGGCAACCTTAACATGCTTTTCTTTCACCAGACACCTCTGTGCTCCAGCCCCATGGTCACCCCACAGCTTACACACAAATTACTTTCTACACATTCTTTCTCATACCCAGGTTTGGCACCTTAGTATTAGAGTACTATAAATATGCTTAACATAACCATAGACCACTTAAACTGGTACAACACTTCCATATATGGGTGGCCAAAAAATAACTGATTTACAAGCCCCTGCAAAGCCACACCTCCAATATAATTTCCCAGTGTGACTTGCCTTTTTTAGTCAATTGTATATTTACCACCAATGACTGTATTTGTTAGTGACATTTTTGCTAAATTCATTCATTTTCAGTCCTGTGGTCTTCACCAAGTGAGTGTAACAGTATAGCTTCTGTCCCTCTCCTCACCCCGACCTGGGCTCGAACCAAGGACCTTCTACACACATCTACAACTGCCTCCCACAAAGCATCGTTACCCATCCCTCCACAAAAGCCGCTGCCCTTGCAGAGTAAGGGGAACAACTACTTCAAGGTCTCAGAGCGAGTGACGTCACCGATTGAACCGCTATTAGCGCGCACCCCGTTAACTAGCTAGCCATTTCACATGGGTTACACTCACCCCCCTTTTGACCTCCTCCTTTTCCGCAGCAACCAGTGATCCAGGTCAACAGCATCAATGTAACAGTATAGCTTCCGTCCCTCTCCTCACCCCTACCTGGGCTCGAACCAAGGACCCTCTGCACACATCAACAACTGCCTCCCACAAAGCATCATTACCCATCGCTCCATAAAAGCAGCCCTTGCAGAACAAGGGGAACAACTACTTCAATGTCTCAGAGCGAGTGAGAAACGCTACTAGCGTGCACCCCGCTAACTAGTTAGCCATTTCACATCAGTTACATGAGGTCCTTCTGTAGGTAAATTATATCAAAATTAAACTTTTTATAACAATACATTACATGTCATGCTTTACTTTAATGGCCATGTATTACCCCAACGCAGTGGTGTTAGGAACCTGCTGGTTTACAGGCCACATCAGGCCTGAAAATCACATTATATTGGCTTGCAAAGCAATATGTAATTCCTATTGGAATCCAGACAGAGTTAGGACATCCAATAGTTTGACTTTTTATTCACCACAACCTACATTCAGAGTAATTGTCAAACGGGACTACCTAAACCATTTAAAATGGAACAACCATTTCAGTAACAGGTGCAATATATCTAAGTAATCGAATGGATTAGTTTAGAAAAAGGTAGGATATTAATATTTGTGTAGCATAAGATTAATCAATCAATCCATGTACATGCAAAAACACAGATATTAAAAATGATCCCAAAAAATTGAACTGCAGTAAAACATACTGGGAAATAAAATAATGATGGGCGTGGTTTTGATGGGAACGTTTTTGTCACCACAGAGTAAAACTGACAAAATCAGGGTCTCACACAATACTGGTGACTTTAGGATCACCGTTGTCAATGTACCAGCCAGGGCCAGCTCCAGGCATAACCGGCATAAGCGGTCGCATAGAACCCTTGGCCAATAGAGTGCCCACGAGCCCAAAAGAATGAGCTCAGTCAGGGTCTCAACTGAGGATAGTAGAAAACACCAAGTGCAATTTCAAAATATGGTTGTGCATCAGAAGTTTTTATCTTGTTATGTCAGTCACTCAATTAGCTGACAATTAGCCATTTACATTTTTAGATTGGTAGTTAGTCAAGACAGCTATCAAAACTTGCAATAATCATGGCTGAATACTGACTTGCAGGGCAAGTTTAAGGCCACCAAAAGGCTAGTGCCAGCCCTGGTACCAGCTACAGTCATTTTTCATACTTGGGTCAACCTACTATGAACTTTTTTCATCCAAATTTCTTCCAATGTGAAGAAAAAATATTTTTGCCCAAACGTATGATGGCTCTGCTGTAATGGAATGTATTTGTATTTACATCTAAGTCTCCTCCTCTTCCCTGACTTAAGAAGTGATGATCACTCAACTCCACTACAAGTGTCAACTCTCTCCTTATTTGAACTGAAGCCATGTCTCATGTGCCCTCTCATCGACTGGCACATTGAATGCTTCTTCTCCAAGCACTGTGAGTAGCCCTGTCAATGTTCATTACTGTATGTAGAGTCAATCACATACACAAACATAATAACATTATTACACATCAGTGTGAAATGAATCCTTGCTCTCGGACTAACTCGTTGTTTTTTTGTCTAACTGAGTTGGGTTCGTGTTTTTTGTCTTCTCAGTCAGATCCTGTCCTGTCCTCAGTGGAAGAGTTTATCCCTCCTCCAATACCATCCATCCACGATGAGGCTGTCCAGCATTGAAGCCTCTGAACACCTCAATCCCTGTCCTGCACTGGTCAAGCCTCCGAACACTTAACGTATGCCTCATTCTGTGATCATTCCTTCCCAATACTATGTAGTAGCCCTCTCATTCCCATTCCCAATAATATTTTACTATAAATGTATTTATGAAATGTTTTAGGTTAAGATAAAACAAACAATGTGTGTGTATCTATGTTTTCACAACTGGACAGAGAGGAAGGGCAGGGAAGTGGGTCAAGAGTGGGAGTAGCCAGGGTGGGGGCATTGGATGATCTGATTGGAGGAGAGAAAGATGTGGCTCTGTTGAAAGATGTGGCTCTCTCTCCTTCTCTCTCTGTTTCACTCTCTCTCTCTCTCTCTCTCTTTCATTCTCTCATTCTCTCACTCTCTCTGTCTCACTCTCTCACTCTCTCTCTCGCTTTATCTCAGTTTGCTTTTTTCTATCACAAACTTTTGCACTCTTAATATAGGAGATCAACATATTTGAAAATAGCTTGTTTCTATGTGTTGTAGTAAAAAAATAGAAGATAAGTGTTTCCAATAACATCATCAACCAATTAGTAGACAATTAGTAGGCAATGCCAATTCATAATTGATT
Organism: Oncorhynchus masou masou; assembly: GCF_036934945.1. Taxonomy (NCBI): domain Eukaryota; kingdom Metazoa; phylum Chordata; class Actinopteri; order Salmoniformes; family Salmonidae; genus Oncorhynchus; species Oncorhynchus masou. The sequence continues at coordinate 24,602,689 of NC_088221.1, forward strand.
AAAATCACATGATGCACACAGATGACATCATTGGCAACACTTATCTGCATGTTTTTGGCAGAAATGCCTACTCAAACATATGAACTTTCATGTGCCTTACTAACAAACTTGTATGCTATCTGTAAATACGAAAAAAATTGTTAAATTATGAGCCTAGTTGGTTTAGCCACAGAAAAGGTCAGCAACCTTCCCGCTAGCCATGATTGGCTGAGACTGGATATGTCGAGTGATGTGCTTGGATTGTTCTGCCATATAGCATGCCTCTCTCTAATTTAGCTGGTCAGTATGTGTAGGTAATCCTGTGTATCGGGTAGTAAAACTGCATAGGTGTTGCTCTCTACTTTCTGGAGGACCGACTTTTGAAATCAGTGGAATTCAAGTATGAGAGCTAAGGAGATGGAGAAAACACCTGTCTCCAGATTACATCTCCAAACTAAGGGCAACCATGGCATCCGTGACAGGACACCCATTCATCTATGATAGTCTAGCGAGCTACATTTTCAGATATTACACGTTTCTAATTTTGACAGAAAGGGGTTTCATTTCATGTTAAAGTGTACTGTTAGCTAGCTAACGTTAGCTGGCTGGCTTGCTAGCTAAAGTTACGTGTATGAGCTTATTATTCGTATCTCAGAGTGATTTGCATGACGAGTTACAGCCTAATCTTAGCTAGCTGACATTGAACCCGGTTGGTGAGCTACCTGCAGATTCATGCAGGGTAATAATGTCATGAGTTGGGATTATGGGTTATTGTTTAGCTAGCTAGCTAGCTACATGTCTTAACAAAAGACTCCACTATGTAAGTAACCATTTCAGGTATGTTTGTAAATTCAGTCTGGTCATCTACTCCGATTTCAGAGCACTCTCATCTGAGTGTGCCAGAGTGCAGAATAACTGATGATTTACATACGTTCAACACACATTGAATATAGCCGGTGTAAGTAAAGGTTGGCAAAAACGCATAATTAAAATGTTGCCAGCAGCACAGTTACAGTCACCAATATTCTGGATGACATGTAAACAGCCTAACCAATGTTACCACGTTCATCTGTACATACAATAGGACGCAAGTATAGACACCATGGGACCACGCAGCCATCATACCGCTCAGGAAGGAGACGTGTTCTGTCTCTTAGACATGAACGTACTTTGGTGCGAAAAGTGCAAATCAATCCCAGAACAACAGCAAAGGACCTTGTGAACATGCTGGAGGAAACAGGTACAAAAGTATCTATATCCACTGTAAAATGAGTCCTATATCGACATAACCTGAAAGGCCGCTCAGCAAGGAAGAAGCCACTGCTCCAAAACCCCCATAAAAAAGCCAGACTACGGTTTGCAACTGCACATGGGGACAAAGATCGTACTTTTTGGAGACATGTCCTCTGGTCTGATGAAACAAAATCTAACTGTTTGGCCATAAAGACCATCGTTATGTTTGGAGGAAAAAGGAGGAGGCGTCCACTGTGAAGCACGGGGGTGGCAGCATCATGTTGTGGGGGTGCTGTGCTGCAGGAGGGACTGGTGCACTTCACAAAATAGATGGCATCATGAGGTGGACAATTTTGTGGATATATTGAAGCAACATCTCAAGACATCAGTCAGGAAGTTAAAGCTTCGTCACAAATGGGTCTTCCAAATGGACAATGACCCAAAGCATATTTCCAAAGTTGTGGCAAAATGGCTTAAAGGACAACAAAGTCAAGGTATTGGAGTGGCCATCACAAAGCTCTGACCTCATCCTATAAAAAATGTGTGGGCAGAACTGAAAAAGCGTGTGCGAGCAAGGAGGCCTACAAACCTGACTCAGTTACACCAGCTCTGTCAGGAGGAATGGGCCAAAATTCACCCAACTTATTGTGGGAAGCTTGTGGAAGGCTACCCAAAATGTTTGACCCAAGTTAAACAATTTAAAGGCAATGCTACCAAATACTAATTGAGTGTATGTAAACATCTGACGCACTGAGAATGTGATGAAAGAAATAAAAGCTGAAATAAATCATTCTCTCTACTATTATTCTGACATTTCACATTCTTAAAATAAAGTGGTGATCCTAACTGACCTAAGACAGTGAATTTTTACTAAGATTAAATGTCAGGAATTGTGATACACTGAGTTTAAATGTATTTGGCTAAGGTGTATGTTAACTTCTGACTTCAACTGTACATCAGTTACATTATGTCCATTTGTTTGTGACAGACATTGAGTGACAGTGATAGCCAAGCCACAATAACAGACGTTGGGTCATTGACGTAACGTAACTGTAGCTTTCTAGGCATTGGTCCTGGTTTGTGACCCTGCTGGTACGGTCATGTGACTATTCTGGCATTAGCTAATGGCAGAGCTGAGGCGGTGATCCGGTGTATCGGAGGGGTTGTCACTGACACCGGCGCTCAGGGACAAGTGGCCCATGTCTAACCGGGTGACATAAGCAGGGCCAAGGGCCCAGTGACAAGCATTCTCCGTCATCGCTTATGGCCGTTTGCCCGTGCTGAAACTGATAGGGCTCAAGTGCCACCAAGAGACACCACAGGGACATGTTATCTACACCATGTGTGTGTGTTTCTGGTGTACATTTTCTGTTATGAATACATTGGCTTGACTCTCTTCCTGTGACAGGTGTCACAATCTCGCTCTCATCCTGTTTTGTCTTAATACTGAGGGTTTGAATGAGCTCCAGGCCTATAGTGTGTGTCAATGAGAGAGTCTGTATGTACACTACATGATCGTCAAACATCTCATTCCAAAATCATTCCCATTAATATGGAGTTGGTCCCCTCCACTCTTCTGGGAAGGTTTTCCACTAGATGTTGAAACACTGCTGCGGAGACTTGCTTCCATTCAGCCACAAGAGCATTAGTGAGGTCGGGCACTGATGTTGGGAGATTAGGCCTGGCTCGCAGTCGGCATTTCAATTAATCCCAAAGGTGTTTGATAGGATTGATGTCAGGGCTATGTGCAGGCAAGTCAAGTTCTTCCACACCGATCTCAACAACCCATTTCTGTATGGACCTCGCTTTGTGCATGGGGGCATTGTAATTGCTGAAACAGGAAAGGGCCTTCTCCAAACTGTTACCACAAAGTTGGAAGCACAGAATTGTCATTGTATGCTGTAGAGTTAACATTTCCCTTCAATGGAACTAAGGAGCCCGAACCATTAAAAACAGCCTCAGACCATTATTCCTCCTCCACCAAAATTTACCGTTGGTACTATGCGTTCAGGCAGGTAGCATTATCCTGGCATCCAACAAACCCAGATTCATCCATCGGACTGCCAGATGGTGAAGCGTGATTCATCACTCCAGAGAACGTGTTTCCACGGCTCCAGAGTCCAATGGCAGCGAGCTTTACACCCCTCCAGTTGACGCTTGGCATTGCGCTTGGTGATCTTAAGATTGTGTGTGGCTACGCGGAAATGGAAACCCATTTCATGAAGCTCCAAACTAGCAGTTCTTGCTTCTATATTCAGTTTGGAACTCGGTAGTGAGTGCTTTTTTACGCCCAACGCGCTTCAGTACTCACTAGTTCCGTTCTATGAGTTTGTGTGGCCTACCACTTCCCGGCTGAGCCGTTGTTGCATCTAGACGTTTCCACTTCACAATAACAGCACCTACAGTTGACCGGGGCTGCTCTAGCAGGGCAGAAATTTGAGAAACTGATATGTTAGAAAGGTGATATCCTATAACGGTGCCACATTGAAAGTCACTGAGCTCTTCAGTACAGGCCATTCTACTGCCAGTGTTTGTCTATGGAGATTGCATGGCGGTGTGCACAATTTTATATACTTGTCAGCAACAGGTGTGGCTGAAATAGCCAAATCCACAAATTTGAAGGCATGTCCACATACTTTTGGCTATGTAGTGTATACTGTCACTACATGTCATAGTGGCAACTTAACTACATGTCATAGGGGAAACCTAACTACATGTCATAGTGGCAACTTAACTACATGTCATAGTGGCAACTTAACTACATGTCATAGGGGAAACCTAACTACATGTAATAGGGGAAACTTAACTACATGTCATAGGGGCAACTTAACTACATGTCATAGTGGCAACCTAACTACATGTCATAGTGGCAACTTAACTACATGTCATAGGGGCAACTTAACTACATGTCATAGGGGAAACCTAACTACATGTCATAGGGGAAACCTAACTACATGTCATAGGGGAAACCTAACTACATGTCATAGTGGCAACCTAACTACATGTCACAGGGGAAACCTAACTACATGTCATAGTGGCAACTTAACTACATGTCATAGTGGCAACTTAACTACATGTCATAGTGGCAACTTAACTACATGTCATAGGGGCAACTTAACTACATGTCATAGGGGCAACTTAACTACATGTCATAGTGGAAACCTAACTACATGTCATAGTGGCAACTTAACTACATGTCATAGGGGCAACTTAACTACATGTCATAGTCATAGGGGAAACCTAACTACATGTCACAGGGGAAACCTAACTACATGTCATAGGGGAAACCTAACTACATGTCATAGTGGCAACCTAACTACATGTCACAGGGGAAACCTAACTACATGTCATAGGGGAAACCTAACTACATGTCATAGTGGCAACCTAACTACATGTCATAGGGGAAACCTAACTACATGTCATAGGGGAAACCTAACTACATGTCATAGTGGCAACTTAACTACATGTCATAGGGGAAACCTAACTACATGTCATAGGGGAAACCTAACTACATGTCATAGGGGAAACCTAACTACATGTCATAGTGGCAACCTAACTACATGTCATAGTGGCAACTTAACTACATGTCATAGTGGCAACCTAACTACATGTCATAGGGGAAACTTAACTACATGTCATAGTGGCAACTTAACTACATGTCATAGGGGCAACTTAACTACATGTCATAGGGGAAACCTAACTACATGTCATAGTGGCAACCTAACTACATGTCATAGTGGCAACCTAACTCCATGTCATAGTGGAAACCTAACTACATGTCAGAGTGGCAACTTAACTACATGTCATAGTGGCAACTTAACTACATGTCATAGGGGAAACCTAACTACATGTCATAGGGGAAACCTAACTACATGTCATAGGGGAAACCTAACTATATGTTATAGGGGAAACTTAGTGGGTCAGGGATACAGACAAGGTGATCTGTATACAGTATGCGGGGTAAGTAAGAGGACGTCACTGTGTTGGGCTCCTTGGTGGCGCATTGGTCTAAAAGGCACTGCATCTCAGTGGAAGGGGTGTCACGACAGTCCCTGGTTTGATCCAGGCTGTATCACATCCGGCTGTGATTGGGAGTCCCATAGGGCGGCGCACAATTGGCCCAGGGTCGCCTGGGTTTGGCCGGGATAGGCCGTCATTGTAAATAAGATTTTCTTCTTTAACTGGCTTGCCTAGTTAAATAAAGGTTTCATGTTTTTTTTTAAGTGTGTCTGGAGCTTAGTGTGCCCAGGCCCACCAACTGAGGTGCCAGGCCCACCCAACCAGAATGAGCAAAAATGTATTTATTTATTTAATGCTCTTTACTTGTCACTGTTCAAAACTGGACATTATTTGAGTTTTTACCTAAACATGCAAGCTCCATCAGACAGAATCCATAGCAAGCAGTGCACTGGGTTTGTCAGATTTGATTGAATATAACAGAACAGATGAACTGAAATGACATTCACTCTCACAGGATGGGAAGACAAAAATAACTAACTACCCCATAATGACAAAGCGAAAACAGGTTTAGAAATGTTTGCAAATTTATAAAAAAATAAAAAACATAAATACCTTATTTACATTTATTTAAGTATTCAGACCCTTTGCTATGAGATTCGAAATGGAGCTCTGGTGCATCTGGTTTCCATTGATCAGACTTGAGATGTTTCTACAACTTGATTGAAGTCCACCTGTGGTAAATTCAATTGATTTGACATGATTTGGAAAGGCACACACCTGTCTATATAAGATTCCACAGTTGACAGTGCATGCAGAGCAAAAACCAAGCTATGAGGTCAAAGGAGTTCGAAGGATCAATGTGCAGCGTGGTAAGTGTCCATAACGTTTATTTACAGACATAAACTGAACACTATGAGATACAAAACAATAAACGTGAACATGAATGAAAACCGAAACAGTACCGTGTGGCAACAAACACTCAAAAGTGAAACCCAGGCTACCTAAGTATGATTCTCAATCAGAGACAACTAACGACACCTGCCTCTGATTGAGAACCATACTAGGCCGAAACAGGAACCAAACATAGAAAAACAAACATAGACTGCCCACCCCAACTCACGCCCTGACCATACTAAATAAAGACAAAACAAAGGACATAAAGGTCAGAACGTGACAAGACTCTTCCTAGAGCTGGCTGCCCGGCCAAACTGAGCAATCAGGGGCAAAGGGCCTTCGTCAGGGAGGTGACCAAGAACCCGATGGTCACTCTGACAGAGCTCCAGAGTTCCTCAGTGGAGATGGGAGAAACTGCCAGAAGGACAACCATCTCTGCAGCACTCCACCAATCAGGCCTTATGGTAGAGTGGCCAGCCACTCCTTAGTAAAAGGCACATGACAGCCTGCTTGGAGTTTGCCAAAAGGCACCTAAAAGACTCTCAGACCATAATAAACAAGATTCTATGGACTGATCAAACCAAGATTGAACTCTTCGGCCTGAATGCCAAGTTTTACGTCATGAGGAAACCTGGAACCATCCCTACGGTGAATCATGGTGATGGCAGCATCATGCTGTAGGGATATTTTTCAGCGGCAGGGACCGGGAGAATCATCATGATCGAGGGAAAAATTACAAAGAACGTTGATGAAAACCTGCTCCAGAGTGCTGAGAACCTCAGACTGGGGCAAATGTTCATACCCAAGAAGACTCAAGGCTGTAATCGCTGCCAAAGGTGCTTCAACTAAGTACTGAGTAAAGGGTCTGAATACTTTCTGAAATCACTGTATAAAACTGCAATTTCTCCTCTCTGCCCCATGGTAAATTGTGTCATAATTTGCAACCCTGTTTCTGGAGTGCTGCAGGTACTGCAGGATTTTGTTCCAACTTGGCACCATAGGCTAGCACTGCCCCCTTATGGGGAAAATGTGTACTGAATGTGCACAATCTTCCACTGTAATTGTCTTTAATTGAAACATTGAGCATTAAGACCATAACACATGCATCCACACCTCTTACCCACATGTAAAACTGTGATAAACAGGAAACCATGTACACCCATGTGTGCACATACACCACCCCCTGGTTGATGCTTATTTATAAAACCATCTTAGGCCTCACTCCCCCCTATCTGAGATATCTACTGCAGCCCTCATCCATCACATACAACACCCATTCTGCCAGTCACATTCTGTTAAAGGTCCCCAAAGCACACACATCCCTGGGTCGCTCCTCTTTTCAGTTCGCTGCAGCTAGCGACTGGAACAAGCTGCAACAAACAATCAAACTGGACAGTTTTATCTCAATCTCTTCATTCAACGACTCAATCATGGACACTCTTAGTGACAGTTGTGGCTGCTTAGTTTGATGTATTGTTGTCTCTACCTTCTTGCCCTTTATGCTGTTGTCTGCCCAATAATGTTTGTACCATGTTTTGTGCTGCTACCATGTTGTGTTGCTACCATGGTGTCTTATCATGTGTTGCTGCCTTGCTATGTTGTTGTCTTAGGTCTCTCTTGTTGTGATGTGTGTTTTGTCCTATATTTATAATGTATTTTTGATTAATTTTTTTTCAGGCCCTCGTCCCCGCAGGAGGCCTTTTGGTTGGTCGTCATTGCTAACAAGAATTTGTTCTTAACTGACTTGCCTAGTTAAATGACGGTTAAATAAAATAAAAATGTTCAAGAGAAAAATAACAAGCCTTTATTGGAAGCAAGTAATAACATACAGTGGGGAGAACAAGTATTTGATACACTGCTGATTTTGCAGGTTTTCCTACTTAGAAAGCATGTATTTTTTTGTAATTTTTATCATAGGTACACTTCAACTGTGAGAGGCGGAATCTAAAACAAAAATCCAGAAAATCACATTGTATGATTTTTAAGTAATTCATTTGCATTTTTTTTGCATGGGGCCCAGCCACGACCCATCTTCAATGCTCTTACTGAGGGAAGGAGGTTGTGAGCCAAGATCTTGCAATACATGGCCCCATCCATCCCTCCCCTCAATACGGTGCAGTCGTCCTGTCCCCTTTGCAGAAAAGCATCCCCAAAGAATGATGTTTCCACCTCCATGCTTCACGGTTGGGATGTTGTTCTTGGGGTTGTACTCACCCTTCTTCTTCCTCCAAACACGGCGAGTGGAGTTTAGACCAAAAAGCTCTATTTTTGTCTCATCAAACCACATGACCTTCTCCCATTCCTCCTCTGGATCATCCAGATGGTCATTGGCACACTTCAGATGGGCCTGGACATGTGCTGGCTTGAGCAGGGGGACCTTGCGTGCGCTGCAGGATTTTAATCCATGACGGCGTAGTGTGTTACTAATGGTTTTGTTTGAGACTGTGGTCCCAGCTCTCTTCAGGTCATTGACCAGGTCCTGCCGTGTAGTTCTGGGCTGATCCCTCACCCTCCTCATGATCATTGATGCCTGCATGGAGCCCCAGACCGAGGGTGATTGGCCGTCATCTTGAACTTCTTCCATTTTCTAATAATTGTGCCAACAGTTGTTGCCTTCTCACCAAGCTGCTTGCCTATTGTCCTGTAGCCCATCCCAGCCTTGTGCAGGTCTACCATTTTATCCCTGATGTCCTTACACAGCTCTCTGGTCTTGGCCACTGTGCAGAGGTTGGTGTCTGTTTTGATTGAGTGTGTGGACAGGTGTCTTTTATACAGGTAAGGAGAACAGGAGGGCTTCTTAAAGAAAAACTAACACGTCTGTGAGAGCTGGAATTCTTACTGGTTGGTAGGTGATCAAATACTTATGTCATGCAATAAAATGCAAATTAATTACTTAAAAATCATACAATGTGATTTTCTGGATTTTTGTTTTAGATTCCGTCTCTCACAGTTGAAGTGTACCTATGATAAAAATTACAGACCTCTACATGCTTTGTATGTAGGAAAACCTGCAAAATCGGCAGTGTATCAAATACATGTTCTCCCCACTGTACTTACACCACAAAAACACCTGAATAAAAAAAAGAGAAATAAAGAGAAATATGAAATGAACAACTGAAACCAGAGCCAGGTGGAAATAAAGAGACAGGAATGTAGTTCAAATATCACCTCCATAACTGCATCACCTCACGCAAATACTGCAGCATCCGTCTGAAGAACACTAAAGACATATATACATACAAATACATCCCTGCTAAAGTAAATAGATCATAACAGCTCTGGGTCCATGGTCATACATAACATTACACATGAATGATTGTACATGAAGTCAACAAGTACAGACAAATGGTACAAGGTTCAAACAACCCAAGCCTTGGCGTAAACAACCTGTCCCAGACAGACAGGCCTGTATAAAAGAGCTGCACTGTGCACGCTCAGCCAACAAACTATTCAATACATCTTGTTTCAATACAAGAAAAAAAATGACCCAACACAAGTCATACTGTTTGGGTTGCAGTTTGGTTGTGTGCCAAACTCTCCTATCCTTAACCGGACCTACCCTGCGACCTTGGTTACTTTACCAAAGCCTTCAAACAAAAAGACAGGTACTCTTCACCGACATCCGCTCTCTTTGAATGTTGTCAACGTAAAGCTTCTTCTTGGTAACCATTTCACACTGAGCAACCCAAATAGTCATTTTTTGGCCCATGCCCTGTCTTTAGCTGCCACTAGATGGCGATGTAACTTCACTGGTATCAAAGAAGCAACAAAAATCTATAATGTGCTTTTAAGTCTTAAGCTGAAGCTCACATTCGCATATCAGTTATATACAAATCTCAATGCAATACAAATGGTAGTTATATGATGACTATTTAACTGAAAGATTGAAATGTACTGAGTTATTAGTCTAGCGAGGATATTTTAATGTTTCAGTATCCTCTGCAATAAAATGACAAGTCAGAGGAACACTATTATTTTTAAGTAGATAAAAAAAGTAAAAGATTTTCAATAATGAAGAGGCAAGGCAGTCTAGTTGCACACTGTTTGTTACATGCAATTTCCATACCTTAAAGTTAGAGGAAAATCATGTATCTGAAACCAGCTAAGCTGCTTCAATCGCAGTATAAGCTACAGTGAATAATTATTATCATCACAGACAAATAAAAAAATCAATGTAGTCAAAAGGGGAGGAAATTAATATTGACTTATTTTAAGACTAAACCACAACCCCCACCACTTCTAAATTTCTACATCATCTTCTTCATTGTCGTTACTTTGAGGGTGTCAGGTGGGCGGTCACTTCCTCCTCTCCACAGGAAACAGGAAGTGGTCACAGCTAGTCGGTCAGCGAGCACTCTGACGTTATTGAGCACTCTGACAGCGTGCGCTCGCGTGCGCTTCCCCGCCGCTCGCGCGTGGTGATGTAATTAAGCATGTCAATGGCGGTCACCACCCCGAATACCATCTGTCTAAGACAGGGCGAGCCATCCTCCATGTCTTAACAGAGAGAAAAAGAGAGAGGGAAGAGAGATGGTTATTACTACTATTGAGATAACAGACTGTGACGAAGGTTTGTGACAAAAGGTGAATTAAGAGCAGTAGAACCACATCAATTATGTTAAATTACTTCTCCAAGTTCAAGATTTGGTAGATGAGAATGTTTTCCACAAAGGAAGTTGGAAACTAACTTCCCAAGCTCTTTATCCAAGGATGCAATAGTTGGCAATTACGCCAAATCAAACCAATCGGTTTAGAAGAAGTTATGTAACTAGCTTCCTGTTTTCGAGAGACAGGGTTAGAGTTAGGTCCCAACGAGAGTTTCCAGTGTAACATTTCTAGTGTTTACTCAGGAGTTAAATAAATAACCAGTGTTGAGTGTGTCCGTTTTACTCTGTTGAGAGTAAAACATTCCCATCAAAACCATATCCAACATTTCCCAGCATGCTCTACTGCAGCTAGATTTTTTTAAAGATTGTTTTTTAAATCTGTGTTTTTGCTATGTACAGTACATTGACTGAATGATTGGTTAATCTTATGCTACACAAAGATAAATAAAATACATTTTTCTAAACTAATCCAAATCAGTTAGATTTATTGCACCCATTACTTAAATGGTTGTTGTCACGTTCTGACCTTTATTTCCTTTGTTTTGTACTTATTTAGTATGATCAGGGCGTGAGTTGGGTGGGCAGTCTGTTTGTTTTTCTATGATTTGGAGATTTGTATGTTTCAGCCTAGTATGGTTCTCAATCAGAGGCAGGTGTCATTAGTTGTCTCTGATTGAGAATCATACTTAGGTAGCCTGGGTTGCACTGTTTGTTTGTGGGTGATTGTCTATGTTAGTTGCTTGTGTCAGCACAGGTCTCATTTATAGCTTCAGGGTCGTTTATTGTTTTGGTATAGTTTGTATTCAGTGTTCAGTGCTTTCTTTTATTAAATACTCATCATGAACACATACCACGCCGCATTTTGGTCCTCCGATCCTTCTCGACTCTCCTCTTCAGATGAAGAGGAGGACGACTGTGACAGTTGTTCCAGTTTCAAATGGTTTCGGTAGTTTCCTTTATCAATGTTCCTAACTCTGACAGTCATTATAAATACAAGGTTGCAGGTGAATACAAATTCAAACTGTTAGATGTCTGAACTCTGGCTGGATTCCAATAAGAATTACATATCATTTTGCAAGCCAGCATAATGTGACTAAATCAAACATGGCCATCAAAGTAAGGCCTTATGATATATGTAACATATTGTCATAAAGAGTTTCATTTTAATGATAACATTAGCCTACAGTAGGAGCTCACTTGGTGAAGTCCACAGGACTGAAAAATAAATTAATTCGACAACCATGTCATTAACAAATTCAGTCACGTGTGGTAACTTTACAATTCACTCAAAGGCAAAGCACACTGGGAAATTATGTTGGGTGTGTGGCTTAGTGGGGCCGTGGCTTTCAATTACAGTTTTTCTCAGTTGCTAAAACACTAAAAGCCATTTGGCTGAACAACGTTCTCAGTTGCCTGGACTCATCTAGCTAATTATGCAGTCTGTTGTTAATACCTTAAACCATTTCACATGGTAAAACACAATTTGCAGATCTCACTTAGACTTTTCAGCAAAACTCTAAACACATTCTCAAAACACATTCTGCACTATAATGCACGTCATCCATACTGGTAAACACAAGTGGCAACAATGAAATACAAATAGAGAACATATGTCATTGATTGAACACAACCACTCAAAATTGATTTAACCTGTTTTAAATGATGCGACACAGCCAATATAAGCCAGTTCAGAGAGCAAACAGGTTGTTGAAGGTGGGAAGGAGAAAGTATGAGAATGGATAGAAGAAACAATGTAAGAGGACAAGTGCGTATGCGAGGAGGAGGGAAAGAAAGAGGAAGACAAAGAGAGGAAATATCTGATGAAACAGTTTTGACCATGTTCTTCTCCATGGACTGACAATGAGGGAAGCAGGACTTAGAGTGCAACCCAATTAGAGTGCAACCCAATTTGAGCTGATTTTCTGTGTCCACCATAGTAAGGACATTCAAATCAAATGTATTTATATAGCCCTTCGTACATCAGCTGATATCTCAAAGTGCTGTACAGAAACCCAGCCTAAAACCCCAAACAGCAAGCAATGCAGGTGTAGAAGCACGGTGGCTAGGAAAAACTCCCTAGAAAGGCCAAAACCTCGGAAGAAACCTAGAGAGGAACCAGGCTATGTGGGGTGGCCAGTCCTCTTCTGGCTGTGCCGGGTGGAGATTATAACAGAACATGGCCAAGATGTTCAAATGTTCATAAATGACCAGCATGGTCAAATAATAATAAGGCAGAACAGTTGAAACTGGAGCAGCAGCACGGTCAGGTGGACTGGGGACAGCAGGGAGTCATCATGTCAGGTAGTCCTGTGGCATGGTCCCAGGACTATTCAGAGAAGAGAACAGGTACAGTATACTACTGTATTTTTGTAATTGCAAATTTACTGTACTACACTATATGCAGTTGTTTCAATAGACATTTGTAAACTGTATGTATTGTACTGCATGTTTTGTAACTGCACAACTACTTTTTGTAGAATTGCAAGGCTGCCACATGCAGGTGGAAGGACAGCTATATTCACTCGGGAGCAAGAGGCCGTTATAGTTGACATGGTCCTTCAAGATAATGCAATACGACTCAGAGAAAGTCAGGAACGAGTGATACAAGACAACACACACTTCCAGGGAATCGACAGTGTGAGCATTTCCACAATTGACCGTGTCCTCCATCGTAACAGGATGCGAATGAAACAAGTATACAGAGTGCAAGTAAGTGTACATTCAGAAACGTTTACTGTAACCCAGATTGTCCACAGTACTAACACATACTATGTGAATGACATTACTCTTCAGTACATACAATGTATTTGAATCAGAAGCCTAATTGTACTCTACAGTATAGCACTGTCTCTGTACGACTTACAAAATCCTATATACAGTACATTGTATTTCTACACAGACAATATTTGACTTGGAATCCCTGGACAGACCCCATGAGTTCATCTTTGTCGATGAAGCAGGCTTCAATCTAACAAAGAGGAGAAGGAGAGGCCGAAACATGATTGGACAGCGGGCCATTGTTGAAGTCCCTGGTCAACGAGGTGGCAATGTCACAATCTGTGCTGCTATCAGCAGCCATGGTGTTCTACATCACCATGTTACACTCTGGCCATACAACACTCAGCACCTTCTAAGATTTATTGCCAATCTAAGATATATTTTATTTGAGCTGCAGGTTCAAGAGCAGCAGGGTCAAGAGCTAAATGAGAATCCCATTCCCACCTATGTGATTGTCCCGCACTATGTCAGTTTCCACTGAGCTGCTCAGGTAAGGGAATGGTTTAACATCAATGGGCAGTTTATGAACTTGTACCTCCCTCCATACTTTACACCAGAGTAAATCTGCTGCAAGCCATGGATTTAGCCTGTGGTGATATAGGTGAGGAATCATGTTAGGGCTGGATACGGCACACAAGAGGCTTCTTCCCCCGTTGCCTCAGGAGGGACAATATTGCTTGATGTCGACAAAGTGCTCAGGCCTGACCCAGCCCAAAGACAAGAAGAAGGACATTGATCAAATTGTGTTTTAGCAATTGAGAAAAACTCATTTTTGGCCACCCAAGAGTGGAAGTGGTCTAGGGTATGTTGATTAAGGTTTGAGCACGTCTGCTGCCAGTTCTGATGTCTTTGTACTGTAAATGCTTATATAAGAGCATGTCGCAATAATGACTTGTAAATATTTAGAGACACAGGCCTCTTGGTGTAATGGTAAAACATACAAAATGATGGGTTATTGCATAACACCATTAGTGCAAACTATATACACTTCCTAGTGTTAAAATACTTTATAAGGTGTTATTACATAACACTGAAAGTGTTAATTCCCTAACACTGAAAAAGTGTAACAGTGTCAGCACTAAGCACAGTGTTCATTTAACGCTCAAAGTGTGGACCCATATAGACACTGGCCAAGCGATATATTGAATACTGCTGATTTAACACTGGAGAAGTGGCGGTATACCAATGAGTATAAACTAAATAAATGTTGAAAGTTCTTTGTCTTCTGATGAAGGTGTGGTGGTGGGTTGACAAAAATAGTATGACCTATTAAGCAAAGTCCCCTTGTCTGTCCTTACTCAACAGTCTGAGTATTGCATCACCATCTACTGGTGGCCAGGCACCTCCAGGCACACAGTCACCAAAACACCACCGGTGGACTTTGACAAGCAACACACACCTTGTTTACCTAGTAGACCACAACACTGCCAGGAAACAAAGCTGATGCAACAGGGCCTTAGAGCAAACTAATCAGATTCATAGAGAAACATGGGAAAAACACCAGCGAGGGAAAACAACCGCCATGTTGCCTCTGGCTGGGAGAGGGGCTGGTCACCTTCAACAGAAGAGAGCAGGGCTGCATTCAGTGCGTTTTTACGTTCTGGAACGTTCAATTGAACAGACACGGTGCTGTACTTAACAACCAATTGAAAAACAGGGAGGGTTGGGGAACGCTGGCCACTGCCCTTTAAATACGTCACTCATTGCTTCAAGTCTCACCTCGCCACACCCACCAAATGGGGGCAAATGTTCCTCAAAGTCTGTTCAAGAACGTAAAAGAGCGGTTTAGGGAAATTTGTCATTCAGTACAAACCGTTCCGCAACGTAGCAAATGTTCAGGCGAACTGAACGCACCTCAGGTGTTTCTAAGACTGTTCGTCTCTACTGTCTGACAGAGGTAACTAGCGGTGGTAGAAAAAGGACAGAAGGAGCAAAGTGGGGGCTATAAAAGGAGGGAAGAAAAAGATGGCATTGGTGAGAAGATTTCTTTTAAAGGAGCGAGAGGAAAAATAGGATGAAGCAATACAAGAAGAGTAGGAGTGTGATAAGAGGAAGTGAGAGTGAGAAACAGGAAGACAGAAAGATGGGAAGATGAAGGTCAATAAAAGAGAGGAAGGAGGGGTAAACTTACATTGGATCTGCTCATGCACCACCAGGGCAAAGTGATCTGTCTCCAGGATACGGGACAGCTTACCCAGGTTATCTGTTAGTCGCACCTGAGGACGACACATGACAATTAGGAAACCCTACTCAATGATGACCTTTTTGTTTGAAAGCTATTTGTTTAGGAGGTTACGGTTGAGTCGAAGTATAAGAGCATATAGGTGAGGTGACTGACCTGTTTGAATTGTTTGTAAAGCACCTTGGCGACAGGGTCAGAGGCCTTGACCTTCCCAGCCAGTACTGAAGACAACATATTGCCCAGGGTAACCATCCCTAGGATCCCGCTACACAGACAAAGATAGAGAGGATATTATTATTATTATTATAGATAGAGGTCATTATTATTATGACATCTGAATACAGGCAATGTTTTTTCAATACTAATCAATGTTTTGTCAATAACAATACCAATGTTTTGTCAACATTTGGCACATGGCCTCTATGGCAACCAGGTAACTAGGGTAACCAGGTAAAATCGTACCCGGACTCGTCAACGACGGGTGCCTGGTCGAAGGCGTTCTCCTTGAGGATCTTGATGGTCTTCTTGATGTTGACTGAAGGCAGCACAGTGAGGGGGGAAAATAGGTTCAGACCCTGCAGACTCAGGTTCCACCACCAGGGTTTGGACACCATCAGGTCTTCTGGGGTTAGGAAGCCCTTATCACACATCCAGTTATCACTCAGGAACTTAGACCTGGGGGGGTAGGGGTTAGAACTGGGTTAGCATTGGTCCTACTAAAGTTAAATCCCTGGTACCTGTTGTGGAAATAATCAGAATTTGTTGGTAACATAGGTAAGATGTTTTACATTCATCATATGTTTATAAGTTACTTCTCATCAGAATGGTATTTTTGTATAATACTGTGGCGGGGTTGCAGTTATCTGTTCTATGTCAAGACTAAGTTGCTTGGGCCGGAGAGAAGGGAGTGGTCAAAGTGTCATCATGTGTAAACATATCTTTTGCTCCACTGTGTGTGTGCCAGTCACACCCTACTTTTCCCATCGGGGAATAGGAGGATGGCAGTGTCTGGAATCATTCTCATGCTCCCTTTTATCTTAACCTATAGCCTCACTCTTTTTCTCCGTGAGCTTGTCCAGGATTGGTTCTATTTAGAATTGGTTGTATCTAAATGACAATTTGATATATGCCTGTTGATATGGAGGATTGGTTTATGGTTCTGAGTTTGAGAAAGGAGACAAACTGAACGATAATTTATAGCCAACTCTGTCTGGCTAGGGGATACTCCTCTCTGAAGTAAAGTCTTTCTTTGTGTAAGTTCCTGGGACCTGTGGATTGTCATGTCGTTTAGGGGGGGGGTGGATCTTCGCTATAAAGGATCCCATTTGCCATTGTGTGGGGACTCTCAACTTTTCAGTAGAGATACTGAACTGTTGAGAGTCACAGAAAATGCTATAGAGCTCATATAATTAAAGATGGACTTTGATAACTAACTCGAATGACTTGTGTGTGTGGTTTGCTCCCATGATTTGGTAAGAGGAAATTTCCACGACATACCCCATAAAGAACCTTAGCAATTCTCCTTCTCCCCAAACTTAACACCCCCACATTATCCTTTTCCCCTCAACCTCCTCCTCTTCCACTCATCCCCCTCTTCTCTCCCTCTCTAGTTGCTTACATGTAGTTGCGGATGGAGTCAGGCAGGATGACGACACAGCGCTGGCCCTCCTTCAGCTCTGTGGCCATTCTAACTGCTGCAGCCATGGCCGTACCTGAACTACCTCCTACACTTACAGACAGACACACACAGAGACAGAGAGAGAGAGAGAGAGAGCGCTAGACCATACAGTACTACACAGAGACACACACTATTAGAGAATTATGATTTTTGGGAGCACCAGTCATTGTGTGTGACATCAACCTACCGCAGAGAAGCCCCTCCTCCCTGATCAGCATGCGTGACATGGCAAAAGACTCATCGTCATTGGACTTATACCACCTGTCAACTACCTGCAAAAAATAGATACATTCATATGCATTCTACAATAGCACTCAGATACAACATACAGTATGTATAGATGATGAGTCATTTACCTTCCACAATTTCAACACACTTGAGTTTGAGCTGTCATACTGTAAATTATTGTAGATCTTACTGTATCCAGAATAGAAAACCCAGCACTACCACAGTCTCACACACAGCTCATCTCAGGAGGCCACTGTCACACACTCACAGATCTGTCTAGTACAGTAGGGATGAAGTCATATCCGATGCCCTCCACCTCGTACTGGGTCTTATCTGTTTTGTTCAGCTCCTCTGGCTCAGCCAGTATAGAACCCTCAGGGTCCACACCCACGATCTACACAACACAGAACAACAATGTTAACCAACCATTACATCAATGGGCCAAAATAACACGTTATTAAATACATCACACACAAAGGTAACGCAAAGGCAAGTGAGGCAACTGTTTGATCTTTACTTTATCAATTTGAGATACATGTTATGGCTTTATTTATCAGTGGCAGGATTAATATTCTTTTAGGATCCAACTTCATGGCTTAGGTCAATACGTTACACTACATGACCAAACGTATGTGGACACCTGCTTGTTGAACATCTCATTCCAAAATGATGCCCATTAATATGGAGTTGGTTCCCCCTTTGTTGCTATAACAGCCTCCACTCTTCTGGGAAGCCTTTCCACTAGATGTTGGGACAATGTTGCAGGGACTTGCTTCCATTCAGCCAGAAGAGTATTAGTGAGGTCAGGCACTGATGTTGGGCGATTAGTTACAAGTTCCAATTAATGCCAAAGGTGATTGTTGGGGTTGAGGTCAGGGCTCTGTGCAGGCCAGTCAAGTTCTTCCACACTGATCTCGACATAACATTTCTGTATGGACCTCGCTTTGTGCACGGGGGCATTGTCATGCTGAAACTGGAAAAGGCGTCCGCAAACTGTTGCCACAAAGTTGGAAGCACAGAATCGTCTAGAATGTTATTGTATGCTGTAGCTTTAGGGGCCTAGCATGAACCATGAAAAACAGCCTCAGACCATTATTCCTCCTCCACCAAACTTTACAGTTGGCACTATGCATTGGGGCAGGTAGCGTTCTCCTGGCATCTGCCAAACCCAGATTCGTCTGTCAGACTGCCAGATGGTGAAGTGTGATTCATCACTCCAGAGAACGCGTTTCCACTGCTCCAGAGTCCAGTGGCAGCGAGCTTTACACCACTCAAGGCCGATGCTTGGCATTGCACATGGTGATCTTAGGCTTGTGTGCGGCTGCTCGGCCATGGAAAACCATTTCATTAAGCTCCTGACGAACAGTTCTTGTGCTGACGTTAGTGGTCCTGTTCTGTGAGCTTGTGTGGCTTACCACTTCACGGCTGAGCCTGTCACGACTTCCGCCGAAGTTGGCTCCCCTGCCTGTTCGGGCGGTGCTCGGCGGTCGTCGTCACCGTCCTACAAGCCGCTACCGATCCCTTTTTCGTTTGTCTGTTGGTTTTGTCTTATTAGTTTCACCTGTGTGTATTTTGGTTTAATTAGCTTCCCTATATGTAGTAGTTTGACCCGCCCTTGTTTTGTGCGGGATTGTCTTTTGTTACGTGTGTACATATTAGGTCGTGGTGTATTTTATTTTCTATACTGGACACCCTGTGGTTTTGGGTTGTATGGTATAGTGGCCTGCGCCCTGTATTGTATTGGGCTTATCAGTTTGGTGTGCAATAGTAAAGCACTTTACTCCGTTACTCTCTCTCTGCGTCTGATTCCACGCACACACACCTAGTCCTGCGTGACAGAGCCGTTGATGCTCCTAGATGTTTTGCCTTCACAATAACAGCACTTACAGTTGAACGGGGCAGCTCTAGCAGGCCAGAAATTTGACGAACTGACTTGTTGGAAAAGTGGCGTCCTTTGACGGTGCCACGTTGAAAGGCACTGAGCTATTCACTAAGGCCATTCCCCTGCCAATGTTTTAACTATGGAGATTGCATGGCTGTGTGCTCGATTTTATACACCTGTCAGCAACAGGTGTGGCTGAAATAAATAAATTGACGTTGTTGCCTTAAATGTTCAGCTACATGAATTTGGAATTGTCTCTCCAAGACAAAGAACACAAGGCAGGGCAATAACATGCAAGTCAGATTGCCTTCTTACAGATCTTGGGCATTGTGTTTGTGACTCAGTGCACTACCTTGATGTTGGGGCATCTCTCCTTCAGCTTGCGGGCGATGCCAGTGATGGTGCCACCAGTGCCAGCTCCTGCCACCAACATGTCCACCTTACCTGCAAGAGCAGAGTGGCGCAGAAAGATTTGTCTATCAGCACAGTAGTACGAAAAGGGTATTCTTCACTCAATTTCTCTATCGCACACACACATACCATCACACTGCTCCAGGATCTCCTCGGCAGTGGTGTCGTAGTGGGCCAGGGGGTTGCTAGGGTTACGGTACTGGTCCAGGATATGAGAGTTGGGAATCTCATTCTTCAGACGCCAGGCCACGCCCACGTGGGATTCCGGCGAATCAAAGCGGGCGGCGGTTGGGGTACGCACGATCTCTGCCCCCAAGGCTCTAAGCACATCCACCTGAGGAACACAAGACCAGATTACAGTTAATTACATAACAATAACACACAGACACAAACACACAGCAGCCTCACCTTCTCCATGCTCATCTTCTCAGGCATGACGATGATGCAGCGATAGCCTTTAACTGCAGAGGCCAGGGCCAGACCAATACCTGCAGCACAAAGAGAGAGAGAGAGAGAGAGAGAGAACAGGTGTAACTACAGGTGTGAATACCTGCAGGTCATGTCAGCAGTACAGACCATACTGCACAACACAGGGCTGCAGTAGATCCTAATGTCAAAGGTAGGCTGGGAGGTCTCAGTGATCACACCAGGCAAAACTCATTTTAAACGCACACACACGTGTACACACACTTGTACAGGCATACTCACACGAAAAAAACACAAACAAAAATCCTTTAACTGGGGTGTAATCTTTCTGCTGTGAGTCACATAGCCAGTTCCACAGAGAGGGCCTTGTCGGTCTGTCTCTCTCTCTCATGCGTACCTGTGTTGCCAGAGGTGGGCTCGATGATGGTGTCTCCTGGTTTGAGGATCCCATTTCTCTCTGCATCCTCCACCATCCTTAGACTGATACGGTCCTTCACACTGCCCCCTGCGTTAAAGAACTCACACTTGGCCACTACACACACACACACACACACACACACACACACACACAAGGAAATGTTGAATTATGAATATGTACTGCGCTGGCTCATATTATCGTTTACATAAGCGTAACAACATATGGTCAAAACAAACCAATTTACAAAACACTTAAGATCTTTTAATACCACAGAAAAGACTCAAACTAAAATCCCACTATGTACAAGTTAACAATAAAGCCCCTCAACAACACAAGGGATTACATTAGAAGTTGCCCCAGGCATGGGGGGGGGGGAATCATGGGAAGAGACTGAGTCCCCATGAGCCGATTTGGAAAATGGGGGGGGGGGGGGGTCATCCAAAGGTCCGCACACATACCACACCCACTCTCCCTTTCACACGTACACAAGTACAATAGCCGATTGGCACAGATTCCAAACTGCCCCAAATCCACTATAGACAGCCAAAAAGTACATCTGAATCACGTGAAAATCCATGGAAGTACCATGGAAACAGGCCTCTTTGTCCCACTAAGCCGTGTGAATCAACCAGAGATGGACTCTAAACAATCAGGCCCATAAAAAACACTCACTGGCGAGAGGGGAAAGATTTAGACCGAGGACCGTGACATGGTTCACATGCGGTGAACTTAAAACCCCCCCGACATGGAGGGTGGTACCAAACGGCACTATTATTAAGTCTAGTATTATCGTACTTTACCGGTCATTGGTCAACTGTACCAGTCAATCAGAGAAAAAACAAGGGTCTGTCTGAGCTAGTCGCCGGGCAGAATAACTGGTCTTTAACAAGAACAACAGATGCTACTATGTAATGACGGGAACATTTCCCTCAGAATCGACCTCCTGACTTCCCAAGACTTCCCAAGCCTTGTGACTGTCACAATCCTGCCTAGTGGCACTTGATACAATACCTTGCCCCTCTCCTGCCGCCCCTCCCACCCCACCTTGCTACAGTGGCCCTAAGGTCACCTATTCCCACACAGCAGAGGGTCTTTCAGGTGACCATACCCCCCTCCACCCAGAGTGGACTAACCTACGTCAGACAAGACCTCGACCATCATACAGTGAAGCCGAGTGGACTGTAATGTCAGGAAAGGAGGCTATGTGATACCCTTATGTTTACTTTGAAGTAATGACAGTATAACAAAGGGTATCCGTTCACAGCTAAACTGTCCTACAGGAGGAGTCCAGAGAGCCTCCTCTACCTCGCTCTTGCACTCTTCTTTGGTCAATTATTTAATTCTCCCTCACTTCTATTTTATCCCTCTGTCTTTATTTCTTTCTCCATCTCCTTCTCCCTCTCTCCATTCCTCCTAACACTCGCTCCTTCCTCTCTCTCGATCCCTCCCTCTTTGTCATGTCCTCTACTACTGGATTTATCGATTCATGCTTTAAAACATATAACTGCTCTCTTGAAGACAGCTGATCGCCCACAATGTGTAAATCAAACACACTCGCAGTTCTTGTTTTTTTTTTTGGGGGGGGGGGGACAGAAAATGTGAGTTAAAAATGACACAGCCTGATAAGTTACTGTATTTCCATCATGTTGACACAAACAAGGAAGTGCAAATACAGACATTGCCTTTATCTGGTTGTCTTCTGGCTAGTGTCAATATGCTTAGTGGGTGCCGTGCTGTGTGTGTTGACTGTGTGTCATGCCTTCAAGGTTGACTGTGTGTGTCATAACATGACTGTGTGTGTATGTGTAAATACTCACAGAGTTCACACTTAAGGCCAAAGGCTTTGGGGATCTTGTTCATGCGGACCAGAGGTGTGTCTCCGATCTTCCCGAGGATGTTGGGTAGAATGCTGGGAGCTTCAGTCCTGAGAGGCAGGTATGGGATGGAGACTCCATTAATATACACAGAGAAAACATGGATCATTCCCAAATAGACAAGGAAACAAGGCAACAAAAACAAATCAAATTGTATTTGTCAAATGCTCTGTAAACTCTGTAAACATGGGTATATTTGCTCCAAAGTACACTATATATAAAAAGGTATGTGGACACCACTTCAAATTGTGTCCGCTAACAGGTGTATAAAATTGAGCACACAGCCATGCAATCTCCATCGACAAACACAGGCAGTAGAACGGCCTTACTGAAGAGCTCAGTGACTTTCAACCTGGCAACGTCATAGGATGCCACCTTTCCAACAAGTCAGTTCGTCAAACTTCTGGTGTGCTAGAGCTGCCCTGGTCAACTGTAAGAAGTGCTGTTATTTCGAAGACGAAACGTCTGGGAGCAACAACGGCTCAGCCGTGAAGTGGTAAGCCACACAAGCTCACAGAACAGGACCACTAACGTCAGCACAAGAACTGCTCGTCGGGAGCTTCATGAAATGGTTTTCCATGGCCAAGCAGCCGCACACAAGCCTAAGATCACCATGAGCAATGCCAAGCGTCGGTTGGAGTAGTATAAAGATTGCCGCCATTGGACTCTAGAGCAGTGGAAATGCGTTCTCTGGAGTGATGAATCACGCTTCACCATCTGGCAGTCTGACAGATGAATCTGGGTTTGTTGGATGTCAGGAGAAACGCTACCTGCATGAATGCATAGTGCCAACTGTAAAGTTTGGTGGAGGAGGAATAATGGTCTGGGGCTGTTTTTCATTGTCCGGGCCCCTTAGTTCTAGTGAAAGGAAATCTTAACGCTACGGCATACAATGATATTCTTGACGATTCTGTGCTTCTAACTTAGTGGCAACAGTTGGGGAAGGCCCTTTCCTGTTTCAGCATGATAATGCCCCCGTGCACAAAGCGAGGTTCATACAGAAATGTTTTGTCGAGATCGGGGTGGAAGAACCTGACCGGCCTGCACAGAGCCCTGACCTCAACACCATCGAACACCTTTGGGATGAATTGGAACGCCGACTGCGAGCCAGGCCTAATCGCCCAACATCAGTACCCAACCTCACTAATGCTCTTGTGGCTGAATGGAAGCAAGTCCCTGCAGCAATGTTCCAACATCTAGTGGAAAACCTTCCCAGAATAGTGGAGGCTGTTATAGCACCAAAGGGGGGACCAACTCCATATTAATGGGCATGATTTTGGAATGAGATGTTCGACCAGCAGGTGTCCACATACTTTTGGTCATGTAGTGTATCTTCTTGAATGTTGTTACAGTTTTGTAATTTGGAAACTTGTGTAATTTGGCTACTTTTGTAACAGGGTAACCTCTGTATCATGAAATCTTTGGGACAGAGAGTTTTGTAACATGGTACTGTATAGCCTATGGATTCTGTTTGTCAGTGAGACAAACACGCCTGTGCATGTGGCAGGCAGCACTGTTGATGCCTCATATAACAACATATAACAACTTACATTTATTGAGTGGAGAGATGACTGTGTCAAACAGCCAGACTGTGCCAGAGAAGTGCACACACACATACCCTTTTCCCTAGGCCAAAATGCCAGCTCACTTCAGTGTTGCTGGAAACAATCCTCAAATTGCCATGTCATGGTGAAACACCAACCATCTTTTGCCCAACCCTTCCTCATTCCTGGGTCCTCTCTGTGGCTCTGGCCCTTTCAGGTGTGTCATTATGCAGGAAAATGGAGCCAGGCTATATATCAAATTCTTGCAAGTCAAAACAACATCCTGTTTTTAATATTGTTGCTCAACAAAACGAGAGACATAAAAGCACATGGGGCTGGGTTATCTTGGTTCTTTTTTCCCCTTTCAAGTGAAGCAAGCTGGTGACTATATCTTATCTACACAAGGGAAATTAGTGGAATCAGTGCACTATGTAAACTATACAGTGCATTCAGAAAGTACTCAGACCGCTTGACATTTTCCATATTTTGTTACGTTACAGCCTTATTCTAAAATGGATTAAATCAAATATAAATCCTCATCAATCTACACACAATACCCCATAATGACAAAGCTAAAACAGGTTTATAGACATTTTTTGCAAATGTATTAAAAATATAAAACACATACCTTATTTACATAAATATTCAGACCCTTTGCTATGAGACTCAAAATTGAGCTCAAGTGCATCCTGTTTCCACTGATCATCCTTGAGATGTTTCTACAACTTGATTGGAGTCCACCTGTGGTAAATTCAATTTAATGGACATGATTTAGAAAGGCACACCTGTCTATAAAGGTCCCATAGCTGACAGTGCATGTCAGAGCAAAAACCAAGCCATGAGGTCGAACGAATTGTCCGTAGTGCTCCGATATCTGGGGAAGGGTACCAAAACAATTCTGCAGCATTGAAGGTCCCCAAGAACACAGTGGCCTCCATCATTCATAAATGAAGAAGTTTGGAACCACCAAGACTCTTCCTAGAGCTGGGCGCCCGGTCAAACTGAGCAATTGAGGGAGAAGGGCCTTGGTCAGGGAGGTGACCAAGAACCCAATTGTCACATTTTGACAGAGCTCCAGAGTTCCTCTGTGGAGGTGGGATATCTTTCCAGAAGGACAACCATCTCCGCAGCACTCCACCAATCAGGCCTTTATGGTAAAGTGGCCTGACGTAAGCATCTCCTCAGTAAAAGGCACATGACAGCCTGCTTGGAGTTTGCCAAAAGGCACCTAAAGGACTCAGACCATGACAAACAAGATTCTCTGGTCTGATGAAACCAAGATTGAACTCTTTAGCCTGAATGCCAAGCATCACGCCATGAGGAAACCTGGCACCATCCATATGGTGAAGCATACTGGTGGCAGTATCATGATGTGGGGATTGTTTTCAGTGGCAGGGACTGGGAGACTAGTTAGGATCGAGAGAAAGATGAACGGAGCAAAGTACAGAGAGATCGTTGATGAAAACCTGCTCCAGAGTGCTCAGGACCTCAGACTGGGGTGAAGGTTCACCTTTCAACAGGACAATGACCCTAAGCACGCAGCCAAGACAACACAGGAGTGGCTTTGGCACAAGTCTCTGAATGTCCTTGAGTGGCTCAGCCAGAGCCTGGACTTGAACCCGATCGAACAGCTCAGGAGAGACCTGAAAATAGCTGTGCAACAACGCTCCCCATCCAACGTGACAGAGTTTGAGAGGATCTGCAGAGAAGAATAGGAGAAACTCCCCAAATACAGGTGTGCCAAGCTTGCAGCGTCATACCCAAGAAGATTTTAGCCTGTAATCACTGCCAAAGGTGCTTTAACAAAGTACTGAGTAAATGGTCTGAATACTTATGTTAATGTGATATTTCAGTTTCTTATTTTGAATACAATTTCTAAAAAACAGTTTTTGCTTTGTCATTATGGGGTATTGTGTGTAGATTGATGAGGAAAACATTTGTTTTTATCCATTTTAGAATAAGGCTGTAACGTAACTAAATGTGGAATAAGTCAACTGTTCTGAATAGTTTCTGGATGGACTGTAGGTGTTCAAAGAGGATGGAGGATCAGCAGAATATGTGTAAATTCTCATGTTCTGCTATGGAGATGTGACTCACAGTTCAGAGTGGCAGTGAGGGGACTCTACGGAAGACCCGCCCAGTTTCCAAGTGCATTTGCTGGGCAAGTCAGGACGGATCCACTGCCTCTCCTCCACGCCTGCGGCTGCCTTCTCTAGATCGTTCTCCCCCTCGTGCCCGTTCACATGGACCGACCCATTCTGGGCCTTATGGCCAGCACTGTCCTCGTTCACTTGAGCCAATCCATTCATGGAGAGCTTGTGGCCGTTCAACATGGCTTCTCCATTGACCTTGGACCCCCCTTTCAAAATGGCAGCCACTTCGTTGGCATGTG
Organism: Oncorhynchus masou masou; assembly: GCF_036934945.1. NCBI lineage: Eukaryota > Metazoa > Chordata > Actinopteri > Salmoniformes > Salmonidae > Oncorhynchus > Oncorhynchus masou. The sequence continues at coordinate 24,629,175 of NC_088221.1, forward strand.
CGTTGCTGAGCTTGGCTGCATTGGGGCAGACGGAGGGCTCGGCGCCCACAGAGTCCGTGCTGGAGAAAACCGACGACATGACTCACCTGAGAGAGAGAGAGAGGACAGAGAGAGAGAGAGAGATGACAGAGAGAGAGAGAGAGAGAGGACAGAGAGAGAGAGAGAGAGAGAGAGGAGACAAAGAGTAACTGAAAGATTATCAAATTATTGTAGTAAAATGTACTACCCTTCTCAGCTAATATGCAGATCTATGAAAAATAACACACCCAATGTGGTTACATTCTGTATATTTATACATTATTACCATTCCTGTCCTTCCATAACAAGGACAAACCAGGATATGTCCAGGTGAATACTGCCAGGGAGAATAGAATGCTCCCCCAACAGGCCTACCCAGACTTTCACACAGGTAACCTATATAGGCTACACACTGCAGAGACTAGAGTATAAAGCACGAAACCTCGGTCTCTGCCGTTGGGTCTCTTTTAAAAGGGCCGATTAGCCGAGCTCTGCATACACAGGCACACACGACTTATCCTGATTACTCTATTGGATAACAATGACAACTCTCCCTTTCTGTACGGCTTAAACAGACAAGCAAAGTACTTCTGAAATAGCAGTCTTCTCAGAGATTGCAGGTGGGAACGATCGTGTAGAAAGCCTAACAAGTCAAAATGGACGAAATGTACAGCAACTTTGACCAAACAAAGCTCCAATGTGGGAAACAATGCTCTGTCCAGGGTTCATTTGTAAATTCTGTTCATGCTCAGCTGGATCCTCCACCCTCCCTCTCTGTGGATGACTTTGTCAACCACTTCAAAAAGAAGGTTGATGACACCCGCTCCACAGTTACTCCAATTGAATTCACTGATCCCACTCACACAGAACTACCTGACGCCTTGACCTCTTTTCGCCCCCCTCTCCCATTCTTCACTTCCCTCATACACTCATCACTGACCACTGGCTGCGTCTCCTCTGACTTCAAAATGGTCCGATGTTGCTTCCCTCCTCAAGAAACCAACACTCAACCCATCTGATGTCAAAAACTACAGAACGGTACGGTACCCCGTCTTTCTTTTCTTTCCAAAACACTTGAGCATGCTGTCTCTGACCAACTCTGTCACCATCTCTCTCATTACGAACTTCTTGAACCTAACCAGTCAGGCTTCAAGATGGGTCACTCAACTGAGACTGCTCTTCTCTGTGTCACGAAGGCTCCCCCGCACTGCCAAAGCTGACCCTCTCTCCTCTGTTCCCATCCTTCTAGATCTATCCGCTGCCTTCGACACAGTGAACCATCAGATCCTTCACCACTCTCTCAGGGCTGGATACCTCAGGCTCTGGATTGCATCCTACCTGGCAGGGCGCTCCTACCAGGTGACGTGGAGAGGATCTGTGTCTGCACCACATATTCTCACTACTGGTATTCCCCAGGGCTTGGTTCTAGGCCTTCTCCTCTTCTCACTATACACCAAGTCACTCGGCTCCGTCATATCCTCACATGGTCTCTCCTATCACTGCTATGCGGATGACAATCAACCACCTTTCTCCTTGCCCCTTCTGATACCCAGGTGGTGACACATCTCTGCATGCCTGGCAGATATCTCAGCTTGGATGTCGTCCCACCACCTCAAGCTCAATATCAACAAAATGGAGCTGCTCTTCCTCCTGGGAAAGGCCTGCCCGCTCCAAGACCTCTCCATCACAGTTGACAACCCCACAGTGTCCACCTCCCAGAGTGTAAGGAACCTTGGTGTGACCCTGGACAACACCCTGTCGTTCTTTGCAAACATCAAAGCAGTCACTCGCTCCTGCAGCTTCATTCTCTACAACATCCATATAGTATGACCCAACCTCACACAGGAAGTAGCACAGGTCCTAATCCAGCCACTTGTCATCGCCCGTCTGGACTACTGCAACTCGCTGTTGGCTGGGCTCCTCAATTGTGCCATCAAACCCCTGCAACTTATCCAGAACGCTGCAGCCCGCCTGGTTTTCAACCTTCCCAAATTCTCCCATTTCACCTCGCTCTTCCGCACAATCCACTGGCTTCCAGTCGAAGCTCGCATCCACTAAAAGACCATGATACTTGCCTACGGAGCAGCAAGAGGAACTGCATCTCCCTACATACAGGTTCTGCTCAAACCCTACACCCCAACCCAAGTACTCCGTTCTGCCACCTCTAGTCTCTTGGCCTTTCGTGAACTTCAGTACCACTAGCACTTGACTCCGTTCCCTCTTATTAGCTCTGACCTTGCTGATAGCTACTTTATTGAGGGAAAAGGTACTTACTATGACTGTGATATGTGGTTGTCCCACCTAGCAACCTTAAGATGGATGTCGCTCTGGATAAGAGCGTCTGTTAAATAACTCAAATGTAAATGTAATGTAGCAACATCGGAAAACAACCATAGAGATGGTCCACAGCTAACCCCAGCTCTGGGTGATGATGCAAGAGGAGCAAGGTCACCTTCACAGTGCAGATTATCCTGTCTTCAGCTTACGACTACCAGCAGGTAACAAATGGTTGAGTCAGCATCGTTTCCTTGTTATTTCAAGATACCCTTTCAATATTGCATCAACACTGCTATTAGGATGACTTTATAACCCGAGTCTATATGTGTTTTTGTTTTAACACAGGTTAACAGAAAAAAGTCAAATGTTCTACTTTGTTTTTAAAGGTCCAATGGAGCCATCTATCTCAACATCATATCGTTTCTCGGTAACAATTAAGTACCTTACTGTGATTGTTTTGAATTAAAATTGTCAAAAAGAAACAAAAATAGCTTCTTAGCAAAGGGCAATTTTTCAAGCAAGGACTGTCCGTGAGTGGTCTGAGTGGAGAGGGAAAACTGAAAAAATAACAAATATTCTTGGCAGAGAGGTTTGGAACGTGTTCTTATTGGTCTATTAACTTAACTACCGCATGGTGATGCCACCATGGAAGGCCAAATCTCCATCCCACCAAAACAAATTCCAACTTCATAGTGTGGAAATAGATATAAAACACAGACAAATGTGTTTTTGACTGCACTGGGCCTTTAAAATGTCAGATTGTGTGGGTTAACAACTCAATCAAATATCTATTATCACTGGACAGTGGTCCGACATCTTTTCCTGCGAGTACAACGGCACTGAAAGGGTTTGGTTTAAACAGAAGTAGCCTACCAAAGCTGCTGGTTAAGTTGTTAACTAACAGAACACAGCAGCTTCTCCTCTGCCTGGCTGAGCATAACCTATTCTATGGTGAACTAGTCTGAACTTAAACGACTTAAACCAGGTAGAAAGTGTGTAGAAATGATCATGAACATACATGTTTTAATAATTTAATCTCTGAAAAATGTTTCTTCAAATCACAGTATTTTCAATATAGAGCTATTAGCAGCGCTATTTTGGTTGATTTTTTAGGTTTCAAACCAGTGAGTTGATTAACACTCATCAAGAATATGGTCAAAATGAATGAGATGGAAACTATTTACCCTTGTCATGTAATTGCTACATTTACTATCAACATAGCATTAAAAACTTGGATTTGGTGATTATTTTTCGCAACAAGAAACTTGGGTCGCGACTGAGACAACCTGGTTCAATTTGAGTCCCAAGGCAAAACCAGTTGAGAACAACTGCTCTAGTGTAATCTACTGTACTGTACTTTTCTTTACTGTTTCTGTGCTGTCCAAACTTGTGAAACATAGACGTCGATGATTGGTTTAGATTTGGTCTGATCACCAATCATGGACCAATCACAGACGGTCCGGCCCAAAAAACAGTGAAACCACAGACGGTCCGGCCCAAAAAACAGTGAAACCACAGACGGTCCGGCCCAAAAAACAGTGAAACCACAGACGGTCCGGCCCAAAAAACAGTGAAACCACAGACGGTCCGGCCCAAAAAACAGTGAAACCACAGACGGTCCGGCCCAAAAAACAGTGAAACCACAGACGGTCCGGCCCAAAAAACAGTGAAACCACAGACGGTCCGGCCCAAAAAACAGTGAAACCACAGACGGTCCGGCCCAAAAAACAGTGAAACCACAGACGGTCCGGCCCAAAAAACAGTGAAACCACAGACGGAGCGGACTGCCAAAATGTAAAGTGCTTTTCAAGGTCCATGGACGTCCAGTGTCAGTCAGTGCTCAGTAGGTGCGGATGATGGTTTCAGTAAATGGAAAGTGAGGGGGCTCATGGGTTGGGTAGGTGTTAGTAAGAGCCAGGAGAGGTGACATTGAAAAGAGGAGGAGGGGCTGTCCAGACTGTTTTCAGTCTTGCTTTGACCACCAGACAGAAAGAGAAAGAAAACAGTTATGAGCTGAACAGTATGCCAGTGGAAGGGAGTAGCAAGTGACCCAACTGTGACTACTCTGATATCCCATTGTAGCAATTCAATTGAAGTAAGATAATTACGAGTTTAATCACTTAATAATTCATAAACAAAACATGACATAAGTAAAAACACTAGAACTAATTGGTAGGTCTACCTTTACTTGCTATTTCTATGAATTTGCATTATCCTCCCTCCTCATGAGGGAGAGAAATTAGAAAATATATTCAAGATAAGTGGGACTTTGGTAAAAGAATTACAAGGCAATGTTTCTTAAACATACAGAAGGCAAATAATTTCTCCAAAACTAAATATATAAGTGTTGATATTAGTTGGCGGGGTCTATTGGTGTATTTGTAATACCTTTTAAGACATTTTCTTGACCAGAAATCAAAGACTTTACTTATGCCAAAAACATTTATTATGGAAAATGGTTGAAAAATGAATCTGTGCCTTCATTTCCCTAAAATATAGACTTAGCTTTAATTTGACACCCAATTTGATATGCTCCTATGAACTTGACGTTGTTGCTCATGGGTCCTTTTACATGGAAATGACAATAGGCACACACAGTCTGTATCCATCAACTCTAAAAGCAGCTGTTAATGAGTGCTAAGGGAAAGGAACACACACAGGAACACACACACACCTGCCCGGCACACACTGATTGACTGGTTACATGATGATGATGATGCAGACCAGCTCACACAGACAACAACAGCATAAGAAGCAACAGTGTTAACCGTTTCCAAGACTGTGTACTTCAGTATGAGGCTGCAGCGCACACCCAGGAAACTTAAACATTCTGAGCTTTAGTGACTGCCTCTGATGTTGGCGAGACCAACACAGCAACACCACACACACCACATTTTACTACAGCTACTATTAATACCCTAGGTGTGCTCTTTTGAATACCTCTATAAAGCAGGTGTGTTGGTGTTTGGCCCTGCAACACAGACCCCAACAACAGCTGGGGGCTGTGGGGAGAGAGAGACCACATGGGGATATGAGTGTCCATGTGCAGTAACAAACACTGAGAGGGAGAGCACACAGTCTGCAGAAACAAACACTGAGTGGGAGAGCACACAGTCTGCAGAAACAAATACTGAGTGGGAGAGCACAGTCTGCAGAAACAAACACTGAGTGGGAGAGCACACAGTCTGCAGAAACAGATACTGAGTGGGAGAGCACACAGTCTGCAGTAACAAACACTGAGTGGGAGAGCACACAGTCTGCAGAAACAGATACTGAGTGGGAGAGCACACAGTCTGCAGAAACAGATACTGAGTGGGAGAGCACACAGTCTGCAGTAACAAACACTGAGTGGGAGAGCAGTCTGCAGAAACAGATACTGAGTGGGAGAGCACACAGTCTGCAGAAACAGATACTGAGTGGGAGAGCACACAGTCTGCAGAAACAGATACTGAGTGGGAGAGCACACAGTCTGCAGAAACAGATACTGCCCATTTCAATGTATGTGATGCTTGGCTCTACAGTGCTACCATTTTGGTTGCATATGCTCCAAAACATTTTGCTGTGCTACCTGGAAAAAAAATGTGGAAGCACTCTTGCTCCTAGGAGAAAGAATCACGCCAATAATCATTTGTCGAACGATTACTTCGCTATACTGCAGCCTCTGAGTGCCATAAAAAATGCTTGAACCATTACTGCAAGGAAAACAGTTTGTTAACAGTTTATATAAAACTGTTCAAATGTTATAACACAGATTACAGTTTTTTTTCTTGCTATCGCATATAGGTGGGACCGCATTTTAACTTTCAGAAATGTTGCAGACCGTTCACGAGCCGCTTACCTTGTTCAGTCATGTTACAGTATTAGCTAGCTAGCAACCTGATAACCACAGATAAATGTTATCATAACCTGGATTGGTCATCTCAACATCATACCTTCAAAATGTTAGATAGTAAACTAGACAAGCAGTCATTATTATGAATCACGTCGACAATCTACTGGCAAATCCTTTTCAATCCAAGTCATATGAAGAGAAATTATAGATAAAGCGTATCGGTGCTCATCGGCCATGAACATTACACAACATGTCGGAAATCGCTAATTCAGCAATGAGTGGTTTGGAAGGAATGCGTGGACAATTGTTAACGTCGCAAACAATCACTATTTTGCTTCCCCTACCTCCTATTCGGTGGAGAGGGTGTGTGATCCAAGTCTGGGTTTAAGAATTTAAAACATCTGTCTGATAGGGTCTCTTTTCCAAGCTTAAAATGATAAACATTCACACGCAACACCATGGATCAGAAAAGGTTGAATACATTGGCCATGTTGTCAAACCAGTATGACTTCTGCTGTGTTCAAAACAACTGGAAACTCAGAAATCTCAGACTTCAGTGCGTTCAAAGACAACTGGGTTCTGACTGGAAAAATGTGTATTGAACACAGTGCGTAAACAGTGAGGTCTCGGGAATTGTACCACTTTAGAATAGCCTATCTATAGGTCAGGGATGGGAATATTTGAACGGTTCTGGGCCACAAAAAAAATCTGAATTCATCATTGAGGGGCCGCAGTGGATTACGGGTCTGCGTACCCATCCATCCATCCATCCATACCCAAACATGAAGTCAGAGCCGGTCCGGCCTTTTGGGGGCCCTAGGCTACATTTTGTTGAGTGCCCTGCCCGCTCTCTCCTTGCAAGCAAAACATTTTAGTGGCGCCCCTCTTGAAAGCAAGCGGAGAGAATTGATCCGTGGCCTACAAAAACACCAATTGCACATCCCTGCTATAGGTAAACTGATAGGGCTTTCTGAATATTCAAGTAAGCCTATGCAGACTAATTGACGTCTTACACATTTTTCCAAGGATCATATTCGTTTTTTGTTGTACTTGTTTAACCCTTATTTTACCAGGTAAGTTGACTGAACACATTCTCATTTACTGCAATGACCTGGGGAATAGATACAGGGGAGAGGAGGGGGGATGAATGAGCCAATTGAAAGCTGGGGATGATTCGGTGGCCCTGATGGTATGAGTGCCAGGTTGTGAATTTAGCCTCAATGAATAGTAATTTAGTCTGCCAGCTACATCGGATCATTAAAAAATGATGTTTTCCTACATTTATTCTACTATCTAAAGGCAAAACCAGGATGCACTGGTCTTACATCAGTCTACACAGTGGGAATTAAAGCATGTCATTTCCCCCAATCCAATATACCATTTGCAAATGTAAAATGTTTTGCAATTACAGGCTACACTACCTAGCTAGTACTGATTTAATAGGGTACACATAATTTTAAAAAATGTAATCAAAATGTATTTGTCACAAGCGCCAAATACAACAGGTTACAGTGAAATGCTTACTTACGAGCCCTGACCCAACAATGCAGTTAAGAAAAATTAGTGTTAAGAAAGTATTTACTAAATTAAACTGTAATAACAGCGAGGCTATATACAGGGGTACCGGTACAGAGTCAGTGTGTGGGGGCACACAGTCGAGGTAATTGAGGTAATATGTACATGTAGGTAGAGGTAAAGTTACTATGCATAGATAATAAACAGAAAGTAGCAGCAGGTGGGGGGTAGCAATTTAATTAGTTGTTCAGGAGTCTTATGGCTTGTGGATAGAAGCTGTTAAAAAGCCTTTTGGACCTAGACTTGGCGATCCGGTACTGCTTGCCGTGCGGTAGCAGAGAGAACAGTCTATGACTAGGGTGGCTGGAGTCTTTGGTCATTTTTAGGGCTTTCCTCTGACACCGCCTGGTATAGAGGTCCTGGATGGCAGGAAGCTTGATGATGTACTGGGACTTATGCACTACCCCCTGTAGTGCCTTGCTGTCAGAGGCCAAGCAGTTGCCGTACCATTTATGATTCTAGTTATTGATTATAGGTTTAGTGTCAATCTGTTCAAGTGTCAGTCATCTATTCAGCATTAGATAAAGTGGACAGACAAACCTGTAATAAAGTGCACAGACAAACCTGTGGAGACGAATCTATTAAAAAACAGTTAAGTAACATTAGACCTAAAGATAAATTCTGACATCAAATTAATAGCTGCTATTATGTATCCTTTCTATTGTAGGCAACACTTTGCCCCCTTCCGTCGTAGGCTACTAAATTCTACACATCTTCCATTCACCAGCATGTCAAATTATACGTTTTGTTAGGCTCCAAAATGTCGTAAGAGATGATGCAATCGCCGCATTTTACACTGAGGAGGTTCGTTTATCTGGCCCGGGTTACCCTAGTGGGAGGAGTTTATCTCGGGTTAAAAGTGATTGCATTCGTTTTGGAACAGGGATGCGTCCCGGTCGTGAGCCAGGTGTTCCGCTCTGGCGGATAGCGAAGACGCCTAAAAACAAAAGTGACGTAATTAATTGTTATACAAGCAAAAGTGCCTTCCCAATGAAAACTAGTTTGAAGAGACAACATTTATTTCATGGAAAAGAGATGTTTGTTTCTGGAAGATGCACCATCTACCTTGTTGACAACATGACCAATCCGCGCAGATTACCATTTGATATGAGAAAGGCGCTCCTCCCTATCTTGACGGGACATTGCCCGGTTCATCCCAAACCAGCGTAATAGGACTCCACCATTGTTCCCGTTGGCTACAGTAGGCTACTTTGGCGCGACTGATGATGCTACTGTAAATGGTATTTCATCATGCTTGTTCATGTCACTCAGTTGTTTCAGATGGTCAAGTCACTCTACATGACACCACACAATCAACAAACCCTATAACATAACACTGTAATAGATTGGAAAGAGACAGAGCGCTATGATGTTCAAGCGCCACACGTGAGGAATGGTGGAGTGTTCTGAATCAGTCAAAACAATTCTCAAAAATAAAAATTCTAGGGTTATTAATATCGTTCTTTGGTAGTAACATTGATGTTCACTCACCTTTGAGTTAATTAAGGAAGCTAGTGGTGATGTACCGATATGTGATCCAATTTCAAAGGTCTTTCGTAGAATGCGACTATTTTAGCATTGCCAGCAGCCCAAGAGTGACAACGGTCCAATCTGATTCGAGTGTATTTGTTTGGTGTGTGCGTTGATTGGCTACCGTGGGGGCTTTTGTCGGTCTTGCTCTTCCAATCAGAGTTTACACATTTGTCGGGCCTTTGCGCACATAAGACGCAAGATAGATCTACCAGAGATTTTAGAAAAGGAGGAGATAAGAATCCATTGGTAAATAGATGGCGAAACGTCTCGTGCTCCGCTCAGCAGACTGTAGACCAATCGTGTTACCGTTGTCATCCTGCGTAACTCAGTTGCTAAGGGAATCGTCACGTAATCGTTTCTTAAAAGGTATGATGCCTTGTTCAGGGGAGATATGGCCTATTTCAGTCATGGATCAAATCATTCTGCTGGTGTTTTGACACTTATTCACAAGTTTAAAGGTGACATTCTAGATTCCACATCTTCACAAGACGGGAGATGGGTCATAGTAACTGTTAAACTTGACAATGCTATTTTCATCATCTGTAATGTATATGGACATAACTCACATGCTCCTAATAAGACCCTTTTTACCCAATGTACCAGGAAAGTACAGGACTTAAGCAACAAATACTCAAAGGCTTTTCTAATTATTTCAGAGGATTTTAATGAAACACCTGATGCATCTGCTGATCGTTTTCTAGAATGAGTCGAAACCCTCAAAATAGTAACATTATCATTACATTATGCAAGGATCTCTGTGTTGAGGATGCCTGGCATTATTTCAATCCGGATGCTAAGGGTTATACCTGGACCAACAAAACTATGTCACGTACATCTAGAATAGATTTATTCCTAATTTCCCCTTTTTTGTTACAATTTGTTATAGATGTAGATCATCAGTTGGCTCCCTTTTCTGATCATCACTTGATTTCCCTGAATTTACAAGCTACTAAAAAAATGAAAGGTATTTGAGGATACTGGGAATTAAACAACACACTTCTTAAAGATACTACTCTCATTGAAAACATCAAATCATTAGCTAAAGATATTTTTGCAAGAAAAGACTTGGGTCATGGAAGTAGATGGGAATTTTTCAAATATAAAGTCAGAGTGGTAGCCATTAAACGCACCAAAGAGCTGATGCAATTAAAGAAAATTAGAGAAAAGGAGATGATGAGCAAGCGTGACAGTTTTCTAAAGAAAGATAATCTATCTGAAGAAGAGGAGTCTGTGTTCAAGTCTTTACAACTAGAATTAGAACAGCATTACACTGATCTGGCAATGGGTGCCGTTGTAAGTTCAAGAGTTAAATGGATTGAAGAGTGGAAAAGAAACACTAGTTACTTTTTTTGCGCTTGAAAAGAGAAACTACAAAAGAAAATATATAACTGCACTCAAAATGAATGATGTTTTATGCAAAGATCCCATTACAATATTATCATTTGTCAATTCCTTTTATGAAAACCTTTACAGCTCTCAATTTCAGGAAGATGGTTGTGAAAGCTACATTTGCCACATTCAGAATTATGTCCCTGTAATTAAGGATAATTTCCACTCAGTTTGCGATTCACCTGTGTCAATTGAAGAAATTAGAGAGGCTCTGAATTCAATGAAAAAAGGGAAATCACCTGGCCCTGATGGGCTGTCAGTTGAATTCTATAGACAGTTTTGGGAGTTACTAGAAGACCCGATTTTCAATATGTTTCAAGATTGCATTAAAAATTGGGAAATGGTCTCCACTATGAATTAGGGCCCTATTTCATTGATTCTGAAGCCCGATAAAGACCCTTCTCTCATTGACAATTGGAGACCAATTACTTTATTAAATATTGATTACAAATTGAATGCTCTGGTTTATGCCAAAAGATTAAAGAAATGAAGAGATACCATTTTAAATGAGACTCAAACAGGATTAATGAAGGGCCGTCACATAAGCTCTAACATTCGTTTAGTCTTGGACCTTGGACTTCTGTAAAGCCTTTGACACAATTCAACATGGATTTGTCTTTTATTAGAGTAATTCGCATGTTTTACAAAGATATAAATAGTTCTGTGCTACTAAACCTTAATACTTCCAAAAGATTCGGTATCAACAGAAGTGTACGACAGGGATGCCCAATTTCGCCATTTTTATTAATTTTGGTTGTGGAACTTCTATCTCTAGATATTTTGAATAATGCAAATTTGTATGGCTTAACCATTTTTAACAAAGAAATCAAAATCTCCCAACTGGCTGATGATACTACTCTTTTCTTAAGAGACAAAGACCAGGTTACCCATGCCCTTAATGCTATAGCTGCATTTTCTATTGCATCAGGATTAATGCTGAATGTTTCTAAATGTGAAATCGTATGTTTATTTGACTCTGATGATAAAGACATAGAAAATATTCCTGTAAAGGACTGTGTTAAATATTTAGGAATACATCTGTCAAAAAACCACTTAGTCAGACAACATTTGCATTTCTCTCCTAAAATAAAGAGAACTAAAAATATATTTAATAATTGGCTACAAAGAGATCTTTCTATACTTAGGAGAGTACTTCTGTCCAAGGCAGAGGGACTGTCTCGTTTTGTGCACCCCTCATTATTGTTATATGTAAATCCTGCTACTTGTAAAGAGATCAATAAGACCTTTCTTGACTTCATCTGGAAGAATAAGTCTCACAAACTAAAAAAATCTGTCCTTTCTAACAAAAGAGCTGAAGGCCGTCGAGAAGTGTTGGATTTTGTTGGCATAAATAACACTTTCAAGATAAAATGGTTGAAAAAATGTTTGATCAATACTGATTCAATATGGTATTTCATTCCAAATAATATGTTTAATAAATCTTCAATTTTTACTGAAATGTAATTATATTCCTGAAAGATGACCTGCTAAATTGGCTAGGTTCCACCAACAAGCTTTAATGGCCTGGAAAATATGTTTCCGGCACAATTTTCCCCCACATAAAGCTCTTTTGTGGAATGATTCAGACATAACTGTAAGGAATAAGTCATTGTTCTACCCCAGCTGGCATGAGGGGAATATTGACTTTGTTCTTGATATTTTTAACAACAAGGGTCATATTCTCACATATGAACAATTTATAACATTTCCAAAACCTTTCACAGAGTTTATTTCTGTGATCAACGCCGTTCCCAGTGGTCTAACTACACTTATGAAAACTCATCTCAAGTTTGGGACTGATCACAAAGTTATCCAGAACTCAGATTGGAAGGCATGGGCTTACTTGAGAGATCTTGTTGTAATTTTATTTGTATTTATTTTATTTCACCTTTATTTAACCAGGTAGGCAAGTTGAGAACAAGTTCTCATTTACAATTGCGACCTGGCCAGGATAAAGCAAAGCAGTTTGACACATACAACGACACAGAGTTACACATGGAGTAAAACAAACATACAGTCAATTATACAGTATAAACAAGTCTATATACGATGTGAGCAAATGAGGTGAGATAAGGGAGGTAAAGGCAAAAAAAGGCCATGGTGGCAAAGTAAATACAATATAGCAAGTAAAACACTGGAATGGTAGATTTGCAATGGAAGAATGTGCAAAGTAGAAATAAAAATAATGGGGTGCAAAGGAGCAAAATAAATAAATTAATTAAATACAGTAGGGAAAGAGGTAGTTGTTTGGGCTAAAATATAGGTGGGCTATGTAAAGGTGCAGTAATCTGTGAGCTGCTCTGACAGTTGGTGCTTAAAGCTAGTGAGGGAGATAAGTGTTTCCAGTTTCAGTGCTTTTTGTAGTTCGTTCCAGTCATTGGCAGCAGAGAACTGGAAGGAGAGGCGGCCAAAGAAAGAATTGGTTTTGGGGGTGACTAGAGAGATATACCTGCTGGAGGGTGTGCTACAGGTGGGAGATGCTATGGTGACCAGCGAGCTGAGATAAGGGGGGACTTTACCTAGCAGGGTCTTGTAGATGACATGGAGCCAGTGGGTTTGGCGACGTGTATGAAGTGAGGGCCAGCCATCGAGAGCGTACAGGTCGCAATGGTGGGTAGTATATGGGGCTTTGGTGACAAAACGGTTTGCACTGTGATAGACTGCATCCAATTTGTTGAGTAGGGTATTGGAGGCTATTTTGTAAATGACATCGCCAAAGTTGAGGATTGGTAGGATGGTCAGTTTTACAAGGGTATGTTTGGCAGCATGAGTGAAGGATGCTTTGTTGCTAAATAGGAAGCCAATTCTAGATTTAACTTTGGATTGGAGATATTTGATATGGGTCTGGAAGGAGAGTTTACAGTCTAACCAGACACCTAAGTATATGTAGTTGTCCACATATTCTAAATCAGAGCCGTCCAGAGTAGTGATGTTGGACAGGCGGGCAGGTGCGGGTAGCGATCGGTTGAAGAGCATGCATTTAGTTTTACTTGTATTTAAGAGCAATTGGAGGCCACGGAAGGAGAGTTGTATGGCATTGAAGCTTGCCTGGAGGGTTGTTAACACAGTGTCCAAAGAAGGGCCAGAAGTATACAGAATGGTGTCGTCTGCGTAGAGGTGGATCAGAGACTCACCAGCAGCAAGAGCGACCTCATTGATGTATACAGAGAAGAGAGTCGGTCCAAGAATTGAACCCTGTGGCACCCCCATAGAGACTGCCAGAGGTCCGGACAGCAGACCCTCCAATTTGACACACTGAACTCTATCAGAGAAGTAGTTGGTGAACCAGGCGAGGCAATCATTTGAGAAACCAAGGCTGTCGAGTCTGCCGATGAGGACGTGGTGATTGACAGAGTCGAAAGCCTTGGCCAGATCAATGAACACGGCTGCACAGTAATGTTTCTTATCGATGGCGGTTAAGATATCGTTTAGGACCTTGAGCGTGGCTGAGGTGCACCCATGACCAGCTCTGAAACCAGATTGCATAGCAGAGAAGGTATGGTGAGATTCTAATCTGTTTGTTGAATTGGCTTTCGAAGACCTTAGAAAGGCATGGTAGGATAGATATAAGTCTGTAGCAGTTTGGGTAATAAATATAATATAATAAATAAGATAAATTCTTCATTCACAAAACCAACTTACACCGAGATGAAAGTTTTTCTGGAACATGCTTATTCCTGAAATTGTCTGGAAAAATGCATGGTTAATGCCTTACAAATACTGTATACCAAACAAAGTTAAGGAAGTGTAATTCAAAATGTTACATAAGATATATCCATGTAATTCTATGGCTATTGATGATATCTGCGTTTTCTGTGAAGAAGGTGAGAATCTGTCTCACTTGTTCTTAGAATGTAAATTTGTGTCAGAATTTTGGAAAAACCTTGCAAAATACTTATTTACCATTATGAACACTGCCTATGTTTTTGACATGAAAGATATAATATGTTACTATTGCAATGATAACAAGACCACTGAAATTATTGTTATTTTTATTTATTCTTGTTGCCAAATACTTCATACACAAACAAAAATTCTATACCAAAATTATACATTTTTTCTGATTGAATTTAATTATCTTATTAAAACATTAACCCTAGTGAATAACAACAAGAATAACATCTTCCTGAATCATTATAATAAGATATTTTCAGAGTGAATACAATTGCACTAAAATGGATTATTTTTGTATTATTTTATTTTATATTTTTTGTATGGTTGAGTATTTTCTTGTTAATACCTGTGTTTTGTTTTGCTAGACACGTTTGATGTAGCAATGTAAGTTGATTTTTGTATTATGGATAAAAAAAACATTAACAAAAACATTTAAAAGAAAAAAAAGTTGCCTTGTTCACATCTACTCGGAAATCTTTGACTTCCAACTTCAGTGCATTCAAATCAACTGTGAACTCGTGGAAAAACTATCCCCAACTGGGAAAATCATTTTAAACGGTCATACAGAATTTGACTTTGTTTTTTTTTCAGAATTCCCAGATGTCCCAGATGTGTAGGCGGTCATTGTAAATTAGAATTTGTTCTTAACTGACTTGCCTAGTTAAATAAAGGTTATATTAAAATAATAATAATTAAAGGCACCGTGAGTTGAGAAACCTGCCTATTATTTTCCTCTTAAGTATTTATGTCACGATTTCAAAGCTATATCATATTACAGAGAACATGTTAATTATATGACATCTCTGGAAAATATTTGTAACGTTTTAGCTTTACGTTATTCATGTTAATGTTGAGATTTCAAGCTAGTGCCCAATTGACTCCCATTCACTCCTTCCAATGGAGTTTCTGATGAAACAAAAATAGAACTATTTGGCCATAACGACCATCGTTATGTTTGGAGGAGCCGAAGAACACCATCCCAACCGTGAAGCACGGGGGTGGCAGCATCATGTTGTGGGGGTGCTGTGCTGCAGGAGGGACTGGTGCACTTCACAAAATAGATGGCGTCATGAGGAAGGAAAATTATGTGGCTATATTGAAGCAACATCTCAAGACATCAGTCAGGAAGTTAAAGCTTGGTCGCAAATGGGTCTTCCAAATGGACAATGACCCCAAGCAAACTTCCAAAGTTGTGGCAAAATGGCTTAAGGACAACAAAGTCAAGGTATTGGAGTGGCCATCACAAAGCCCTGACCTCAACCCTATAGAACATTTGTGGGCAGAACTGAAAAAGTGTGTGCGAGCAAGGAGCCTTACAAACCTGACTCAGTTACACCAGCTCTGTCAGGAGGAATGGGCCAAAATTCACGCAACTTATTGTGGGAAGCTTGTGGAAGGCTACCTGAAACGTTTGAGCCAAGTTAAACAATTGAAAGGCAATGCTACCAAATACTAATTGAGTGTATGTAAACTTCTGGTCCCCTGGGAATGTGATGAAAGAAATAAAGGCTTAAATAAATCATTTTCTCTCCTATTATTCTGACATTTCACATTCTTAAAATAAAGTGGTGATCTGGTAACTGACCTAAAACAGGGTTTTTACTCTGATTTAAAAAATCTAATCAAATCAAATGTTATTTGTCACATACACATGGTTAGCAGATGTTAATGCGAGTGTAGCGAAATGTTTGTGCTTCTAGTTCCGACAATGCAGTAATATACAACGAGTAATCTAACCTAACAATTTCACAACAACTACCTTATACACACAAGTGTAAAGGGATAAAGAATATGTACATAAAAAAATACTTGAATGAGTGATGGTATAGAACGGCATAGGCAAGATGCAGTAAATGGTATAGAGTATAGTATATACATATGAGATGAGTAATGTAGGCTATGTAAACATTATATGAAGTGGCATTGTTTAAAGTGGCTAGTGATACATTTATTACATCCACTTTTCCATTTATCCATTATTAAAGTGGCTGGAGCTGAGTCAGTAAGTTGGCAGCAGCCACTCAATGTTAGTGATGGCTGTTTAACAGTCTGATGGCCTTGAATTAGAAGCTGTTTTTCAGTCTCTCGGTCCCTGCTTTGATGCACCTGTACTGACCTCACCTTCTGGATGATAGCGGGGTGAACAGGCAGTGGCTCGGGTGGTTGTTGTCCTTAATGATCTTTTTTTTCCTGGGTGGTGTAGGTGTCCTGGAGGGCAGGTAGTTTGCCCCCAGTGATGCGTTGTGCAGACCTCACTACCCTCTGGAGAGCCTTACGGTTATGGGCGGAGCAGTTGCAGTACCAGGCGGTGATACAGCCCGACAGGATGCTCTCGATTGTGCATCTGTAAAAGTTTGTGAGTGTTTTTGGTGACAAGCCAAATTTCTTCAGCCTCCTGCGGTTGAAGAGGCGTTGCTGCGCCATCTTCACCACACTGTCTGTGGTGGTCGTGGAGGTACTTAAAACTTTCTACCCTCTCCACTACTGTCCCATCGATGTGGATAGGGGGGTGCTTCCTCTGCTGTTTCCTGAAGTCCACGATCATCTCCTTTGTTTTGTTGACGTTGAGTGTGAGGTTGTTTTCCTGACACCACACATTTCGTTGTTGTTGATAATCAAGCCTATCACTGTAGTCTCGTCTGCAAACTTGATGATTGAGTTGGAGGCGTGCATGGCCACGCAGTCGTGGGTAAACAGGGAGTACAGGAGAGGCCTGAGAATGAACCCTTGTGGGGACCCAGTGTTGAGGATCAGCGGGGTGGAGATGTTGTTACCTACCCTCACCACCTAGGGGCGGCCCGTCAGGAAGTCCAGGACCCAGTTGCACAGGGCGGGGTCGAGACCCAGGGTCTTGAGCTTGATGACGAGTTTGAAGGGTACTATGGTGTTAAATGCTGAGGAATTGTGAAAAACTGAGTTTATATGTATTTGGCTTAGGTGTATGTAAACTTCCAACTTCAACTGTATATCTGTACACTCCTAACAATTTAATAATTACAAAACTTCTATTCGATCAAATAAACATCACATAGCAAATAAGCCATTTATTTTTTTGTTGACCAAATTCGACTCTCTCATTGGTCGCCATACAAAAACTCCTTGATTGGGGGGCGAAACAACTAAAAGCCTATCATCCTCTTCCTCTCTGCCTTTAATCTGTTATCTTCCTCAAACTAAGGGGTTGTTCAATCAAATTTTACATCAGCAGATGTCACAAAGTGCTTATACAGAAACACAATCTTTGTAAGAGGCAGGGAATCTGACTTGTGGCTCAGTCATTTCATTCAGGACAAGTGGAGTTAGCTGTGCCCTAGAGCAGATTAGTTCTGAAGGATTCGTGACCATAGAAATTTACTTGACTAAAAGGTGAGCCACTTTCGTGTGACCAGAGATGAACTCAGAGTTGGCCCAAAGTTACCTCGCTGACTCCTCAATGGATTTTGGCCGACATGATGCTAATTTCTCATTGTACATTATGCTAATTTCTCATTGATTAAAAGTTTGATCTTAGTACAGTTTTCTGTTCCCAAAACTAAAACTTGTTACAAACAGAGTGGACTAAGTTTTGTAGATTTTACCCTTTGCCAAAGTTTTAAAAGGAGTGCAAGGTTGAATTGATTCATTGCAGAAGCGCATTTCACAGAGTAGGAGTTCCCTAACTGAAATATGTTCTGCCCACTATGACTCATTTGTTCCTTTTGGAAACAAAAAGCTGTGGTCTATTTTGGGTTAGTTATAAAAGTCTTTGGTTAAGCTCTCCTTTTTTCTAGATCCAGCCAATGACTTATACAAGATGACTAAAAGGGGCACCTTGTTGAAACCACTGTGCATTCATCTTGGCACTCCCCCACCGTTAGAATTTTTTGGAAGCTATAGAAATTCATTTATCTACATTTGTTTTTGCCACATTTATTCTATTACAGACACCTTAATGCATACTTTAAATTATATTATGTGAGCTAAACATACAAATACTTTTTTTTAAATCCATAAAAAATATTTCTTTAAAGTATACTTGTTAGGGATTACTAATGTTACTGTCCCAACTACAATTAAAAAATATTTAAATACATGTAGTTTTGTCCTTAACATTTAATTGAAATACTGTCCAATTCCATTAGTTCCTATGGAGGACTGCTCCATAGAGAATGATAGAGGCCTCTAGTGGCCAAAAATCAGTTTTAGCATGGGCAGCGCCATTGAGGGCTTCCACCATGCTTACTCCATTTTAAAGTAGTCAACTGGGTGGAGATCCCTATGGGTTGTAGCCTCAACGCTGATGCCTTTGCTGTCACAGACGCTATAATGCACTGGTCACCAACCTTTTCTGAGTCAAGATCAACTTCTGAGTTAAAATGCAAGCCGAGATCTACTGCTCACATTTATTTTAAACATTACTTAAAAAATGTAAGCCTATACAACATGAACCAATTAAAAACAGTTCTGTAGCAATGAGGTTTGTGCAGTAGGCTATAGGCCCAATACATTATCACTGCATATTGGCTATGCTTATATTGCCCTGCCAATGTTGTTCTTCTCAGACTATTTTGAAACTATTCACACACGTTGACTTTTTCCTAAATGTTCTGTGTTACAGTTTGAATTTAGATTGTGTGTCACTGGCCTACACACAATACCCCATAATGTCAAAGTGGAATTATGTTTTTAGAATTTTTTACAAATTATTTAAACATGAAAAGCCGAAATGTCTTGAGTCAATAAGCATTCAACTCCTTTGCTATGGCAAGCTTAAATATGTTCAGGAGTCAAAATGGGCTTAACAAGGCACATAAAAAGTTGCTTGGACTCACTCTGTGTGCAATAACAGTAGTTAACATGATTTTTGAATGACTGCCTCATCTTTGTATCCAAAACATGCAATTATCTGTAAGGTCCCTCAGTCGAGCAGTGAATTTCAAACACAGATTCAACCACAAAGACCAATAAGATTGTCCAATGCCTCACAAAGAAGGGCACCTAGATGGGTCAAAATGTGAAAAGCAGATATTGAATATTCCTTTGAGCATGGTGAAGTTATTAATTACATATTGGATGGTGTATAAATATGGTGTATAAATACAGCCAGTCAATACAGAGATACGCACCAATTTCAAATGAGGTTTTTGGACATAAAGATGAACTTTATCGAACAAAACACACATTTATTGTCTAACATGGAGTCCTGGGAGTGCCATCTGGTGAAGATCATCAAAGGTTAGTGATTCATGTTAAAGCTATTTCTGTCTTTGGTGACACCTCTCCTTCTTTGGAAAATGGCTGTGTGGTTTTCTGTGGCAAGGCGCTGACCTAACATAATCGCAAGGTGTGCTTTTGCCGTAAAGCCTTTTTGAAATCAGACACTGTGGCTGGATTAACAAGAAGTTTATCTTTAAAATGGTGTGTAATACTTGTATGTTTGAGGAATTTTAATTATGACATTTATGTTGTTTGAATTTGGCGCCCTGCAATTTCACTGGCTGTTGGCGAGTGTCCCACATATCCCAGAGAAGTTAACAGTCTGATCGCCTTGAGATAGAAGATATTTTTTAGTCTCTCGGTCCAAGCTTTGATGCACCTGTACTGACCTCGACTTTTGGATGGTAGTGGGGTGAACAGGGTGTTTGTTGTCCTTGATGATCTTTTTGGCCTTCCTGTGACATCGGGAAGCTCTCAATTGTGTATCTTTAAAAGTTTGTGAGGGTTTTAGGTGTCAAGAAAAATATCTTCAGCCTCCTGAGGTTTAAGAGGCACTGTTGCGCCATCTTCACCACACTGTCTGTCTGTGTGGATGGACCATTTCAGTTTGTCCATGATGTGTACGCCGAGGAACTTAAAACTTTCCACCTTCTTCCTGCTGTCCCGTCAATGTGGATAGGGGGGTGCTCCGTCTGCTGTTTCCTGAAGTCCACAATCATCTCCTTTGTTTTGTTGACGTTGAGTGTGAGGTTGTTTTCCTGACACCACACTCCGAGGGCCCTCCTCCCTGTAGGCCGTCTCGTAGTTGTTGGTGATCAAGCCCACTGCTGTTGTGTCGTCTGCAAACTTGATGATTGACTTGGAGGCGTGCATGGCCACGCAGTCATGGGTGAACAGGGAGGACAGGAGGGAGCTGAGCACGCACCCTTGCGGGGCCCCAGTGTTGAGGATCAGCGAAGTGGAGATGTTGTTTCCTACCTTCACCACCTGGGAGCGGCCCGACAAGAAGTCCAGGACCCAATTGCACAGGGTGGGGTTGAGACCCAGAGACTCAAGCTTCATGATGAGCTTGGAGGGTACTATGGTGTTAAATGCTGAGCTGTAGTCAATGAACAGCATTCCTCTTGTCCAGATGGTATAGGGCAGTGTGCAGTGTGATGGCGATTGCATCGTCTGTGGACTTATTGGGGCGGTATGCAAATTTCAGTGCGTCTAGGGTGACAGGTAATGTGGTGGTGTTATGATCCTTGATTTGTCTCTCAAAGCACTTCATGATGACAGAAGTGAGTGCTATAGTCATTTAGTTCAGTTAGCTTTGCCTTCTTGGGTACAAGAACACTGGTGGCCATTTTAAGCATGTGGGGACAGCAGACTGGGATAGGTAGAGATTGAATATGTCCTTAAACACTCCAGTCAGCTGGTTTGGACATGCTCTGAGGACGCGGCTAGGGATAACAGCCTTGCGAGGGTTGACACATTTAAATGTCTTACTCACGTCGGCCACGGAGAAGGAGAGCCCACAGTCCTTGGTAGCGGTGGCACTGTATTATCCTCAAAGCGGGCAAAGTTGGTGTTTAGTTAATCTGGAAGCAAGATGTCCGTGACATGGCTGGTTTTCTTTTTGAAGTCCGTATTTGTCTGTAGACCCTGCCACATACGTCTCGTGTCTGAGCCGTTGAATTGCGACTCCACTTTGTCCCAATACTGACATTTGGCTTGATTGCGTTGAAGGCAATGGAGCTCCGCCGGGTCTTTTTAAATTTGGCACAGGGGGAGGCTACTGAGTGATAGTGAAAGGGGAAGATACAGTATGTTGTGTTGGCTTTTTTCACCCGATTTGCCCAACTCATCACCTCTAAAATGTAAATGAAAGACTATAAAGAGTGAATATAATGTCTCATTACATACATATTAGAAGGTTTGTGTCAAATTTGAATAGGGGTTTTAGGGAGGCGCTAAAGTTATCTTCACAAGTAAATTGCGGCTGTCACGGGTTTTGAGAGTCATGATGGCTCGCAGTGATGACACAAAAAACAGTAACGATTGATTGAATTAACTATTGATGAACTCAAAAGTAATTAACTTTACACTCACCAGTGATCATTTCTTGATAAATAAATAGCGTTAAATATACAAGTTACACAAAGTAGGGAACTTTATTTTCAGAGGGGATGGATGTGATTCTGTTCAAAGAGAGAGATGAAGGAATATAATGTTACTTTATATAATGTTAACGTCTATACATATTGTTGAAAGTTTATCTAGCTTCTATAAACTAAAATTGTCATTTTAAAGTAAGTTACGTTTACAACGCTTGTGTGATAACCTTGTCTGGTGGTAGCTGGCTAGCTAACTTGTCTCGTGTTGCTATGACAACAAATGCATAGCTAGAGAAGTCAACTATCACAATCACCACTGAATTATTTTCAGTTCTCCATGTTTGTGCTATGTTAAGGCTGAATCATTCAGCCAATTGAGCATTTCTTGCAGTTCTCATATCTCCAATGTGTCAGTTAATGCAAGATATTTAGGAAATGGAGTGAGACATTCAAGTGTATTGGGAGGATTTTAGTGATAAACACCGCTGCGGGTCTAACATTGAGTGGAGAGGGAGGACTGTTGTGTCCTAACCTGCCAGGGAGGGGAGGGATTCTTTGTTTCATTTGTTTTGATACATTTTGCAGGGTTATTGGGGTAGAATGGCAATCTGAAGGGATTTGTAATTCTACATATATCTGGTTTTATTTAGTTGGCAACTGAATAGTCATTTTATGGCTATCGTAAGTTACTTCTCTCCCCTTTTATGCATCAGCTGGTATTCACATCACCACAGATGGATCATGGCTAAATCATGACTAAATTTGTGATAATTTCCTGTAATCTGAGGGGTTATAATGAGCCAAATAAGTGAATTAAATGTCTTGATTTAAGAATAAAGTTGACATTGCTCTATTGCAAGAGACACATCGTTTATAGGGTGATGTCCGGACTTCAAAACAAATACTACAAACTGGCAGCTGCTTCCTGCTTTACATCTAAATCTAAATGGGTGCTTATTCTACATAAATGCAATCTACCCCTTACAATTGAAAAAAGTGGAAATTATAAACTGGGCAGATTTACTTACGTAGCCTAGTGGTTAGAGTGTTGGACTAGTAACCAAAAGGTTGCTGGATTGAATCCCCGAGCTGACAAGGTAAAAATCTGTCGTTCTGCCCCTGAACAAGGCAGTTAACCCACTGTTCCCCGGTAGGCTGTCATTGTAAATAAGAACTTGTTCTTAAATGACTTGCCTAGTTAAATAAAGGTTAAATAAATAAAATAAAAAACATACATATGCTCCACTCTGTATGGAAGGAAAATAGCATTTGAATCTATTCATGCTCCTCACTCATATGACAAAGATGGTCTCCCTTCTGTAACCAGAAGCCTGCTCAATTTATCAGATTATACACTTGTTATTGGAACTGACATGAATGTCATTACTGATTCTATGCTAGATACAGTGGGGCAAAAAAGTATTTAATCAGCCACCAATTGTGCAAGTTCTCTCACTTAAAAAGATGAGAGAGGCCTGTAATTTTCATCATAGGTAAAAAAAAAATGCAGAAAATCACATTGTATCTTTAATGAATTTATTTGAAAATTATGGTGGAAAATAAGTATTTGGTCAATAACAAAAGTTTATCTCAATACTTTGTTATATTCCCTTTGTTGGCAATGACAGAGGTCAAACATTTTCTGTAAGTCTTCACAAGGGTTTCACACACTGTTGCTGGTATTTTGGCCCATTCCTCCATGCAGATCTTCTTTAGAGCAGTGATGTTTTGGGGCTGTTGCTGGGCAACACAGACTTTCAACTCCCTCCAAAGATTTTCTATGGAGTTGAGATCTGGAGACTGGCTAGGCCACTCTAGGACCTTGAAATGCTTCTTATGAAGCCACTCCTTCATTGCCCGGACTGTGTGTTTGGGATCATTGTCATGCTGAAAGACCCAGCCACGTTTCATCTTCAATGCCCTTGCTGATGGAAGGAGGTTTTCACTCAAAATCTCACGATACATGGCCCCATGCATTCTTTCCTTTACACGGATCAGTCGACCTGGTCCCATTGCAGAAAAACAGCCCCAAAGCATGATGTTTCCACCCCTATGCTTCACAGTAGGTATGGTGTTCTTTGGATGCAACTCAGCATTATTTGTCCTCCAAACATGACGAGTTGAGTTTTTACCGAAAAGTTCTATTTTGGTTACATCTGACCATATGACATTCTCCCAATCTTCTTCTGAATCATCCAAATGCTCTCTAGCAAACTTCAGACGGGCCTGGACATGTACTGGCTTAAGAAGGGGGACACGTCTGGCACTGCAGGATTTGAGTCGCTGGCGGCGTAGTGTGTTACTGATGGTAGGCTTTGTTACTTTGGTCCCAGCTCTCTGCAGGTCATTCACTAGGTCCCCCCGTGTGGTTCTGGGATTTTTGCTCACTGTTCTTGTGATCATTTTGACCCCACGGGGTGAGATCTTGCGTGGAGCCCCAGATTGAGGGAGATTATCAGTGGTCTTGTATGTCTTCCATTTCCTAATAATTGCTCCCACAGTTGATTTCTTCAAACCAAGCTGCTTACCTATTGCAGATTCAGTCTTCCCAGCCTGGTGCAGGTCTACAATTTTGTTTCTGGTGTCCTTTGACAGCTCTTTGGTCTTGGCCATAGTGGAGTTTGGAGTGTGACTGTTTGAGGTTGTGGACAGGTGTATTTTATACTGATAACTAGTTCAAACAGGTGCCATTAATACAGGTAACGAGTGGAGGACAGAGGAGCCTCTTAAAGAAGAAGTTACAGATCTGTGAAAGCCAGAAATCTTGCTTGTTTGTAGTTGACCAAATACGTATTTTCCACCATAATTTGCAAATAAATTCATTAAAAATCCTACAATGTGATTTTCTGGATTTGTTTTCTTCTCATTTTGTCTGTCATAGTTGAAGTGTACCTATGATGAAAATTACAAGCCTCTCTCATCTTTTTAAGTGGGAGAACTTGCACAATTGGTGGCTGACTAAATACTTTTTTGCCCCACTGTTGATCTTGACCTTCTCATAGCTCATCACAAGTGAATGCTTCCAATACACTTAAAACCATTTTCTTTTTTCAAGATCTTAATTTTATTGACTGTTGGAGATGTTATAATCTCACAACTAATGACAGCTATTATATCCCTGGTATTTATTTTGTTTTTATTTAACTAGGCAAGTCAGATAAGAAATAAAAAACAGATTTTTACCTCGTCAGCTCGGGGATTCGATCTTGCAAACTTCCGGTTACTAGGCCAACGCTCTAACCACTAGGAGACCTGCCGCCCCATAGAAAGATCAATGACTGTCTCGAAAACTGACTATGTTTTAACATCTACTGATATTACAGGTAACATGGAATTCATAAAAACATTACCGGCCATTCTCTGTGATCATAATCCCATTCTTTGTAAATGTCCAATGTTCCCAATGAAAAAGCACTGAGAGGGAGGTTTAATGATACTTTACTACACAAGTCTGATTTCATCTTTCAGTTTAGATCCAATTTGAAATATGTTTTTGAAATAAATGACCACTCAGTGGAGGACTCAACTATGGTATGGTTAGCTGTAAAAGGTTTCATAAGAGGAAACACAACACATTTTTTCCTCTAATTGGCAGAAATTAAGACTTCAGAAGATCAGTGAATTGGAATATCATTGTAAAATGCTGGAAGGCGTTTTGAGCTAAAAAACAAGTAGACTGGAACTTAATGATCTGTTGCCACGTAGAGCAGAATTCACTATGCAGAGGGGGAAAAAATATTTTTTTTCAAGGGAGTAGGCTGAGCCACTTACTGTTGCTGCTGTTTATATCTTGAAACAAGATCAATACAGCTGATCAGATCCCATACTGAGGGACTGATATCTGATTCTGCAGAAATAAATACAACTTTTAGAGCATATTATTCAAATTTATACAGTTCCTCACATAACTTTAAAACTTCTGCTTGTCGGCAGTTCCTGGAGAACCTGACGTTGCCCAAACTTTCTCAGAAAAGAAACAGTTTTTTAGAGGAACCTGTCACTTCATCTCAACTGAAAGCAGATCTTTTAAATATGAAGAAAGATAAAGCGCCTGGTATTGATGGAATACCTCCTGAACTCATTCTCAACTTTTGGGATGACCGAGGACCAGTTATTCTTCAATCGCTTAACATTGCTATTGAAAAAGGACAATTTCACAGAGACATCAATACGCTATTATATCCCTTATCCCTAAGAAAGGAAAAGACCTCACAAATTGTGATAATTTTTGGCCAATCAGTTTAATCGGAACATAAATTAAGATGACAAAGTTCTAGCCATGTGACTAGAGAAAGTTATTAACAAGCTCATACATCCTGACCATACAGGGTTTATTGAGGTCAGCTGCTCGTCAGGCAGCTGACAACAGCTGCTTCTTTTTTTATATATATTTTTACCCCTTTTTCTCCCCAACGTTGTGATATCCAATTGTCCCATCACTGCAATTCTCATATGGACTCAGGAGAGGTGAAGGTCAAGAGCCGTGCATCCTCAGAAACGTAACTCAGCATTGTGTCAAGAAGCCACACTGCTTCTTGACACAATGCCCGCTTAACCCGGAAGCCAGCTGCACCAATGTGTCAGAGGAAACACCGTACACCTGGCGACCTTGTCAGCGTGCTTGCGCCCGGCCCGCCACAGGAGTCGCTAGAGCGTGATGAGACAAAGACATCCCGGCCAGCCAAACCCTCCCCTAACCTGGACGGCGTTGGGGCAATTGTGCGCCACCCCATGGGTCTCCTGGTCGCGGCCGGTTGCAACAGAGCCTGGACACGAACCAGACCACTGCACCACTCTGGAGGCCCCATGCCATCTGTTCATGTGGTTGCTAAGGCTTCCAATCTGGATTCCCCATGTGCTGTGTTATCATTAGATGTAGAGAAAGCTTTTGAAAGCTTAGAGTGAGAATATTTATGGGTTGTTCTTAAACATTTTGGTTTTGGGGCTAGACTTATACGTATGATTCGCAGCATGTATGTGAATCCATCTATTATATATACTGGCACTACCCAATCTAATCCATTTACCATACAACGAGGATGTAAGCAAGGTTGTCCTGACTCCCTTGTGCTATTTGCTCTCGCTCTTGAACCGCTGGCACAAAGCATACGTAAAAATTAGGCTTCGTCACATATCAAAATCAAACAAACTCAACAAGCAATTTCTCTGTATGCAGATGACATACTGCTCTACGTCGCAAATGTTCAGAAAACCCTCCAGCCAATTATGGTCTGGTTACAAGATCAACTGGTCTACATCAGGTCTACTACCTCTTAACTCAGCTATGGGAAGTGTTCAACTACCACCCATGATCCTAGTGAAGAAACAAATCACCTACTGTACCTAGGCATTACCATAACCCCCTCTATTCACACAACTTGCATGAAGAACTACTTGGAAACCTTTCAAAATATCAAAAAATACACAAAAAGACGGTCCGCTATGGCCACTTCTTTGCATGCTAGAATCTCAATGATTCAAATGATTGTCCTCTCTCGTATCAATTTGATGAGTTCCATATTACCACTGCCTCCTCCTGTAGACTATTGGTCTAAACTTGACTCTGTCATAAAGAAGTTCATTTGGGGGAGAAAGAGACTATTTATATATATTTTAAATATGCAACACTACAGAGGACAAAAGCATTAGGTGGACTTGCAGTTCCAAATATAACATTTTATCACCTAGAAACCCCAATCACCAATTAATTAATTTTTTACTTTTGCCATAGAACCTATCTAACACCTCAAAAAAGACATCACATGGGTATCAGTCCATCGCCATTACGTGTGTTCTGCACCACAGGGGACCTTGGTACCTTTCAGCATCTGGTTGAATTCTGGGGGAAAGTTAACGATGTCATCTCTGTACTTATAGATACAATTCTGCCATTAGATCCAATAGTGACGCTGCTTTGTGATGACTCTGATTTGCACTTGTCAGAACGCCAATGGAGAGTGTGGTTGGCAGAAACCACAGCTGTTTGCGGAATCCACCTCATCAGTTACAATTGCGACAATGGCTGCTCACATTTAAGGAAATTGTACTTATGGAGCTCTCCACGGCCAGGATCCACAGGGCCAAGGTGTCCACTCTAGACACATAGAAAAAGCAGGACCTTTACATCCATGAATGTGTATAAATAATTTAATACTATTTCTGAGATGTATTGTTCAGTAGATTTAGTATGTAATATAAATGTATTTGTTTTTATCTAATGATTTATTTTGCATGCTATCAGATCGCTGGTGGGGCGTGGGGTGGGGATTCAATTGAGTTTATCTATAAATGTATTGTATGAATCCTATGAATTGAAATAATAAAAACTTGATGTAAAAAATCTACAGCAAGACTTGAAAATGGCTGTCTCGCAATGATCAACAACCAACTTGACAGAGCTTTAAGAGAAGAATGTGCAAATATTGTACAATCCAGGCATGCAAAGCTCTTAGAGACTTGCCCAGAACGACTCACAGCTGTAATCGCTGCCAAAGGTGATTCTAACATTGACTCAGGGGTGTAAGTAATACTTATGTAAATAATATATTTCTTAATTTAATTTTCAATAAATGTGCAAAATTGTCAAAACATTGGTTTTTACTATTGGGTATCGTGTTTAGATCAATTTAATCAATTTTGAATTCAGGCTGTCACACAACAACCTGTGGAATATGTCAAAGGGTATGAATACTTGAAGGCACTGTATATGATCACACTGGTAATAGATCATTTGCAGCTGCAGTACTGGTTGTAGCGTGAGTGGAAGTTAGCGTTGACAGTGCTGAATGACAACTTAAACTTGAACTTACTCATGAAAACTGCAGATCTTTGATGTATTCGTTGAGTCTCTCAAGTCATGGTTTTAAAAGTTTTAAAACCTCACATTATCAGCTTTGCTGTGCGTAAAGTCTATGACGTGAGGAAACTGTAAAGACAAGGTGATCTTATCTATCTGACCAGTGGTAGACCTATAGGTGCACTTGATTTGCTCTCTGGGACTGCCAGGAAGGCAGAGTTCTACCTTCAGACACATGAAATGGTTAAAAATGGGAACACTGCCTTCCCGGCACTACTGCTGAATAATGTGCACCTTCCTCCAACAGCGCAAAACAAATATAATAAATAGGAACGCAAGGCTTTATTGTTGGGTGTTTATGCCTTGGAGACCAGTTGTGACCAATGCAATAATAGCACAGATATAAAGATGAGTCCTCTATTTATCTCTATGGACTGCTTCTACTCGGGAGTGTCAACACGTCCGACCTGTGGCTTTAACGCCTCTCAACAGCCAATGCATAGCATCAGAAATCCAGGGTTTATACAGTGCATTTGGAAACTATTCAGAGTACTTTACTTTTTCCAGATTTTGTTATTTTACTGCCCAATTCTAAAATTCATTAAATTACATTTTTCCCTCAATCTACCCACAATACCTCATAATGACAAAGTGAAAACAGGTTTATAGAAATGTTTGCAAATTTATATAAAATAAAAAACAACTGAAATATATTATTTACATAAGTATTCAGATCTTTTGTTATGAGACTCGAAATTGAGTTTAGCTGCATCCTGTTTCCATTGTTCATCCTTGAGACATGATTTGAAAAGAGGCACAGATCTTGGGGAAGGGTGCTAAAAGATTTCTGCTGCATTGAAGGTCCCGAAGAACACACTGGCAACCATCATTCTTAAATGAAGAAGTTTGGAACCACCAAGACTCTTCCGAGAGCTGGCCGCTCGGCCAAACTGAGCAGTCGGGGAAGAAGGGCCTTGGTCAGGGAGGTGACCAACAACCCGAATGATCACTCTGACAGAGCTCCAGAGTTCCTCTGTGGAGATGGGAGAACCTTCCAGAAGGACAACCATCTCTGCAGAAGGACAACCATCTCTGCAGCACTCCACCAATCAGGCCTTTTATGGTAGAGTGGCCAGACGGAAGCCACTTCTCAGTAAAAGGCACATGACAGCCTGCTTGGAGTTTGCCAAAAGGCACCTAAAGACATGAGAAACAAGATTCTCTGGTCTGATGAAACCAAGATTGAACTCTTTGGCCTGAATGCCAAGTGCCATGTCTGGAGGAAACCTGGCACCATCCCTACGTGAAGCATAGTGGTGGCAGCATCATGCTGTGGGGATGTTTTTCAGTGGCAGGGACTGGGAGACTAGTCAGGATTGAGTGAAAGATGAACAGAGCAAAGTACAGAGAGATCCTTGAGTACTCAGGACCTCAGAATGGGGTGAAGGTTCACCTTCTAACAGGACAACAACCCTAAGCACACAGCAAAGACAACGCAGGAGTGGCTTCGGGACAAGTCTCAATGTCCTTGAGTGGCCCAGCCAGAACCCGGACTTGAACCTGATCGAACATCTCTAGAGGGACCTGAAAATAGCTATGCAGTGGCTATGCAATGCACCCCATCCAACCTGACAGAACTTGAGAGGATCTGGAGAGAATAGGAGAAACTCCCCAAATACAGGTGTGCCAAGCTTGTAGTGTCATACCCAAGAAGACTTAGCCTGTAATCTCTGCCAAAGGTGCTTTAACAAAGTAGAGTAAATGGACTGAATCCTTATGTAAATGTGATATTTCAGTTTTTTTGCAAAAATGTCTAAAAAACCGTTTTTACTTTGTCATTATGGGGTATTGTGTGTAGATTGATTAGGTGAAAAAACAATTGAATCCATATTAGAATAAGGCTGTAACGTAACAAAATGTGGAAAAAGTAAAGGGGTCTGAATACATTCCCGAATGCACTGTATACATCATTGGAGACAGCCCACCCTGTTCCAGCTCACCCTTCCAGTCTGATCTGGGAGGCCAAGTCAAAGCACTTTTACAGTGACTTTAACAACCACTCACGACCAGATGTCGCACTTCCAACATCTCAAACAAGATCGAACATCAACGTGTGTACAATTTCCCTACAGACATACATTGTTTTTATCTCAAGATTTCTCTATTCTTCCCACTCGTGCGGTTCTTTCTAAATGGTGTGTTCCCTTTTTATGGTGCTGTAGAACACTGTGTACCGATGAGTAGGTACAGCCAGACTGACATTTCTGCATGCCGTTTAAAGAGTGATGGTACGTACAGGTTCTCAACAAGCGATAACATTTGTTTTTCCAGCACAAAAAGACAACCATTACGTAGGCCGCCTTCCTGTTATCAAACTTAACAACCATGATGTACTGGCAATTACAGTCTAGGGTTCTCTGTACAGAGGTGAAGAGACAGTGTTAAACTAATGGGATATTGTGTCATTGATAGGTGGAGTGCTTTGTAAATGATCAAGCCTGTAGTCCAACACTCACTGAACAAAGCCTTGGTTTCAGTTTGAAATCAAGTTGAGACTTTCAGACATCCACCTCATGTTCACTTTCCATGTGAAATTCTGCATCTGGGGCAGTATTCTTGTCTCTGGCACTGTGCTTCTGTCAATTCTGAATGGAAACTTACAGTACCAGTCAAGTTTGGACACACTTACTCATTCAAGGGTTTTCCTTTATTTTTACTATCTACATTGTAGCATAATAGTGAAGACATCAAAACTATGAAATAACACATATGGAATCATGTCGTAACCAAAAAAGTATTAAACAAATCAAAATATATTTTAGATTCTTCAAAGTAAACACCCTTTGCCTTGACAGCTTTGCACTTGTCATTCTCATATTGAATGTAAGTACCCAGAAGAATTCTGTATTAAATGTGTTACTTCAACCACACTATGGCCTTGACTCCTCCCTCTCCAGCCAAGTCTATTTATCCAAAATTATAGGTTAACACAGTCAATAATATGTACTTGTAGACATAATCCAAACAGGCAAGTGTTGGCATGGGATCCGGGAAAAAAAGAGGTATGATATGGTTTAGGAGATAATCCTTCTTATCTATGGCAACTGTCTTTTTGAGCCAAGTGAACACTCAGTTCACAGCTGAGCATGTTCTGTGTGAGAAATTAGCTGAGGAAGTCAGGGAGGAGTCTATGGGAAGTATTTAAATTCCCTCACGTACAGTAAGCTCAGTCTAGAGCATGATGACTCAAGGCAAAAGTAACAGTTACTCATTGCTGTTCACTATAAAAACATTACTTTGTTTTCCAGAGTAACTATTTCGAAGAAATTTGTACAAATCATAGTTTTTTTTATTGAAAAGAAAAGCATTCCATTTCTTGAAAAAAAAATGATAAGAAAAACAAACAAGTCCAACATCTTCCAATTCATTTGTCATTGGGACGCAATTATATGAAAGGGCCACGGGTGAATTGATAGGCCGCAATGGAGGCAAGGATAGAGGCATGTGGGGATGGATGGAGAGCGATAATGGAGATGGGAGGGATGGCTGTTTGGTAGATGCTCTGTTTAGAATCTTCCAGAGCGTTCTCGGTCTCTGGAGCGCCTTCTCTCGCGGTCGCGTCCACCTCCACCTCCACCTCCCCTTCCTCTGTCCCTCGAGCGAGAACGACGTTCCCTGGAACGGGAGCGAGAATGATGCCCCCCTCTGGGGAAGAGGGGGAAAAAAGGAGCTAGTTAAACTCAAAATGAAAACTTTCCCCCTCAAACATACGTGAAAACAATCACGGCAGAAAGGTGCATTCCGGAGAACACTTGAAAGAAACATAAGTTTTATGATTAGCGTTGACTCTTAGAGCTTGAGCTTACCCCCTCTTCCTGCGGCGTCCATACAGCTCCCTCCTCAGCTCCCTAGAGATGGGCTTCAGGTGCATGAAGTTACAGAAGCCTCCTCGAGTGCACTCCCTGTAGAGAGAGCGAGAATTCAGTCAGTGCACTCCCTGCAGAGAGAGCGAGAATTCAGTCAGTGCACTCCCTGCAGAGAGAGCGAGAATTCAGTCAGTGCACTCCCTGCAGAGAGAGCGAGAATTCAGTCAGTGCACTCCCTGCAGAGAGAGCGAGAATTCAGTCAGTGCACTCCCTGCAGAGAGAGCGAGAATTCAGTCAGTGCACTCCCTGTAGAGAGAGCGAGAATTCAGTCAGTGCACTCCCTGCAGAGAGAGCGAGAATTCAGTCAGTGCACTCCCTGCAGAGAGAGCGAGAATTCAGTCAATGCACTCCCTGCAGAGAGAGCGAGAATTCAGTCAGAGCACTCCCTGCAGAGAGAGCGAGAATTCAGTCAGTGCACTCCCTGTAGAGAGAGCGAGAATTCAGTCAGTGCACTAACTGATACAATGCATTTCTTAATACAATGCATTTCTGTAGGTGTCACCATTAATGCAATGTTGAAGTGAAAATGGTGTGTGTGGTCCAGCGGTGGAGAACTGACCCCATCTCGTACTGGCGGCAGCAGGCTTCTCTGAAGTCGGTAACGGGAGAGAGCTCGGCGTGGATGGGCTGACCGTTGAACCAGCGGTTATTCAGATCCATCACTGCCTTCTCCGCGTCTTCTTCACGACGGAACTACACAGAGACCATCACCGAGTTAGTGTGTGTGCAAATGTAGGTTCTAATGAGGCTGAGAATGACAGTGTGATTGAATAAGAGGAAGAACGTGTTTTCGTCAAAAAATGTACACAAAACCCACCATTACACACACAGTCAGTGACACACCTTCACATATACATTTCCGACCAGATGGTCTCCCAGGTTATCGCACACGTTCATCTCCTCCACCTCTCCATACTTCTCCTCCATCTCTGTGAAGACCTCCTAAAGCAAGAGAAACCGAGGGAGAGAGAATGGGATTGACAGACAGAAGGGCGAATACAGACCGTTTTAAATGGATTTAAATTCAAAGTGCATTTCCCCACACATGCTCAAAAGACATTTCTATTCTATTTCAGTATTTAGTACAATGATTCCCACATGGGCTGTGTGGAGGGGGAAGAGAAGCAAGGTAGACCTGAATTGCATCATCCACACCATTCAAAATGGGCGTACTACCGCATCACTGACTAACCTCAAAGAACTCGTCATAGTGCTCCTGCATCTCCACATCACTGACAGCACCTAGTGGCCACAGGGGAGAAACTCACACATCAGGGACCAGTCAACGTGTTACAGTAGGTGACATCAGCATTGTGGTTTCATAAACTACATGCACAGGATAAATATTTCTAACGCCTAGGAGTCCGGACAACTATTACAAATGTATTCAAGCTAAAAGCACACAGTCCAGTACATATGAAATAAGGACGACAGCAAAGACAATACTGTCCGGAGGCAAAGGGTCAATGCGAAAAATACGCTCATTGTGCCTCTGTACACCAAGGACGACAGTAAGACTGGACATTTGACCTTTATGAGAGGACAGAGTCTTTTGAGACGAATTTTAGTTACATTCAGTGAGTGTTAAGTAGTAATGGTACGGTCTTGCATAGACAATACAGCCATCAATTGATGCTAAGGAATGGGACTCACTGGGGCCTAAACACAATGTCAGTCATACTCAACTCACCAAAATCACACCCCATGTGTCATATCACATTCTGTACAATAAAAACTAAAAATGTATCCTAAATTAGTTTGACCACCTGAGACTAGAGCAGGGTTAACCTCTAGAATATAATTAAGTGTTTTGTGTGTGAAGCTGTAGTTGAAACAATGATGAATAAAATGTTTTCCTAGAATACGTGTTAGGTTTTGAATAAATAGAAACATACTGTATGCATCAAAACACAATTTGGACTATTTCAGTTCCACTGACTACATGGCACCAGAACGGTAGTATACATGGTCTGTTTTACTGAACATTAGCACCCGTTGTATTACATGTATATTACAGCACTAAAGGGCAGAGAATGTATATCACTGATCATGTTAAAGGGATATATCTTAGCATGTCAGATAAAGAGGTCAGATGGCACCCCCAAAGGGAAGTGTGGGCAAATGAAGAGAAAGAGAAAATGATAACATTTTGTGCCACAGGTCCCTGTTAACAAGTGGGAAACTTACAGCGCAAACCATCGGCAGACTGGGCAGTGTTTTGAGGGTTACGGTAAATGTTCAAGAGGGCAATGGTCTGAAATACAAAATGTACATTTTTGAGATAGTTTCAGGCAGATCTCTAAAATGGTAGTTAAATAGGTGCATTTACTCCCATCCCCCTCCCTCAAAACTGTGTACTTGTGCCCCAACCCGGCCCAGAACAGGGTTGGAAGGGAAGACTGAAAGAGGTTAAGATGATCCATGGGACTGGTCCACGCTGAAAGAGATGGAGCTGGAAGAAGTGAAAGTCTCAGCATGACAATATTTGACTATGGAAAATTATGGTGGAAAATCCAATACAACCAAAAATTTAGCCTACCCAAACATTACATACCAGGTCATTGAGGCTTGAAATGACCTCGAGGACTTGCTCAATCATAGGTGATTGGATGCCAAGATGTTTCTATTACTAGTTATCATTTCTTCCTTTTAATACATTTTTAAAAGTAACTTTTTGCTAGTCATTCTGAGTTTCTCAGCTGAGAAACAGAACAGTTACACATGACAGCAACAAGACCACAAACCCACGACTTACCTTAGAGGAAGCGAGTGGCAATGAATCAGCTCTGCTAGCCGGGGCTCAACATCAGGGTACCATTTACACATTTACAGTATGGCTGATGACGTCTGAATCAGTCTAACATATAGGGGCGGCAGTGTTGCAAGAGCAGAAACTAAAATCCCAAACTGTTCTGTGTCGAGACAGTTACTCATGTAGATTTTTTTTGCTGTCTATAACCAGGTTCTTATCCAACTTTTTCATGCGAGTAGAAACATGTCGGATAAAAA
Source organism: Oncorhynchus masou masou (assembly GCF_036934945.1). Taxonomy (NCBI): domain Eukaryota; kingdom Metazoa; phylum Chordata; class Actinopteri; order Salmoniformes; family Salmonidae; genus Oncorhynchus; species Oncorhynchus masou. Next base: position 24,664,719 of record NC_088221.1, read on the forward strand.
AAAAGCCATGACAGGCCTGATGGAAACATTTTTCATTCAACTTTCCAAATGTCGACAAAACAAAATACGCTAGACAAGGTGAGATCTTTTTGAGTTGGTAAAATAAATGCGAGAAATGTTGGTGGAAACGCTTTTAAGTGCAAATATTGATATATGACATGTGTTCCTCCCACTATGACTCGTCGGCATGCAGTTTATTAGACTACAGAAGAAAGTTACGATGAACTTCACAGGGTGGTGAAAGTGCAAGGTGATGAGCTTGCCGCTCCTTTCCAATAAATATTGAGGGTCTTGTTCTGGTGACATGATTATCGATATTTGGCTGCCGTCTGACAAAAATAATCTTGCTCTTTTGTCCATAATAATAATAAATGTAATCATGTAGGCTATACACGCACTCTAGCCAATAGTGCGCAGATAGCGCTGCTAGAGAGAACGTGCCAATACCAGAGTGGGCACACTGGCGATAACCCACGTTCTCTTGTGAGAAAACCATCAGTAGAGTTGAAAATGCATTGGACTCCAATTAAACAGCAAACTGTTTTTTTTATGTTCACTCTCATCACGCACAGCCTTTTATCTGCAACAGAAACATTTCTCAAGGGGGAAAATGTGCACATCGTTTTATGCAGATTTTCAAATATTCCCATAAAATGTTGCCAATTGGATGGAAACCTAGCTATTCACAAACGCATGTTGGGCACTAGTGCAGGTGTATTGTCAGTCATCTCTGAAAGCACCTGAAAAATACCTAAAGTCTGTCATCTGTGCATTATAACTGTTAGTACCTGTTTTCTATGTGGAGATTTCCTGTGGATAATAACTTTAAAGATCCAATGTGAATTGTGGGGATCAAGGCATTATTTTTTTGAGTCCTTTTTAATGTCACTATCAGAGCATGTCATTCTACACCTAGGCTTAGACCTCTGAATGGCAACGGATTAAAAAAATATATTTCAAAAAAAAAGATTAGATTGGCGATATACTAAAGTGTTGAGGTAGTGTTGTGGTACCCCCTGCTACCAGTGCTGAGACAGACCCTCCGAAGCCCTGCAGGAAGCCAGTGGAGACGCAGACCTAAAATCTGAGGAGGGGGAGAGAGCTAGAATGACCTGGTGGGCTGAGAGGACTGGACCGGAGGCACTTACAGTGGGAGCCGTCTGCCGTCTGCGCACTGTTTTGGGGGTTACGGTAGATGTTTTGAATCACGATGGTCTGCAGAGGGAAAAATCAAAAAATGGTTTATAAAAATACAAAAACTAAACCCCCCCCCCAAAAATAGGCTAACTAAAACAGACTTTATTTTTAACCCACAGGTGGTGCTGAAGGTAGAGGACTGTTTGGCCCCTCTTGCTAAAATGTGAAAAGGTTTAATCAATAAAATAAGAAATCCCGATACCTAGAACCTATAGGAGGGGGGCGGACCAAATCCCGATACCTAGAACCTATAGGAGGGGGGCGGACCAAATCCCGATACCTAGAACCTATAGGAGGGGGGCGGACCAAATCCCGATACCTAGAACCTATAGGAGGGGGGCGGACCAAATCCCGATACCTAGAACCTATAGGAGGGGGGCGGACCAAATCCCGATACCTAGAACCTATAGGAGGGGGGCGGACCAAATCCCGATACCTAGAACCTATAGAAGGGGGTCAAACCAAATCCCGAGACCTAGAACCTATAGAGGGTGGGCAGACAAAATCCCTGGATGTAGAGGAACCTTGAGTCTGTAGGAGGGGTAAGGGCAAAATAAAGCAGGGGTCCGTGCTTGACCGGTGGACACGCTGGGGAGTTTGTGTCTTTTCTCTGTCCCATGCAGGCAAGGCGAGCTGTAGGGAAACCTAGAGGAAGCCTAGAGTATAGATGTGCTATGTTCTAATAATCTGTTCAGTGAGAGATATACATCTGACTTTGAGATGGGAACGGGCCACAGATAAATCCTACCACTTCAGACAACCCATTGCAGAGAGTAGGCCAACTGGTGGAAAAGTGCTAGCTATTGCAAAAGCTTGAGATTACTGTTGATAAAGAGGACTGAAATTATGTTCAGTGACTCAGTCATATTTAGTCAAACGCAGTCACAATATGTATTAATAGGAGGGAACGACGTAGGGGTGTGAAAGTTTAAACCAAATGTCCAATAAAAATTGCAGTGTAGTTATCACAAAACATTTTCCATTGTATCGCCTAATGACATGGGGAACGTTGCGCAATTTAAATAAAACTAGAGAGAAAGAGGCAAACTTGAGTCGATTTTGGTGAATTTGGCGTGCAAGAGATTACCAAGACATATGTGTGTTTAGTCTTCGGTCTGTTGTGTATAGAATACCCTAGCCTATTCATTGATGATAGGCCCTGCTTTACTGAAGTTGCGAGACATTGCAAGCCAAGAAATTGCGAGATACAGCATTCGATTGCCAATAGATAAGCCTAGTGCACTGTTCTGACTTGTCTGCCTGGTGTCCGACCTGCCTATACGGTACCCCTCTCCTCTCTCTCCACCTAGCAGTTAAGAACATTGGGCCAGTATCTGAAAGGTCACTGGTTTGTATTCCTGAGCAGATTAGGTAAAAATAAAAAATGTTGATGTGCCCGTGTACAGGCCACTTAACCCTAATTGCTCCAGTAAGTCGCTCTGTATCAGTGCGTCTGCTAAATGACCAAAATGAAAATGTTTGTGTTGTTGAATGTGCATCAAAAAAAAGAAAAGTCTCATCTGTTCCAAAAATACTGAATCTTAAAAGAGTTGATTCTGCTTGACACTCAGAAATAGGCGTTCACATGCAAGGAAACAAGGAATCAATTATTTGAGTCAACTGTCCACTACTACACCATCATTGTTAATAGTTGGGGATACCAAGTGGGGTTGCACAACTGAATGGATTCAACCAAAATGTGCCGTCCAAATTTAACCCCGAGGTAGTAGAGGTGCCATGCTTAACCATCTTAAAGGAACGCACCGTGAGACCCAAACAGTTGCTGGCAGCAGCAAAGCTGCATTGTGAATTCACATGGAATCTTCAGATTTTTTGTTGTTGTTGTTTTAGGGGCGGCAGTGTAGACTAGTGGTTAGAGCATTGGACAAGTAACCGAAAGGTTGCAAGTTCAAATCCCCGAGCTGACAAGGTACAATATGTCGTTCTGCCCCTGAACAGGCAGTTAACCCACTGTTCCTAGGCCGTCATTGTTCTTAACTGACTTGCCTAGTAAAATAAAGGTAAAAAAAAAAAAGCATCCCTACAACGAGGGACATCAGGTGCATGACTATGTCAATAATCCAGCCAAATGGTTTGAGCTCTGTCCAAAAAACTAAGAAGGATTGCCAACAACCTGGAGAGAATAGTGAAACAGTCTAGGGTAGGGTCAGATCTAACAGAGGCTGGCCAGAGTAATTTGCAGTCTGTTCAAGCAGGCAACTTTCTGCATGGAATCTCTTGCAAAAGACATGGCCAGCAATTTCAATGGAGATGCAGAGGGCATGTCACCTTTCATCCAATGTTATGTGTAGAGAAAGATTTGTTTCTGAATTATACTCCACTACATACACTTGTGTGGATAGTGATGCTAACATTTTTAATTTGGCTCTATATTCCAGCATGTTGGATTTGAAATGTTTCATATGAGGTGACAGTATAGAATCACCTTTTATTTGAGGGTATTTTTATACACATCGGCTTTACTGTTTAGAAATGAAAGCTCTTTATAGATCTAGTCCCCCCCATTTGAAGACGTACCAAATGTCACCGTATTAAAGTAGTCAAAAGTTTAGTATTTGGTCGGTATTCCTTGCACACAATGACATCAAGCTTGTGAATTGTTGGATGCAGTGTTGCCAACTTATCGAGTATTCAGACCCCTCTAGTGACATATTTTCAAGAAAGCGACTAGCGACAAATTTAGCACATATTTCTGGTGTTATTGGAGACTTTGAGACTTAGTGCTTGCGTATCGTTCTTACTCTTCTCAAAAAGCAGAGGGTGCTGCCGTGGGGCCCACCCCTGTCCAAAGCACTCACAGGCGGTCCTAGTGCTGCAGTCAGAGCAGGAGATGTTCACCCCTCCTCGTCCACACCGCAAATGAATCGCGCATGTGGGAAGCCGCTGCTGGCTGATCCCGCCCTGGCTTACATTAAAATAAAATAAAAACTGAATTAGGGCAAGACTAGTTACCATAATGCTTTCACATTGCCATTGACAGTTTTTTCTATTGTCTCTTTTTGGTCCATTTAGATTGTTAATGTAGATTATATACATTTTTTTTTTTTAAATGTTATGGTTAAAAATGTTCATGTTTTTACTGTGACTTGTTGTAGGCTCTTAAGTGGACCATTAGATTAAAAACCAAACAAAATTAAGAAAACTTAAGCTAAAAACCAAAAATGTTTAATAAAAAAACTAAGTAACTCCACCAGTCTCTCTCTTTTGGGTCACTTTTGCCAGTCCCAAGCCCAGATAAAGGAGGGTTGAAATTGTGCCATATATATATATAGATATATGAAAAAAAAGAATTGACAGAAGAAATTTAATTTGTAGTTGTAAACACATTTAGGGTGTTTTTACTCACTTTTTGTCTCTCCCACGACGTTATTCCTCTATCCTACAGCGTCCAGCACAATTACATGCACATGGCCAATTATGAAAATTAGGCGATGACGTCATTTGGTGACTTTTAGGACAGCCAATAGCTACTTTCCTTACTGAAGAGTTGGCAACACTGGTTGGATGCATTTTTTGGTTGCGTTTCAGATGATATTGTGTCCAACGGGAAGTGAATGATGAATATTGTATGTATTGTCATTTTGGAGTCACTTATAGTAAGTAAAAATAGATGTTAACACCTCAACATGAATGTGAATGCTACCACAATTACAGATAATCATGAATTAAATTGTGAATGGTGATGAGTGAGAAAGTTAGAGGGACAAAGATCATACCTCCCAAACAATGCTGATCTACCCAATTATTGGTAATGGTGAGAGGTTAGCATGCTTTGTTGTAGCCTCCAACTTTCTCACTCGTCATAGTTCATGATTTTTCTTCATCGTGGCATTATCAAGATTATTTACTCAATGTTTCTGAACACTTCTAAATCACTTAGAATGATAAATTACTCCAGTCATCATTCAGTTCATATTGGGAAAAACAACCCCAAACAATCTGCAAATGCATCCAGAGTTTGTAAAGTCACAAGCTTGATGTAGCTAGACATTGTGTGCTAGGAATACGGGAACCATATACTGAACTTTTGACTACTTTGGTACACTAAGTGAAATGCCACCAAACACTTACGTCATCTTCAAATGGGGGGGGGTCAGATATGTATGAAAATTCCCTCAACATCCAAAATGCTAGAGTAGAGACAAATGTACAGAAACAGAAAACTGGGAGTGTAAGAGAGCAACTCATGGGACCCCCGGGTGAATCTAGCTCTCAAGTCAAGCTCTCCAGCTCTTTAGATATTTAAAATGTGACCGAGTGAAAGGGATGGAGGAGAGGATGACCTAGAGTCAGAGCAGATATTTCCCTAAAAATGAGGGTTGTGACAATGCCAGTATCGCAATATGTTATCCTTGGCAAAAAATGAAAACAAAAGCAGACCAACCTCTTTGGTCCTTTAAAAACCTGCTGTATGTAAAATATGGTGTGCTATAGCTTGGGGGAAATGTTTTGTGTGACTCTGGATGACACCATAATGATGTTAGTTTCCAACCTTAGGGCTGTTTTCCTGAAGAAGTTAAAATCAGCTTTGTTTCCTTGCCACGACACTAGCGAGTATCGCAATACTGGTATCATCCTGGCCCTACTAAGATTAGGAATTATTTGTCCTATTGGCATTAGAAACCGTACCTGTTAATTTATGATGGACTAGCTAGAGAAAAACGGTAAAGCAGGGAGACACTGTCATTTGAGATGTTTTTGTCTCTTATACTGAGACGCAGAATGCAAGAAATGCTTTGGATATTCGGAGAGGTCGCTGAACAGGCTTGGACCACCAAAAATGGAGGAAGTGTGTATATCGCTGTGCTTGTGTCAGTAGTATAGCTGCATAAAACACACTTCCTGTTTCATATATTTAGGAGACTAACTTGAACAGTATTTAGTGATCTACATTCAAACTCATAACTTTCATCTTTTAGTAGTGTTATTATTCAAGAGGATTATTGACAATCCCATCTGTTTTCATCAAAGGTAATCAGCTGATGCACAATCAAGCCCACATTCACAAGCACACATCCATCTCTCTGCTAGAATGAATCAAAAGATGTTAATGGTGGGAGAAAGGGTTATTCACACAACATTGAATAACACTCCAATTCAATGTTAATCAATTCCACTATTTTGTTTCACTATCTGGAAAACCAGTGCTGATAAACCTTTCCAATCTCTGATTAGAAGAACAATGTAAACAAAACATCAATCACTGGATCAAAGATAAACCAAAGATAATGGCCATTTTAATAATCTTGGTTAAACCAGAACTAAAATCTCACATAATTTGGTCATGCAGCATAGTTCCACGAGAGGTTACCATTTGTCAAACCAGCCTAGAGCATGACAACCACTTCATCTTGGCAGGAGAAGTTTAATACATGCTATTCCATTTCATGCAGCACATCTGGTAGAAGCAAATATTTTAAACAAGTTTGCTTTACTGAATTGACTTACCTGGCTGAAAGTTGGTTTATTATGTAATCTGGAGCATCGGTCACCATGGCGGCAGGCACCAATTTTAAAGTAGAAAGAACAGTTCACCCTGAAGGACAAAAAATAGCTAGCTAAACAGTCCTGAAATGCATAACCTAGCTAGGTACATAAGTTCACACTCATGTACCCAGATGCAAAATAAATTAAATGTGCAACTTTCCATTAAGTGATCAAGTTTGGAAAACAGCAGCATGTTCAAAGTCAAATTGCATTGGATTTATCAAAGTCACATTAGCTAGCTAGAGCAGATAGTATAACTAGGACCGAGGTAAAGTTGGTTTTATATGCACACATTCGGACATTGACAATCAGACATTTGCCAAACGCCATTTAAAAATCAATAACTAATAAATTGATCGTCACAGAAACATAAAACTAGATATGGTTTATTCTATAAATGTCTAGCATACTTTTAAAACCTTTGTTTTGAGGAAAAATTCCAGTTTTGATTTGATAGAAATACATATCTATAAAATGCCATTTAAAGCAACATAAATCAATGTTTTCAATGATGACAGAATCAAACTAGGTATGATTTACATTATAAATGTCTAGTATACTTTTACAACCTTTGCTTTGAGAAGAAATTCCAGTTTTGATTTTATAGAAATACATAAAATGCCATTTAAAGCGGTATAAATCAATAACTAATTCACCATTTGTCACAGAAACATCAAACTAGGTATGATTTATTCTATAAAATGTCCCGCATACATTTACAAACTTGGCTTTGAGTAGAAATTGCGGTTTTGATTTGATAGACATACAAAAATGAAGAAATCAATAACTAATTCAGTGATTGTCTCAGTAAGAAAAAAAATCACTTGCAATAACTTTAAATGTTAATTTCAAGTGCCATTTGTTCTATATGAAGTTAGACAATGTTCACATAAAGTTGTACAATGTTTACAATCTTAAAGTGTATGCCAAATCAATGTCTGCATTTTTAGTGCAACAGTTCCACATTTTAAAGTAGTTACAAGGCACAACAGTCCTTTATGTGTCTAATTTAAACAGCAAAGAGCTCCCATCCAATCATTATCTATTTTGGTTTTGTTGAAGTCCTTTGTCATCCCTAGACAAGCTGAATGGTACCATCTCTGGCACACAGCATTATATCTGCAGTATTATAAACATAAAACAGGGTTATCTTTATTTACATGTAAATTACAGTTCTGGAATACCCAAATTCTGTTACATGCTTTTGTAATAAGGAACATTTTCAAATTGAATTGGATTTTTGTTCAATTGCTAAATTGACATGCATTTGACCACCTTGACAATGCACTTTTACTTTCTTCTCCAACACTGTGTTTTTGTATTATTTAAACCAAATTGAGCATGTTTCATCATTTATTTGAAAGGTTGTGGATCAAATCCCTGAGCTGACAAGGTAAAAATCTATCCTCCTGCCCCCGAATAAGGTAGTTAACCCACTGTTCCCCAGTAGGCCATCATTGTAAATAAGAATTTGTTCTTAACTGACTTGCCTAGTAAAATAAAGGTCAATTTTTAAAAAAGGTCAAAAATAATGTCAGTCTTTGAAATCCAAATCAGATTAAATCATGACTTGTGACAGATAGGTGTGTACCTATTAAAGTGAATAACCATCATAGTATGCATCTAGTGTCTCTCATAGTAGAACAATAAAATAAGAGTAATGATCTTAGAACAGAGAAATAATACAAGGATAACCCTGATAGATGTTATGCATTTCTATCCAAACTGGAAATGCAAAGGTTGTAAAAGTATACTGGACATTCATAGAATAAATCATACATAGTTTGAATGTCATAGTCAGTGAAAATGTTATTGATTTATATAGCTTTAAAATGGCATTTTATAGATGTTAAGCATTTCTATCAAGTCAAAACTGGAATTTTTCCTCAAAACAAAGGTTGTAAAAGTATGCTAGACGTTTATAGAATAAATCATACATAGTTTGATGACTGTGACAAATGGGTTAATGATTTATACAGCTTAAAAAAGGCATTTTAAATATTGTATGCATTTCCATCAAAACTGGATTTTTTATTCAAAACAGAAGTTTGTGAAAGTATACTAGAGATTAATAGAATAAAGTATATCTATTTTTTAGATGACAATTCGTTTTTAACCATTTTAAATGGCTTTTGGCTCCTGTCTGCTGAATGTCCGAATGTGTGAATATAAAACCAACTTTACCTTGGTATAACTAGGGCCCATATCAACTAACGTTAATAAATTGTGAACGGCCTAGTTACCTTATTGTCTCAATTTATTTAACTTGGATACACAACATGGGCATCAGTGGAGGAATTTGGGACTTGGAGCTAGCGAACTAGTTATCGTTAGCTAGTTACTGAATGTATAGCCACAGATTAAATAAATAATTGGTACAGCTAGCCTAGCTGGCTAATTTGGCAAATAGAGAAAGTTGCCCAGGTCTCACACGAAATAATGCCCCAAGACAAGCCTAAATTGTCTTAACAGGTTAACTAGCTAACTTCAGTAATATAGCTAATGCACATTTTAGAGAGGTGGGACTGACAAACTGCTCAGCGCGCACACACACACACACACACACACACACACACACACACACACACACACACACACACACACACACACACACACACACACACAAACAAAGATCCCTTATCCATCTATGCACATTATTGAGCTATAAAAGAACGAACGGTCTGTGCATACCTTCAAACAACATATTACCCCATGCTAATGTTAGCTAGCTACACTAGACGCTAACACATTGACGTTTCACAACTTCTAATGCTGCATGATATATCATAGGTAAGTAGCCACGACAGCCAAATGCAATGCAATGCGAAAGTTATCGTAGGCCGAAATCGTATGATTGTTTGACCAAATAAGCAAGCCTATAAGAACATTTTACTCACTTATCTTTCTCTGTACCGAAAATGGACGCCAGGTATTCCGCCATTTTCGATTATGTCGACTAAACCAAAGAGTGTAAAATGTGGACCACCGACAGAAAGGGTAACCCAGACACGTCAAATGGGCTATAAAGCTGAAGCATCCGTTTAGAGCGTTTTCTCACCCCCAAATATGGTAGTGAGAGGAAGTCCAGTAGCGGGTAGTGGATGGAACAAGGCCAATATTCTGCCAATTTCCTCATAAATTAAACATCTGATCTCAATACATTTGTCTGTTCCCAAAACTATAATATACTACGAACACAGTGCAAGTTTTATGGACTTGAAGCTTCGCCAAAGTTTTTATTTTATTTTTTAAATTGCGTTGTCTAGGATTGCAAAGTCGAATGGAGTTTGTGCACATCCGCGCTTTTTTTTCATAACGGCAACATGCAAATATATGCTACAGGGCGCCAATAGGATCTCGCTAGTTCGTACTTGGCTTTGCCCAACTCCTTGCTTGTTCTGCAAACACTACACCCTGTACCAAACACTGACAGTTTACAACGTACATCAATCAAATGTATTTATAAAGCCCTTTTTACATCAGCCGATGTCACAAAGTGCTGTACAGAAACCCAGCCTAAAACCCCAAACAGCAAGCAATGCATCAATCAATCATGAATATTTTTGATGAACTTAAATTAGGTATCAAAAGCTTTAATAAATCTAGATGCTGTTCTTCCACTAACCTCATTGCAACTCCCCTCCAAGTCTCCGACCACTACCTTGTATCCTTTTCCCTCTCGCTCTCATCCAACACTTCCCACACTGCCCCTACTCGGATGGTATCGCGCCGTCCCAACCTTCGCTCTCTCTCCCCCGCTACTCTCTCCTCTTCCATCCTATCATCTCTTCCCTCTGCTCATACCTTCTCCAACCTATCTCCTGATTCTGCCTCCTCAACCCTCCTCTCTTCCCTTTCTGCATCCTTTGACTCTCTATGTCCCCTATCCTCCAGGCCGGCTCGGTCCTCCCCTCCCGCTCCGTGGCTCGACGACTCATTGCGAGCTATCAGAACAGTGCTCCGGGCAGCCGAGCGGAAATGGAGGAAAACTCGCCTCCCTGCGGACCTGGCATCCTTTCACTACCTCCTCTCTACATTTTCCTCCTCTGTCTCTGCTGCTAAAGCCACTTTCTACCACTCTAAATTCCAAGCATCTGCCTCTAACCCTAGGAAGTTCTTTGCCACCTTCTCCTCCCTCCTGAATCCTCCTCCCCCTCCCCCCCCTCCTCCCTCTCTGCAGATGACTTCGTCAACCATTTTGAAAAGAAGGTCGACGACATCCGATCCTTGTTTGCTAAGTCAAACGACACCGCTGGTTCTGCTCACACTGCCCTACCCTGTGCTCTGACCTCTTTCTCCCCTCTCTCTCCAGATGAAATCTCGCTTCTTGTGACGGCCGGCCGCCCAACAACCTGCCCGCTTGACCCTATCCCCTCCTCTCTTCTCCAGACCATTTCCGGAGACCTTCTCCCTTACCTCACCTCGCTCATCAACTCATCCCTGACCGCTGGCTACGTCCCTTCCGTCTTCAAGAGAGCGAGAGTTGCACCCCTTCTGAAAAAACCTACACTCGATCCCTCCGATGTCAACAACTACAGACCAGTATCCCTTCTTTCTTTTCTCTCCTAAACTCTTGAACGTGCCGTCCTTGGCCAGCTCTCCCACTATCTCTCTCAGAATGACCTTCTTGATCCAAATCAGTCAGGTTTCAAGACTAGTCATTCAACTGAGACTGCTCTTCTCTGTATCACGGAGGCGCTCCGCACTGCTAAAGCTAACTCTCTCTCCTCTGCTCTCATCCTTCTAGACCTATCGGCTGCCTTCGATACTGTGAACCATCAGATCCTCCTCTCCACCCTCTCCGACTTGGGCATCTCCGGCGCGGCCCACGCTTGGATTGCGTCCTACCTGACAGGTCGCTCCTACCAGGTGGCGTGGCGAGAATCTGTCTCCTCTCCACGCGCTCTCACCACTGGTGTCCCCCAGGGCTCTGTTCTAGGCCCTCTCCTATTCTCGCTATACACCAAGTCACTTGGCTCTGTCATAACCTCACATGGTCTCTCCTATCATTGCTATGCAGACGACACACAATTAATCTTCTCCTTTCCCCCTTCTGATGACCAGGTGGCGAATCGCATCTCTGCATGTCTGGCAGACATATCAGTGTGGATGACGGATCACCACCTCAAGCTGAACCTCGGCAAGACGGAGCTGCTCTTCCTCCCGGGGAAGGACTGCCCGTTCCATGATCTCGCCATCACGGTTGACAACTCCATTGTGTCCTCCTCCCAGAGCGCTAAGAACCTTGGCGTGATCCTGGACAACACCCTGTCGTTCTCAACTAACATCAAGGCGGTGGCCCGTTCCTGTAGGTTCATGCTCTACAACATCCGCAGAGTACGACCCTGCCTCACACAGGAAGTGGCGCAGGTCCTAATCCAGGCACTTGTCATCTCCCGTCTGGATTACTGTAACTCGCTGTTGGCTGGGCTCCCTGCCTGTGCCATTAAACCCCTACAACTCATCCAGAACGCCGCAGCCCGTCTGGTGTTCAACCTTCCCAAGTTCTCTCACGTCACCCCGCTCCTCCGCTCTCTCCACTGGCTTCCAGTTGAAGCTCGCATCCGCTAAAAGACCATGGTGCTTGCCTACGGAGCTGTGAGGGGAACGGCACCGCAGTACCTCCAGGCTCTGATCAGGCCCTACACCCAAACAAGGGCACTGCGTTCATCCACCTCTGGCCTGCTCGCCTCCCTACCACTGAGGAAGTACAGTTCCCGCTCAGCCCAGTCAAAACTGTTCGCTGCTCTGGCCCCCCAATGGTGGAACAAACTCCCTCACGACGCCAGGACAGCGGAGTCAATCACCACCTTCCGGAGACACCTGAAACCCCACCTCTTCAAGGAATACCTAGGATAGGATAAGTAATCCTTCTCACCCCCCCCTTAAATGATTTAGATGCACTATTGTAAAGTGGCTGTTCCACTGGATGTCAGAAGGTGAATTCACCAATTTGTAAGTCGCTCTGGATAAGAGCGTCTGCTAAATGACTTAAATGTAAATGTAAAGAAGTGGAATAGTTGGCCCATCTTATCAGAAATTATCAGGGGAGCTCTGTTGCGCATAGAAATCAAGGCTATCGTTAAACTTTGTAGGTAATCTTGATATGCCCCATAACTTGACTGGCCCTTTAACTTGATAACATACAAACACTGAAGTTGGCTTATAACTGTAATATATTGTGAGATTGATTGATTGATGTACGTGAAGAGGGCACAACAAAGTCTTTCCCCCTCAGGAAACTAAAAAGATTTGGCATGGGTCCTGAGATCCTCAAAAGGTTTTACAGCTGCACCATCGAGAGCATCCTGACGGGTTGTATCACTGCCTGGAATGGCAACTGCTTGGCCTCCGACCGCAAGGAAATACAGAGGGGAGTGAGTACGGCCCAGTATATCACTGGGGCCAAGCTTTCTGCCATCCAGGACCTCTATACCAGGCGGTGTCAGAGGAAGGCCCTAAAAATTCTCAAAGACTCCAGCCACCCTAGTCATAGACCGTTCTCTCTGCTACCGCACAGCAAGCGGTACCGGAGCGCCAAGTCTAGGTCCAAGAGGCTTCTAAACAGTTTCACAGCTTCTGCCCCCAAGCCATAAGACTCCTGAACAGCTAAGGGGGAAGATGCGTTGTCATGCCCTCTTCACAACTGTTACGGTGTGTTTGGATCATGATAGGGCCTTAGTGATGTTGACACAGAGGAACTTGAAGCTCTCAACCGCTCCACTACACCCCTCCCCCCCATACACTGCCGCTACTCTGTTATTATCTATGCATAGCCACTTTAATAATCCTACCTGCATGTACCTATTTATCACAATTACCTCGACACCAGTGTCCCGGCACATTGACACATTGACTCTGTACCGGTACCCCCTGTATATAGCCCCGCTATTGTGATTTACTGCTGCTCTTTAATTATTAGTTTTTCCTATATTTTACTTTTTTTTTGTATTTTCTTAAAACTGTATTGTTTCTTCAGGGTCGGTGTCCCTTCCACAGGACGGTTGAGCTAACGTAGGCTAATGCGATTAGCATGAGGTTGTAAGTAACAAGAACATTTCCCAGGACATATACATATCTGATATTGGCAGAAAGCTTAAATTCTTGTTAATGTAACTGCAGTGTCCAATTTACAGTAGCTGTTACAGTGAAATAATACCATGCTTTTGAACATGAAAAGTTATTAATAAACAAATTAGGCATATTTGGGCAGTCTTGATACAAAATATTGAACAGAAATGCAATGGTTCATTGGATAAGTCTAAAACTTTGCACATCTAGTGGCCAAAATCTAAATTGCAACTGGGCTGGAATAATACATTACGGCCTTTCTCTTGCATTTCAAAGATGGCACAAAAAAATTCAAACGAACGGTTGGTTTTTCCTTGAATTATTTTTTACCAGATTTATTGTGTTATATTCTCCTCCATTCCTTTCACATTTCCACAAACTTCCAAGAGTTTTTCCTTTCAAATAATATGCAAATCCTTGCTTCAGGGTCTGAGCTACAGAGTTAGATTTGAGTCATTTTAGGCAAAAATTGATTTAAAAAAAGGGGCAGATCCTTAAGAGATTGGGCTTGTAAGTAAGCATTTCACTGTAAGGTCTACTACACCTGTTGTATTCACCACATGTGACAAATACAATTTGATTTGATCATGGCTACTAAATGTGTTGCCCAGTCTGAAATCAGTCTATTGCCTACCACCCACTCATTGCTTACTGTACACCCCATCAAATGATTTCTTCCCTTGGGAAATTATTTTTGGAGTGGGAATGTTTGAGGTGTCTGAGCATTATGCATATGTCACTTACTGGTACAAGATTAGTATTCTTGGTGACTAGATATATCAACATTACATACAATATGTATTCATTATGAACTGGCATTGCAGCAATAGGATACTATTTAGATAATTACATTTTAGTAATTTAGCAGATGCTCTTATCCAGAGCGACTTACAGTTAGTGCATTCATCTTAAGAAAACATATCCCAGGCATAGTAAGTACACTTTTACTCAATAAAGTAGTTACATGTATCAGCAAAGTCCGATCTAGAAAGGGGTGGGGGTCAAGTGCAAGTGTATACTAGATAACACTTTGAAATTAATAACACATCCTTCTGTAATAAGAACTCATTCACTTTACATGTTTGTTTAGGGATTTTATTAATAACATATTCAAATGTAGAATTTACTAGGATATCTATGGGAGGGACATTGTGGAATAAGGACTACTGATGGCTGGTTTATTTCAATACATAAGTGCAAGTATACAGCGACTATCTACAACAGCCTGTTGTTCCAAGTGGGTTAAATGCTAAAAATCTATAATTATGCTTGAATCAAACATCACATACATATACATAATTCATTACAACCAAATATCATTATGTATTTGTTTACAAGAGTAAACGCTGGTCTGTCTAAAAGGCAAGCTTGTCCCCGCCCCCTCGTTGACCAAAAACTTGCATGAATTCGATTTGAGTGAAGGCTAGCTAGCTTGTTATCCTACATCGACTCATAGCAAGTCCACAATCGTGGAGTGTACATTTGAAGAGGTATGAGTATTAACTATTTTTAATTCATATATATGAAATCCATAATATATGACAGGAAGTGTATCTCATTTTACTATGCCTCATCGGTCTTCCCGCTTTTTGTATCAAACTATGTTTGCAAGTTAGCTGCTAGCTAACTAACGTTAGCTTGTTGATCCGCTAACGTTATGCCACATGCCATGGTGGATGCATTAACCTAACTAAAAACAATAACATCAAATCCTAAATACTACTGAAATGAATAGTTTTCAGACGACTTTACAACTACAAAATAGCTTTCTAAAATGAGTTGCCTTCGATGTACCTCAAATCCAACTTTCGACACGTTTGCTATTAACGTAAGCTAGCTAGGTATAGTGCTAGCTAATGCCAACGACAGCTTGCGCGGTCCAGTTGTTCGCCGTGTTGATACGTTATACGGTTAGCCAAATATAAATAAGCTTTCTTAATGTCATAGCTAGCTAAATATAATTTTATAATCGAGCAAATTACTCCGGAATTTTCCCCTCACCGCTCTCGGAAGTCTCGACAACACTGTAAACTTAGCCAGGATTTCCGGCTCCTTTGCATTTGCCCCTCTGCTGTTTTGTTTCCGTTTCTTCCATTTCCGTTTCAAAGTTTTCCAGATTATAAGTTTCATAGTATATTTTCATCGACATTTAAATCAGTTATTTTAGTGAATACTTTTTTTACAGTCAGTATCAATTGTGTATTTCACATGAGAACCAACCCCCGTTTGGCGCTTGCCTCACCCCTCCACGTAACATCGCTGGCTAGCGAGCTTTGTATTGCTACAACATTGTAGAGCTATGCTACGCGTATAATGAGTATTCGTACCGATATATATATACACGAAGTGTTTGCTTTCAACGGCGTTAAATTGATCAAGTTTATGTCATGATTTATAAACTAATGGCCCACCGCAAGGCCTATGCGTTGGAGAGGCCTCGCCCTGGAGTTAGTACTTAAGCGCACACAACTCTCTGCCGCCCAATGAGAAACCGATGAACTCTATTCATCAAAACTGTCAGTCACTGGTCATGAACCTTGTAGATTTTATTTTTTTAAATATTTTATTTGGTAAAATGCCACTTTTCATTAAATGCATACATGGTAATTTAATAAATGTTTTACTGAAGTGACAATTTTGTTGCTATTCCTCAATGTATATGATTGATTTTAATTGTATATGAAACAATATACCACGTGTATGCACCAAAAAAATTGTACTCTTCTAATTACGTTGGTAACATGTTTCATAATAGCAATAAGGCACCTCCCGGTTTGTGATATATGTCCAATATACCACAGCTAAGGGCTGTAGGCACTCCATGTTGTGTTGTGTCCATTAACAGCCCTTAGCTGTGGTATATTGGCCACATGGTATACTGGCCATATACCACAACCCCAAGGGCCTTATTGCTTAAATATACCAATCAGCATCCAGGGCTCAAATTTCCTGGTTTATAATTGATGATATCTGATGTGAAGTCATTATATGTGTTTTTAACATAACATCAGAAAATAATTGATGTAATCTAAATGTTGATTGATACTTACCCCCTGCCTGTCTTTTCCTCAGAATAGGTTTAACCTTGGTGTACAGTGATGTCTAAAAGCGAGACAGAGGAGATGATAGAGATCGAGATCGATGGACAGGAGAAACAGGAGTGTCTGGAGGAGGGGTGTGTGATATATTTTACAATGTGAAAAGGCACCCATAAGCCCATCAATTCAAACCCAGCTCCCTCCCTACTACTGATGACTTAACATTACTATTTGTGTGTTTTTGTTTGTGTGGTTGTGTCATTTTCAGGGTTGAGGAGCAGACCATCACATCAGCCGATCTGATCCAACAGGACATCGACATCAATGAGCCAATCGGTAACCTGAAGAAGCTCCTGGAGCCCCGTATCCAGATGCCATTGGACGGATATGAGATCTGTCTACAGGACATCCAGGTATTGATAGAGGCCTGTATTTAAGGGGTTGAAATATCTGTCCGACCTGATACTAATGGAGAGTCTCATGTGTTTTAGAGTTTATCATTTGATGGAGAAATGTGTTTAGCATTATCTAATTTATTTTGATCTCCCTTTCTGACCCTCCCATTTGCTCCCTCCTCTCTTATTATTCTGCCCTTTTCTCTCTCCCTCTCCCGTCCACTTTCTTTCTGTCTTTCCAGCTACATCCAGACCACAGCCTCTTTGATCAGGGAGTGAAGACCGATGGCACAGTGCAACTCAGCCTACAGATCATCACCAAGCCAGGTACACACATAAGACTCTGCACTAAGACTTTTTATCAAAACCCAGGCACCCAAACTATAGACGCACACAAATGTTGCACCATAACAATTAGACTGTCGATACTATTGAATCACACTCTAACCTCCACTCACCCCCCCGCCTCCTTTCATCCAGGCGAGGAGAAGCTGAACATCCTGGAGATTGTGAAGCCGGTGGAGACGGTGGAGGTGGTGATCGACCCAGATGCAGCGGGGGAAGAGGGCACCCTGATGGAGGAGGAGGGCCAGCTGATCTCAGTGGAGCGCTCTTCCCTGTCAGACGACACATCGGAGCAGGTGACCCGCTGGGCCGCCGCACTGGAGGGCTACCGCAAGGAGCAGGTCCGCCTGGGGATACCCTACGGTGATGAGTACACACACTGAAACGCATGAATAAGACACAACACAGATACACGCACACTCTGAAACACAAAAACATAATCAGGCAGTTACACACCATTGTACAAAGTGAGGCCATTTTGCTGCAGTTGCCTTGACATTTTTAACAGACAAAAAAGCTGTAGTCCGCATCCTAACAGTCTTGTAATGTGTCTCTCCTCTCAGACCCAGTACAATGGACGGCAGACCAGGTGATCCACTGGGCAGTGTGGGTGATGAAGGAGTTCAGCATTGACGAGATGGAGGTGGGTGGGATTCACATCCTGGGTTGCGACCTCTGCACTTTCACCCAGGACGAGTTCCTGCAGAGGGTCCCCAGCGGAGAGATCCTCTGGAGCCACCTGGAGCTGCTTCGCAAGTGTGAGTCACTGAGTTAGTGTGTTAGGGTTAAGGGTTAGCCTAAGTAGAGCCATAATAACCATATTGTTTACACATGCTTTGTCCCTTCCCACTGAGAACAGACATCAAATAAAATTGTATTCGTCACATGTTTTTATTTTTTATTGAACTAGGCAAGTCAGTTAATAACAAATTCTTATTTACAGTGACGGCCTAGGAACAGTGGGTAAACTGCCTTGTTCAGGCACCTTGTCAGCTCGGGGATTCGATCTAGCATCCTTTCGGTTACTGGCCCAACGCTGTAACCGCTTGGCTACCTGCCGTCACATGCACCAAATGCAACAGGTGTAGACTTTACTGTGAAATGCTTACTTACGAGCCCTTTCCCAAAAATGCAGAGTTAAAAATGACCAAAAAAATAGCACAATCAAAAAAGGAAATGGTAATAAAATAATAATAAAATAACAAGGCTATATACAAGGAGTACCAGTACAGAGTCAATGTGCAGGAGTACAAGGTCATTGAGGTACATGTACTGTAGGTAGGGGTAAAAGTGACTAGGCTATCAGGATAGATAATAAACATAACAGCAGTGTGTGTGTATTGTCAATATGCATATGTAGTGTGTGTTTGAGTGTAAGTGTAGTGTGTGGGTAGAGTCAATGGCCCCCCAAAAAGGGTATCAATGCAAATAGTCAGGGTATCCATTTAATGAACTTTTCAGCAGTCCTATGGCTTGGGGATGGAAGCTGTTCCGGGGCCTTTTGGTCCCAGACTTGGCGCTCCGGTACCGCTTGCCGTGCAGGTAGCAGAGAGAACAGTCTATGAGTTGGGTGGCTGGAGTCTTACAACATTTTTTAGGGCCTTCCTCTGAAACCGCCTGGTATAGAGGTCCTAGATGGCAGGGAGATTGGCCCCAGTGATGTACTGGGCCGTACACACTACCGTCTGTAGCACCTTCTGGTCAGGTGCCAAGCAGTTGCCAAACCAGGCAGGGGATGCAGCCAATTAAGATGATCTCGATGGGGCAGCTGTATAACCTTTTGAGGACCCATGCCAAATCTTTTCAGCCTCCTGAGGGGGAAGATGCATTGTCATGCCCTCTTCACAACTGTTATGGTGTGTTTGGATCATGGTAGGGCCTTAGTGATGTTGACACAGAGGAACTTGAAGCTCTCAATCGCTCCACTACAGCCCCGTCGATGTAAATGGGGGCATGCTTGGCCCTCTGTTTCATGTAGTTCACAATCAGCTAATTTGTCTTGATCACGTTGAGGGAGAGGTTGTTGTCCTGGCATCACAATGCCAGTTTTCTGACCTCCCTATAGGCTGTCTCATCATTGTCGGTAATCAGGCATACCACCGTCGTGTCGTCGGCAAATGTAATGGTTGTGTTGGAGTTGTGTGCGGCCACGCATTTGTGGGTGATCAGAGAGTACAAGAAGGGACTTAGCACGCACCGTTGAGGGGCCCCCGCATTGAGGGTCAGCGTGGCGGATGTGTTGTTGCCTACACTCACGACCTGGGGGCGGCCTGTCAGGAAGTCCAGGATCCAGTTGCAGAGGGAGGTGTTCAGTCCTAGGGTCTGTAGCTTAGTGATGAGCTTTGAGGACACGGCATTCTCACATAGGTGTTCCTTTTGTCCAGGTGGGAAAGGGCAGTGTGGAGTGCAATAGAGATTGCATCATCTGTGGATCTGTCGGGGCGGTATGCGAATTGGAGTGGGTCGAGGGTGTCTGGCATGATGTTGTTAATGTGAGCCATGGCCAGCCTTTCAAAGCATTTCATGTCTACAGATGTGAGTGCTACGGGGCAGTAGTCATTTAGGCAGGTTACTTTCGCGATCTTGGGCACAGGGACTATGGTTGTCTGCTTGAAACATAGGTATTACAGACTGGGTTAGGGAGAGGTTGAAAATGTCAGTCAAGACACTAGCCAACTGGTCAGCGCATGCTCTTGAGTGTTCGTATTGTTAATCCGTCTAGTCTTACTCACATTGGCTACAGGGAGTCTATTCCACGTTGATTTCATTGAAATGATGTGGAAACATTGATTCAACCAGTTTGTTCCTAGTGCGTTCAGATCTGAATATTCTGAATGGATAGAGGCTATGAAAGGGGATTGAGAGCCTGGGCAAGCATGTTAATTGAAGTTGGTTTTAGCTCATACTGTATCCATCCCTGTTCTTTACAGATGTGTTGGCCAGTCAGGACCAGTCTGGCCAAGAGGCCACAGTCACCATTGACCAACGTATGTTTATTTCCTCTCTCTCTGACTCACTGTCACCCTGAATGCACCTACCACACTATTTTTCCTCTGTGAGTTGTTGCCTGTAATAAAAAGCATGAGCTGGTGCACACCCAGAGAAAATTATTTTAATGTGGAGGTGCTGACTAAACGGGAAATAAACTGTAAGCTATAAAAATAAAATTGTTTCAGCATCACTGTGCCTTCTTCGGGGTCGTGAGAAGGCACGGTGATGCCGAAACATTGATGTTTCTTTTTATAGCTTACAGTTTATTTCCCGTTAGTCAGCACCTCCACATTAAAATAATTTTCTCTGGGTGTGCGCTTTTAATTAGGAACACCAAACTGACCATAGATCAGTGTCTAACTTAATCATGTATGTTTTTGAGTGTTTGAACCTTCTGTCTCCGCCACCAGAGGTCCAGATCATCCCGGCCGCTGTGCCGACCTCGCACACCACCATTAAGGTGCTGAAGCAGAGCCGCGGCCCCAAAACACCCCGCATCTCCGGAGGAGAGGAACGCAGCTCACCTGGCAACCGCACAGGTATGCATACATGTGTGGGTACACCTGAAGAGAGTGTCTTAATGGTCTAAGTGTATGTGCTCAAATCTGATGTGGATGTACACACACACACACAAACACAAACACAAACGTCCTCTCGCCTGTCCTTGCAGGTAACAACGGTCAGATCCAACTGTGGCAGTTCCTGTTGGAGCTGTTGACTGATAAGGATGCTAGAGACTGTATATCCTGGGTGGGAGAGGAGGGAGAGTTCAAACTCAACCAGCCTGAACTGGTGGCCCAGAAATGGGGCCACCGCAAGAACAAGCCGACCATGAACTACGAGAAACTCAGCCGAGCACTCAGGTATGTCAATCGGCCTGTTTCCCCTCCCCCCATTTCCTCTCTTAAATTTCCTTTGCATAAATTCAATCTCTTATCTTATGTCTTGAACTTTCTTGTCTTGTTTCATTTGAGCCCTTTGGCCTATGATAGGGCTAAATTGAAAGGTTTCTTACAGAAGAAATATGAAATTCATATGCATAAGCATGGTAGCAATTGAAAGGGAACAGTTTGGAGGTTATGGGAAAATTATGGGGGAAAATTATGGGAAAAGCCCAAATGTGCGTAAACAACAGTTATCCTGACACAAGACTGAATTCAAACATTATACTGTAAACGTTTTGTGCATTTTACATATACTGTACTTTTTGCCGCATTTGTTGACAGCTAAATATGAACATACTGTGAATATATTCAGTCACATGATTAGGATATTCCTGTAAAATGTGTGGTAGGTGCAACATAAGAAGAAAACAAATGACAAAGGTTTGAGTGAGAGGACTAACTGGTGTCTCCAAGTGGCCACACACTTCTCCAAAGTGCACAGTTCCTAAGTAATTTCAATGCACTTTTATGAAAAAATGTATTGAACTATAATATGCTTTCTTTGAGCTCTACTAGCTGTGCCGTTGAGGAACTAGAGCAAGCACACTTGTAGTCATTTTGTTTGGAACACAACCCTGTATCCCCATCACACAATTATTGTTGTTTACAAAATCCAAAAACGGCCCATTTATAAATCACAATCTGGGTCAGGAGGCCATCATTTGAAAGCTTGTTCTTTTACCAACATGACAAGCTAAGTTATAAAATCCAATCTCTGTTAGTTTCAGAAGGCAATTCAGAGATGTTTTGGTGTGCATAGAAAGATTCAGGTGTGTGTTCCACAACAAATTATCTTAAAAATAGACTGATATATTCTGTTCAGAACAGCCCAGGTTATGACGCCATGTCATCTTGTACCTCGAATATACTGGCCATAAACGTTGACACTGTAAATGACTTGAGTGTTTTATGGAAATGTGAGAAGAAAAACCACGACTGAGCACCCTTATGTAGACATAGCTCCACCCACATCTGTTCCATACACCAAATATAACCATGTGCATTTCAGAAATATTCTAATAAAGTGTTTACGTAAACATGTCTGTAAAACCACAATGAGGACAACGTGGTTTTACAAATATGTTTTATGTTAACACTATTAGAATATTTCTGAAATGCACATTGTTATATTTGGTAACCTGTATTTCCTCTCGACTCAACCCCATTCGATGCGTGGAACAGATGTGGGTGGAGCTATATCTACATAAGGGTGGTAATAAATAAGTCTCAAGCTCTGACGAAGGCCGTGAGGCCGATACGTAAGACGTATTAAAGATCAGTGATTACTATCGAGAGCAGTGTGCGGGTTTCTTTTCTCTCTCATCTTATTCAACTGTTACCACGCACCTGCAAAAAACATAGCTCAGATGTGCAAGTGCCTTTTGAATTATGATATGGAAATGTGTAGTGCACATTTGAATGGTTTGGATTGCTTGTATGGCATCACAGCGGTATTTATTATAATCCTCAACATCTCATCTTTCAAAATACATTGAGTCCTCTTTACATCATTTCTCTCACTCCGATAACAAAACGTTTGCAAAAGTTGCCCAATTAGCGGGAGGGATGTGGGCAACTTCTTGTCGCGTTCAGTGCTCAAGTTCAGAACAGCTGTCAGTCGAAACCCATACAGTGCTGCGAAACGTAGGGCCTGGGTTCTGGCCATTTCATAGCATGTTAATGTACAGCCACTGCATTCCAATGTAGGTGCTTATCAGTGCACAAATCTGCCATTTTCAACCCCTATACAGGTATGAGTGTAAACGGATACCTAATCTGATTATTTTCTCAGGTATTACTATGACGGGGACATGATCAGCAAGGTGCAGGGCAAGCGCTTTGTCTACAAGTTTGTGTGTGACCTGAGGACTCTGATTGGCTACAGCGCTGCTGAGCTCAACAACCTGGTGACTGAGTGTGAGCAGAAGAAGCTGGCCCGCATTCAGTTGCACGGAATTGGCCAGCCCATCACCACTGTGTACGCCTCCGCACAGGACAGCTGAGGGGGAGGAGCCTGGAACTCTTTGATAAGGGTAGAAGTTGCCCATAGGCACAGATCTAGGATCAGACTACTATGACCAGCACTAAGCTTAACCATTAGAAGGTGGAAATAATAAACTGACCGTAGCTGTCTATGGGCAACTTCATCCTACTCCTTTGGGTTTGATTGGAGACGGGGCTGAGGCAGGATGGGGAGGTTGTTTTCTCATTTTATTTTAACCAGGGCGGGAGAGTGTCTGTGGATATTGTGTGTGTGCCTCAGTGTGTGTGCATGAGCGTTTGAGTGAAGGAGTGTCTGGATATTGTGTGTGTGCCTCAGTGTGTGTGCATGAGCGTTTGAGTGAAGGAGTGTCTGGATATTGTGTGTGTGCCTCAGTGTGTGTGCATGAGCGTTTGAGTGAAGGAGTGTCTGGATATTGTGTGTGTGCCTCAGTGTGTGTGCATGAGCGTTTGAGTGAAGGAGTGTCTGTGTTTGAAATATGAGCTTTGCATTTTTTTTTGTTCCTTTATCTGTAGCTTAGTATCCTTTCCATTGTATATACCGGTTCTCCATGTTTTTGATAGCCACAAGGACAGTGTATTTTCATATTTTCCATTTATAAATGATCTGTTTTGTATTTTATTTTGAGTGTCTTTTTCCCTGATGAGCTGGACATTTTCTGTCCTCCAGGGGGATTAAAGTTTCAAGTTTTTTCCTAAGGACTCAGTGTAACATTGCTCCAGTGTAATGTGTATACATACACAAACACACTCTTTTGCGCCATGATAACGCTTTCAAATGTTTTATAGTTCCTCCTATATAAAACACTTGTCATTCACACAGTACTCAAGCTCTGTCATGAATAGAACAGAGATCTGTATGTACATAACATTTTTTTTTTATTGATGGGATGTGTGTAGAAAGCTTTGTAAAGGTACAACGAAAGTCAGAATTAACAAATGAAAGATGGCACGAGTATCCTTGACAACACATTTACCTTATTCAGTTTGTGTGTGTAGATCTGTGGAATAATTGCACAATATGAATGTCACATTCATGTCTATTGGAGGCTGTAGTTTGACTTAATTTTGGGAGGGGCTATGTCTGGTCTCTACTACTGCCTCTAAATACTGATCCCAGATCTGGGGTGTGTTCAGTGAGGTGAAACATTCTGAATGGTGCAGATAGAAATGTAACAAACACTACTTAATAGACAATGCCATCTGATGTAAACATTGACGTTGTGCCCTCCATATCAAGACCCAGATTCACAAAACCTTAAATGTAAATGTTGAAAATAATGTCCTTAATTCCAAGATATAGCTAAACTCAGGGCAGTGAGAGGAAAAGCTCATGAAAGCAATTGAACATAGTTAATTCACTCAACCTTCATCTGAAAGTTTCAGTATTGATTATTTTAAATCCAAGAACATGTTTTACA
The DNA here is from genome assembly GCF_036934945.1 of Oncorhynchus masou masou. NCBI lineage: Eukaryota > Metazoa > Chordata > Actinopteri > Salmoniformes > Salmonidae > Oncorhynchus > Oncorhynchus masou. Next base: position 24,689,630 of record NC_088221.1, read on the forward strand.
ACAGTATTTTCATACCAATTTGTAAGTCTGTAAGTCGCTCTGGATAAGAGCGTCTGCTAAATGACTTAAATGTAAATGTAATTCAAAAAAATAAGGTGTCTAGCTAGCCATGGCAAATGTGTTAGCATATTCCTTACATTTACATTTACATTTAAGTCATTTAGCAGACGCTCTTATCCAGAGCGACTTACAAATTGGATGGCAAGAAGATATGAGATGTTCGTAAGAAAATAAGATTGTTGAGGAATTGCACTTAGGAGCTTATTTTTCTTAGGTTTTTGCACAATACGTGTTTTGTGAATCTGGGCTCAGGTCCGTTTTTCGCCTCGCACACATTGGTCCGAGATCAATTTTACCAACAAACTGGTCTGAGGTCAGTATTTCTTTAGCCTCCTAAAATCAGGAGGTCTGAGACTTCGAGATTTGACAAGACAAGCAAGAAGGGGGATATCCACCATGAAACACATAGGTACATGTATCAAACACTGGAGGGAATGTGTGTGTGAAGAGTGATGATACGAAAGGTGACAGGGAATGTTAGATTTGTACATTCTAATTTTTATCACACTCAATCCCTGCCCATCTCTATCAACTTTATCTAATTCTCTTACACACCAACTCCAAAGCGCTGCACACACACCAAGCCGACACAGCACAAAGAGAGAAGGAGTGGTAGAGAAGGGGTGGGGAGCAGGGCTGTTGGGGGGGGGGTCTATAGGACAGAGGGAGTGATAGAGAAGGGATGGGGAGCAGGGCTGTTGGGGGGGGTCTATGGGACAGAGAGAGGGAGTGATAGAGAAGGAATGGGGAGCAGGGAAGGGGGGGTCTATGGGACAGAGAAGGAGTGATAGAGAAGGGATGGGGGGGGGGGTCTATGGGACAGAGGGTGGGAAAGAGAGAAAATGAGTGAAAGCCTGAGAAAAATATACATTATTTCTGTTCCATAAATTATATTCATAGATATTCACAGATGATATAGCAATTGGAAAGATTTCTGGAATAAAATGAGGAATGGAGCTGAAACACAATTCTATGGACATGGAATATCAGTTAACAGACAGGGAGTGCTGATAAACAGAGCAGTAATACCAGTAAATCATCTGACTCTAAATGAGTGCATAGAACGCAAACAGTAACACATTCGACTTCCTTTCAGATACTATTACACTTCATATTATATTACATATAGAGCATTCAGCCCATGCAGCTAAGACAGAATGAGGCATGGGGGGGGAGAAAACAAAGGAGAGCACAGATTCTGTTTAAAGCATGTCTCCGTGACAACAAAAAAACAGATTTGAAAAACTTTTTTTCTCTTCATATCACAAGATAAAAAGAAGACACTAAAATGTTTGATCCTGCTAAGTGTACATGTGAGGCCCAGTCCCCACGACAGGAGCCAGGTTCTCTATGTATATCCGTCATCAATATCACCATGCACTACATATAGTTACAGATTTTTTCTGCCTTGTTTCAATACATTTTGCACAAAATAAAAACATTCAATATTTCTTCATTTACATATTTCTGAGGACATATATATATATATATTTGTATATATGTTTTACCTGAAAAACAAACCTGAAACTCTTGGGATATAACCCTGCAGAGAGGAGCTCAAGGTAGACTGAGCCCATCCTCCCTTCACTAGCACTAAGAGCTGTTATATCATCACCAAAAACAGCACAGCCGTCATCTGAGAGGGGCAGTGGGAGAGATGGAGGGAGGAGGAGGGGGAGAGGAGAGTACTTCCGAGGGAGGAGGATTACAGGTGTATATGAGGCCTCTGTTTAGCCCACTTAGAGATGTGAGTGCTGTACTGTGGGGGAGGGCCAACCCACAGATACATGGACAGATAAATCAATGTGTTTCTCTACTCTGTACAAACGCTATGGGATCTCACCTGTGATTGGCTAAACATGTGTAGGTGAAGAAGGATACCCTTGTCTGACTAATGGCAGCTATGGATGTTGATGTGCTGCACTCTACGAGGAAGAGATGGTGAGTGTGTGGCTTGGTTCCATTTTGCCTTCACCACCCCTGGGTAGCTATAACTAATATGACCACGGCTCTTTCTAACCCAATAGATTTACGTGGAGTTTCAGTCATACTGGTTTCACCAATCCAGTCCTTTAAGATCCATTGAAATTAAGAGTAAGAGCGAGGAGAAGGGTTTAGGGACCAAAATGCAACGGGGCCTAGGTGTGAGGGGTTAAGGAGGGTTCAGGGTCAGTGAGGGATCAAAGGGTAGCTCCTTAGTTCTGCATCTATTCAAAGAACTTGTAGGTGGGGTTTTCATAACCATTCTGCTGCATATTGGACAGGTGTCGCTCCTCTGGGGTCACTGCAGCATCCACCTGCAACACACACACCAGGTTAACACACAGGTACAGAATACACACGCACAGACAAACACAAGCACGCACGCAAACACACACACTCTGCCTTACCTCGATGACCCCGTGATGGATGGAGGTGTACTGCTTCTTCCTCAGCATGATCAGAGTGATGACGATGACTGTCGCTATGACAACCCCACCCACCATCAGCCCAATGATGGCACCTTTGTTGGAGCCAACATCTTCAGCAAAGAACACCTGGTAATAATCAACACAACACCTGTCAATCAAACTGGATATGGTGAGTATTTGTTGAGTGTTTCTACAGGTATAGACTGTGATGAGAACTGTGCTTACAAGTCTCCAATGCACAGATAAGCCATTATAGAAATGTTCCCGTTTCTATGATAAACATGTGAACTACTGAGCCAGTTTGTGATGTATACATGTACGAACATGTACCAGTGTATAGGTACTGAATGTTTCCATACCAATTTTTGATGATGCACTCCATAGCTGGCGCTTTGCCGCTCTCCTTTCTCCATCCGCACCTCATGGAACTCCTCAGGCCTCAGAGCAGAGACTCAACACACACAGAGAGAGAGAGAACATCATACACCATCCAAACATACACACATAATCAAAGAGACAAACACAACCGAAACCACAAACATACCCATGCAGCGTAAACACAATCATACACATACTATAAGAACACACACACTTACCAGGCCGAGTGGGCAGACCTCTATCTGGAAGTGGACGAGCGTCAACAGGCTCAACTGCTTTAACAGAGGAAACACTTACTGACAAAAAGCTTTAGAGCATGACCAATTTAATAAATAATGCACGAAACAGCTGTTCTGTGTGTGTATTTCCGTGGTTTTCTAGGCTGTGTGTTAGGCTGGTTGTGTTAGTGTGTTACCATGGTTGTCGGTGTTGGGTTGGTTGAAACTCTCTGGGTGGATGAAGCCGAGTCTGTCCAGGCTCATGCCAGGGTCCAGAGGGGCAGAGCTGTAGGCCTGGTCAGGCATCAGGGCATCGTTCCCATAGCTCACCCTGACATCAGTCTGCAAACACAGGATACACATGACTGACTTTCAATGTGTGTATCAAGTAAACTTCAATAACAGTTATATATATATATATATATATATATATATTTTTTTTTATTTTTATTTTTATTAAATCACTTCCTGAATTGACTGCCTTCCATTTGAATTGGTCCCAGCCCTGGTGTGTGGGAGATTGTAACATTTTTTATGAATGAGAGTGTGCATGCCTGTGTGTAAAACTCACCCTCTCATCACTCTGCAGAGATGAGACTTGCTGAGACAGCTCTGACTGAACCCTCTGCATCAGGATTGCTATACACACAGAGACAGAGACAGAAGGGGAAAATAGAAGGAAAAGGAGACAGAATGAACAAGCCAGAAAGGAAAAGGTATAGTCGGTACATAAACTCTGTAATAACACAATATAGTATTACACTTTGTATGGACCGAATAATAACATGAAACTGCAGTATATGGGTAGGAGTAGGGTGGACACTCACAAACTTGGTCTTGGATTTTGTTGGCCATGCTGGGCACTTTGAAGAGCAGCCCAAGGGATTGGTTCATCCTCTCGTCAATCACACGCAGGTGGGTCATCACCTGGAAGTCAGAAGTGCTGAGGTCAAAGGAGTTACACGGGACACAGAGTGAATGAATGGGCTAAATGTAGTGTATGATAGTAGGTTGAAGGGTGAGCATAGGGGCTTATGGGTAGTGTAGTGTGTTATAGTGGTGGTGGGGGGGGTGGGGGGGTGTACCTGGGGTCGGATCTGAGCAGCCCTCTTGGGGTCCACCATGCGGACGTGTTCGTAATGTTTCAGGGTGTGTTGTCTGTCCTTCTGCTCTGTACGGACATACTTCTTCAAAAGGCCCAGCACCTGACGAGGCTGGGGGGGGGGGAGGGGATGGAGGAGAAGAAAGTGAAATTAGGGAGAGAGGAAGTGAGAGAAGGGGGACAGAGAGACAGAAAAACTAAAAGAGAGAAATAAGAGGTATTGATGTGGACTACGTGTGTGTACAAGTGAGGATGTGTTTGATTATAGTGAGAATGACTGGTCAGTGGGTATCCACAGTCAGAGTATATGTACAGTATGTAATGAGTGAGTATCTGTGTACATTATACATGGTTAGGGATATATATATATATATATATATATATATATATATATATATATATATGTATATATATATGTATATATATATAGACAATAAGTATATCTATGGTAGTGTGTGTATAATATGTCATATATTTAGGTTTGGGATCACTTAGAAATGTCCTTGTTTTTGAAAGAAAAGTACAATTTTTGTCCATTAAAATAACATCAAATGGATCAGAAATAGTGTAGACATTGTTAATGTTGTAAATGAGTATTGTAGCTGGAAACGGCTGATTCTTTGTGGAATATCTACATCGGCGTACAGAGGCCCATTATCAGCAACCATCACTCATGTGTTCCAATGGCACATTGTGTTAGCTAATCCACGTTTATAATTTTAAAAGGCTAATTGATCATTAGACAACCCATTTGCAATTATTTTAACAGTTGAAAATGTTTGTTCTGATTAAAGAAGCAATAAAACTGGCCTTCTTTAGACTAGTTGAGTATCTGGAGCATCAGCATTTATGGGTTCGATTACAGGCTCAAAATGGCCAGAAACAAAGAACTTTCTTTTGAAACTCGTCTATTCTTGTACTGGGAAATTAAGACTATTCCATGCGAGAAATTGCCAAGAAACTGAAGATCTCGTACAACGCTCTGTACTACTCCCTTCACAGAACAGCTCAAACTGGCTCTAACCAGAATAGAAAGAGTAGTGGGAGGCCCCGGAGCACAAGTGAGCAAGAGGACAAGTACATTAGAGTGTCTAATTTGAGAAACAGACGCCTCACAAGTCCTCAACTGGCAGCTTCATTAACTAGTACCCGCAAAACACTAGTCTCAATGTCACGTTCTGACCTTTATTTCCTTTGTTTTGTCATTATTTAGTATGGTCAGGGCGTGAGTTGGGGTGGGCAGCCTATGTTTGTTTTTCTATGATTTGGGTATTTCTATGTTTCGGCCTAGTATGGTTCTCAATCAGAGGCAGGTGTCATTAGTTGTCTCTGATTGAGTATCATACTTAGGTAGCCTGGGTTTCACTGTGTGTTCGTGGGTGATTGTTCCTGTCCCTGTGTTTGCACCAGATAGGGCTGTTTTAGGTTTTCACGTTTCTTGTTTTTGTTAGTCTGTTCATGTATATTTTTCTTCATTAAAGAACCATGAATAGAAACCACGTTGCGTTTTGGTCCGCCTCTCCTTCACCGCAAGAAAACCGTTACACTCAACGTCAACAGTGAAGAGGCGACTCCGGGATGCTAGCCTAGGCAGAGTTTTTCTGTCCAGTGTCTATGTTCTTTAGCCCATCTTAATATTACATTTTTTTTGGGCCAGTCTGAGATATGGCTTTTTCTTTGCAACTCTGCCTAGAAGGCCAGCATCCCAGAGTCGCCTCTTCACTGTTGATGTTGAGACTGGTGTTTTGCGAGTACTACTTAATGAAGTTTCCAGTTGAGGACTGGTGAGGTAAGGGCCTTCCCCAAACTGTTTCCACAAAGTTGGAAGCACAGAATTGCCTAGAATGTCATTGAATTCTGTAGTTAAGATTACCCTTCACTGGAACTTAGGGGCCTATAGCGAACCATGAAAAACAGGCCCAGACCATTATTCCTCATCCACCAAACTTTACAGTTGGCTCTTTGCTTTGTGTCAGATAATATTCTCCTGGCATCCGCCAAACCCAGATTAACCCGTTAGACTGCCAGATGGTGAAGCGTGATTCATCACTCCAGAGAACACGTTTCCACTGCTCCAGAGACCAATGGAGGCAGGCTTTACACCACACCAGTCAACGCTTGACATTACGTATGGTGATCTTAGGTTTGTGTGCGGCTACTCTGCCATGGAAACCCAATTTCATGAAGCTCCAGACAAACCGTTATTGTGCTGAGATTGCTTCCAGAGGTAGTTTTGAACTCAGTAATGAGTGTTGCAACCGAGGACCCTTTTTACTCGCTTCAGCACTTGGTGCTCCTGTTCTGTGAGCTTGTGTGGCCTATCACTTCGTGGCTGAGCCGTTGTTGCACCTAGACGCTTCCACTTCACAAAAATGACACTTACAGTTGACCGGGGCAGCTCTAGCAGGGCAGAAATTTGACGAACTGACTTGTTGGAAAGGTGGCATCCTATGACGGCGCCACGTTGAAAGGCACTGAGCTATTCAGTACGGGCCATTCCACTGACAATGTTTGTCTACGGAGATTGCATAGTTGTGTGCTCGATTTTATACACCTGTCAGCAACAGGTGCTGGGACATTTTCAGCTTCCAGGAATTGTGTACAGATCCTTGCGACATGGGGACGTGCATTATCATGCTGAAACGGCGGCAGGGTGGCAGGGTAGCCTAGTGGTTAGAGTGTTGGACACATAACCGAAAGGTTGCAAGTTCGAATCCCCGAGCTGACAAGGTACAAATCTGTCGTTCTGCCCCTGGACAGGCAGTTATAACCCACTGTTCCTAGGCCGTCATTGAAAATAAGAATTTGTTCTTAACTGACTTGCCTAGTAAAATAAAGGTAAAATTAAAAAAATTAAATTAAAAACATGAGGTGATGGCGGCGGATGGCATGACAATGGATCTTGACACTATCTTGATAAAATCCAATTGTGTTCATTATCTGTAGGTTATGCCTGTCCATACCATAACCCCGTGCCACCATGGGACACTATTCACAATGTTGACATCAGAAAACAGCTCACCCACACAACACCATATACGTGGTCTGCAGTTGTGAAGCCGGTTGGATGTATTGCCAAATTCTCTAAAACAACATTGGAGGTGGCTTATGGTAGAGAAATTAACATTAAATTATCTGGCAACAGCTCTGTTGGACATTTCTGCAGTCAGCATGCCAATTGCATGCTCCCTCAAAACTTGAGACATCTGTGACTAAACTGCACATTTTTGAGAGGTATTTTTTTTTGTCCCCAGCACAGAGTGCACCTGTGTAATGATCACGCTGTTTAATCAGCTTCTTACTATGCCACACCTGTCAGGTGGATGGATTATCTTGGCAAAGGAGAAATGATCACTAACAGATATGTAAAATAATTTGAGAGAAATTATATTTTTGTTCGTATGGAACATTTCTGCGATTTTTTATTTCAGCTCATGAAACCAACACTTTACATGTTGAGTTTATATTTTATTTTTGTTCAGTATATACTGTATATACCCTGGGTGGGTTGGCCTGCAGGGCGCTAAGGTAGTTATCCAGGGCCATGCGACGGCAGCTGTTGAGCAGGGCCTCCACCCGGGCAATGTGGGTCTCAACCAGCTGCTGTCTCTCTCCTGCTGCCTCCTGCTCCAGGGCCTCCACCTTCTCCTGGAAGTGCTGCACACAAGAGCACACAGAAACATTAATACACACTAGTATACACACACACACACACACACACACACACACACACACACACACACACACACACACACACACACACATTACTGATACGCACATAGGCACGCACGTGTATTGATGGGCTCATCTGTAAGGGCTCATCTGTAAAAGAGACCTTGGTTTCAGCATGACTCTATGTCATAATTAAGGTTAACTTTTTATGGCTGCAGGGGAAGTATTGAGTAGCTTGGATGAAAAGGTGCCCATATCAAACGGCCTGCTCCTCAGTCATAGCTGCTAATATTTGCTTATTATTATTAGTATTGGATAGAAAACACTCTGAAGTTTCTAAAACTGTTTGAATGATAGCATAACTCATATTGGCAGGCAAAATCTTGAGTTGAAATCAAAATAGGAAGTCAGAAATCTGAGCTTGTATAAATTCACCAGAGTCCCCAATGAAATTTTCTTGAGATATTAATGATGTTGCACTGCCTAGGGGTTCCGCTAGATGTCAACCATCAATAAAAATGATCATGAAGCTATGTTGTTGTGGGAGTGAATGAGAGCAGAATATATCAGCTGTCCATCAAGCAGCCATTTTGTGATCCCACTTTTTCCTAATGGTAGTCACTTGTGTTCCATTGCTCACGAAGACAAGAAAGAATACTCTGGTTGTAACTTTATTGAAGCTATATGTTAAAAACATCCTAATGATTGATTCTGTACTTAGTTTGAAATGTTTCTTGAAATCAAAATAGTCCGAAGTCAGAAATTGAGCGTTTGATATGAATACCAAATGCTCTAACAAAGAAGGTATTTGGACATAAATAATGATTTTGAACAAAACAAACATTTATTGTGGTCCTGGGATTCCTGGAGTGCTTTCTGATGTAGATCATCAATAAAAATTTATCATGTAATTTCTTATGTTTATGTTGTTGGGATTTTTATCAATGATGACTAATTATGTATACATTTCAATCAGACTGACTAATCCGAATACTATTATGTTACTATACATTTAATCAGAATACTAAATGTTTGTATAATGAGTTTTCATTCTTGATCCCAGTACTGAAAACAATGTGTGTGTGTGTGAACGTGGGCAAAAGTTAGAACAATGACGGTCTGTTCCTTGGTACAAATGAATGAACTATCTCCAGACTGTCTAGAATGCTTATCTACACTGACTGACCTTGGCTCTAGGCGAGGAGGGAAGGCTTGAGAGCTATAGGGCCTTTCTACCAGTGTCAAGAAGAGACTGAACATTTAGAAAACGCTGACGTCATTTTCAGTTTATAACCTGTGGTAAAATGTGTATGAACTCAGTACTCTCTTGATTAAAGGCTGTTACTTGACTTTAAGACCAGGACTCTGTCCATTCCTATAAAATAAGGGTCTTACAAATCCTTATGAATTGACAGTGTTTAATTTTAATTGGGAATTAAAACAGAGGAATTATATTCCTTCAACATGTTGACGCCATCTTTGCGGCTGTGGTGTTTTTAAATTGAGCGCCGTCTCAGATTATTGCATTTTTTTCCCTCGTAAAGTTTTTTTGAAATCTGACACAGCGGTTGCATTAAGGAGAGGTATATCTATAATTCCACGTGTATAACTATATTATCATCTACATTTATGATGAGTATTTCTGTTGAATGATGTGGCTATGCAAAATCACTTGATGTTTTTGGAACTAGTGAATCTAACGCGCCAATGTAAACTCAGATAACATGGAGTCCTATGAGTGTCATCTGATGAAGATAATTCAAGGTTCGTGATTAATTTTATCTTTATTTCTGGTTTTTGTGAAGGCTATATTTTGCTGGGAAATGGCTGTGCTTATTGTGGTTTGGTGGAGACCGAACATAATCGTTTGCAGTGCTTTTGCTGAAAAGCCTATTTGAAATCGGACACTTTAAAACGATAGACACGTATGTTTTAGGAATTGTAATTATGAGATTTCTGTGGTTTGAAGTTTGAATTTTGGCGCCCTCTATTTTCACTGGTAGTTGTCATATCGATCCCGGTATCGGGATTGCAGTCATAACAGGTTAAATAAAACCTATATATACTGCGCGCGCACACACAGCCCAGGTACCTGAATGACAGCCTTCTTGTCAGCGTGAGGGAGACTCTTGGCCTGCCTCTCTGCCTCCTCCCACTCTCTCATCACCTGGAGAGAGAAACATCAGAAAACACACCTTTCAGTTCACATCAGAGAAGGGATCTCACACACACACACGCACACGCACACACGTTAATGCCCCTAATATAACATGATTAGGTAACTGGTAATGTATAACATTGTTCACTTGGAATCTTTGCATCATCACATCATAAACCCAAGGTCAGTTATCGTCACCCTGTGTGTGTGTTGATATGCTGTGTTATGGGCAGAATGTAACGCTGTTCATGTGGTGACATGCCAAAACTGACTGACTGACTCTCTCTCGCTCAAACACACACACCTGGGACATCCTCTCGCGGTGCTTGGCCTCCAGACTCTCCTTGGCCTTCTGGAAGTCGGCGTGTTCGTTGTTGTCTCCAGTAGACTCCAAGTAATGGTCGACTGCGTCAGGGGGGGCAGGAGCCATGGTGGGCACTGGGGGAGAGGGGAGGAGAGGTAGAGCGGAAAGTGGATGTCCACCAAAGGGTCCAGAGAGAGAAGTTAACTGTTAAAAAGTGACATAGCCTCCTCCACAAGTCTACATTATCTGCCACTGTAATCTAAAACTGTACTAAGACGTTCGAGTCCTGTCTGGCGGCACAGACAGATTACAGCAGCTAAGCCTGTCAGCCAGTGAGCGACCGGTCATATATCTGTTTGCCTTGATGTGTGTGTGTGTGTGTGATGTGGGAGACTGGAGATAAGATTTGTGAATCAGGGCAGGTGCTAAGTCATCCTCTCCCGCTGAGGAGTGTTGTGCTTAACTGGGCGGAAAGTACCAGAAAAGAGAGGAACAGGAAAAACAGACTCAACCCACATACCCACACTGATAGTCATATGAAGAGAGACTGTTGTTGTTAGGTTAAGCCAGTTAGGACATGAACTCATTAACACACACACACAGTCAGATGAGCATAAATCACTAGACATAAATATTGTCGCACACACAAGACTCATAAGCTCCAATGTTATTGAGCTGATTAGTAAGTGATGGAGTGAGTAAGAGAATTGTTGTGAAAGCAGTAAAAGGTTAAGTGAGTAAGTGAGGGAGGGAGTGTGATGGCTATTTTCCTGCTTAGATAGTTCCTAATTTCTCAGGTGTTTCTTAAAAGTCTCTATATTTCTTTTTTAAACCAGAATGACCTAATCGAAAGGTTAACCTCTGTCTGTACACCCACTAGATCAGACTATATTGATAGGAACGTTCCCACAGGATTCAATAGCTGAGATGGACTCAGGCCCCAGACTCAGACCAATGAAAGATCAATAAAAGGTCTGAATGCTGTGTTTTTTATTGACCTTCCATTTTCCTTAATTGACCAACATGTTGCTTAATCTCGAACAGAAACATCTTCCCCTTTCAGAGCTGGTAGTACATAAGGGAAGAGGGATAGCTCGTCAGTTGAAAAACTGAATGCATTCAAGCAAAATGTGTCTTCTGCATTTAACCCAACCCCACTGAATCACTTATGCTCCACGTGTCTAAGTGCAATCAGACAGACAGGTAGACGGTGTTAGACAGACAGACGGCATGGTGGACAGTCCCCATGGCCCAAGGTAAGCGGCACAGAGGGCCGACTCAGCACGTGTTCTACATACCTCAGAGAGACACACACTTTTTTTACCCCCTTTTTCTCCCCAATTTCATGGTATCCAATTGTTAGTACCATCTTGTCTCATCGCTACAACTCCCGTACGGGCTCGGGAAAGACAAAGGTTGAAAGTCATGCGTCCCCAATACACAACCCAATCGAGCCACGCTGCTTCTTAACACGGTGCGCATCCAACCCGGAAGCCAGCTGCACCAATGTGTCGGAGGAAACACTGTGCACAAGGCAACCTTGGTTAGCGCGTACTGCGCCCGGCCCGCCACAGGAGTCGCTGGTGTGCGATGAGACCAGGATATCCCTACCGGCCAAACCCTCCCTAACCCGGACGACGCTATGCCAATTGTGCATCGCCCCACGGACCTCCCGGTCGCGGCCGGTTACGACAGAGCCTATGCGCGAACCCAGAGTCTCTGGTGGCACAGCTGGCGCTGCAGTACAGCGCCCTTAACCACTGTGCCACCCGGGAGGTTTACACACACACTCTTAAACACACACACTGCTTGGGTGTGTGTTTACACATAACACGTTCAAACATACACACTCCATCTTATCGATCTCCACAAACCAACCAACAATTATTCCTCTCTTTCCATCCATGGCATGTTTTTACCTCTGACAACTTCCTCAACCGACTCGGTGGTAGTTGTCATGGCGATGTTGGAGGTGCGTTCACCACTGTCCCGTTTGTCAGTCACATCATCTTCATCCTCATCACCATCCTCGTCCCTATCAAAGGCATCCTCATCATCCTCAGGGGTGGCAGCCCCCTGATCCGCCTGGTGAATCATGCTGTAGGGACGGTGGGTGTTTGTGAGTGTGTAGTCTGGTAGTGAAGGTTATCTGTCAAAAGTGTTTAACCACTGGTTTATGAACTTGAGTAAGAATTTAAGATTATATGTGTGCTTAATTGTCTGTGTGTTTGTGTCCGACTGTATGCACCTGTGTGTGTACGCATGTGTGTATACCCGTTATCTGTGTATTCAGTCTCGGCTCCGCCCCACCACACGTCAGATTCAGTCAGCTCGACGCTCTCTGACTCGCGATGAGTGTCTGCCGGGCAACACACAAACTCCACCCCTCGGAAACAGTCGATGCCACATGGCAACAGCATGCCGTAGTCATGGAGATTCATGGTGCGGTCTCCACAGGACTGATAATAATAGTAATTTGAAAGAATCTCTTTTTGAGACACAGGTCTTTACACGCAATGACATATCTCTAGACGGTTTCCGGGTCAGGTCACATGGTCAGGAAAAAACAATCATATGAAGCAAAAAATAACCTTCTTACAATTATAACTCTGGTTGATTATTTCTGTGAAATAATTGGAGGGAGGAATGCAGGAATGGATGGATGGAGACAAAAAAATTGCTGAGTCACCACAGCACACACTCTCCCAGAATGCTAGAGAAAGGAAAGAGAGGAGAAAGAACACTAGATAGATGAAAGAACACTAGGTAGATAGAAAGCGGAGAGGAGTAGAGAATACGAGAGAGAGAGAGAGAGCGAGAGGAGGAGAGAATACTAGAGAGAGATACAGAGATAAAGAAAGATATTAAAATGACAAGGCACGGAAAGAGTACAAAGAGAAGCTCCTCATGGACAATCCAGAGACACTTTTTGCTGACTGCTACAAAAATGGAAACGTAAGCAACCTAATCTTCAACACAGACCATCCCTGGGCATGGCACACAGTGATAACAGCACACTACCCCTCTTTTAATAGAGGGTACTGGTGAAGGGAGGAAAATCAGAATAGTGGAAAACAAGGACATTGAGACCGAGACACCCTCTGTCAACCTGTACAACAATGGAACAGTGGTGGTGCAGGGCAACTTCATATATTTCCAAAAGGAATTCCACAGTATCAAAGTGAGAGCACGGCAGGAGAAGACTCGCAACATGACAGCTGCACATATTCCCAGGCTGTGAGCAGAGCAACAGGCCCAACCCCCACTAATAACCCACCCAAGCCACATCCTGCAACCTAAGAGGTATGTATCAGATGCTCAACATGCTCTGCTCACACCTACTGTAATGGTCCGGTCCTAAATCACACGAAAACACTAGACAATATGGAACACAAAGCTTTTAATATCTCATCCTGGAACATACAAGGTCTGAGGTCATCGGCCTAAAGAGCAGGAATCCATACCTCATAAAATTGGAAATACAGACATTGTCATCTTACAAGAAACATGGTACAGAGGAGATGGACCCACTGGTTTCCCTCTAGGTTACAGAGAGCTGGTAGTCCCATCCACCAAACTACCAGGTGTGAAAAAGGGAAGAGACTCAGGGGATATGCTAATTTGGTATAGAGCAGACCTAACCCACTCTACTAAATGAGTCAAAAAGGGAACATTTTACATCTGGCTAGAAATTAATAAGGAAATTATCTCAACATTATTGAGATTATTGGAGGACCAAAAAAAAACGATACCGATTCAATCGGACGTTTTTTTTTTAAATTAATTTGTAATAATGACAATTACAACAATACTGAATGAACACTTATTTTAACTTAACATAATACACCAATAAAATCCATTTAGCCTCAAATAAATAATGAAACATGTTCAATTTGGTTTAAATAATGCAAAAACAAAGTGTTGGAGAAGAAAGTAAAAGTGCAATATGTGCCATGTAAGAAAGCTAACGTTTAAGTTCCTTGCTCAGAACATGAGAACATATGAAAGCTGGTGGTTCCTTTTAACATGAGTCTTCAATATTCCCAGGTAAGAAGTTGTAGGTTGAGGTTATTATAGTATTTATAAGACTATTTCTCTATACTATTTGTATTTCATATACCTTTGACTATTGGATGTTCTTATAGGCACTTTAGTATTGCCAGTGTAACAGTATAGCTTCCATCCCTCTCCTCGCCGCTACCTGGGCTCAAACCAGGAACACATCGACAACAGCCACCCTCGAAGCAGCGTTACCCATGCAGAGCAAGGGGAACAACTACTCCAAGTCTCAGAGCGAGTGATGATTGAAAAGCTAGTAGCGCGCATCCCGCTAACTAGCTAGCCATTTCACATCGGTTACACCAGCCTAATCTCAGGAGTAGATAGGCTTTAAGTCATAAACAGCGCAATGCTTTAAGCATTGCGAAGAGCTGCTGGCAAAACGCACGAAAGTGCTCTTTGAATGAATGCTTACGAGCCTGCTGGTGCCTACCACTGCTCAGTCAGACTGCTCCATAAAATCGCACACTAGCGACTCTTGTGGCGGGCCAGGCGCAGTGCACGCTAACCAGGTCGCCAGGTGCACGGTGTTTCCTCCGACACATTGGTGCGGCTGGCTTCCGGGTTGGATGCGCGCTGTGTTAAGAAGCAGTGCGGCTTGGTTGGGTTGTTTCGGAGGACGCATGGCTTTCGACCTTCATTTCTCCCGAGCCCGTATGGGAGTTGTAGCAATGAGACAAGCTAGTAACTACTAACAATTGGATACCACGAAATTGGGGAGTAAAAAAAAAGAGGTAAAATAAAAATAAATAAAACATTCATAGACTTAATTATAACATAATAACACACAGAAATACGAGCCTTAGGTCATTAATATGGTCGAATCCGGAAACTATCATTTAGAAAACAAAACGTTTATTCTTTCAGTGAAATACGGAACGGTTCTGTATTTTATCTAACGGCTGGCATCCATAAATCTAAATATTCCTGTTACATTGCCCAACCTTCAATGTTATGTCATAATTCCATAAAATTTTGTCAAATTAGTTCGCAATTAGCCAGGCGGCCCAAACTGTTGCATATACCCTGACTCTGCGTGCAATGGTCGCAAGAGAAGTGACACAATTTCACCTGGTTAATATTGCCTGCAAACTTTCTTTTAGCTAAATATGCAGGTTTAAAAATATATACTTGTGTATTGATTTTAAGAAAGGCATTGATGTTTATGGTTAGGTACACATTGGAGCAACGACAGTCCTTTTTCGCGAAAGCGCACCGCATCGATTATATGCAACGCAGGACACGCTAGATAAATAAACTAGTAATATCATCAACCATGTGTAGTTATAACTAGTGATTATGATTGATTGATTGTTTCTTATAAGATAAGTTTAATGCTAGCAAGCAACTTACCTTGGCTTCTTACTGCATTCGCGTAACAGCAGGGCTCCTCGTGAGGCAGGTGGTTAGAGCGTTGGACTAGTTAACTGGAAGGTTGCAAGATTGATTCCCTGAGCTGACACGGTAAAAATCTGTCGTTCTGCCCCTGAACAAGGCAGTTAACCCACCGTTCCTAGGCCATCATTGAAAGTAAGAATGTGTTCCTAACTGACTTTCCTAGTTAAATAAAGTTGTGGGGAAAAACCGGCATAATCGGCGTCCAAAAATACCGATTTCCGATTGTTATGAAAACTTGAAATCGGCCCTAATTAAATCGTCCATTCCGATTAATCGGTCGACCTCTAACCCATAACCCTCCCAGTGGGGGAGATCAACCATTTCCAGCCCCAGGGACATGTATTAGTCTGTGGCAACCTAAATATCAGAACAGGACAAGAACCTGACACTCTTAGTACACAGGGGAGCAGACACCTACCTGGAGCTGACAGCATTCCCTCCCAAATATGCCCCCCTAGACACAACTATGACAAAACAACCAACAAAAACAGGTCACAACTCCTGCAGCTATGTCGAACACTGGGTCTATACATAGTCAATGGTAGGTTTCGAGGGGACTCTTATGGTAGGTACACCTTCAAGTCATCCCTTGGCAGTAATACTGTTGATTACTTTATCACTGACCTCAACACAGTCTCTCAGAGCATTCAGTCAGCCCAGATCACAGCAAAATCACATTCTACTTGAACAGAGCAATATTCAATCATTTGGCATCAAAGCCAAAGAAACAGAAAAATATTAAGAAATGCTATAGATGGAAGGAATGTAGTGTAGAAACCTACCAAAAAGCAATTAGGCAACAACATATTAAATCCCCGTCAGACAACTTTCTGGAAAAAACGTGAAGGTGTAAACTTGGCAGTAAAAAACCTAAACAGTATATTTGATGTCTCCGCTCTCCTATGAAATCAAAACATATCAATCAGACAACCTAAGAAAATGAACAACAATGACATGGTTTGTTGAAGAATGCAAAAACCTAAAAAAGAAATTGAGAAACCTATCAACCACAAACATGGATACCCAGAAAACCTGAGCCTACGCCTTCACTATGGTGAATCACTAAAACAATATAGAAATACACAGCGGAAAAAGTAGACAGCACGTCAGAAATCTGTAATTGAAGAATCCATCCACTTCTGGGAAAAAAGGAACACACTAAACAATGAACAACCTATTCAAAACGGAGATGGATAAACCACTTCTCCAATCTTTTTGCCTCTATAACAAAGAACAAACAGCAAAAACATACATGATCAAATTCAAATCAAAGAATCAACTATTAAAGACTACCAGAACCCACTGGATTCTCCAATTACATTGTATTTTGTCCAGTAGTTCATTCAAACACTCCAACCCAAAAAGGCCTGTAGTGTTGATGGTATCCTAAATGATTTAAAAAAATCTATCTATCTATCACCTTTATTTAACCAGGTAGGCAAGTTGAGAACATGTTCTCATTTACAAATGCGACCTGGCCAAGATAAAGCAAAGCAGTTCGACACATACAACAACACAGAGTTACACATGGAGTAAAACAAACATACAGTCAATAATACAGTAGAAAAATAAGTCTATATACAATGTGAGCAAATGAGGTGAGAAGGGAGGTAAAGGAAAAAAATAAAAAAGGCCATGGTGGCGAAGTAAATACAACATAGCAAGTAAAACACTGGAATGGTAGATTTGCAATGGAAGAATGTGCAAAGTAGAGATAGAAATAATGGGGTGCAAAGGAGCTGAATAAATAAATACAATAGGGGGAGAGGTAGTTGTTTGGGCTAAAATATAGGTGGGCTATGTACAGGTGCAATAATCTGAGCTGCTCTGACAGCTGGTGCTTAAAGCTAGTGAGGGAGATAAGTGTTTGCAGTTTCAGAGATTTTTGTAGTTCGTTCCAGTTATTGGCAGCAGAGACCTGGAAGGAGAGGCGACCAAAGGAAGAATTGGTTTTGGGGGTGACCAGAGAGATGTACCTGCTGGAGCACGTGCTACAGGTGGGTGCTGCTATGATCACCTGCGAGCTGAGACAAGGGGGGACTTTACCTAGCAGGGTCTTGTAGTTGACCTGGAGCCAGTGGGTTTGGCGATGAGTATGAAGCGAGGGCCAGCCAACGAGAGCGTACAGGTCGCAGTGGTGGGTAGTATATGGGGCTTTGGTGACAAAACGGATGGCATTGTGATAGACTGCATCCAATAATTGACAATACTTGGAACCAGGGACTGATCACCCCAATCCACAAAAGTAGAGACAAATTTGACCTCAATAACTACCGTTGGATATTCGTCAACAGCAATATTGGGAAAATCCTCTACATTATCATTAACAGCAGACCCATACATTTCCTCAGTGAAAACAATGTACTGAGCAAATGTTAAATTGGCTTTTTACTAAATTACCATACGACAGACCACGCATGTGACCCGTTTAAGGAAACTAGGCGCATGTTGCAGGTCACTACTTCACAGCAGAGCCTTTTGTTTTTTTAACAAAATGTGTTTTTTTTTGGCAGAAATACCTTCTCGATCATGTGAACTTCATGTGCCTTAATAACAAAATTGTAAGCCATCTGTAAATACAAATGCAATTGTTAAATTACAAGCCTAGTTGGTTTAGCCACAGAAAAAGTCAGCAACCTTCCCACTAACCATGATTGGCTAAGATAATGAGTGGGCTGGACATGCCGAGAGATTAGTTTGGATTGGTCTGCCATATAGCACACTTCTGTCTATTTGAGCTGGTCAGTATGTCTAGGTAATCCTGTCTAACACAGTTTATTTTTTAAATGGCGTAGTAAAACTGCATAAACTTAATATCAAGTTAAAGTATACTGTTAACTAGCTAACGTTAGCTGGCAGGCTCACTAGCTAACGTTATGTGTATGCTCTCCACTTTCTGGAGGACAGAGTTTTGAAATCAGTGGAATTTCAGTATGATAGCTAAGGAGAAAACACCTGTCTCTGGATTACATCTTCAAACTAAGGGCAAACATGGCATCTGACAGGAGACGTGTCCAACCATGATGTATACAGGTAAGATAGTCTAGCTAGCTACATTTTCAGATATGACATGATTCTAATTTTGAAAAAGTGGTTTCATTACAATTTAATGTTTTGTTTGCTAGCGTTAGCTGGCTGGCCCACTAGCTAATGTTATGTGTATGCTCTTAGTCTTCATATCTCAGACATATTTGCTTGACTAGTTATAGCCTAATGTTGGCTAGCTAACATTGAACCTGGTTGGTTAGCTACCTACAGATTCATGCAGGGTAGTAATGTCATGAGTTGGGTTTATGGTTCATTGTTTACATTCATTGTTTTGTCTTAACAAAATACTTATCTTAGTGTGCCAGCATTTACGAACGCTCAACACCCATTGAATATGGCCAGTGTCAGTAAAGTGTCAGTGTCAAAAAAGCGTAATTAAATTGTAGCCAGCAGCACAGTTACAGTCATCAACGCTCTGGATAACATGAAAACAGTCTAACCAGCTCTAGTAGGGTGAGAAAATGGTCAGAGTGGGGTGTTCTCTCATTACGCGTCTGGAAGTAGCTAGCAAGCTGGCCAATGTTAGCCAGTTAGCTTGGGTGTTTGACTGCTGTTGTGGTCGAACCAGCTCTGCTTGGGCGAGTAATGTGCAGTGAGCTGTTACCGCTCACTTAGATGTCTGGAAGTGGCTAGCAAGTTAGCTTGGGTGCTTGCCTGCTGTTTGTACAGAATGCTTGGATCAACCCTTAAAGAAATGGGTGGGGCTAAAGCTTAAGAGGGTGTGGACAGTGCTGAAAGGGTGTAGACAATGAAGGGCTCTCCAATAGTAGTACCAAAACATTCAAAGACCATTTTCTCAAAAGTGAGTTTACAACTTGATCTACTTTGAAAGAAAAATAACTTTCCTATTGTTCCTCAACTGTAGTATATGATATACAATTTTGTAGCTCTGAGTCTCTACTATATAAAACCGATTTCTGCCGGTCGGTCATATTCGCCCTGTAAACTCTAACTGACAGTCAAACAGTCTTCTCATGCTTTGTTGATTTCAAAAAAGCTTGAGACTCAATTTGGCATGAGGGTCTGTTATACAAATGGATGGAAACGTGTTATGAAATCCATGTACACAAACAACAAGTGTGTGGTTAAAATTAGCAAAAAAACACACATTCCTTTCCACACAGCCATGGGCTGAGACAGGGATGAAGCTTAAGCCCCACCCTCTTCAACATACATATCAACGAATTGGCAAGGGCACTAGAACAGTCTGCAGCACCAGCCTCACCCTACTAGAATCTGAAGTCAAATGTCTACTGTTTGCTGATAATCTGGTGCTTTTGTCCCCAACCAAGGAGGGCCTATAGCAGCACCTACATCTTCTGCACAGATTCTGTCAGACCTGGGCCCAGACAGTAAATCTTAAGACAAAAATAGTGGTGTTCCAAAAAAAAAGTCCAGTTGCCAGGACCACAAATACAAATTCCATCTAGACACCGTTGCCCCAGAGCACAAAAAAAACTATAAATACCTTGGCCTAAACATCAGCGTGACCGGTAACTTCCACAAAGCTGTGAACAATCAGAGAGAAGGCAAGAGGGGCCTTCTACGTCATCAAAATGAACATCAAATTCGACATACCAATTATGATCTAGCTAAAAAATACTTGAATCAGTTATGATTGTGAGGTCTGGGGTCCACTCACCAACCAAAAATGTAAAAAAACTATAAAACAAATGGGACAAACACCAAATTGAGACTGCATTCAGAATTCTGCAAAAATATCCTCATGTACAACGCAAAACACCAAATAATGCATGCAGAGCAGAATTAGGCCGATACCCACTAATTATCTAAATTCTACAACCACCTTAAGGAAGCGATTCCCAAACCTTCCATAACAAAGCCACCACCTATAGAGAGATGAACCTGGAGAAGAGTCCCCTAAGCAAGCTGGTCTTGGGGCTCTGTCAACAAACACAAACAGACCCCACAGAGACCCAGGAAAGCAACACAATTAGACCCAACCAAATCATGAGAAAACAAAAAGATAATTACTTGACACATTGGAAAGAATTAACCAAAAAATCTGAGCAAACTAGAATGGTATTTGGCCCTAAAGAGGGTACACAGTGGCAGAAAACCTGACCCCTGTGACTGACCCAAAATGAATGAAAGCGTTAACTATGTACAGACTCAGTGAGCACAGCCTTGCCATTGAGAAAGGCTATCGTAGGCAGATCTGGCTCTCAAGAGAAGACAGGCTATGTGCACACTGCCCACAAAATGAGAAACTGAGCTGCACTTCCTAACCTCCTACCAAATGTATGACCCTATTAGAGACATATTTCCCCCAGATTACACAGACTTGTTGCCACAAGAAAAAGCCAACCAGTGAAGAACAAACACCATTGTAAATACAACACATTGATGTTGATTTATTTTCGCTTTGTACTTGAACTATTTGCACATCGATACAACACTGTATACAGTATAGCCATAACATGACATTTGAAATGTCTCTATTCCTTTGGAACTTTTGTGAGTGTAATGTTTACTGTTCATTTTATGTTGTTTATTCCACTTTTGTTTATTATCTATTTCACTTGCTTTGGCAATGTAAACATGTTTTCCATGCCAATAAAGCTCTTTGAATTGAGAGAGAGATAGCTAGATAGAGAACGAGAAAGATAGGAGGAGATAATAGTAGATAGATATAGGAGAGATAGCAAGAGAGGGGAGACTGGGGAAGAACATACCTGAACACAACAGAATGGCATGAAAATTAAGTGAAAAGCATGTCCTCACCTCTTTAGCCATGGTGTGCCAGTGCAGGTACCTCTCACACATGTCCATTCTCTCCTGGTGCAGGAACTTGCACTTATCAGGAACCAGCAACGCATCACTCACAAACTCCCCAACTGCAAAACACGCACAGATTACAGTCTCTCACACACACTCAAGTACACACACATACACCGCTTACCCAGGCAGCGGTAGGGCACCACGATGTGTGTGTGACTGCGACACTGCTTGAGTCCCTTCTTGCACCAGTTCTGGATGCTGACTGGCTGATTGGCCTCCACCACGTTTGTGCTCTGGAGCTCAGGGTACACCTGCGGAAGGAGCAGGGTTCTATGAATGTCCAAGACTTCACACAGTTGTTTTGTATTGGTGTAATATTCACAACATTTACCTCAGATCTCCCTTGTTTATCTTTATTGCCCTAATTTCATTCCGGTTCCACCCCTATATCTTCCACTCTCCTTATACCTTTCTTTATTTCTCTTTTTACTACTGCTCACCCTTTCCTCTCTCTGCCATCTTTCCCTCCCCCCTCCCTCCCTCTCCTCCAACCTCCTGGCAGTACTGCAGGATGCCCTCCTTGGTTCCGATGCAGCTCTTGGTGCCGGAGGGGTCTGGCTCCCACTTGCCACTCAGGATGTTGACGTGCATGTTGAGCTTCCCACAGAACATGGCTACCTGGGGCTCCGCTAGCAGAGCCACTGAGTCATCAGATGGCACCTGGAGGGATGTAGGAGAGAGGGGCCAAGAGAGGTGGTAGATGGTGGGAGGAGCGAGCGAAGTTAGAGGGGACAGAGGGAGTAAGGAGAGGGAGAGAAGGATGGTAGATGAAGGAATAGAGGGAGGACATAGGAATGACCGGGGAGGAGAGGGAGGTTGGAGAGTGAAATTACTGTAATTACGGTTTAAAAACTTTAGTTGCAGTTGAAGTGCACTCAAAAGCTAAAGTGACTCAAAACACAAATGTATTCATTCCCACATTGCAGCCGAGATCAGGTCAATCTGGCTGTAGCTTTCATAATTTGCTCTTAGAACAGACACCACCATGACAGAGGTCACACACTACTTGAGTTAATGTTACCCTCTCTCTCTCTCTCTCTCTCTCTCTCTCACACAGACACACACACAGACACACACACACACACACACACACACACACACACACACACACACACACACACACACACACACACACACACACACACACACACACACACACACACACACACACACACACACACACAGGCAAACAGGCAACAGCGCTGAGAACTGTGCATACAGTGTGTGTGTGTGTGTGTGTGTGTGTATGTGACTGTGCTTGTATGAGCTCTTGTGTTGGTGTCTTGAGGGAATTGGGAGTGTTGTTCATATAGGAAAGGACGAGCTCAGAAGCATTAGGTGAGAAAGAGAGAAAGAGAGAAATAAAGAAATATAGAATGTGTGCAAGAGGGAACGTCAGACACAGACAGATAGCGCTAGAAAATGTGTGTGTGTGTCAGAGAGGGAGGTGGAAACAGAGAACTGTATAAAAATAGATCCACTTTGTCTATCACTTATTGTTTAGTTTGTACATTTTTACCTCCCCCTGAGCTAAACACAAAGCATTCTGGGATCGTTTTTCATTCCGTGATGCAATCGGAGGAAGTTTCATTGTAGCTGGCTGTCTAGCTCTCCTTTTCGTCTTGCGCACATCCGAATATACAGATGCTGCAAACTACCAAACAGGATCCTGCTGCCATTCTGCTGGTAAATTACCAAAGCAAAGATGGTGCTGTGTTTGCCTTAGTTATTTCAGCAGCCTGTAGTGTAGCAGATTATGATTAATATTAACCACATAAACTTGAGAAAATCTGCTACAGCTTTTCTCCCCATATTCATTGTTGCCATTTTGTATGCAATACATGTGTTATAGAAGCACACGTTGTCCTTTTATGCAGCAGTTAACAAACAGTTCTCAGTAGATGCTGTTGTTGGTGTATTTTTTTATTTTTACCTTTATTTATGAGCTAACACCCTGTGGAGTTCAGGGAGTGTGCTTTTCTCTCACTCTGTGCTTGTTGCATGTTACCTGCAGGGAAGCTCTTTCACACTGCTGGTTAATTGCGTCTTTTCCTCTTTTTTTAATGTCTTGGGTGTGTCCGTGAGTGTGTGCGTTTAATTGTAAGGGACCCTGGTGGAACATGGCCGACACGAGGAACACAATCATAAATCATAGCTATCATCTTCCAATGAGCCTGAATGGAAGTTGATATTATGAGGAGGTGGTGGGATGCCAGAAACAACTGATGCGATAGGCAAGTCAATTAAGAACACATTCTTATTTTCAATAACGGCCTAGGAACGGTGGGTTAACTGCCTTGTACAGGGGCAAAACGACAGATTTTTACCTTGTCAGCTCGGGGATTCAATCTTGCAACCTTCCAGTTAACTAGTCCAACGCTCCAACCACCTGCTTTACATTGCACTCCACGAGGATCCTGCCTGTTACGCAAATGATGTAAGAAGCCAAGGGAAGTTGCTAGCTAGCATTAAACTTATCTTCTAAAAAAATAATCAATCAATCAATCATAATCACTAGTTAACTACTCATGGTTGATGATATTACTAGTTTATCTAGCGTGTCCTGCGTTGCATATAATCGATGTGGTGCGCATTCGCGAAAAAGGACTGTTGTTGCTCCAACGTGTACCTAAACATAAACATCAATGCCTTTCTTAAAATCAATACACAAGTATATATTTTTAAACCTATATATTTAGTTAATATTGCCTGCTAACATGAATTTCTTTTAACTAGGAAAATGGTGTCACTTTTCTTGCAACAGAGTCAGGGTATATGCAGCAGTTTGGGCCACCTGGCTCGTTGCGAACTGTGTGAAGACTATTTCTCCTAACAAAGACAGCCAACTTTGCCAAATGGGGGATGATTTAACAAAAGCGCATTTGAGGAAAAAAAGCATAATCGTTGCACGACTGTACCTAACCATAAACATCAATGCCTTTCTTAAAATCAATACACAGAAGTATATATTTTTTAACCTGCATATTTAGCTTTAAAAAATCCAGGTTAGCAGGCAATATTAAACTAGGTAACTTGTGTCACTTCTCTTGCGTTCATTGCACGCATATGCAACAGTTTGGGCTGCCTGGCTCGTTGCGAACTAATTTGCCAGAATTTTACGTAATTATGACATAACATTGAAGGTTGTGTAATGTAACAGGAATATTTAGACTTATGGATGTCACCGTTAGATAAAATACGGAACAGTTCCGTATTTCACTGAAAGAATATGATCGTTTCCGGATACGACCATATTAATGACCTGTGGCTCGTATTTCTCTGTGTTATTATGTTATTATTAAGTCTATGAATTTTTTTATTTTACCTCTTTTTTCTCTCTCCAATTTCGTGGTATTCAATTGTTAGTAATTGAACTGTGCAAGCGATAATATTGAAATGGAAGGAGTATCAGACCACTGCAAATCTACCAAGACCTGGCCGTCCCTCTAAACTTTCAGCTCATACAAGGAGAAGACTGATCAGAGATGCAGCCAAGAGGCCCATGATCACTCTGGATGAACTGCAGAGATCTACAGCCTTTATGGAAGAGTGGCAAGAAGAAAGCCATTTCTTAAAGATATCCATAAAAAGTGTAGTTTAAAGTTTGCCACAAGCCACCTGGGAGACACACCAAACATGTGGAAGAAGGTGCTCTGGTCAGATGAAACCAAAACTGAACTTTTTGGCAACAATGCAAAACGTTATGTTTGGCGTAAAAGCAACACAGCTCATCACCCTGAACACACCATACCCACTGTCAAACATGGTGGTGGCAGCATCATGGTTTGGGCCTGCTTTTCTTCCGCAGGGACAGGGAAGATGGTTAAAATTGATGGGAAGATGGATGGAGCCAAATACAGGACCATTCTGGAAGAAAACCTGATGGAGTCTGCAAAAGACCTGAGACTGGGACGGAGATTTGTCTTCCAACAAGACAATGATCCAAAACATAAAGCAAAATCTACAATGGAATGGTTCAAAAATAAACATATCCAGGTGTTAGAATGGCCAAGTCAAAGTCCAGACCTGAATCCAATCGAGAATCTGTGGAAAGAACTGAAAACTGCTGTTCACAAATGCTCTCCATCCAACCTCACTGAGCTTGAGCTGTTTTGCAAGGAGGAATGGGAAAAAATGTCAGTCTCTCGATGTGCAAAACTGATAGAGACATACCCCAAGCGACTTACAGCTGTAATCGCAGCAAAAGGTGGCGCTACAAAGTATTAACTTAAGGGGGCTGAATAATTTTGCACGCCCAATTTCAGTTTTTGATTTGTTAAAAAAGTTTGAAATATCCAATAAATGTCGTTCCACTTCATGATTGTGTCCCACTTGTTGTTGATTCTTCACAAAAAATACAGTTTTATATCTTTATGTTTGAAGCCTGAAATGTGGCAAAAGGTCGCAAAGTTCAAGGAGGCCGAATACTTTCGCACGGCACTGTACATACATACACACACTGCCGTTCAAAAGTTTGGGGTCATTTAGAAATGTCCTTGTTTTCGAAAGAAAAGCACATTTTGTTTGTCCATAAAAATAATATCAAATTGATCAGAAATACAGTGTAGACATTGTTAATGTTGTAAATTACTATTCAAGCTGGAAACAGCAGATGTTTTATGGAATATCTACATAGGCGTACAGAGGCCCATTATCAGCAACCATCACTCCTGTGTTCCAATGGCACGTTGTGTTAGCTAATCCAAGTTTATCATTTTAAAAGGCTATTTGATCATTAGAAAACCCTTTTGCAATTATGTTAGCAGTTCTGAAAACTGTTGTTCTCATTAAAGAAGCAATACAACTGGCCTTCTTTAGACTAGTTGAGTATCTGAAGCATCAGCATTTATGGGTTCGATTACAGGCTCAAAATGGTGAGAAACAAAGACCTTTCTTCTGAAACTCGTCAGTCTATTATTGTTCTGAGAAATTAGGGCTATTCCATGCGAGAAATTGCCAAGAAACTGAAGATCTCGTACAACGCTGTGTACTACTCCCTTCACAGAACAGCTCAAACTGGCTCTAACCAGAATAGAAAGAGGAGTGGGAGGCCCCGGTGCACAAGTGAGCAAGAGGACAAATACATTAGAGTGTCTAGTTTGAGAAACAGACTCCTCAAGGCCTCACAAGTCCTCAACTGGCAGCTTCATTAAATAGTATCCGCAAAAACACCCGTCTCAACGTCAACAGTGAAGAGGCGACTCCAGGATGCTGGCCTTCTAGGCAGAGTTCCTCTGTCCAGTGTCTGTGTTCTTTTGCCCATCTTAATCTTTTCTTTTTATTGGCCAGTCTGAGATATGGCTTTTTCTTTGCAGCTCTGCCTAGAAGGCCAGCATGGTAATGCAAAACAGATTCAATAAAGAAAGGGGGTTGGCAGGCATAGGCTAGTTTTACGGTTTTATTAAGCAACACCCAGAATTCTCCATCCATATCCCACAAGCAACCAGTCTGGCTCAAACTGTTGGCTTCACCCCAATTATGACCTCTAACCTTGCCACAACATCAAATGCCGCCACATCCTCCACCCCCAGCACCCACATGCCTCCAGTGACCTTGCTCCGAATGTTGGTCAGAAAAAACATCAGCACTAATTTAAGGAAATATATAGTAGCATATAGAGTGATAGGAAATAATTGTTTTTTGAACCAATACTCATGAGTTCTTGTTGTTAATTTGTTTGTTTGTTTTTATTAAAAGTACCAGTTGTACAACAAACAGCAGCAGAGGTCATATTGGAATATTCATGCCAAGGATACAGGATGCAAGGTCTGGGAAAAGAAAGGCTGAGTCGGCTACAGTCCTGACAGACTCAATTCACAAGTTTCCAAGAGGACAAGGCAATAAAAACTAAGAGAGAAGGAAGAAAGCAAAGGGAGAAAGAAACCAGTGACACTGAAGAAAGCTGTGGCACCACTGAAAAAGGTTGTTCCAGGTTCCACAACCACAACAAACACTCTAAAAGAAGGGGATGCCGAA
Organism: Oncorhynchus masou masou; assembly: GCF_036934945.1. Taxonomy (NCBI): domain Eukaryota; kingdom Metazoa; phylum Chordata; class Actinopteri; order Salmoniformes; family Salmonidae; genus Oncorhynchus; species Oncorhynchus masou. Next base: position 24,717,216 of record NC_088221.1, read on the forward strand.
GGCTTGTTCTGTAACAAGCTCTTCTCTGTTACCGGTGGTGTCATGTCTTGTTATGTCTGTTCCTGTCCTTTCTCTTCATTCTCTCTCTGCTGGTCTTTTAGGTTACCTTCTCTGTCTCTCATTCTTCAGCTGTTCTACATCTCCTCTAACTAGCTCATTCACTCTTTCACACCTGTTCTCTCTTCCCCCTCTGATTAGGTCTCTATTTCTTTCTCTGTTCCTGCTACTTTCAGTGTCTGATTCTTGTTTGTGTTTTTTGATGCCAGAAGCAAGCTGTCGTCTCGTTTGCTTCCACCTTGTCCTGTCCTGTCGGAGTCTGCCTGGCAGGAGCATCCTGCACTATACTAACGTTCTTTTTGTTCCGCTGACAACGTTGGAAGAGGATTTATGCCATTCCTGTATTTTCATTAAAGAACTCTGTTTTCTGTTAAAACCGCTTTTGGGTCTTCACTCAAGTTCATAACAGAAGAATCAGACCAAGAATGGACCCAGCGGCTCCGGACCCTTTTCACTCCGCCGTCGAGATCCAGGGAGCGATGCTAGGCAGACACGAGGAGGAATTGTCTGCTGCTCAACATGCCGTTGAGACCCTGGCCGTCCAAGTCTCCGACCTCACAAGACAGGTTCACCAACTCCACCTCGATCCACCGCCCACTTCCAGGGTTTCCGAGTCTCCGGAGCCCAGGATCAACAACCCGCCGTGTTACTCTGGGGAGCCCACTGAGTGCCGCTCATTCCTCACTCAGTGTGATGTGGTGTTCTCTCTCCAGCCCAACACTTACTCCAGGAGCGCAGCCCGCATCGCCTACGTCATTTCTCTCCTTACCGGACGGGCGCGTGAGTGGGGCACGGCAGTCTGGGAGGCGAGGGCTGAGTGTATTAACCAGTATCAGGACTTTAAGGAGGAGATGATACGGGTTTTGACCGTTCTGTTTTTGGCGAGGAGGCTTCCAGGGCCCTGTCTTCCCTATGTCAGGGAATAGATCCATAACGGATTATTCTATTGAGTTTCGCACTCTCGCTGCCTCTAGTGACTGGAACGAGCCGGCTTTGCTCGCTCGTTTTCTGGAGGGTCTCCACGTCGAGGTTAAGGATGAGATCCTCTCCCGGGAGGTTCCTTCCAGTCTGGACTCCTTAATAGCTCTCGCTATTCGCATAGAGCGACGGTTTGATCTTCGTCGCCGAGCTCGTGGAAAGGAGCTCACGTTCTCCGTTGCTCCCCTCTCCACATCACTGCCACCTGCCGCATCACTGCCACCCTCCTCCGCCGGCTCGGATGCTGAGCCTATGCAGCTGGGGGTATTCGCATCTCGGCCAAGGAGAGGGAACGGAGAATCACCAATCGCCTCTGTCTCTACTGCGGCTCCGCTGGTCATTTTGTCACCTCATGTCCAGTAAAAGCCAGAGCTCATCAGTAAGAGGAGGGCTACTGGTGAGCGCAACTACTCAGGCCTCTCCTTCTGGATCACGCACTACCTTTCCGGTCCATCTCCGCTGGCCCGGTTCATCTGCTTCCTGCAGTGCCTTGATAGACTCTGCGGCGGAGGGCTGTTTTATGGACGAGACCTGGGCTCGGGAACATGACATTCCTCTCAGACAGTTATGGGAGCCCAGGGCCTTGTTCGCTTTAGATGGTAGTTCTCTCCCCAAGATTCAGCGTGAGACGCTGCCTTTAACCCTCACTGTCTCTGGTAATCATAGCGAAACCATTTCTTTTTTAATTTTTCGTTCACCTTTTACACCTGTTGTTTTGGGTCATCCCTGGCTAGTGCGCCATAACCCTTCTATTAATTGGTCTAGTAATACTATCCTATCCTGGAATGTTTCTTGTCATGTAACCTGTTTAATGTCTGCTATCCCTCCTGTTTCCTCTGTCTCTACTTCACAGGAGGAGCCTGGCGATTTGACAGGGGTGCCGGAGGAGTATCACGATCTGCGCACGGTGTTCAGTCGTTCCAAGGCCACTTCTCTCCCTCCACACCGGTCGTATGACTGTAGTATTGATCTCCTTCCGGGAACTACTCCCCCGGGGTAGATTATACTCTCTGTCGGCTCCCGAACGTAAGGCTCTCGAGGATTATTTGTCGGTTTCGCTCAACGCCGGTACCATTGTCTCCTCCTCCTCTCCCGCCGGAGCGGGGTTTTTTTTTGTTCAGAAGAAGGACGGGTCCCTGCGCCCATGCGTGGATTATCGAGGGCTGAATGACATAACTGTTAAGAATCGTTATCCGCTTCCTCTTATGTCTTCAGCCTTCGAGATCCTGCAGGGGCCAGGTTTTTCACCAAATTGGACCTTCGTAACGCCTACCATCTCGTGCGCATCAGGGAGGGGGACGAGTGGAAGACGGCGTTTAACACTCCGTTAGGGCACTTTGAATACCGGGTTCTTCCTTTCGGCCTCGTTAACGCTCCAGCTGTCTTTCAGGCACTAGTTAACGACGTCCTGAGAGACATGCTGAACATTTTTGTTTTCGTTTACATGGATGATATCCTGATTTTTTCTCCGTCTCTCTCGATTCATGTTCAGCACGTGCGACGCGTCCTCCAGCGCCTTTTGGAGAACTGTCTTTATGTGAAGGCTGAGAAGTGCATTTTTCATGCCGCCTCTGTCCCTTTTCTCGGTTCCGTTATTTCCGCTGAGGGCATTAAGATGGATCCCGCTAAGGTCCAGGCTGTCATTGATTGGCCCGTTCCTAAGTCACGCGTCGAGCTGCAGCGCTTTCTGGGCTTCGCTAATTTCTACCGTCGTTTCATCCGTAATTTCGGTCAGGTGGCAGCTCCTCTCACAGCCCTTACTTCTGTTAAGACGTGCTTTAAGTGGTCCGTTTCCGCCCAGGGAGCTTTTGATCTTCTTAAGAATCGTTTTACATCCGCACCTATTCTTGTTACACCTGACATCTCTAGACAGTTTGTTGTTGAGGTTGACGCGTCAGAGGTGGGCGTGGGAGCCATTCTTTCTCAGCGCTCTCTCTCTGACGGCAAGGTCCATCCTTGCGCGTTTTTCTCTCATCGCTTATCGCCGTCAGAACGTAACTATGATGTTGGTAATCGCGAACTGCTCGCCATCCGCTTAGCCCTAGGCGAATGGCGACAGTGGTTGGAGGGGCGACCGTTCCTTTGTCGTTTGGACTGACCATAGGAACCTTGAGTACATCCGTTCAGCCAAACGACTTAATGCGCGTCAGGCTCGTTGGGCTCTGTTTTTCGCTCGTTTCGAGTTTGTTATTTCTTATCGTCCGGGCTCAAAAAACACCAAACCTGATGCTTTATCTCGTCTCTTCAGTTCTTCTGAGGTCTCCACCGACCCCGATGGGATTCTCCCTGAGGGGCGCGTTGTCGGGTTGACTGTCTGGGGAATTGAGAGGCAGGTAAAGCAAGCACTCGCTCACACTCCGTCGCCGCGAGCTTGTCCTAGGAACCTTCTGTTCGTTCCCGTTCCTACTCGTCCGGCCGTTCTTCAGTGGGCCCACTCTGCCAAGTTAGCCGGCCACCCCGGCGTTCGGGGTACGCTCGCTTCCATTCGCCAGCGTTTCTGGTGGCCCACTCGGGAACGTGACGCGCGTCGATTTGTCGCCGCTTGTTCGGTCTGCGCGCAGACTAAATCTGGGAACTCTCCTCCTGCCGGCCGTCTCAGACCGCTTCCCATTCCCTCTCGACCGTGGTCTCACATCGCTTTAGATTTTATCACCGGACTGCCTTCATCAGCGGGGAAGACAGTTATTCTTACGGTTGTCGATAGATTCTCTAAGGCGGCTCATTTCATTCCTCTCGATAAGCTCCCTTCTGCTAAGGAGACGGCTCAGATCATTATCGAGAATGTTTTCCGAATTCATGGCCTTCCGTCTGACGTCGTTTCCGACAGAGGCCCGCAGTTCACGTCTCAATTTTGGAGGGAGTTTTGCCGTTTGATTGGGGCTTCCGTCAGTCTCTCGTCCGGCTTTCATCCCCAGTCTAACGGTCAAGCCGAACGGGCCAATCAGACTGTTGGTCGCATTTTACGCAGTCTTTCTTTTCGTAACCCTGCGTCTTGGTCAGAACAGCTCCCTGGGCAGAGTACGCCCACAACTCGCTTCCCTCGTCTGCTACCGGTCTATCCCCTTTTCAGTGTAGCCTCGGGTACCAGCCTCCGCTGTTCTCATCTCAGCTCGCCGAGTCCTGCGTCCCCTCCGCTCAGGCTTTTGTCCAGCGTTGCGAGCGCACCTGGAAGGGGTCAGGTCGGCACTTTGCCGTAATAGGGCGCAGACTGTGAGGGCCGCTAATAGCGTAGGACCAAGAGTCCTAGATATTGTTGCGGTCAGAGAGTATGGCTCTCCACTCAGAACCTTCCCCTTAAGACAGCTTCTCGCAAGTTGGCCCCGCGGTTCATTGGTCCGTTCCGTATTTCCCAGGTCATTAATCCTGTCGCAGTGCGACTTCTTCTCCCGCGCTATCTTCGTCGCGTTCACCCGGTCTTCCATGTCTCCTGTGTTAAGCCCGTTCTTCGCGCCCCCGCTCGTCCCTCCCCCCATCCTTGTCGAGGGCGCACCCATCTACAGGGTTCGTAAGATTTTGGACATGCGCCCTCGGGGCCGTGGTCATCAGTACCTAGTGGATTGGGAGGGGTACGGTCCTGAGGAGAGGAGTTGGGTTCCCTCTCGGGACGTGCTGGACCGTTCGCTGATCGATGATTTCCTCCGTTGCCGCCAGGTTTCCTCCTCGAGTGCGCCAGGAGGCGCTCGGTGAGTGGGGGGGGGGGGTACTGTCATGTCTTGTTATGTCTGTTCCTGTCCTTTCTCTTCATTCTCTCTCTCTGCTGGTCTTTTTAGGTTACCTTCTCTGTCTCTCATTCTTCAGCTGTTCTACATCTCCTCTAACTAGCTCATTCACTCTTTCACACCTGTTCTCTCTTCCCCCTCTGATTAGGTCTCTATTTCTTTCTCTGTTCCTGCTACTTTCAGTGTCTGATTCTTGTTTGTGTTTTTTGATGCCAGAAGCAAGCTGTCGTCTCGTTTGCTTCCACCTTGTCCTGTCCTGTCGGAGTCTGCCTGGCAGGAGCATCCTGCACTATACTAACGTTCTTTTTGTTCCGCTGACAACGTTGGAAGAGGATTTATGCCATTCCTGTATTTTCATTAAAGAACTCTGTTTTCTGTTAAAACCGCTTTTGGGTCTTCACTCAAGTTCATAACAGGTGGGGTCTGGATACGGCGTGAACAGTATCAGAGGTGGGCTCATGAGCTATGCTCAAATTTAAATGGGGTGGGATTCATTTGAAACCTCTGTGTCAATAAACATTTTTGAGAAAATGCCATTGTGTTAAATGATTGTCATTTCTTAAAGTCCAATGAATTATTTATTTTTTTAATCATTACAAACTATTGAAAACCGTTTGCTCTTGAACTTTATTTTAAAGGTTGCTGGGATTTAAAATATTGCTTTATTCAAATAATAATGAGTTTAGTTTAACTGTACATAATGGAGTGTAAGGAAAAGATCAAAGAAGACAGATAATGATGTGCAGATGAGGTAAAAAAAAGAAAAAGAAGGGACACTTCTGTGAAAACCTATGGTTTTTTGTGTGTTCAATTAGACAATGATCTGAAGGGGGGTAAACCTAATTATCTGGTTTGTTTATCAGGTCTAAACGAAAATCTGCTCAATATTCTACAGAATGCTCACACACCCTTGTAAAATACCAGATCAGCATGCACGTAGGTTACACCAGTGAAACAAAAGCAATCGCACAAGAAAGGCCCTATCACCTTCGTTTAGATATTTGGAAGGATAAAATATAGTGGTCTGTCAGAAGAAAAACTGAACAAACATGCTTGTGTAATTCTGTTAACAGTGCCAAACTGTCAATCCAGTGTCGTTGACAACTATAAGGGTAGGCCTAAAAAGTAATAGGCTTAGTCAGGTCTTTTGCTTTACGCATTATGATATTCTACTCCACAATTAGGCTGATAGAGATAAAAATAAATTTAAAAAAGCTTCTTCTCGCCACTACGAAATTGGAAAAGGAATGTAGCCTAATCGCAATAACATCTATGACGTTGACACATATGGTGTCTTAAAAACATTGTCGGCTATCAACGTAATTTCTAACATTTTTGTATGTATCCAAACAAATGCAATCTTGATTCACCCTTGGTCTGAATTCCGTTATTTTCACTCCTGATTTTAGCCTCACCCGTATCCTCCGCTCCTACAGTGAGGGGAAATACCTTATGAAAGCTCGTGCATCATCCAAAAGGCACCAGTTTTCTCCCTTTTACTTACCTCCGATGTCAGCGTCAAGGTCGCCACCCATAACAACAGACATGCTGTTCGCTCAACCATGCCGTTGACCCTAAATCAGTTCCGTCCAATATCTTGAAAATATTCAGATCAATCCGTTAGTATGAGCCTCTATCCCGTTCCCGTGCACTCCCGCTTGGCGACGGTGCCTGTTACGAGCATAGGATGATGGAGAGCGACGAGGCTGGCCAGCTGCTCCAAAGCCTGTCACCTGACCGGGCCGCGAGAAAGCACTATGTGAAGAAACTAGTGTGGGGGAAGAGGTGGGAGGGTGGCAGCTCCTATTGGGAAGTACTGTAGGGTAATAGGTGAGGATTTTTTATTTTTTTTATTTCACCTTTATTTACCCAGGTAGGCAAGTTGAGAACAAGTTCTCATTTACAATTGCGACCTGGCCAAGATAAAGCAAAACAGTTCGACACATACAACGACACAGAGTTACACATGGAGTAAAACAAACACACAGTCAATAATACAGTATAAACAAGTCTATATATGATGTGAGCAAATGAGGTGAGATAAGGGAGGTAAAGGCAAAAAAAAAAGGCCATGGTGGCAAAGTAAATAAAATATAGCAAGTTAAACACTGGAATGGTAGATTTGCAGTGGAAGAATGTGCAAAGTAGAAATAAAAATAATGGGGTGCAAAGGAGCAAAATAAATAAATAAATAAAATAAATACAGTAGGGAAAGAGGTAGTTGTTTGGGCTAAATTATAGGTGGGCTATGTACAGGTGCAGTAATCTGTGAGCTTTGATTGAGATGTGTAATTAAGCAGTAAGGCCCGAGGGGTGTGGTATATGGCATCTCCTATTTGGAAGTAATGTAGGGTAATAGGTGAGGGTTGAGATGTATAATTAAGCAATAAGGCTCTAGGGGGTGTGGTATATGGCCAATATGCAGGCTAGTCAAATTCTTCCACAAGATCTCAACATACCATTTCTGTATAGACCTCGCTTTTGTGCACGGGGGATTTGTCATGCTGAAACAGGAAACTGTTGCCACGATGTTGGAAGCACAGAATCGCCTATAATGTCATTGTATGCAGTAGCATTAAGATTTCCCTTCGCTGGAACTAAGGAGCCTAGCCCGAACCATGAAATTCAGCCCCAGACTGTTATTCTTCCTCCATCAAACTTTACAGTTGGTACTATACATTGAGGTTGGTAGCGTTTCTCCTGGCATCCGCCAAACCCAGATTCGTCTGTCAGACTGCCAGATGGTAACGCGTGATTCATCACTCCAGAGAATGCGTTTCCCCTGCTCCAGAGCTTTACACCAATGCAGCCAACACTTGGCATTGCGCATGGTGATCTTAGGCTTGTGTGCTCCAGACGAACAGTTATTGTGCTGACCGTGCTTCCAAAGGCTATTTGGAACTTATTAGCACTCAGCGGTCCTTTTCTGTGAGCTTGTGTGGCCTACCACTTCGCGGCTGAGCCGTTGTTGCTCCGAGAGGTTTCCACTTCACAATAACAGCATTTACAGTTGACCAGGGCAGCTCTAGCAGGGCAGGATACAGTATACAGTATATACATATGAGATGAGTAATGCGAGCTATGTAACATTCCTAAAGTGGCGTTATTAAAGTGACTAGTGTTCCATTTATTATAGTGGCCAATGTCTGTAAGTAGGCAGCAGCCTCTCTGTGCTAGTAATGGCTGTTTAACAATCTGATGGCCTTGAGATAGAAGCTGTTTTTCAATCTCTCGGTCCCAGCTTGATGCACCTGTACTGACCTCGCCTTCTGGATGGAAGCAAGGTGAACAGGCAGTGGCTCGGTGGTTATTGTCCTTGACAATCTTTTTGCCTTCCTGTGACATCGGGTGTTGTAGGTGTCCTGGAGGGTAGATAGTTTGCCCCGGTGATGTGTCGTGCAGACCGCACAACCCAGTGCTCACTTTGCTGTTTCCTGAAGTCCACGATCATCTCTTTTGTTTTGTAGAGAAAAGTAATGTCTGCTCCTGCTCTTCCCCCTGGCGCTCGACGGCGCCTGGCTGCCCTGCATCACGCACTCCTGCCATCATCAATTTCGCACACCTGCCTTCCCTCGCCCTTTGTCACCAAAGCCCCATATACTACCCACCACTGCGACCTGTATGCTCTCCTTGGCTGGCCCTCGCTACATATTCATCACCAAACCCACTGGCTCCAGGTCATTTATAAGTCTTTGCTATGTAAAGCCACACCTTATCGCAGTTCACTGGTCACCGTAGCAACACCCACCCGTAGCTTGCGCTCCAGCAGGTTTATTTCACGGGTCATCCCCAACGCCAACACCTTATTTGGCCGCCTTTCCTTCCAGTTCTCTGGTGCCAATGACTGGAACGAATTGCAAAAATCACTGAAGCTGGAGACTTATATCTCCCTCTCTAACTTTAAGCATCAGCTGTCAGAGCAGCTTACCAATCACTGTACATGTACACAGCCCATCTGTAAATAGTAGACCCAACTACCTCATCCCCATATTGTTATTCATTTTTTTTGCCCTTTTGCACCCCAGTATCTATACTGGCACATCATCATCTGCACATCTATCACTCCAATGTTAATGCTAAATTGTAATTATTTTGTCTCTATTTATTGCCTTACCTCCCTGATCTTACTACATTTGCAAACACTGTACATAGATTTTTTCTATTGTGTTATTGACTGTATGTTTGTGGCTACCTGGACTATTTGCATTGTGTGTGTGTCCCAACCCCTATTTTACGCTGCTGCTACTCTCTGTTTATCATATATGCATAGTCACTTTAACTATACATTCATGTACATACTACCTCAATTGGTCTGACCAACCAGTGCTCCCGCACATTGGCTAACCGGGCTGTCTGCATTGTGTCCCGCCATCCACCACCCGCCAACCCCTCTTTTACGCTACTACTACTCTCTGTTCATCTTATATGCATAGTCACTTTAACCATATCTAGATGTACATACTACCTCAATCAGCCCGACTAACCGGTGTCTGTATGTAGCCTCGCTACTGTATATAGCCTCGCTACTGTATATATCCACGCTACTGTATATTGCCTCGCAACTGGTATTTTTCACTGTCTTTTTACTGTTGTTTTTATTTCTTGACTTTACTTACCTATTGTTCACCTAATACCTTTTTTGCACTATTGGTTAGAGCCTGTAAGTAAGCATTTCAACTGTATGGTCTACATCTGTTTTATTCAGCGCATGTGACAAATAAACTTTGATTTGTTTTGTTTATCCCATATGTAACTCTGTGAGGTTGTTTTTGTCGCACTGCTTTGCCTTGGCCAGGTCGCAGTTGTAAATGAGATCTTGTTCTCAACTGGTCTACCTGGTTAAATAAATAAATAAACTTCTCTCTGTAGGCTGTCTCATCATTTTTGGTAATCAAGCCTACCACTGTTGTGTCATCTGCAAACTTGATGATTGAGTTGGAGGCGTGCATGGCCAAGCAGTCATGGGTGAACAGGGAGTACAGGAGGGGGCTGAGAACGCACCACAATCATATCAATTTCATTAGGTCTAATTACATTGTGTTTGTCAATTATTTTAACTTTAAATACCTCTCTGGGTAAAATGCAGATCTACTCCTCTCTGGTGGCAGGTGCTGTAATGCCACAGTTAATGTATGCCTGTGCAAGTAATTACTGTACTAAGTTATTAGGCTCATTATGAGAAGAAGACAATGGTGTTGGTGTGGTCGTTGAAGCTGATGTAGGCTATTACACCGTTTTACCAGTCGATAGGGTCTATGCCTAGGGTTCATAACGTTACATTTCCCGAGCAAATTCATTCAAACAAACATTTTGCAACATCCGCATGCATGTGACCAATACAATTGATTTGATTTGAAATCCCAATAATCCCATTGCCTTGAACTCAGGCTCGCACGAGCGTTAACTGTCCTGTGAACACACATTTGGCTTTCCCACCAGTGACCTTGCAAGTCAATATTGTGTAGGCTACTTTAATGCTGTTGTCGCAATCTTTCTTTGCGGAAGCTTGACGTCAATCTATATATAAATATATAAAAAATAACCGACAACCGACACTCGTGACTTTTATGCATTCCACGTGTGTCGTTCAACTGGGATACACACACCTTTGATCTCGCCTGGAGAAAATGGAAACATACAGGTAAATTTAATAATGATAATTGTATAAAACATACTTTATGATCCGTAGTCAGAAAATGAAAGTGAATGTAATTTCGTCTGTGTGGGAAGAAATTCAATTACGCTGATTGTGTCTCAACCGATAGCGGGCACAACACAACTTCAGATGAAGTAAAAACGACATCGACATTTTAAGAAAAACACATCGGAGTTTAACGTTAATTATCGAAAAACGCGTAAACGTTAAATAAAAAATAACATATTTTTCAAGAAATTACAAACATGGTTGTCAATCAATTTGATAAGCTTTTAAATTATATCAAACTCCAACTATGTATATTTCCCATTGATGAAGACATGGACGTCTCATGGTGTGCTGGATACCTTTTGACCACCATTCTCCAAAAAGGCATTTTCTGACAACTTCTTCCATGGGAAAACGTGTCTGGAAAGTTTTGTTTAAATCAAGCAGGGTTGCTGTTAAAAAGTGATTGATTTTCAAATAGATTTACCCATAAATAAAACAATTTGAAGTCCATAAAATAAATGTTAATACATTTATTGAAATATATTGCAAATGTCAAATGGATTAGAAGTTGCAATAGGTAGCAAGCACCATTATTAACTACAGTGTATGGATTGTAGACTGGTGGGCGGTGAACTGACACATCAGTCAAGAATGTGATTAGACAGACCACTGAACAAATGGGGTTGCGTTGCTTGGATTGGACAATGTCTTCTTTATACATTTATGTTCCAATCAATATTGTGAAAATTAAGCATTATCCATTATCAGTCAATAATATCAACCCACCACCTGTCCTGTAATGCAATCTGGGATTTAATTAGTTATGGTCCTTCACATTCTGATCAGCAAGCCCCCTGACATATTTATACATTTTCTCCTGCAGAACATACTTTGTCATGTGGACTGTCCTGGGATTAGCAGCAGTCTTCATCTCTGCCTCGGGTAAATATTTCTCATAGCCTCAGTAGACGGCATAGACGTAGTCAAAGTGTAGGAGGGTTGGTGGACAGCAATAAATCACAATTGCTTGTAGAGTTATGGACAAACTGTTTCATGTTGTAACATCTTCGTCCTCTGGAATTTCAAGTGTGACATGGCTCTGAGGTGAAGGTTGTTATTTCTGTTTTCACATCCTCATTTATGTGTCCTTTTTCTGAGTCCTTTAGACCTTTTTCCCCCACACACATGCACACGCGCACACACACGCGCGTGTGCGCATGTACACGCACACGCGCGTGTGCGCATGTACATGTACACACACACACTTTATATCTCAATGAAGACTGTTTATCTACTCCTCGTATGTGTGCGTGTGTGTGGAGAGAGATAGGAAACACATTATTAGGAGGTAAGAATTTGGCAGATGAATAGGATGTGTGACCGTGATGAGTGCAATGTCCAGCATTTTATGAGAGCGAGACAGTTAGTGTCAGTATAATTTGGCATGGGGATGAAGTAACTTGCCATATCAACTTGGAATATTCTGATTTTAATGTGTCACTACATATCCTCCTCATCTGAGCCAACAAATATGTATTATTCCATGAATTCTATTCAGGTCAAAATGTCTCATTATAGCTGCATTGTCAGTTTCAGGGCAGTAAGAGACTTGAGTTGAGTCCAAGATCAACTCTAAAATGTGCTAAACTGTCCCTGTTGAAGGGCTATGGGGGAATCAGCAAGCCAGTAGCATTTGGGCAAACCCATGGAAAACACAACTATTCCTTAGATATCTGTAGACGATTTATGATCCGGAGATGATAGGTTGACTTCTAACTGTCTGGCTGTCTCTTATCTATAGTTGCATAACTATCAGTGATATAGGATATACTGTGCTTAGTGTTCTTGGACAGCTATGATGTTCATGAAGTCAAATTTGAATTCCTATCCAGGCTGGTCTGTTTTGTAGATTGATAGAGCTATTGTAATATGGTCTTTTGTTGCTTTGGCATAATTTTTATGTAATGAAATCAAATACACTAATACTAGACCTTCTAAAGTTCTTTGATTAAGTAATTCTACCTTTTCAGAACATATTGTTGTTCATTGTTAGAAGCCGTTCCTTTGTGACCTACATAAAGACAATAAGCGTTAATAACTGGCTCTACATTTTAAATCCACAACAGATCTGGCAACAATTGAATTTACTTCCGCTTCAAATAGCTCACCTGGGAGTGTTGCTCCACTTTCAAATTACTCTGTTTACTTAATACAATCTCTTATGGGCTATTGAATTTGAAGAACTGTTTGTTACTTTGTATGTGTTGAAAGTAATAATCTATCATCATATCTAATCTCTCAACATGAGATGTCAAAGATTATCCCAACACCACATATACCACTAACTATTGTATGTCCCAAATGAATGCAAAAAATGTGCACATGCTGCCATGATGACCATCATTTTTCAGTCTAAGGAGACGGCTAAATGCGAGCCAGACACTGCTAGATATAACAAATGGCACTTACAATCTGTCTGTGGCATTGAACAACAGCCAAGGCTGAGTGTGTTATTCCACTGACACAACATTCCTCACATTGTTTACAAGAGGTCGACCGATTAATCAGAATGGCCGATTAATTAGGGCCGATTTCACGTTTTCATAACAATCGGTAATTGCCATTTTTGGACACCGATCATGGCCGATGACATTGCACTTCACGAGGAGACTGCATGGCAGGCTGACTACCTGTTATGCGAGTGCAGCAAGGAGCCAAGATAAGGTGCTAGCTAGCATTAAACGTATCTTATAAAAAAAACAATCTTAACATAATCACTAGTTAACTACACATGTTTGATGATATTACTAGTTTATCTAGTTTGTCCTGCGTTGCATATAATCGATGTGGTGCCTGTTAATTTATCATTGAATCATAGCCTACTTCACCAAACGGGTGATTTAACAAGCTCATTCGCAAAAAAAGCACTGCCGTTGCGCCAATGAGTACCTAACCATAAACATCAACGCCTTTATTAAAATCAATACAAGTATATATTTTTTAACCTGCATATTTAGTTAATATTGCCTGCCAACATGAATTTATTTTAACTAGGGGAATTGTGTCACTTCTCTTGCGTTCTGTGCAACAGAGTCAGGGTATGTGCAGCAATTTGGGCCGCCTGGCTCATTGCGAACTATGAAGACTATTTCTTCCTAACAAAGACAGCCAACTTCGCCAAACGGGGGATGATTTAACAAAAGCGCATTTGCGAAAAAAGCATAATCGTTGCACGAATGTACCTAACCATAAACATCAATGCCTTTCTTAAAATCAATACACAGAAGTATATATTTTTAAACCTGCATATTTAGTTAAAAGAAATTCATGTTAGCAGGCAATATTAAAATAGGGAAATTCTGTCACTTCTCTTGCGTTCATTGCACACAGAGTCAGGGTATATGCAACAGTTTGGGCTGCCTGGTTCGTTGCAAACTAATTTGCCAGAATTTTACGTAATTATGACATAACATTGAAGGTTGTGCAATGTAACAGCAATATTTAGACTTATGGATGCCACCCGTTAGATAAAAACGGAACGGTTCCGTATTTCACTGAAAGAATAAACGCTTTATTTTTGAAATGATAGTTTCTGAATTTGACCATATTAATGACCTAAAGGCTCGTATTTCTGTGTGTTATTATGTTATTATTAAGTCTAAGATTTGATATTTGATAGAGCAGTCTGACTGAGCGGTGGTAGGAAGCAACAGTCTTGTAAGCATTCATTCAAACAGAACTTTTGTGCGTTTGCCAGCAGCTCTTCGCTGTGCTTCAAGCATTGAGCCGTTTATGACTTCAAGCCTATCAACTCCCGAGATTAGGCTGGTGTAACCGATGTGAAATGCCTAGCTAGTTAGCGGGGTGCGCGCTAATAGCATTTCAAACGTCACTCGCTCTGAGACTTGGGAGTAGTTGTTGCCCTTGCTCCGCGGCTTTTGTGGAGCGATGGGTAACGATGCTTCAAGGGTGGCTGTTGTCGATGTGTTCCTGGTTCGAGCCCAGGTAGGGGCGAGGAGAGGGATGGAAGCTATACTGTTACACTGGCAATACTAAAGTGCCTACAAGAACATCCAATAGTCAAAGGTATATGAAATACAAATGGTATAGAGAGAAATAGTCCTATAATTCTTATAATAACCTATTGTTGTAATTGTCATTATTACAAATAAATACATTTAAAAAAATAGTCTGATCAATTGGTATCGGCTTTTTTTGGTCCTCCAATAATCGGTATCGGTGTTGAAAAATCATAATCGATCGACCTCTATCGTTTACTTAACCTTAGTCCCACTTTCTACATCCACTTGGGATAAACTTATCCTGGGCAGAAATCAATGGCTATATATTGTTTTTTTTATGACTTAACAAGGGGGGTTCACGTGAGGTTAGAGGCTGTGTTTGCATAGATGGGACTGTTGGGTTGTTTTGGTGAAAGGGGCAGAAATAGTCTCCTGGATGGACAACTGGGATGTTAATGTATAGACACTGTGTGTGACACATACAGGAGGAGGAATAGAAAGGCAAACTGAATATGTCTGGGTGTGACAGAGGCAACAACTATAGTTAAGATTCTGCTTGATTAACAGTCTTTGTTGAGATATAAAAGAAGTGCGTGCGTATGAGGTGACGGTCATTGTTTTTGGTTTCAATTTGTCCTTGTTGTCAAGGTCCTTTGGCCATTTCTTTCCGCATGCACGCATTATACTTTATTACACTTCAATCAATTGTGATTAACTGAAATATATACCCTCTTCTGTTCTGTGGCCCTGACCTAAAATTAAGTTATCTGGGCCCTATAGTTATGACAAATAATTTCATGAATGAATTTAGTTAATTTTTATAGTAGCTTTACTCAGACTATAACCTTGTGGTCCTATAGTGTGAAGTACTGACCTTCAGAGGTACACATAGGAACTTGCATGGTACTGGTTGGTACCTGTTAAGATACATGTGCAGATAATCTAGTATAATTGAACATTTTCTACCCAATATATACAGTTGAAGTCAGAAGTTGACATACTTAGGTTGGAGTCATTAACTCGTTTTTCAACCACTCCACAAATTTCTTGTTAACAAACTATAGTTTTGGCAAGTCGGTAAGGACATCTACTTTGTGCATGACATAAGTAATTTTTCCAACAATTGTTTACAGACATATTATTTCACTTATAATTCACTGTGTCGCAATTCCAGTGAGTCAGAAGTTTACATACACTAAGTTGACTGTGCCTTTAAACAGCTTGGACAATTCCAGAAAATTTTGTCATGGCTTTAGAAGCTTCTTATAGGCTAATTGACATCATTTGAGTCAATTGGAGGTGTACCTGTGGATGTATTTCAAGGCCCACCTTCAAACTCAGTGGCTCTTTGCTTGACATCATCGGAAATTCAAAACAAATCAGCCAAGACCTCCACAAGTCTACAAAAATAATTGTAGACCTCCACAAGTCTACAAAAATAATTGTAGACCTCCACAAGTCTGGTTCATCCTTGGGAGAAATTTCCAAACGCCTGAAGATACCGCGTTCATCTGTAAAAACAATAGTACGCAAGTATAAACACAATGGCATCATGCAGCCGTCATACCTCTCAGGAAGGAGACGCGTTCTGTCTGCTAGAGATGAACGTACCTCGGTGCGAAAAGTGCAAATCAATCCCAGAACAACAGCAAAGGACATTGTGAAGATGCTGGAGGAAACGGGTACAAAAGTATCTATTTCTACAGTAAAACGAGTCCTATATCAACATAACCTGAAAGGCTGCTCAGTAAGGAAGAAGCCACTGCTCCACAACCGCCATAGAAAAGCCAGACTTCGGTTTGCTACTGCACATGGGGACAAAGATCATACTTTTTGGAGAAATTTACTCTGGTCTGATGAAACAAAAATAGAACTGTTTGGCAATAATGACCATCATTATGTTTGGAGGAAACGGGGAGGCTTGCAAGCCAAAGAACACCATCCCAACCTTGAGGCACAGGGTTGGCAGTATAATGTTGTGGGGGTGCTTTGCTGCAGGAGGGACTGGTGCACTTCACAAAATAAATGGCATCATGAAGGAAAATTATGTGGATATAGTGAAGCAACATCTCAAGACATGAGTCAGGAAGTTAAAGCTTGGTCGCAAATGGGTCTTCCAAATGGACAATGACTCCAAGCTTGCTTCCAAAGTTGTGGCAAAATGGCTTAAGGACAACAAAGTCAAGGTATTGGAGTGGCCACCACAAAGCCCTGACCTCAATCCTATAGAAAATTTGTGGGCAGAACTGAAAATGCATGTGCAAGCAAGGAGACATAGACACCTGACTCAATTACACCAGCTCTGTCAGTAGGAATGGGCTAAAATTCACGCAACCTATTGTGGGAAGCTTGTGAAAGACTACCCAAAACTTTTGACCCAAGTTAAACAATTTAAAGGCAATGCTACCAAATACTAAATGAGTGTATGTAAACCTCTGACCCACTGGGAATGTGATGAAAGAAATAAAAGCTGAAATAAATAATTCTCTCCACTATTATTCTGACATTTCACATTCTTAAAATAAAGTGGTGATCCTAACTGACCTAAGACCGGGAATTTTGACTAGGATTAAATGTCAGGAATTGTGAAAAACTGAGTTTAAATGTATTTGGCTAAGGTGTATGTTAACTCAGGACTTCAACTGTATATACAGTACCAGTCAAAAGTTTGGACACCTACTCATTCAAGGGTTTTTATTTATTTGTATTCTACACTGTAGAATAATTGTGAAGACGTCAAAACTATAAAAGATCCAAAAAAGTGTAAAACAAATCAAAACATATCTTAGATTTTAGATTCTTGAAGGAAAAAGGAAACCGCGCACTGCTCTTGAAAGTATCACTGATCTTAAATAAGCTTACGTGTCGACCTCACAGCCTTCGTCAGAGCTTTTGACGAAGGTCGTGAGGCCGACACGTAAGCTTATTAAAGATCAGTGATAATATCAAGAGCAGTGTGTGGTTTCCTTTTTCCTTCATCTTGTTCAACTGTTACCATGCACCTGCGAAAAAGAGTGCTCAGGCGTGCGAGTGCCTTTTGAATATTTCAGATTCTTCAAAGTAGCCACCCTTTGCCTTGATGACAGTTTTGCTCACACTTGGCATTCTCTCAACCAGCTTCACCTGGAATGCTTTTCCAACAGTCTTGAAGAAGTTCCCACATATGCTGAGAACTTGTTGGCTGCTTTTCCTTCACTCTGTGGTCTAACTCATCCCAAACCATCTCAATTGGGTTGAGGTTGAGTGATTGTGGAGGCCAGGTCATCTGATGCAGCACACCATCACTCTCCCCCTTGGTCAAATAGCCCTTACAGAGCCTGAAGGTGAGTTGGGTCATTGTCCTGTTGAATAACAAATGATGGTCCCACTAAACGCAAACCAGATGGATGGCGTTTCGCTGCAGAATACTGTGGTAGCCATGCTGGTTAGCTGTGCCTTGAATTCTAAATAAATCACTGACCGTGTCACCAGCAAAGCACCATCACACCTCCTCCTCCATGCTTCACTGTGGGAACCACATGTGGAGATCATCCGTTCACCTACTCTGCGTCTCACAAAGACACAGCGTTTCGAATCAAAAATCTCATGCTTGGACTCATCAGACCAAAGGACAGATTTCCACTGGTCTAATGTATATTGCTTGTGCTTTTCTTGGCCCAAGCAAGTCTCTTCTTCTTATTGGTTTTCTTTCGTCGTCTTTTTATTTAGCAGCAAATCGACCAGGAAGGCCTGATTCACACAGTCTCCTCTGAACAGTTGATGTTGAGATATGTTACTTGAACTCTGAAGCATTTATTTGGGCTGCAATCTGAGGTGCAGTTAACTCTAATGAACTTATCCTCTGCAGCAGAGGTAACTCTGGGTCTTCCTTTCTTGTGGCGGTCCTCATGAGAAACAGTTTCATCATAGCGCTTGATGTTTTTTTGCGACTACACTTGAAGAAACTCTCAAAGTTCTTGAAATTTTCCAGATTGACTGACCTTCATGTCTTAAAGTAATGATGGACTGTCGTTGACTGAAATCCAAGTAAGAGTAGCATTCCAGAGAGACATCAGAGACTGTGAAGTTATTTGCTTCACGGAAACATGGCTCACTCGAGAGACGCTAACGGAGTCGGTGCAGCCAGCTGGTTTCTTCACGCATCGCACCGACAGAAACAACCATCTTTCTGGTAAGAAGAGGGGCGGGGGTATGCCTTATGATTAACGAGACGTGGTGTGATCATAACAACATACAGGAACTCAAGTCTTTCTGTTCACCTGACTTAGAATTCCTCACAATCAAATGTCGACCGCATTATCTACCAAGGGAATTCTCTTCGATTATAATTACAGTCGTATATATTCCCCCCCAAGGAGACACATCGATGGCCCTGAACAAACTTTATTTGACTCAAACTGGAAACCACATATCCTGAGGCTGCATTCATTGTAGCTGGGGATTTTAACACGGCTAATCTGAAAACAAGACTCCCTAAATTGTATCAGCATATCGATTGCGCAACCAGGGCTGGTAAAACCCTGGATCATTGCTATACTAACTTCCGCGATGCATATAAGGCCCTCCCCCACCCTCCTTTCGGAAAAGCTGACCACGACTCTATTTTTTTGCTCCCTGCCTACAGACAGAAAATAAAACAAGAAGCTCAGGTCTGTTCAACGCTGGTCCAACCAATCTGATTCCACGCTTCAAGACTGCTTCGATCACATGGATTGGTATATGTTCCACATTGCTTCCAACAACAACATTGACAAGTACGCTGATTCGGTGAGCGAGTTCATTAGAAAGTGCATTGACGATGTCTTTCCCATAGCAACGATTAAAACATTCCCAAACCAGAAACCGTAGATTGATGGCAGCATTCGCGTGAAACTGAAACCACTGCTTTTAACCAGGGCAAGGTGACCGGAAACATGACCGAATACAAACAGTGTAGCTATTCTCTCCGCAAGGCAATCAAACAAGCTAAGCGTCAGTATAGAGACAAAGTAGAGTCGCAATTCAACGGCTCGGACACAAGGTATGTGGCAGGGTCTACAGTCAATCACGGATTACAAAAAGAAAACCAGCCCCGTCACGGACCAGGATGTCTTGCTCCCAGACAAACTAAATAACTTTTTTTGCCCGCTTTGAGGACAATACAGTGCCATTGACACGGCCCGCAACCAAAACCTGCGGACTCTCCTTCACTGCAGCCGACGTGAGTAAAACATTTAAACGTGCTAACCCTCGCAAGGCTGCAGTTCCAGACGGCATTCCCAGCCGCGTCCTCAGAGCATGCGCAGACCAGCTGGCTGGTGTGTTTACGGACATATTCAATCAATCCTTATCCCAGTCTGCTGTTCCCACATGCTTCAAGAGGGCCACCATTGTCCCTGTTCCCAAGAAAGCTAAGGTAACTGAGCTAAACAACTACCGCCCCTTAGCACTCACTTCCGTCATCATGAAGTGCTTTGAGAGACTAGTCAAGGACCATATCACCTCCACCCTACCTGACACCATAGACCCACTCCAATTTGCTTACCGCCCAAATATGTCCACAGACGACGCAATCGCAACCACACTGCACACTGCCCTAAAACATCTGGACAAGAGGAATACCTATGTGAGAATGCTGGTCATCGACTACAGCTCTGCATTTAACACCATAGTACCCTTCAAACTCGTCATCAAGGTCGAGAACCTGGGTCTCGACCCCGCCCTGTGCAACTGGGTACTGGACTTCCTGACGGGCCACCACCAGGTGGTGAGGGTAGGTAACAACATCTCCACCCCGCTGATTCTCAACACTGGGGCCCCTTAAGGGTGCGTTCTGAGCCCTCTCCTGTACTCTCTGTTCACCCACGACTGCGTGGCCATGCACGCCTCCAACTCAATCATCAAGTTTGCGGACGACGCTACAGTGGTAGGCTTGATTACCAACAACGATGAGACGGCCTACAGGGAGGAGGTGAGGGCCCTCGGAGTGTGGTGTCAGGAAAATAACCTCACACTCAACGTCAACAAAACAAAGGAGATGATTGTGGACTTCAGGAAACAGCAGAGGGAGCACCCCCCTATCCACATCGATGGGACAGTAGTGGAGATGGTAGTAAGTTTTAAGTTTCTCGGCATACACATCACGGACAAACTGAATTGGTCCACCTACACAGACAGCGTCGTGAAGAAGGCAAAGCAGTGCCTCTTCAACCTCAGGAGGCTGAAGAAATTTGGCTTGTCACCAAAAGCACTCACAATCTTCCATAGATGCACAATCGAGAGCATCCTGTCAGGCTGTATCACCGCCTGGTACGGCGACTGCTCCGCCCACAACCGTAAGGCTCTCCAGAGGGTAGTGAGGTCTGCACAACGCATCACCGCGGGCAAACTACCTGCCTTCCAGGACACCTACACCACCCGATGTCACAGGAAGGCCATAAAGATCATCATGCAGAACAACCACCCGAGCCACTGCCTGTTCACCCCGCTATCATCCAGAAGGCGAGGTCAGTACAGGCGCATCAAGGCAGGGACCGAGAAACTGAAAAACAGCTTCTATCTCAAGGCCATCCGACTGTTAAACGGCCACCACTAACATTGAGTGGCTGCTGCCAACACACTGACTCAACTCCAGCCACTTTAATAATGGGAATTGATGGAAATTGATGTAAAATATATCACTTGCCACTTTAAACAATGCTACTTAATATAATGTTTACATACCCTACATTAGTCATCTCATATGTATATGTATATACTGTACTCTATATCATCTACTGCATCTTTATGTAATACATGTATCACTAACCACTTTAAACTATGCCACTTTGTTTACATACCCTACATTACTCATCTCATATGTATATACTGTGCTCGATACCATCTACTGCATCTTGCCTATGCCATTCTGTACCATCACTCATTCATATATCTTTATGTACATATTCTTTATCCCTTTACACTTGTGTGTATAAGGTAGTTGTTTTGGAATTGTTAGGTTAGATTACTCGTTGGTTATTACTGCATTGTCGGAACTAGAAGCACAAGCATTTCGCTACGCTCGCATTAACATCTGCTAACCATGTGTATGTGACAAATAAATTTGATATGATTAATCTTTTTGATTATTTGAGCTGTTCTTCCCATAATAGATGGTACAATGATTATCTACGCTATACTTGCTTTTTTTTGTCACAAATTGAAATTAGGTGAACTATTAGAATTTTAGAAACCATAAAATGGCGGCGCGGTGTCTGCATAGTGCATCTTTCATTTTCTATTTTTTACTTGCAACTAGTTACAAGTGGGTTATAATACAATTCACAGTAACTTACTGTAGCTAATCCATCACACTCACTGACACGATGGTCTGGTAGGAAATGGAGTATTACAATTACATGGTGACTAGCTATAAATGAAATATTGTATGCAAATTTGGTATACACGTGAGAAGGGAGAGACTCTTCATCAAAGAACTATGCAATTGATGGAATGGACTTCTTCACTACATCCACCATGTGGGTCAGTCTGTGTGCACAATAACACCCTTGATAGGCACCCTGCTTCAAACATCCAACACATTCCAATCCGATATCTTCATGAGGCGCAGAGCACCCTACTTCTGTTTCATAGATACACAAAAAAACGAAATAAACCCACCTCTCGTTACTCTCACCGAAGCCACCTTATCCAACTCATCCACAATTTCCGTAGTTTCAATTTTCAGTCTTCAAATGGATCTCCCAGATAACAACATCGAGCCAAAACCCTTTCTCCAACCAAAAATGAATTAGAAGGCTTGGATATACTAGATTCCACTAGATTCCCGCACAGGTTGCAGGGTCGTGTGGAAGTGCAGTCTGAGGTGGGATGGTCCCCTTTACAGATTCTGCAGATAATGGCTGGGCAGTTGGTTCTGGTCTGGGTGTTGTCTGGTCTGGACGTTGGTCTGCTATTGTCCTGCAGGAGGAGGAAGGACAAACCTCAGAGCAAGCGGACACCTGGAAGCCCATAGGTCAATGGAGGCACTCCCCTGTGGTCTGCTCGCTCCAGGCGTAGGTTGGTGTCTCCGGTTCTGGTGGCAATGCAGCCTGATCTGCTCCAGGTGGTTGGCAATTGGCTGGTCCTGGTCTGCTCGGTGGTGGCCTGAGGAGGTCAAAAATAAATAAATAAAGGCAGGGGAAGAGGTCTACAGGTCAAGGGTAGTGGGAGTAAGGCTCGCCTTTGCAGTACTCTACTCGCCTCAAGGCCTGCATTCCGTCATCTCCTCCTCAGGCAGCTAGTCCGGTGCTGGTTCTGGATGCTGAGGCGGGTCTGGGGTGGGCCATGGACTTGGGAGGTGTCAAACGAGGTGCTCTACTTGCGTTGTCATAACACTTACTGTAAACTGCTATAACACTTCCACTGACAGTTGATAGGTGAGAATTGTCTGTTAATTGAATGATTAGAATATTCTGACCTGAAACATATAATTGTATGGAATTGATTAGAATGTATTAAATCATAATCAATAAATGTGTAGTCCAGGTCAGAATTAGGGTTAAACAATATGTATTTATGGTATTTTAAACACAGACTGTGTGAGCTTGGTGCCGACCTGACTAGAGATTTGGGAGAGAACGGGGAGTACGTCTCAAGGACAAGGTCACTATCTCTGTCGGCTGGGTAGTGAGACAGACAGTGTGTGCGTAGCAGGACATGTGTGTATGTGTGTGCGTATTAGAGGTCGACCGATTATGATTTTTCAACACTGATACCGATTATTGGAGGACCAAAAAAGCCGATACCGATTAATCTGCCGATTTTATTTTTTATTTATTTATTTTTTTTGTAATAATGACAATTACAACAATACTGAATTAACTTAATATTAAACATCAATAAAATCAATTTAGCCTCAAATAAATAATGAAACATGTTCAATTTGGTTTAAATAATGCAAAAACAAAGTGTTGGAGAAGAGAATAATATGTGCCATGTAAAATATATAAATTTACTTACCTTACAGATCACAAAGTCAGCAATATCCACTCCATTAAAATCCGTTTGATTCATACACTGACTTGTCTGGCTGTCATGTTTTTATTTCAACCTGCCCTTCCCTTGTCTACACTGAAATAATATCATTTCAGTTTTGTTTATTAATTCGACCATTTAAAAAAAAGCACACATAAAACTTAAAAGCCATACATGCACATGAATAAAATCATGGAGGATAACACACAATAAAGTCTGGGACTTATTTCCATTGTGGTCCTCTTGAGACAAGATGGCTAGACAAGATAGAACACAGTATGGCAGTGAAATAATAAAACAAAAACATCAAAGAACATCTATCTCATCATTCCAGTTACATCATAGGGGTTATTCATATGGGCACAGAGGACACCAAACATATTTTTACTTTATTTTTTAAAGCTGTCCAAAGAGGACGTTGTATTTATAGGCAGAGGCAACTCCTTCCATTCTGAGGCTCCAGTATACAAGAAAGTACCTTTCTCACCATTACTCCTGAACCTGTATAAGCACACATCAGAAACACCTGATCTGGTGCTGTGATTGTGTGCATCCCTAACACAGGGAAGTAATCACTTAGATATCTGGGCGCAGGACCATAAATACTCCGGTAAACCAAACCTAGTCTAATCTGGGACACAGTTTAGTTCCTGAAAGCAGCTCCTGCCTATGTGAGTACGTGGACTCACCTTCAATACTACCCTGATCAGGTTATTCTGGGCTATCTGGAGCTTCCCCTTATTAAGTTTAGATAAGCCCCCAAACTAGGAAGTACTAGCATAGTCAAAATGGCATTGAATGAGGGCAGTAGCTAGCACTTTCATGGAGTCCTTATCAAGCAGCTTGGACTTTCTAGACAAAAACGTAGTCCTGGCATTAGTCCTAGCACCATATTGGCCATGCTCACACCTCCCAAGCTTCCATCAAGGATACATCCCAAGTAGCTAACAGAGGTTTTAGTAGTCAGCACCTCACCCCCTAACTCCACTCTGATTTCAGACGACCTACACAATTTAGGTCTGGATCCAAAAATAATTGCTTCAGTTTTCCCTAAGTGCAGAGATAGCTTATCTCTAAACCGTTTGCTAATGTTAGTAAGCTCTGTGCTAGGTATGCTCTCCAACAGTTTTACTTTTGTGAGACACCAGAAGTGTAGAGTCATCCGCATAAAGAAAAAGACTGCAGTAGTCCTCTTATGATTAATTTTTGTTAGTACACCCTTGTGGTTGAATATATATGTATCTATTGTAGGTCCTAGGATACAACAATGAATAATGTGGAACAAATAAATACCATCAAAGGAAACCTTGCAACTTATAATAATGAACACCCTGTGAAACAGCTGTGAAAACCAACCTGGCAATATTTAAGATTTTAATACATAAACTTTGATATTTTTTGGTACAGTTGTGTATTTTCACAGATTTTTAGTACACTCACATGGCCATCATAGACTAAAATACTGAATTCTGGTGTGTGGAATATAGAGGAGGTGGTTGCTGTGCAGGTGAGAGGTTCAGCCTGTCACTTGTTCTCAACAGGCAGCCAGTCTCAGAAGGGGGACTTGAAGAGGGAGACTGCAAAGTCCAGGCACTGCTGCTCCCTTTGTTCTGAGTGTTTGCAGTGCTAGTGTTTTTCAGTTAATCTGTGTATCTCACACATTGATAGAGCAAGAAAACTGTTCTTTGGGACACTAGGTCCTAGAGAACAGGAGCTGAGTTAAAGGGAACAGGGGAGTGGACAGAGACGTAAACAAGCAAACACACAGGTTACACTTTACTGGAAGAACATTTTATGGGATTAGTCCAGTGTTATAAATGGGAGGTATGTACTTTTCACTATCAAAATAAAGAGCGTCACACACTCCATATATAAACTTCAAGTAATTTATTGGGTATTTACCAACGTTTTGGCATCACTGTGCCTTCTTCAGGGTATATACTTTTCAAACACTTTTGGAAGGTAAAGACTACATCATACTGGTCCCCCAACTCGGAGCACAGAGAATCAGACTGATCCGAACTCGCTGATTCTGGTAGATGGGGTACCTCCTGGGGGGCTCGGACAATCGATGGTTTTAAAGTAATTTGGAGAGGTAAATTGTTATAAGCTCAGTATAACTACCACTTCTTGCTTTTTGAAACGTCAACCAAAGCATAACATACTTTGTCTATTGGGCTTCACAGAAGTGTAGGGCGTCAGTACTTTCAGTGGTCGACCGTCCAGGTAACCCTAGGAAGACAGATAAAAATATCAGTGTTAAGGAAACTAAAACTAGCTTCAGGTTATTTTGTGTGCAAATGCAAATAGTTATGAGATTGTTTTATATTCACCTTAGCAGATGTTGACCCCAGCTAGGAGCGAAAGAGCAGCAAGGTTTCCTTGGTCTCGCCTTCCTTTCATCCTTCTTCCAAACCAAGTAATTAGCCCGGATGTCTCTTCCTTTACCGACCTTAATGGGTATTGCCTCCACCCTCTTGGTAAAGTGATCGGTTGACGTCAGACACCAGCTGTTGCCATTCCTGGTTTTGGTGAAGAGTCCGATGAGGTCCACCCCTAACATTTAAAGTGTTGGAGAAGGTTGCTTTTATCTTATCCGTATCTGTGTCATACAGTATGCAGATGTTCATATTTGTAAGGATACTGACACACACACACGTTCTATAATAGTGAACTCTGCTTTGGTCAAATAAAGCAACCATTACAAAACAATTTATCAGGGCAAGATTTGAATTGGGACACTTACCGATCATATGACATGGTGAAACAACTTTGATGGGCTGCAACTCCAGCGCCACAGTCTTCACCCTCTCAAACCTCTGGCAGACTAGACAGGTACTGACCTTTTTAAGCAAAAAGTGACAAATTGAAACATTGTGTGCTCTCTGATATGACATTCATTGAAATCATAATTTCAGATATAATAGAATGTGATTGATAAACAAAAGGTTATTTCACTTGTCCAACTGTGCACCTCCTTGACAATTCCCTGTCAGAAGAAGCGTAGGTTGATTTTGGCAATCCTGCACTTCACTCGGAAAGTAAGCATTTCACTGTAAGGTGACCTGTTGTATTCGGCGCATGTGACTAATACGATTTGATTTAAAATGGCCAGCATGCATCTCGGTCAGCACGGCCTCCTTCTCCTTAGTAAAAATCACCCTCAGTGTGGCTGGCCATTCTTCCCTGTAGGTACATATGATTGCCTAACAAGTTGGAAGAGTTGTTGAAATACTAAAGTCTAATTACATTTGCACTGCTGTCTTTCTCTCTACATCTCTCTCTCTGTCTGTTTTCCACTCTCTTCCAACCTCTCTCTCGCTTTCATCCTTTCTCACTTTCTTCCTCTCTCCCTCTTGCTCTGTCTTTTTAGCGATGAGTTAAGGGCATTTGGAATTACCGTTAATTGCTTACATGTCACGCCCTGGTCTTAGTATTTTGTGTTTTCTGTATTATTTTGGTCAGGCCAGGGTGTGACATGGGTTAATTATGTGGTGCGTTTTGTCTTGGGGTTTTTGTAGGTATTGGGATTGTGGTATAGTGGGGTTGTCTAGAAAAGTCTATGGTTGCCTGAAGTGGTTCTCAATCAGAGGCAGGTGTTTATCGTTGTCTCTGATTGGGAACCATATTTAGGCAGCCATATTCTTTGAGTGTTTCGTGGGTGATTGTTCCTGTCTCTGTTTGTACCAGATAAGGCTGTTTAGGTTTTCACGTTTCTTGTTTTGTATTGTTCATGTTTATCTTTTATTAAACATGTATCGTAATAACCACGCTGCATTTTGGTCCGCCTCTCCTTCGACACAAGAAAACCGTAACATTACACCTAGCCATTTGATTAGGTTTCACTTATCGCTAGATACCTCAACATGACAGACTTGAACTACTATATGTATATCTAGTCAAATGTAGATGACCAACTAGCTAGATGGAAAATGGTTGTTGAAAAATGGTTGTACATAGTTAAATCGGTCCAGTTAATTAAAACTTCTTAATGATCGGTGTCCCTCTAGCGGGACAACTTCCAGGGAAACTAGAGGGTGTGCAATTCAAATAAATAATCATAAAAATGATGGATTTTAAACATTTATGTACATGTGTCTTATATCGGCTCAAAGCTTAGTCTTGTTAATCTGTCCGATTTGCAGTAGCTATTAAAGCGAAAACATGCCATGCAATTTTTTTTTTTTGAGGACGGCGCCCCACAAACTATTTTTTCACCGGCACAGGTTTCATACATTCATAAATAAAGATAAAATATTCACTTTTTGAAAATCTTCCTCTGATTTGTCATCCAAGGGTCCCAGCTATAACATGTAGTGTCGTTTTGTTAGATAAAATCGTTCTTTATATCCCAAAAAGTCTGTTTAGTTGGTGCCATCGATTTGAGTAATCCACTCGTTCAACATGCAGAGAAAGGAATCCGAAAATCTTCCCCTTTGTTTCAACAAGTTTAAATACATTTCTATTTACTCCTCAGATACCCTAAAATTAATCGAACTATAATATTTCTTTTGGAAAGAAGTATGTTCAATAGGAAACCGATTTTAGCAGGTGGTAATGTCTTCATGGAGCACTCAAACACTAATTTCCAAGATTGTGTCCCTCTACTAAAACTGATATTTCTTATTCGTTTTTGAAGTTACAAACCTTTGTACATAGACTGCTGACACCCTGTGGAAGCCATTTGATTAGCATCCAGGGAGCTAATTTTCAATATGATATTTCTCTTGCGTATCTAAGAGGATGGTCTCTTCTCTCTCTCTCAAAAAAAAATTCCAGTGGGTTTTTCTTTGGATTTTCTCCTACCATATCTATTGTGTTATATTCTCCTACATATTTTTTTTTGAATTCTACAAACTCCAAAGTGTTTTATTTCCAATGGTACCAATTGTATGCATATCCTGGCTTCGGGGCCTGAGCTACAGGCAGTTTACTTTGGGCACGTCATTCAGACAGGAAGTGGAGAAAAAAGGGGCCTAGCCCGAAGATTAACGTTACCCTGAATTGTGAATTTCTCTGAATGTGTTGCTTCTTGTCGATCAGTGGTGCCTTCATAGTACTTCACCTGGTTGGAAAGATAAAAGAAAATCTCCTCAAGGGATGCCATTGAAGTGCAAGCTACATACAAACGAAAAGCTACAATAACAGTTACAGTTAACTAAATAAAACTGTCTGGCTAGCTAGCTACTGTAGCTGGCTAGCTGACTAGGCAGGCTGAGGTAAGTAATACAGTAGCTAGCAACGTCAATCTAAAAACGGCTTAAATTATTTCTTCATATTTTCTTTATATAAAGACAAATATATGGTAAAGAAAGAGTGTTGTCTTTCCAGCCTTTTCGGTCTTCTGAAGCAGCAGGTTGTCATCATTAAAAACACCGTTCTTGGAAAGCAATTCTGAGATACAGGCTGCGTCCTACTTCCTTCGTGACCGCTACGAGGTAAAATAGAGCCAAGCATCCAGCAACAGATGCTTTGGTTCATTACGTAATCCAGTCAGAAGTTCTAGAAAAATAAGCTAGAACTCATCAAATGCCATTGTGATGGGGGGGGGGCATGACAGGCCCCGAAAGGCTAGGGCCATCTCTGACTGCATGTGTTGGTATAGATGTGGGTATGCAGACCTGTTAGCCCCTTATGATGAGTTCAGATTTTTTTGTGGCCCCCACCCCCATCAAACTTGCCCATTGCTGTTTAAGAGTCTGGCTCTTCTCGTTTCCTATATTCCTTGGTACCAAGGGGAGTTTTTCTAATCACTGTTGCCATTTTCCAACTTTTTCATATCTTGTTACAGACAAGTACAACTTGGCAAAAACTATTGGAAATGAACCTTGGGAAAGTGAAACTATTCAAAAATGCCTTTTTTTGTCTTCTAGCCCTCTCAGGTGTGAAAGGAATTGTGAAACAGAAGGTCCTCCTGCATTGCCCCTGCGTAAATAGAAATGTGAGAAAGACCATTATCTGGCAGCTAGAAGAGCATACCATCGTGCTCCGTCATGATGGAAGTAATAACCACACAACCATAGGGGAGAGATATGAAAACAGGGTCAGTCTCTTTCTAAATGAAGACAAGGACAACTGTTCGCTGCTCCTCTCAGGCATCACTGTGGCAGACAACGGGACATACAAATGCTCCTTTACAGCCAACGCTTTTGTCTACGAAAAAGTAATTCTACATGTGGCTGGTAAGTCATTTGGTTTGTTCATTCAGTCATTCAGTCATCGGATGATTTCATTATTTACTTCCCTTCCTTTTCTACTTAAAAAATGACTCAATTTCAGGCACGCTGTAGTTGATTATCTCCTCTCTCCTCTTCAGCAAGCTACAGTGTCTGTATGGACCTCGTCTCAGACCAGGCTTCGGTGAGTTCCGGAGGGGGAGAGGGGTCGGGGGTGTACCAGTGTAAAGCCTCTGGGGGCTATCCAGAGGGCCAGATTCACTGGGAGCTGGAAGGACATCCTCTGGTGAACCCCTCCAGGAGGGATGTGACCCACCTGGACAACTTTACAGGACTCTACAGCCTGACCAGCAACCTGACCATCAAGCTGAGTAAGGGTGAAACACTGCAATGTGTGGTGGAGAACACAGCCTTGGCCTCCAACCTCACCTCCAACTCCATCTGCAATGAAAAGACTTGTGAGTACAGGAGACGAGTTATACCAGTAGATATACTAACCAGTAGCAGTGTATCATGGTACTCAGGGTCTGGATTTTCACCACCAGGGTGAATACATTGAATCATTTTGACTTGGGTCTCGGCTTGTACATAAAGTCCTAAAACATCTGCATGGGAATACATGAGAATGAAAATCTAGGAGTGGGTGCTTGAGGGTGGGGGAAAGCTAGGGAAAGCCCAGGCATAAAAACACAACAGGGAAAAATCTTAACTCTGCTAGAGTGAAACTACAGAGAAACAACAGTATTATCTCTATTAGCATTACCAATGAGTAGAGAACAGTGTTTCCTCTGACTGAACCCAATGTTTGGATAAAAAATGAAGGAGCTGGAATCCACAGTGATGTGTTGACGAGTAAGTCAACAAAGAAAGTTACACTGCTGTGGAATGTTGGGAGGAAGTGTGTGTTTTTGTTGGAAAGCCTTTTCACCACAGGTCAAGTTACACCAAGAGGTCTGACTTCAAATTCTTCCTCTGACAGCTTTTTGGCTTCACCTTCTCTTATCTAAAACATGTTTTTGGAGCTTGTCATAGTTTATATTCCCTATTCATATGTTTTCTGTTTCCTCTCTCCTTTCCAGTGTCCATGGAAGGTAGCGGTCATTATAAAGTAGAGGTTGCAGCAGTTGTGGCTGTCAGCCTGATTGTGATTTTTATTGTGGGAGTCCTGCTGGTGTTCTTACTAACTAGATGTCGCCGACATGAAAGGTCAACGGTGAGCCTTTCCCCTCATTATTTGCCAGGATTTCTGGCCAAGTGTTTAATGCTGTTTGGATCTAGAAAAAAAGCAGTGTCTGGTAACAAACCAGAGAGCAAAGTTCGAAAGTTAATCCATTGGGTTTGAGTTAGAAATAAAACATACTAATAAAATAGTTCTTAAATAGTGATTGAATAGAGTTGTGAATTGAACAAGCATTTCAGACTTTGTGTGTGAGAAATGTTTTGTTGTTTTTCCCTTGAGAAAGCAGAGAGACACAGAGAGGCAGGAAAGAGGCGTGACCCAGTCGTTTAATGTGTATGAAGATGACTCTGCCTGAATGTGTGAAGCGTCTCCCCCCTCTGATGCAACAATCTCTCTTCAACTGGCAGACAACAAAATGGAGGGACGATGATAAGAGGAACTGAAACTTAAAATAAGGCCTGTGTTCAATGTAGAACTTGGAGCAACATTGAGCAATGTGTTGTGCCGTCATGTCTGAACTATTCTTTGGGTGTTGATCAAAGAGGCAAACGGTGCCTGAAAGTGGTTAATCATGGTTTTCCCTAGTTCGGTGACACTGAACTGAACCCTGAGTTACGAATATGATGACGTGAGCAGAGTACAAAATGTGGCCATGGAGACAAGGTTTAGGAACTAAAAGAGAAGAGAAGAACAGCATGATGGGAGAAATTACTGTGGTCAATGGACCGAATGTGAGCTAGACTCAGTGAATGAAGAGTTTACTCACTTCTTAAAGTACAGGTGCTTTCATATTTCTGAGAAGAGTAACAGCTGATACATGACTGAACAGCCATCGTTGTCTTTATGCATTTTGTATACTGCATGTTCCTGGTGTTGGTCTAATGTAGATCTCTCTGCTCTAAACAAGATATCCCTATGTAAATGTCAAATTGGTATGGGGGAGTCCCTACTGTGCTTTTAAAACCCCTTATAATGTCACTGGTCACATTCAAAGGAAGCTGCAGTAGGAAGTGACTACTTTGCTGAACCATTTGAATCATGCTGAGGATTCAAACAATTTGGTTTTATGTTAGACCAAATTATTAGTTTTCATGTAAATAGTCAATGATGTTATTTTACTTAGAATTGTGAATTTAATTCTCTGAATGTGTGAAGAATTGGACATGTTAATTGCTTATTGTTATGTAGCTTGCTGTGAACTAAGAGACCATGTCATGGGATGACGAATGTCAAGGATTATTCAATTTACAAATGTCAAGCAAATTATCTGGTTACTCCAGTTTAAAGGTCTTCACAGGTCCACCTGAATACTCCAGACCTGACTTGGGACCGGGTCCGAAATGAAATCTTTTCGTTCTGGTCTGGGTCGTGTCCGGTTTGATTGTCATCAGGTGTCAGGTCTATGTACAGTAAGCACAGATGATAGACCTGAGTGGACTCGAATGGACCCGACCAAGGCTTTGCATAGCCTATAGAGGGCTTTACGTACGCTGCCTCCTGGCGGTCATGTTGGAAGACCACGGCATTAATTATTCAGTTCTGACAACAGCCAAGTGACTACACCAAACTGCATGATAACAGTGGCCAGTGTCGACCCGTCATTCAGGGCAGGTGGGGCTTTTGAGACCCACATTTTTAGAAAAAATATTTTTGGCGGGGCTTGCCTGTTTTGCATGTTATTTTGGCATTAATATGTGTCACATATCAGTTTGCAAACAATGTAAAAATAATAATAAAAAAAAAACACTTCCGTTCAAACGTTTGGGGTCACTTATAAATATCCTTGTTTTTAAAGAAATACAGTATATACATTGTTAATGTTGTAAATGACTATTGTAGCTGGAAAAGGCTGATTTTTAATGGAATATCTACATAGGTGTACAGAGGCCCATTATCAGCAACCATCACTCCTGTGTTGCAATATAGATCAAACGTATCGGTGCTCGTCGGCCATTGGACATAAACATTACACAACAAGTTGGAAATTGCAAATTCAACAATGAGTGGTTTGTAAGGAAGTGAGCACAACCAGGTGATACTTTATACTGATGCATAAATTATGTAATATGCCAGGGAGTTATGTATACTGTAGCTAAGAAAGTAATACTATGTGTGTGGTGTGTAGTAAGCTGTTATTAGCCCATGTGCCTCACGTTAATAATTTGGTCCCTTTTACATGCACATGTAGTCTATAGCCTGTTTTAGAGAAATGTAATCATAGAATATTATAAGAGCTTTCATTGTCTGCTTATTTGGCCCCGTTATTTATTCTACGGTTCTGACTTGATGCACAAAGAGAATAGTGTAAAAATGCCCATGATCTGTCGCTGTATACTGCATGTTCCTGGTGTTGGTCTAATGTAGATCTGTCTGGTCTAAACAAGATTTCCCTCTGTAAATGCCAAGCTGGTATGGGGGAGCCCCTACTGTGCTATTAAAACCCATTATAATGTCACTGGTCACATTCAAAGGAAGCTGCAGTAGGAAGTGACTACTTTGCTGAACCATTTGAATCATGCTGAGGATTCAAACCATTTGGTTTTATGTTAGACCAAATTATTAGTTTTCATGTAAACGATGCCTCCTGGCGGTCATGTTGGAAGACCACGGCATAAATTATTCTGTTCTGACAACAACAGCCAAGTGACTACACCAAACTGCATGATAACAGTGGCCAGTGCCGACCCGTCATTCAGGGCAGGTGGGGCTTTTGAGACCCACATTTTTAGAAAAACATTTTTGGGGGGGCTTGCATTAATACGGGTCACATATCAGTTTGCAAACAATGTAAAAAAAAATATATGTATCATTGAGTTAATAAAGCTGCATACAAACATGGTCTCTTTTTTTGTTTTCTTGAGTAAGGCAGCTCCCAAATGCAGGTGTTTCAGCCCAGCTCAGTGCTTTCTGTGGTGGGGAGGCAAGCCAGCAGGTTGAGGTTGGGGGATTATGGAGGCCAGGTCATCTGATGCAGCACTCCATCACTCTCCTTGGTCAAATAGCCCTTACACAGCCTGGAGGTGTGTTGGTTCATTGTCCTGTTGAAAAACTAATGATAGTCCCACTAAGCCCAAACCAGATGGGATGGTGTATCGCTGCAGAATGCTGTGGTAGCCATGCTGGTTAAGTGTGCATTGAATTCTAAATAAATCACAGTGTCACCAGCAAATCACCCCACACCACCTCCATGCTTTACAGTGGGAAATACACCTGCAGAGATCATCTGTTCACTCGCACCGCGTCTCACAAAGACATGGCGGTTGGACCCCAGAAATTTGGACTCCAGACCAAAGGACAAATTTCCACTGGTCTAATGTTCATTGCTCATGTTTCTTGGGCCAAGAAAGTCTCTTCTTCTTGTTGGTGTCATTTAGTGGTGTTTTCTTTGCAGCAATTTGACCATGAAGGCCTGAATCACCCAGTCTCCTCTGAACAATTGATGTTGAAATGTGTCTGTTACTTGAACTCTTGGGCTGTGATTTCTGAGGCTGGTAACTCTAATGAATGTATCCTCTGCAGCAGAGATAACTCTGGGTTTTCCATTCCTGTGGCTGTCCTCATGAGAGCTAGTTTCATCATAGAGCTGGATTGTTTTTGCGACTACACTTGAAGAAACTCAAAGTTATTGAACTTTTCCAGATTGACTGAACTTCATGTCTTAAAGTAATAATGGACTGATGTTTCTCTTTGCTTATTTGAGCTGTTCTTGTCATAATATGGACTTGGTCTTTTACCAAATAGGGCAATCTTCTGTATACCACCCCTTCCTTGTCACAACACAACTGATTGGCTCAAACAAATTAAGAAGGAAAGAAATTCCACAAAATAACGTTTAACAAGGCACACCTGTTAATTGAAATGCATTCCAGGTGACTACCTCCTGAATGCCAAGAGCGTGCAAAGCTGTCATCAAGGCAAAGGGTGGCTACTTTGAAGAATCTCAAATATATTTAGATTTGTTTAACACTTTTTTGGTTACTACATGATTCCATACGTGTTATTTTATAGTTTTGATGTATTCGCTGTTATTCTACAATGTAGAAAATAGCACAAATAAAGAAAAATCCTTGAATGAGTAAGTCCAAAGTGTCCAAACTTTTGACTGGTATTGTGTTTTATTTATTTATTTAATAAATATATATATATATATATATATATATATATATATACACACTGCTCAAAAAAGTAAGGGGAACACTAAAATAACACATCCTAGATCTGAATGAATGAAATATTCTTATTAAATGCTTTTTTCTTTACATAGTTGAATTAAAAAAAAAATTATCAATGGAAATCAAATTTATCAACCCATGGAGGTCTGGATTTGGAGTCACACTCAAAATGAAAGTGGAAAACCACATTAGAGGCTGATCCAACTTTATGTAATGTCCTTAAAACAAGTCAAAATGAGGCTCAGTAGTGTGTGTGGCCTCCACAGCTCACATTGATGTATCATCCTGGATGAGCTGCACTACCTGAGCCACTTGGTGGGTTGTAGACTCCGTCTCATGCTACCACTAGAGTGAAAGCACCGGTAGCATTCAAAAGTGACCAAAACATCAGCCAGGAAGCATAGGAACTGAGAAGTGGTCTGTGGTCACCACCTGCAGAACCACTCCTTTATTGGGAGTGTCTTGCTAATTGCCTATAATTTCCACCTGTTGTCTATTCCATTTGCACCTTTATTGTTTTGAGCAGTGTATATACTGTGTATATATATATGTATATATATATATATATATATATATATATATATACACACAGACACTACCGTTCAAAGGTTTGAGGTCATTCAGAAATGTCCTTGTTTTTGAAAGAAAAGCAATATTTTGTCAATTTAAAACAACATCAAATTGATCAGAAATACAGTGTAGACATTGTTAATGTTGTAAATGACATGTAGCTGGAAACGGCAGATTTTTTTAACATTTTGGGGTGGAATATCTACATAGGCGTGCAGAGCCCCCCCCCCCCCATTGTCTTAGACTCTAAGGAAGTGAACACTATATTAAATGCCATAATAAATTATATTAAATGACAAATGCTTGTTCAATGATACATTCTAATCATCCCTCTGTCTAAGATGACCTCTGTCACAATGATTATATTGTTATTTTTTATCTTAGTAAAATAAAGGTTAACTAGGCAAGTCCGTTCAGAACATTCTTATTTACAATGACGGCCTTAACGATTTACTCTTTGCAAGAGTCGATTCAGTTAATACATATTTTCCACTAGATATATACTTTTTTTGAGACCATTAAAAATGTCATTAAATGATTGACATACTTGTGGCATTCCATCCGTATGCAGTCATGCCGTGGGTTGCTCAGCCTAATCATCGTCCCAAATCAACCTTGCTGAGCTTTTTTGGGCATGGTTTCAACTCGAGTAAATGGGTATATTGTATTCTTGTTCACAAAGGTAAAGGTTTCAAGTTAAGCAATACTATGGACTAAAAGCTGCAAAAGAAGGAGCTCTCTATACATTTTAGTCACACGTTTTTATAGATATAGTTGTATCTATAGCCTACTATTATTTTAATGGGCATGTGTGTCTGATTGTTTAATCTATCAATGTAGCTATATATTGTACACAGAGCGCCAGGCACACCCATACTGATAATAGGTTATCTGCGTGTTACAGTAATCAAAGGCGTGCCCTTAAGTCTATTGACGCACCCAATCTAAGTAACATAATAAATAATCTGTTTTGCTCTATGAATTCCACAAGTGTCACGGGACTCATCTGAATGTAACCCATACAAATTAATGTAAGTGTGGCGGTAGTTTTGTGCTAACAAAAATAAGGAGTTAAATATATGTCCAAAAAAACAAAAATATTTATTTTATCTCCTAGATATAAGTCAGACACTTCAAAACATTATTCCTTGTGATTTAATTTTTGACTGTCTTTTTTGCCATTTATAAATGCGTTATTCAAAGCGTTTCTATGGGCTAAAGGCCATAGATTGTATTAACTGGATCATCATACTGTACATCTACTATGTGCTTTAAATCTAAATATTCCACTAATAATAGCTTAAAATCTATACATCCTTGGCAGATGTATTTGTTTATGTCCTGGCAGTTTCATGATCAAATGCATCTCTTGAGAAACTATGATCTATGTTTAAGATACTATCCAAGATTCGAATTTGAAAAGGTGGATGTGAGAGTGTTAGCCACTTCCTGGTTTGTATAGTTTGATCATCTGTTGGAACAGTGACGTGGGACATGGGAAAAATCCCTGCTTGTCCAGTATTGTTGAGGGAACTGTCATTAGAACATAAAATTCCCTCTCTCTGCCCAGACAAGCCTGTTTGTGCAGTCCTGGGGACAACTTCAGCAACTTTGAGGAGTTCGATATACAAGGGCCATAAAAAAAGATAATAGAGAAAATGTCTCTACAGAGGCATAATAAAAGTATGTAACAAAGTGAAAGTTATTTGACTTATGCATTTAATTCACATGAAGAAATCTGTTTTAAGTCCATCTTCCCAGAACAAGTTGGGAATCACTGCCTACTGGGCACAGACGTCAGTTCAACATCGAGTTTTGATTTTCATTTGGTTGAGTTGTCAACCAACGTGAATTCAATGTGAAATGAACATAGCATGTCACCACGTCATTTAGGTTCAAAGTTGGGTGCAAAAAATACTACATTCCTTAACGTTGATGACTTTTTTCAAATCCAATCCATTTTCCATGATTCAACGTCATCTCATAGAATTTCTTTGTTGAAATGACGGTGGATACAGCGTTGATTCAACCAGTTTTTGCCCGGTGGGTGATTTTCATTGACACCACCAATGATGGATTAGGGCTGTTGCATAGGCCTACAGACACTCAATACCCACATTGGCAAGTAACGCTAATGCAATGGCAAAGTAAAGTAGCATAACAACAATGTATGAAGGTTGAAGGTTCTGAAAATGAAGAGGCATTCCTCCTCTTTAGTGTGACACAGGGCCTAAAAGAAGATCTGAAAAGACAGAAATTACATCCCTGCTGCTGATGACCAAAACGATGAAGCACCAGGAGTTGACCACAAGGTGCCTCTTATCTCCAGTAGGGATCAAATCAAATTTTGCGCCGAATACAACAGGTGTTGTACCGTGAAATACTTACTTACAGGCCCTTAACCAACAATGCAGTTTTAAGAAAAATATTTACAAATAAACTAAAGTAAAAAATAAAAGAGCAATAATAAAATAACAATAATGAGGTTATATACAGGGGGTACTGGTACCGAGTCAATGTGCAGGGGTAGAGGTTAATCGAGGTATTTGAGGTAAAATGTCCATGTAGGTAGGGGTAAAGTGACTATGCATAGATAAAACATCAAGTAGCAGCAGGGTAAAAAAGGGGGGGGGGGGGCAATGCAAATAGTCCAGGTAGGAATTTGATTAGCTGTTCAGCAACTTATGGCTTGGGGGGTAGAAGCTGTTAAGAAGCCATTTGGGCCTCCTGAGTGGCGCAGCGGTCTAAGGCTACATATCTGGGTTCGATCCCGGGCTGTATTGCAGCCGGCCGTGACTGGGAGACCCGTGAGGCGGCGCACAATTGGCCCAGCGTCGTCCGGTTTAAGGGCGAGTTTGGTCTTGATATGTCCTTGTCCCATCACGCTCTAGCGACTTCTGTGGTGGGCCGGGTGCATGCACGCTGACACGTTCCCCAGTTAGACTATGTTTCCTCTGAAAGATTGGTGTGGCTGGCTTCCGGGTTAAGTGAGCAGTGTGTCAAGAAGCAGCGCGGCTTGGCGGGTCGCGTTTCGGAGGAAGCATGGCTCTCAACATTCGTCTCTCCCGAATCCGTATGGGAGTTGCAGCGATGGGACAAGACTGTAACTACCAATTGGATATAACAAAATTGGGGAGAAAAGAGGTAAAAAAAATGAATAAATAAATAATAATAAAAGAAGCCTTTTGGACCTAGACTTTGTGCTCCGGTACTGCTTGTCGTGCAGCAGCAGAGAGAATAGTATATGACTAGTGTGGCTGGAGTCTTTGGCCATTTTAGGTCCTTCCTTTGACATCGCCTGGTATAGAGGTCCTGGATGGCAAGAATCTTGTCCCCTTGGTGTACTGGGCCATACGCATGCCCTCTTCATGACTGTCTTGGTGTGTTTGGACCATGATAGTTTGTTGGTGATGTGGACACCAAGGAACTTGAAGCTCTCAACCTGCTCTCGATGAGAATGGGGACATGCTCTGCCCTCCTTTTCCTGTAGTCTACGATCATCTCCTTTGTCTTGATCACGTTGAGGGAGAGGTTGTTGTTCTGACACCACACTTCCAGGTCTTTGGCCTCCTCCCTAAAGGCTGTCTCATCGTTGTCGGTGATCAGGCCTACCACCGCTGTGTTGTCTGCAAACTTAATGATGGTGTTGAAGTCGTACTTGGCCACACAGTCATGGGTGAACAGGGAGTACAGGAGGGGACTGAGCATGCACCCCTGAGTAGCCTCTGTGTTGAGGACAAGCATGGCAGATGTGTTGTTGCCTACCCTTACCACCTGTGGGCGCCCCGTCAGGATGTCCAGGATCCAGTTGCAGAGGGAGGTGTTTAGTCCCAGGGTCCTTAGCTTAGTGATGAGCTTTGAGGGCACTATGGTGTTGAACACTGATCTGTAGTCAATGAACAGCATTCTCACGTAGGTGCTCCTTTTGTCCAGGTGGGAAAGGGCATTGTTGAGTGCAATAGAGATTGCGTTATCTGTGGCTGTATCACCGCCTGGTACGGCAACTGCTCCGCCCACAACCGTAAGGCTCTCCAGAGGGTAGTGAGGTCTGCACAACGTATCACCGGGGGCAAACTACCTGCCCTCCAGGACACCTACACCACCCGATGTTACAGGAAGGCCACAAAAATCATCAAGGACAACACCCACCCGAGCCACTGCCTGTTCACCCCGCTATCATCCAGAAGGCGAGGTCAGTACAGGCGCATCTAAGCAGGGACCGAGAGACTGAAAAACAGCTTCTATCTCAAGGCCATCAGACTGTTAAAACCTCTTGAAACTCTGGGGGCACAATTTCATTTTTGGATGAAAAACGTTCCCGTTTTAAACAAGATATTTTGTCACAAAAAGATGCTCGACTATGCATATAATTGATAGCTTTGGAAAGAAAACACTCTGAATTTTCCAGAACTGCAAAGATATTGTCTGTGGGTGCCCTAGAACGGGAGCTACAGGCAAAACCAAGATGAAACGGCAACCAGGAAATCAGCAGGATTTTTGAGGCTCCGTTTTCCATTGTCTCCTTATATGGCTGTGAATGCGAGAGGAATGAGCCTGCCCTTTCTGTCGTTTCCCCAAGGTGTCTGCAGCATTGTGACGTATTTGTAGGCATATCATTGGAAGATTGACCATAAGAGACTACATTTTCCAGGTGTCCGCCCGGTGTCCTCCGTCGAAATTGGTGCGTCTTTTTCAGCTGCTGGTATTTTTCCATGCGATTCTGAGGGGAAAGCAGGCTTCCACGAACTGCATATCAATGAAGAGATATGTGAAAAAACACCTTGAGGATTGATTCTAAACAACGTTTGCCATGTTTCGGTCGATATTATGGAGTTAATTCGGAAAAAGTTTGACGTTTTGGTGACTGAATTTTCGGTTCGTTTCGGTAGCCAAATGTGATGTACAAAACGGAGCGAACATTTGCTATGTAACTGAGTCTCCTCATTGAAAAC
The DNA here is from genome assembly GCF_036934945.1 of Oncorhynchus masou masou. NCBI lineage: Eukaryota > Metazoa > Chordata > Actinopteri > Salmoniformes > Salmonidae > Oncorhynchus > Oncorhynchus masou. The sequence goes on from NC_088221.1 coordinate 24,757,683, forward strand.
ATCCGAAGCTCTTCAAAGGTAAATGATTTTATTTATTTGGTTATCTGGTTTTTGTGAAAATGTTGCGTGCTAAATGCTACTCAAAATGCTAAGCTAGCTTGCAATACTCTTACACAAATTAGTGATTTGCTATGGTTCAAAAGCATATTTTGAAAATCTGAGATGACAGTGTTGTTAAGAAAAGGCTAAGCTTGAGAGCAGGTGCATTATTTTCATTTAATTTGCGATTTTCAGAAATCGTTAACGTTGCGTTATGCTAATGAGCCTGAGGCTTTATTCACGATCCCGGATCCGGGATGGGGAGTATCAAGATTAAACAGCCACCACTAACATTGAGTGTCTGCTGCCAACACACTGACTCAACTCCAGCCACTTTAATAATGGGAATTGATGGAAATTGATGTAAAATATATCACTTGCCACTTTAAACAATGCTACCTAATATAATATTTACATACCCTACATTATTCATCTCATATGTATACGTATATACTGTACTCTATCATCTACTGCATCCTTATGTAATACATGTATCACTAGCCACTTTAACTATGCCACTTTGTTTACATACTCATCTCATATGTATATACTCTACTCGATACCAACTACTGTATCTTGCCTATGCTGCTCTGCACCATCACTCATTCATATCTTTATGTACATATTCTTTATCCCCTTACACTGTGTATAAGAAATTAGTTTTGGAATTGTTAGTTAGATTACTTGCTGGTTATTACTGCATTGTCGGAACTGGAAGCACAAGCATTTCGCTACACTCGCATTAACATCTGCTAACCATGTGTATGTGACAAATAAAATTTGATTTGATTTGATTTGACTGTGTGGGTCCTCTGCCTCATTCTAAAAAGGGTAGCAGTTACCTGTTCACTGTGATGTGTCAGACCACTTGGTTTCCTGCTGCCTATCCTCTCCGATCTAGGGTAGGGTAGCAGGGGTAGCCTAGTGGTTAGAGCGTTGGACTAGTAACCGAAAGGTTGCAAGTTCAAATCCCCAAGCTGACAAGGTACAAATCTGTCGTTCTGCCCCTGAACAGGCAGTTAACCCACTGTTCCTAGGCCGTCATTGAAAATAAGAATTTGTTCTTAACTGACTTGCCTAGTAAAATAAATAAATAAAAAATTGTTTGGAATCCCTAAGGTCATTCAGAGTGATCAAGGATCTAATTTCACCTCTAATCTGTTTAGTCAGGTTCTGCAACAGCTCCATATTAAACACAATTTGTCTAGCGCCTATCACGCGCAAAGTCAAGGAGCACTGGAACGTTTCCATCAAACACTTGAGTCTTTGTTGAGAGCTTATTGTACTGAGATGGATAAGGATTGGGAGGAGGGGTTGACTTGGTTACTGTTAGCCGCTAGGGAGGTTTCACAGGAGAGCACGGGTTTCAGTCCAAATGACCTTATGTTTGGACATAGGGTGCGTGGACTTTTATCTGTTCTCCAGGATGACTGGAAGTCTCCCGAGCCTCCTCAGTCCCTGTTATCGTATGTGTGTGATTTCCGGCGATGCCTGTATGCCGCCGGTGAAATGGCTAAGGAGAAGTTATCCTCTTCACAGGAGAGGATGAAGGGCATATTTGATCGCCGAACTGAGCCTCGTCACTTTAGTCCGGGTGACCAGGTTCTTGCTCTGCTGCCAATTGTTGGTACTCCTTTTCAAGCCAAGTTTCAAGGTCCATATACAGTGGTGCGCCAGTACACTGAGCAAAATTATCTAGTTGCCACTCCAGAACGGAGGAAAGCACACCAACTGTGCCATGTAAATCCAGTCCACAGAGGACGGTAAACCTGTTATTTTGCCTGATACCGTTGTTTCCTTGGGTTCTTGTCGTGCTAGATCTGTGCATGAGGAGGAAGATGTTCCTGGTCCTGACGATTGTATATTGCAGGGTAGATTGAAAAATTCAGAAACACTGGATATTTTAGACAGTCTTCTCACTCACCTACCTTTTGATGGGCGGAAAGAGATGGTTGGTCTGATTCAGAGATGTCCAGGTTTGTTTTCTGATACACCTACACGTACAAACTTAATAGAACATGATTGACATTGGAGATGCTGACCCCATTCGTCAGTGGTTCTATAGAGTTTCTTCAGAGAAACTACGTTGTCTGGATGCTGAGGTCAAGTACATGCTGGAGAGTAAGATAGCAGAGCCTTCTTTCTCCAGTTGGGCTTCTCCCTGTATCTTGGTCAGTAAACCGGATGGAACAAACCGATTTTGTACGGACTACCGTAAGGTAAACAGTATCACAAAGCCAGATTATTTTCCTCTTCCTCGGATGGAGGACTGTGTTGATCAAGTCGGTGCAGCTAAGTTTGTGAGCAAATTTGACCTGTTAAAAGGCTATAGGCAGGTGCCACTGACGACTAGGGCACGTGAAATCTCTGCCTTTATTACACCCTTTGGTCTGTACTCATATTCGATTATGAGTTTCGTTCTGCGTAATGCACCTGCCACTTTTCAGCGACTTATGAACAGGGTTGTCGCCGGTCTGACCGGGTGCGCTGTTTATTTGGACGATGTAGTGATATATGCAGATACTTGGGAAGAACATCTGTCCCGTATTCAAGCCTTGTTCGAACGTCTGGCTGCGGATCGCCTCACAATCAATCTGGCTAAATGTGAGTTTGCTCAGGCGACCGTTACACACCTTGGAAAAGTGGTTGGGCAGGGTGAAGTGCGTCCTGTTCGGGCTAAAGTGGTGGCTATTGATGCTTTTCCACCACCAACTACTAAAAAGGAACTGATGCGTTTCATGGGCATGATTGGTTATTACCGTAGTTTTTGTAATAACTTCTCTACTGTGGTCGCTCCTTTGACAGATATGCTGAGAGCTAAGGCTGTTTACGTTTGGTCTACTCGTTGTCAACACGCTTTTGAAGATGCAAAGAGGTTGCTTACCTCAACTCCGGTGCTGGCTGCTCCTCGCTTGGATTTGTCATTTACCTTGCAGGTGGATGCTAGTCATGTGGGGGCAGGTGCAGTTTTGCTGCAAGCAGATGTGTCTGGGGTTGAGAGGCCTGTTAGTTTATTTTCTAAAAAGTTGCCCTAACGATTATCAGTTGAACTATTCGGTTATTGAAAAGGAAGTGCGAGCACTCATTTGGGCCCTACAACACTTCGAAGTGTATGTCGGGTTGGGGGTAGTACCTATTGTGGTCTACACCAACCATAACCCCCTCACTTTTTTGAGGTCCATGATGTGTCCAAACCAGAGGATAATGCGATGGTGTTTATTTTTACAATCATTCCATCTCGATGTGCGGCACATCCGGGGGACTGAAACCGTGATTGCTGATGCGCTCTCTCGTGCGCCCTGTTCCTAAATGTTTACGTGACTGACCATTGTTCGTATTGTCATGTTCTCTCTGTCCTGTCTGCTCCCTCCAGGTTTTTTCTTCTTTCCTCTTAAATGTTGCTTCCTGTGCGAAGGTTGCTGAGGTCTCGGGAGGAGGTTGGCTGGGGCAAATTGTAAGTGAACACGTAACCCCTCATCCATTTGGGACGCAGAGGGCTGTGTCGTTGTTCCGGGGCCCTTGTTGGTCCCCGGTTTTATGGGGAGGAATGTGACGACCCTCCAACTCTGTCTCCAGTATTCTCTCTTTGTTGTTTCCTTATTAGGATGCCGGTGGGCGGAGTTGGGAGGGTCGTCAGCTACATGGGAAACACCTGGGCCCGGTGTCTCCCAGGATAAATACACAACTTCCCCATTCATGGAGGAGACTCTCTCCATGCAGACACCTTTATGGATTTTGTTGTGTTTTTTGAGTTGCTTGCTTTAGCATCTTTTCAACACCCTGCATTATCACATTCATGCATGCAAAACACTCACTTACACTACTGATTACTGATTACACACACCATTGTATATTTTCCTTTTGCTTTAGTTAATAAATATGTCTTTTGTTACGCCTTATCTCCACGTTGTCTCCCTTTTGTTACGGGCTTTGAGCCGGTTTGTGACAAACACACACACACACACACACACGCAGTGCAATCAGAAAGTATTCAGACCCCTTGACTTTTTCCACATTTTATTATGTTACAGCCTTATTCTAAAATGGATTAAATAAAATGTTGCAAATTTATTACAAATAAAAAATGGAAATACTCAGACCTTTTACTCAGTACTTTGTTGAAGCACCTTTGGCAGCGATTACAGCCTCGAGTCTTATTGGGTATGATGCTTCAAGCTTGACACACCTGTATTTGGGGAGTTTCTCCCATTCTTCCCTCATCTCAAGCTCTGTCAGGTTGGATGGGGAGCATCGCTGCACAGCTATTTTCAGGCCTCTCCAGAGTTGTTCAATCGGGTTCAAGTCTGGGCTCTGGCTGGGCCACTCAAGGACATTCAGAGACATGTCCCGAAGCCACTCCTGCGTTGTCTTGGCTGTGTGCTTAGAGTTGTTGTCCTGTTGGAAAGTGAACCTTCACCCCAGTCTGAGGTCCTGAGCTCTCTGACTAGTCTCCCAGTCCCTGTCACTGAAAAACATCCCCACCGCATGATGCTACCACCACCATGCTTCACCATAGGGATGGTGTCGGATTTTCTCCGTACGTGACTCTTGGCTTTCAGGCCAAAGAGTTCAATCTTGGTTTCGTCAGACCAGAGAATCTTGTCCTTTACTCCAAGTGGGCTGGCATGTGCCTTTTACTGAGGAGTGGCTTCTGTCTGGCCACTACCATAAAGGCCTGATTGGTGGAGTGCTGCAGAGATGGTTGTCATTCTGGAAGGTACTCCCATCTCCACAGAGGAACTCTGGAGCTCTGTCAGAGTGACCATCTGGTTCTTGGTCACCTCCCAGACCAAGACCCTTCTCCCCCGTTTGCTCAGTTTGGCTGGGCAGCCAGCTCTAGGAAGAGTGTTGGTGGTTCCAAATTTCTTCCATTAAAGAATGATGGAGGCCACTGTGTTCTTGGGGACCTTCAATGCTGCAGAAATGTTTGTTACCCTTTTCCAGATCTGTGCTTCGACACCATCCTGTCTAGGAGCTCTACGGACAATTCCTTCAACCTCATGGCTTGGTTTTTGCTCTGACATGCACTTTGTGTGCCTTTCCAAATCCTGTCAAATAAGTTTATTAGTTACCAGACTCATAAATTGCAGCCCAAATAAATTCTGCAGAGAGTTCACATCTCAACATCAACTGTTCAGAGGAGACTACGTGAATCAGGCCTTCATGGTCGAATTGCTGCAAAGGAACCACTACTAAACGACACCAATAAGAAGAAGATACTTTATTGGGCCAAGAAACACGAGCAACAGACATTATACGAGTGGAAATCTGTCCTTTTGTCTGATGAGTCCAAATGAAAGATTTTTGGTTCCAACTGACGTGTCTTTGTGAAACGCAGAGTAGGTGAACGGATGATCTCTGCATGTGTGGTGCCCACCGTGAAGCATGGAGGAGGTATGATGGTGTGGGGGTGCTTTGCTGGTGACACTGTCTGTAATTTATTTAGAATTCAAGGCACAACTAACCAGCATGGCTAACACAGCATTCTGTGGCAATACGCCATCCCATCTGGTTTGCGCTTAAGATGACCTGGCCTCCATAATTAGCCAACCTCAACCCAATTGAGATGGTTTGGGATGAGTTGGACCACAGAGTGAAGGAAAAGCAGCCAACAAGTGCTCATTATATGTGGGAACTCCTTCAAGACTGTTGGAAATGCATTCCAGCTGAAGCTAGTTGAAAGAATGCCAAGAGTGTGCAAAGCTATCATCAAGGCAAAGAAATGGTGGCTACTTTGAAAAATCTAAAGTATAAAATATATTTTCATTTGTGTAACACTTTTTTGGTTAATACATGATTCCACATGTGTTATTTCATAGTTTTGATGCCTTCACCATTATTCCACAATGTAGAAAATAGTAAAAACAAAGAAAATCCCTTGAATGAGTAGGTGTTTCCAAACTCTTAGCTGGTATTACACACAGAGGAAGTTATTTTTGGTGCCGTCCCCCAGGCCACCAGTTGCTTATCCCTGTTTTACAGCATCAAATAAATCACACTGTGAATGGGGGATGGTAGTAAGTGACAGGTACAATGGTTTGTGCCAAGAACTGCAACTCTGCTGGGTGGATGCAACTGAATAATAGGAAGGTGTTCCTCATGTTTGGTAGGCTCAGTGTTTGAGCCTTCCCTGTCAATAATGTTGGGTACAGATAGGATATTTGTTGTTTTCATTACATTACTTGTCGAGCATGGGAGGATTTGGTTTGAACATGCAGAGATCTGATCTGCTCAGGGTGTGTCACAACTTTGTCTCACACATCAAAAGTGTATTGCGTTAAAAACATGAAATGATAATTGTTGGAAACTGGCCCTAAACTGTCAATACTATCACTCATCAACCTAGATCAATTCAAAGTTTCACCAGAAATAATCCTCTCCCATATCATAATATGCACCAGTATTTTCAGTAGTTCTGCTATCAATCATAGTAGTTCCATGGCAAGGAAACTTTTGGGTAAGGGATTTGGTGTCATGAAGGCTTTTGACTGATCTCTCAGCCTTTATCTATAAACCTTATAATAACAATCTGTCACTTTATGGCAGTATTAAATTGAAGGCCAGCATTTACAGTTGGTAATTATAGCCTACTGTTTGTTTGTCTCATTCCTTACCTCATTCCTTACCTTGTAGACTTAGGGAAGGTCCTCATTCTCTGTCAGGATGCTACCTACAGTTCTTGCAGATTGTTTGTTGTGACTTAAGTGTCTGAGTGCAATGAGGTGCCATAAGCATGTAAGATTACGTGAATCCGATAGTATCTGCATCTTGCCTATGCCGTTCTGTACCAGAGGGGGGGTGGGAGGTCTTTACTTGGCTCATCGTGCTCTAGCGACTCCTTGGGCGGGCCGGGCGCTTGCAGGCTGACTTCGGTCGTCAGTTGAACGGTGTTTAGTCCCAAGGTCCTTAGCTTCTTAGTGATGAGTTTTCAGGGCAGTTTTCAGGGCACTATTGTGTTGAACCCTGTAGTCAATGAATAGTATTCTCACATAGGCGAGCATAGAAGTCATTTAGCTAGTCTGGTAGGCTCGTGTCTTGAGGTCGACCGACTATGATTTTTTAACACCGATATCGATTATTGGAGGACCAAAAAAGCAGATGCCGATTAATCGGCCGATGACATTTAAAAAAATGTATTTATTTGTAATAATGATAAGTACAAAAATACTGAATGAACACATTTATTTTAACTTAATATAATACATCAATCAAATCAGTTTAGCCTCAAATAAATAATGAAACATGTTCAATTTGGTTTAAATAATGCAAAAACAAAGTGTTGGAGGAGAAAGTAAAAGTGCAATATGTACCATGTAAAAAAGCTAATGTTTAAGTTCCTTGCTCAGAACATGAGAACATATGAAAGCTGGTGGTTCCTTTTAACATGAGTCTTCAATATTCCCAGGTAAGAAGTTTTAGGTTGAGGTTATTAAAGGAATTATAGGAATTCTCTCTATACAATTTGTATTTCATGAACCTTTGACTATTGGATGTTCTTATAGGCACTTTAGTATTGCCAGTGTAACCGTATAGCTTCCGTCCCTCTCCTCGCCCCTACCTGGGCTCGAACCAGGAACACATCGACAACAGCCACACTCGAAGCATCGTTACCCTTCGCTCCACAAAAGCCGCGGAGCAAGGGGAACAACTACTCCAAGTCTCAGAGCGAGTGACTTTGAAACGCTATTAGTTCGTACCCCACTAACAAGCTAGCCATTTCACATCGTTTACACCAGCCTAATCTCAGGAGTTGATAGGCTTGAAGTCATAAACAGCTCAATGCTTGAAGCACAGCGAAGAGCTGCTGGCAAATGCACGAAAGTGCTGTTTGAATGAATGCTTACGAGCCTGCTGCTGCCTTCCACCGCTCAGTCAGACTGCCTCTATCAAATATCAAATCATAGACTTAATTATAACATAATAACACACAGAAATACTATACTTCTGTGTATTAATTTTAAGAAAGGCATTGATGTTTATGGTTAGGTACATTCGTGCAATGATTATGCTTTTTTCTCAAATCCGCTTTTGTTAAATCATCCCCGTTTGGCAAGTTGGCTGTCTTTGTTAGGAAGAAATAGTCTTCACAGTTCACAATGAGCCAGGCGGCCCAAACTGCTGCCCTGACTCTGTTGCACAGAATGCAAGAATGCAGAATGCATGTTTGCAGGTAATATTAACTAAATATGCAGGTTTAAAAATATATACTTGTGTATTGATTTTAAGAAAGGCATTAATGTTTAGGGTTAGGTACACATTGGTGCAACGACAGTAATTTTTCGCGAATGTGCTTGTTAAATCACTCGTTTGGCGAAGTAGGTTATGATTAACAGGCACCGCATCGATTATATGCAACGCAGGACAAGCTAGATAAACTAGTAATATCATCAACTATGTGTAGTTAACTAGTGATTATGTAAAGATTGTTTTTTACAAAATACGTTTAATGGTAGCGAGCACCTTACCTTGGCTCCTTGCTGCACTCGCATAATAGGTAGTCAGCCTGCCACGCAGTCTCCTCGTGAAGTACAATGTAATTGGCCATGATTGGTGTCCAAAAATGCCGATTACGATTGTTATGAAAACTTGAAATCGGCCCTAATTAATCGGTCATTCCGATTAATCGGTTGACCTCTACTCGTGTCAACTGGCAGCTCGCGGCTGTGCTTCCCTTTGTAGTCTGTAATAGTTTGCAAGCCCTGCCACATCTGTTGAGCGTTGAAGCCATTGTAGTACGATTCGATCTTTGTCCTGTATTGACGCTTTTCCTGTTTGATGGTTCTTCGGAGGGCATAGCGGGATTTCTTATAAGCTTCCGGGTTAGAATCCAGCTCCTTGAAAGTGGCAGCTCTACCCTTTAATCCATGGCTTCTGGTTGGGGTATGTACGCACAGTCACTGTGGTGACGACGTCATTGATGCACTTATTGATTAAGTCAGTGACTGATGTGGTGTACTCGTCAATGCCATCGGAAAACTCCGGTAACATATTCCAGTCTGATGCTAAAATGGCACAGATACCGTACAAAGATGAGTCCTCTATCTATCTCTTTGTGAAGGTCATGCGAGATGGAGCTTGAATCTGATAATGGTGGAAATAAGTATGTTAAACTAATGTACTAAAGGTAACTTCTTAGTGAAGGTATTACCCGGTTGAATCTGGTAGGAGTTTGTTTTCTGGGAGAATTGGGTCCCGATTTGGTGGATCCGTGGGAAGTATCCAAAATGGTAAAGAAAGCATTGAGTAAAGGACAGTTAGTGAAAATCACAAGGGCTGGGCTTGTGTTGATTTTGTGTGTTTATGCTGATCAGAAGGATAATTATCTGGGCCTCAAAATTTAGTTAATGATTATGCTATGTCATGTATTGACCTACGGAGCAGTGTGGGTGCCTGTCAAAGGAGTAAGTTCTGGAGTGTCTGAGAATGTTGACATTAACATGCTAAAGAAAATTCCTGGAGTGGTCGACATTCGTAGGATGAATCGTTTGGTCAATGGAAGGAAGGAGAACTCTGCCTCTGCAATGCAGTACTGCAAGGCAAATGCAGCATTCCATTGGAAATGTACTTCTGGTGTACCAAAATGCTGTCGGTGTGAACGAGGCGTAAAGAGGCAGGCACATAGGACAAATGTGCTAGATGTTAAATGACACATTTCTCGAGGTAGGAATATTAAAATCTGGCATGTATGATAGACGTCTTTGCATGATAAAAGTCATATTCCTATTAATGTATAGGGTAGTGAGAGTGACTGTATCACAGTGCATTGTCATACCAGCCATATTTCTGCCTGCTAGAGCCCCAATAACTCAGATACACAGGAAAACATTAAATGACCCAGGGAATCGATAGGACATCACAAAAACATATAACATTCAAAATGGGTGAACCTTTCCTTTTAACATCCGAGGAGCTCCATGGATTACTGACTCGTGCAGTCCCACCCTATATATATAAATTGTTGTTTTTTTGGGAGGGGGGGTAAATTCTTTCGTAGTTTGTGTTTTAATGTTAATTTTCTTTTCCCCGTAGTGGAATAAACTTTTATTTTGTGAATTTAAACCCGTCCAGTTAGAGGCGACAAACATTTTTGCATGTAGCTCGCCAATAAATCCAACGAAGAAGACTAATAAGAAGAACAAGAAGATGAAGACATGATCAAAGATTTTATAACGAAACCAAGATAGACCACAGCTTGGGAACAAATTAGTCATAGTGGACAGAATAAGCAAAGGAGGTGGGCAGGGCCATGCACGCGTTAGCGATAACCTATTGGCGCGTTGTAGTAGACGTCTCCATATTTCGTTAGGGAACGCCTACTATGAATTCCCTTGTGCAGTAACTCAATTCGGATTTGCACTCCCAAACAGCGAAATTTAAAATTTGCAAAGAATAACACTTCATAACAAGTATATTGAGATCAAATGTTTCATAGATTAAAAAAATTGCCGTGTCGGCCAAAATCCATCTCGTTCCCTCTTCTCCCACCACGCGCCAGTAGGCACCTTTCACTACCATATTTGCTTGTGAGTGGAAACGCCAACCGGTTGCTTCACATTTATACATCCAGTGAAATATCTGTCGTGTTGTTCTATCTTTGACATGATGACGCGGAGCAGGAAGTGTGTGTTGTTTTGATTGACGGAATATGGTTGAATAACGATGAACTGAGACAAAATTGTTGATTTATATAAAACAAAAATACATTTCTCTTTGCTTTGAAGGTAAGGTCATAGTCTCAAGTCTGAACCCTCAAAGTCCTTTGCAGCATCATAGCAAACATACTAGCTTATCTAGCTTAATTTCTAACATTAACTAGCCAACTAAAAAGTTACAGCAGCTAGTTAACGTTACCTCCAAGCTACAAACGAATGGGTTATCTACACTGTACAAAGATTAGGAACCATGGCTGTATTCATAGATGCCAAGGGAAGCCAGGCTAAATTGGAGAAAAAAATGCATAGAACGATATATATTTCTTCTCTGTGTTTCATAATTGTCCTTCAGTTCGCAGAGGCTGAATGTATCTCACCGGGGAAAAAAGCATCCGAGCAAACTAAACAGCGAACATCTGTCTCCCTACGTGTATGCCATCTATCTGATGCTGTCTGGTCTAAACGAGTCTGATATTGTTGCTGCCCATACTTGATTGGAATGCAACGGAAGCCAGCGAGCATTTGGCTTCCCTTGATCGGTCAATTTTTTAATATATTTTTTTTATCAGCGTTAATTAAGCTAAACTGAGCCAGTTCAACTGTGAATGGTCCTGGCTCACCCCAAAAAAGTGTCAAGGAAAGCCAGCTTGGATTTTGGCATCCCTCACATCAAATCGCATTGAGATCATTCATCATTGACAGAACAACTTGAATTGTTGCATCCCGTTGTGTTGTAGCCATTTGGTGGCTAGATTGCTTGCTAAAATTGGCCCTTTCCTAAATTACCCATGGATGGAGATAGGGAGTTGGTCTTGTGGTTTTACTTAATTCTCCATACTAGACAATGATTATAATGACGATTCTGATTAAACCATTAATTCATGCATTGTTGTGCCCTGGCCTGAGAGGATGGACATTCAGCATGTGACAGGCTAATGTTAACTAGCTAAAGTTGTCCATGAATGGAATTAGGCTTGCAAGTAAGCATTTTAGCCAGGTAGCCTAGGACATCAAAAAATAAACACGTGTACTGTAATGGCTGAGTGATAGACTGTTTTGTCAACATGAAAGAAAGGAGGATGGCATTGGCGTTTCTCTACAAGTAGGGTGAGTCAACATATTTTCTACTTGCGTTCACGCATACTCATGCAGACAGAACCATGGACAGCCACATTTTATTTTGCTTACGTTGATTGCAATAAATTGTTTTTGGTATCTTTTAGTTGTTACTGTATTAGACTAAGCAGAGGTGATGGAATGGTGGAGGCAGCTGCTGTTTTCTTTGCGACTTGCGGTAACTCACTGTGGTTCTAAATCAATAGTTCTTTAGTGGTCCGTAAAATCCGGAAACATTAACTTGCTTGACCATGCTGTTGGTCGTAACTGTCTGTTACATGTAATAAACTCAGGGAAAAAAACTTCCTCTCACTGTCAACTGCGTTTATTTTCCGCAAACTTAACGTGTAAATATTTGTATGAAGATTCAACAACTGACATAAACTGAACAAGTTCCACAGACATGTGACTAACAGAAATTGAATAATGTGTCCCTGAACAAAGGGGGAGTCAAAATCAAAAGTAACAGTCAGTATCTGGTGTGGCCACCAGCTGCATTAAGTACTGCAATGCATCTCCTCATGGACTGCACCAGATTTGCCAGTTCTTGCTGTGAGATGTTACCCCACTTTTCCACCAAGGTACCTGCAAGTTCCTGGACCTTTCTGGGGTGAATGGCCCTGACCCTCACCCTCCGATCCAACAGGTCCCAGATGTGCTCAATGGGATTGAGGTCCGGGCTCTTCGATGGCCATGGCAGAACACTGACATTCCTGCCTTGCAGGAAATCACACACAGAACGAGCAGTATGGCTGGTGGCATTGTCATGCTGGAGGGTCATGTAAGGATGAGCCTGCAGGAAGGGTACCACCATGAGGGAGAAGGATGTCTTCCCTGTAACGCGCAGCGCTGAAATTGCTTGCAATGACAACAAGCTCAGTCCGATGATGCTGTGACACACCGCCCCAGACCATGACGGACCCTCCACCTCAATCCCGCTCCAGAATACAGGCCTCGGTGTAACACTCATTCCTTCAACGATAAACACGGATTCAACCATCACCCCATGCGCACAAAACCGCGACTCGTCAGTGAAGAGCACTTTTTGCCAGTCCTGTCTGGTCCAGCAACGGTGGGTTGGTGCCCATAGGTGACGTTGTTGCCGGTGATGTCTGGTGAGGACCTGCCTTACAACAGGCCTACAAGCCCTCAGTCCAGCCTCTCTCAGCCTATTGCGGACAGTCGGAGCACTGATGGAGGGATTGTGTGTTCCTGGTGTAACTCGGGCAGTTGTTGTTGCCATCCTGTACCTGTCCCGCAGGTGTGATGTTCGGATGTACCAATCCTATGCCGGTGTTGTTACACGTGGTCTGCCACTGCAAGGATGATCAGCTGTCCATCCTGTCTCCCTGTAGCGCTGTCTTAGGCGTCTCACAGTATGGACATTGCAATTTATTGGCCAGGCCACATCTGCAGTCCTCATGCCTCCTTGCAGCATTGCCTGAGGCACGTTCACGCAGATGAGCAGGGATCCTGGGCATCTTTCTTTTGGTGTCTTTCAGAGAAAGGCCTCTTTAGTGTCCAAAGTTTTCATAACTGTGACCTTAATTACCTACCGTCTGTAAGCTGTTAGTGTCTTAACGACCGTTCAACAGGTGCATGTTCATTAATTGTTTATGGTTCATTGAACAAGCTTGGGAAACAGTGTTTAAACCCTTTACAATGAAGATTTGTGAAGTTCTTTGGATTTTTATGAAGTATCTTTGAAAGACAGGGTCCTGAAAAGGGGACATTTAGTTTATGATTTGTGGACTAAACTGGACAGAGGTTGCTATCTGATTTTGTGATAAAACAAAGGTGTCTTTGAATGTATTTTACCACTGTGTCTAATTGTTTCAGCCTTTAGGCCTAAATATCACGGTCGCACGGCATATGAATTAACAGGTTATAAGAGCAAAAACGCAATTGTCACTACACAGGTTGTAATATGGCCTTTTTTTTCTGGCTTCCCCAGTGATTTGACCGCCACTGTTAGGAACACCTACTCTTTCCATGACATAGACTGACCAGGTGAAAGCTATGATCCCCTATTGATGTCACTTGTTAAATCCACTTCAATCCTTGTAGATTGACAGGTTAAATAATGATTTTTAAGCCTTGAGATAATTGACACATGGATTGTGTGTGTGCCATTCAGACGGTGAATAGGTTAGACAAAAATTTGAGTTCTGGGCCTCCCGGGTGGCGCAGTGGTCTCAGGCACTGCATCGCAGTGCTAGCTGTGCCACCAGAGCCCAGGCTCTGTTGCAGCTGGTCGCAAGGCCCATGGGGCGGTGCACAATTGGCCCAGCGTCATCCGGGTTAGGGAGGGTTTGGGATATCCTTGTCTCATCGCGCACTAGCGACTCTTGTGGCAGGCCGGACGCAGTGCACGCTGATTCGGTTGCCAGGTGCACAGTGTTTCCTCCGACACATTGGTGCGGCTGGCTTCCAGGTTGGATGTGCGTTGTGTCAAGAAGCGGTGCGGCTTGGTTGGATTGTGTTTCGGAGGACGCATAGCTCTCGTCCTTCGCCTCTCCCAAGTCCGTACGGGAGTTGTAGCGATGAGACAAGACTGGATACCACGAAATTGGGGAGAAAAAGGGGTTTAAAAAAAGAAAAGATTTGAATTCCTTTGAACGTGGTACGGTAGTAGGTGCCACTGCAGTTCTTGAGTGTATCAAGAACTGCAATGCTGCTGGGTTTTTCACGCTCAACCGTTTCCTGTGTGTATCAAGAATGGTCCACCACCCGAAGGACATCCAGCAAGTTTGACTCAACTGTGGGAAGCATTGGAGTCAACATACGCCAGCATCCCTGTGGAACGCTTTCGACACCGAGAGTCAATGCTTCAACAAATTGAGTTTGTTCTGAGGGCAAAAAGGGGTGAAACTCAATATTAGGAAGGTGTTCCTAACATTTTGTACACTCAGTGTATGCGGCCAGATGATATCTCGACTAGCTAGCTTGCAACCGCTTATTCATAAGATCATCTTTCGATAAGCTTCATTACCAAAGTGTATGATATAGTAATTAGATTGAGTCCTAGGCTAGTCTGAGCAGATTGTGTTGTTGTAGCTAGCCATTGTAATTGATATATATTTCATTCTTTACACAGGTGCATGGTTGCTCTACATGTGAAACGCCTGTATGAGTGACGCACACAACCACAGCACTCCACCACCATGGGCCAGCGAAGGAGGGGGGTGGCTGCCCATGCTCCCCCAGCAAACAGACACCATGACGGGCTCACAGTAGCTCCCCAGGCCCCAACCAGGAAACACAACATTTGCATGGTGTCAGACTTCTTCTACCCCAATATGGGAGGGGTGGAGAGCCACATCTACCAGCTATCCCAGTGTCTGATCGAGAAGGGCCACAAGGTGGTGATCGCCACCCACACCTACGGCTGCAGGAAGGGGGTCCGCTACCTGACCAATGGGCTCAAGGTCTACTACCTGCCCCTGCAGGTGATGTACAACCAGTCCACCGTCACCACCTGCTTCCACAGCCTGCCACTTCTGCGCTGTGTGTTCGTCAGGGAGCGCATCACCGTGGTGCACGCCCACAGCTCCTTCTCCGCCATGGGACACGATGCACTGTTCCACGCCAAGACCATGGGCCTCAACACGGTGGGTAAACATGGGCCTCAACACGGTGGGTAACCATGGGCCTCAACACGATGGGTAACCATGGGCCTCAACACGATTTGTAACCATGGGCCTCAACACAGTGGGTAACCATGGGCCTCAACACAGTGGGTAACCATGGGCCTCAACACGGTGGGTAACCATGGGCCTCAACACGGTGGGTAACCATGGGCCTCAACACGGTGGGTAACCATGGGCCTCAACACGGTGGGTAACCATGGGCCTCAACACGGTGGGTAACCATGGGCCTTAACACGGTGGATAACCATGGGCCTCAACACGGTGGGTAGCCATGGGCCTCAACACGATTTGTAACCATGGGCCTCAACACAGTGGGTAACCATGGGCCTCAACACAGTGGGTAACCATGGGCCTCAACACGGTGGGTAACCATGGGCCTCAACACGGTGGGTAACCATGGGCCTCAACACGGTGGGTAACCATGGGCCTCAACACGGTGGATAACCATGGGCCTCAACACGGTGGGTAGCCATGGGCCTCAACACGGTGGGTAGCCATGGGCCTCAACACGGTGGGTAGCCATGGGCCTCAACACGGTGGGTAGCCATGGGCCTCAACACGGTGGGTAGCCATGGGCCTCAACACGGTGGGTAACCATGGGCCTCAACACTGTGGGTAACCATGGGCCTCAACACGGTGGGTAACCATGGGCCTCAACACGGTGGGTAACCAACACGGTGGGTAACCATGGGCCTCAACACGGTGGGTAACCATGGGCCTCAACACGGTGGGTAACCATGGGCCTCAACACGGTGGGTAGCCATGGGCCTCAACACGGTGGGTAGCAGTCTAGCAGAGAGGGTGTTGTGGGTGGTGAAACTAAGCCTACCTTTGACCGAACGTAGTGCACTATAGGAATAGGGTGCCATTGCAGACTCAACCTACGGCAAGGCGGTAACATATCACATTCCTGAAATAGCTTTTTATGTGTCCATCTAGTATAAATAACTAAAGGTTGTTTTCTGTTTACAGGTGTTCACTGACCACTCCCTCTTCGGTTTTGCTGACGTCAGCTCGGTACTGACCAATAAGCTGCTGGCTGTGTCTCTGTGCGATACCAATCACATTGTGTGCGTGTCATACACCAGTAAGGAGAACACAGTGCTCAGGGCAGGGCTCGACCCCGAGATTGTTTCTGTCATCCCCAATGCCGTCGACCCCAGAGACTTCACCCCTGACCCCTCCCAACGGCATGACGACAGGATCACCATCGTTGTGATCAGCCGTCTCGTCTACCGTAAAGGTAGGGTGGGGTGAGACTATACTGTATGTAATGATAAATGTAGCTAAAACTTGATCTACCTAATTTATTATTACATACAGTTCCTGTAGATATGATTGTAGGAGTGTGAAGTGTCATTTCCTGCTCTTTCCCTTTTTTTAAGGAATAGATCTTCTGGGAAGGATCATCCCAGAGCTCTGTCTGAAACATCCAGATGTACATTTCTTGATTGGTGGAGAGGGACCAAAGAGAATCGTGTTGGAGGAAGTGAGAGAGAAATACCAACTACACGACAGGTACAATTATACAGTGGTGTGTGTGTGTGTATGTATGTGTTTATATGTACTGCATGTGTCTGATTTGCTTCTCTCTCTCCCAAGGGTGCATCTCCTGGGGGCCCTGGAGCATAAGGATGTGCGTGGGGTGTTGGTCCAGGGACATATCTTCCTCAACACCTCCCTGACTGAGGCCTTCTGCATGGCCATAGTGGAGGGAGCCAGCTGTGGACTACAGGTGGGTTCATCCCTTATCACAACACAGGCCAGGTACAGTATACGTTAGCTGGTGCACTGTGAGATAAAGTGGTTGATACCTTGAACTGTTTGGGTGTAAGTCAGGGTCTAATGAGAAGCAGTGGTGGATTGAGTGGGTGTTTGTCCATTAAGATGAATGGGGCAACGAGGTGAACTTTGTATATGTGTGAGTGTTTAGATGTAGAGTATGCTTGTAATGTGAGGGAGTTTGAGATCTGATCATTTTGTGTGTGTGTGCGTGTAGGTGGTAAGTACGCGTGTTGGAGGGATCCCAGAGGTTCTGCCTGAGCATCTGATCACCCTGTGCGAGCCAACCGTGCATTCTCTGTGTGCCGGCCTGGAGAGTGTCATCGCTAGGCAACTATCGGGCCACGTTGCCTCCCCCGCCACCATCCACGCCCACGTCCGCACCCTGTACACCTGGAGGAACGTCGCAGAGAGAACAGAGAAGGTAGGCTCATTCATGCTTACATACTCTCTATTTTATTATGTTTCATAAATCTACACTGTGATACACTTTCATAATACCTTTCATTGACTCCGACTGAGATACCGATGAGGTCTAATTCATTGATACTAACACTGTGTCTATGCTCTCTCTGTTCTGTCAGGTGTATGATTGCGTCGCTGGGAAGGAGGTTCTTCCTCTGGACAGACGGCTGCTCAGACTGAGGGCCCACTGTGGCCCCGTGGCAGGCTCCATCTTTGCCCTCTTTGCTGTTCTCGACTTCCTCTTCCTGCTCCTCCTCCGCTGGCTCCTCCCAGACCACCTCATAGATATTGCCATGGACGCCACGGGCCCTCAGGGGTTGTGGAGGCGGGGCATGGGCGATAGGAAAGGAACTCGCTCTAAAAGTGCCGTCTTGACAAAGGAGGAGTCAAGTGGTCACAAGACCAAGCTCTGATCACAACTCAAGCAGGCACAAATCCTTATCCTAAATTGTTATATAACTCCTGAAAATACAGATGTTTTTTTTTATTTTTTTACTTGATATCTGACCGCACTACCTTATGACCTGTGGAGACTGACCACCTGTTGCAGAATGTTTCAGGGGGAACCCATGTGTTTTCAATAGGATTGTTTGTTTTTTTAAATTATTTTTTGTTGTTTTGTTTTCCTCTATATATTTAATGTATTATTTGTTAAACTTTATATGATCAAAAGGATCAATACTTTGTAGTTATGTATTTTTTTGTAATGTTATTTCTTTATTATTTTTAAAAATTCTTCTGAGTGGCAGAATCAAATCAAATCAAATTTTATTTGTCACATGCGCCGAATACAACCGGTGTAGACCTTACCGTGAAATGCTTACTTACAAGCCCTTAACCAACAATGCAGTTTTAAGAAAATACGAGTTATGAAAATATTTACTAAATAAACTGAAGTTTAAAAAAGTAACACAATAAAATAACAACTAGGCTATGTACAGGGGGTACCGGTACCGAGTCAATGTGTGGGGTTCAGGTTAGTCGAGGTAATATGTACATGTAGGTAGGGGTAAAGTGACTGCATAGATAATAAATAGTGAGGGGGGGTCAATGCAAATAGTCCAGGTAGCCATTTGCTTAGTTGTTCAGCAGTGGGGATAGAAGCTGTTCAGAAGCCTTTTGGACTTGGCGCTCCGGTACTACTTGCCATGCGGTACTGGAGAGAACAGTCTAGCAAACAAATAAATTCATTAAAAATCCTACAATGTGATTTTCTGGATTTATTTTCTCATTTTATCTGTCATAGTTGGTGTACCTATGATGAAAATTACAGGCCTCATCTTTTTAAGTGGGAGAACTTGCACAATTGGTGGCTGACTAACTACTTGTTTTGCCCCACTGTATATAGGAACAAAAACAACACAGTTTTCACTGTAAACAGCTGACCAGACAAAACACAGAGCTGAAAGGGGAGGAGATGTGGCTGGCATTCCTTTATTTCAAGTCTAATCATAGGGCACCTTTCACACATCATTAGGGGCGTAGACTGGGTAATGCACATCTATTGTTGTCACTATAGAACACATTTACTGCCTAAAGAGTTTTTAAATTTAACCAGGCAAGTCAGTTAAGAACAAATTCTTATTCACAATGACGGCCTACCCTGGCCAAACCCTAACAATGCCCTATGGGACTCCCAATCACACCCGGTTGTGATACAGCCTGGAATCAAACCAGGGTCTATAGTGACACCTCTAGCACTGAGATGCAGTGCCTTAGACTGCTGCGCCACTCGGGATCCCTGAAATTCATTACTAATTAGTGACCTTAATTCATCCACCAAGTACAAGGGTGGAGCAAAAACCGGCGGAAACTCAAGCCTTTGTGGAATGAGTTCGACATGTGGGGTAGAGGAATTTAATATATAACCAAATCACAAAGCAATGGTGAAGTGAACAATGTGATGGAATATTTTTTATACATGGTTCTTTATTAATCATCGGCTTCCAAATAAACAAACTCAAAGATCCAAAACTTTTTGTATGCATCTACAAAAAAAACAGGAAAGCAAAACCAATTCTCCAACCATTGCGTTTTCGAATCATTGGTTTTCGGGAGAGAAAAACGTGTCCTCTTCTTGATCTTTGTGAATCCATAAACTAAAAGGGTCCATCTTTGCATATCCACCTCTGCTTTCAGTGTGTGGTGTGCCATTGTTACCATCTGACCATGCAGATTGACCCCATTCCATACACATACACACACCTCTCAAACAGGATGTACAAAAGCTTGTGGTTAGCATCAAAACAGTGCAGGGCCCTAACAAACCGTAAAGGCTAATTTCCTCTCCCCATTCCCCCTCCCCATCTCTCCTCCCCCAGGTGTGCATTTACATCACTGAAATGAAGGGCCAATTTCATCTACAAAGTGACAGGACAACAGAGCAGGGGAAAGGAAGGACATACAAACAGAATACAACAAACCTCTCTTTCAGACACGCACGGACATACATACATTCAAACAGTTAAAAACAGTATCAGAGAAAAAGAGGACTGAACCCTAGGTACTGTCTGCTTTGTTGCTGTTTGGTGATGAAGTTAAACAAACACCAATGTTGCTTGTATTTTGTTCTGTCAAAATGAGAAGAAAAAAATTGTCATTTGGCTTTACTTTCCCTTCCATGTTGTAGCTAGCTGGCTAAATGGGTTAGCTAGCTAGCTAGTTCAAGCTAGCTAGCCGATGTTAGTTAGCAGGCTACGTGAGCTGGCAATGGCTAACAAACCAAGCTACCCGCTTTAGTGATAGCTAGCCAATATGAAATGTTAACATATAATAAACCTTTGATTTGACAGTAGTCTTCCAGTGTAGGTTCAGGGTATTCATGAGCCCCGAATGTTTAAAAGATATATAGGAGAGAGAGTACTGTATGCAGAGAGGTTCCAGAGGTGCTGGACACTCCCATAGCAAGCACAGCCCTCCGTTTCCATAAACTTTTGAATGTACTCATCTCATGTGTATATACTGTTTTCTATACTATTCTTTGGTATCTCATTCACTTAATAATGCTTACATATCTGGCATTACTCATATGTATATACTGTTTTTCTATACTATTCTACTGTATCTTAGTCTGTTCCGCTATGACATCGCTCATCCATATGTATACAGCATTAATTCATTCCTACTTAGATTTGTGTGTATTGGGTATATATTGTGTAATTTGTTAGATATTACTTTTTAGATATTACTGCACTGTCGGAGCTAGAAGCACAATAACATCCGCAATAACATCTGCTAATCACGTGTATGTGACCAATAAAATGTGATCTGATTTTTGATTTATTATGAATGCTTTTCCAACAGTCTTGAAGGAATTCCCACATATGCTGATTAGCACTTGTTGGCTGCTTTTTCTTCACACTGCAGTCCAAGTCATCCCAAACCAAATCAATTGGGTTGAGTTCGGGTGATTGTGGAGGCCAGGTCATCTAATGCAGCACTCCATCACTCTCCTTCATGGTCAAATAGCCTTTACACAGGAGGTGTGTTTTGAGTCATTGTCCTTTTGAAAAACAAATGATTGTCCCACTAAGTGCAAACCAGATGGGATAGCGTATCGCTACAGAATGCCGTGGTAGCCATACTGGTTAAGTGTGCCTTGAATTCTAAATAAATCACAGACAGTGTCACCAGCAAAGCACCATCACACCTCCTCCTCCATGCTTCACGGTGGGAACCACACATGCAGAGATCATCTCTTCATCTACTCTGCATCACACAAAGACACGGTGCTTGCAACTAAAAATCTCCAATTTGGAGTCATCAGACCAAAGGACAGATTTCCACCTAATGTCCATTGCTCGTGTTTCTTGGCCCAAGCAAGTCTCTTCTTAATATTGGTGTCCTTTAGTAGTGGTTTCTTTGCAGCAATTCGACCATGAAGGCCTGATTCACTCAGTCTCCTCGGAACAGTTGATGTTGAGATGTGTCTGTTACTTGAACTCTGAAGCATTTATTTGGGCTGCAATTAGAGGTGCAGTTAATTGCTGATGTTCTTATCCTCTGCAGCAGAGGTGGGCTGCAATTAGAGGTGCAGTTAATTGCTGATTTTCTTATCCTCTGCAGCAGAGGTGGGCTGCAATTAGAGGTGCAGTTAATTGCTGATTTTCTTATCCTCTGCAGCAGAGGTAACACTGGGTCTTCCTTTCCTGTGGTGGTCTTCATGAGAGCCAATGTAATCATAGTGCTTGATGGTTTTTGCGACTGTATTTGAAGAAATTTTCAAAGCTCTTGAAATTTTCAAGATCGACTGACCTTCATTCTTAATGTAATGATGGACTGTTGCTTCTCTTTGCTTATTTTAGCTGTTCTTGCCATAAGATGGGCTTGGTCTTTTAGCATATAGGGCGAGCTTCTGTATACCAACCCTACCTTGTCACAACACAACTGATTGGCTCAAAAACGCATTAAGAAGGAAAGAAATTCCACAAATTAACTTTTAACAAGAACACATGTTAATTAAAATGCATTCCAAGTAACTACCTCATGAAGCTGGTTGAGATAATGCCAAGAGTGTGCAAAGCTGTCATCAAGGCAAAGGGTGGAGAATGAAGAATCTCAAATGTTAAAAATATTGTTATTGCATAGTTTTAATTTATTCACTATTATTCTGGTCTAAAAATAAAGAAAAAACCTTGAATGAGTAGGTGTGTCCAAACTTTTGACTGGTACTGTATATATAAAACATTTTTCTTTACTTTCCCCCAATTGGGAGTTACAGTCTTGTCCAATCGCTGCAACTCCCCTATGGACTTGGGAGAGAACAAGATTGAGAGCCATGCATCCTCCGAAACACAATCCTGCCAAGCCACACTCCTTCTTGACACACTGCTTGCTTAACGCGGAAGCCAGTCCCGCAACAATGTGTTGGAGGAAACACCGTCCAAACTGAAATCAGCTTGCAGGTGCCCGGCCCGCCACAAGGAGCCGCTAGAGCGCAATGGGACAAGGAAATCCCGGCTGGCCAAACCCTCCCCTAACCCGGACAACGCTTGTACACCGCCTCATGGGTCTCCCAGTCGGCTGGAATCAAACCTGGGTCTGTAGTGACACCTCAAGCACTGCGACGCACTGCACCACTCAGGAGGCCCAGGATATTTTTTATTGTGAGTTCCCCCAACAACAACAACCATATGGAGCCCCCTAGCGTCCGCAGCGCCCTATGCACAGCATGTAGTCTGACTGTACAGTATGTATGTAGTTTACATCCAGACTGTTTGTGAAATCTGAACCATGGTTTGATGAAAACATGTTGGTGTTTTTTGCACTATGAAAAAAACAGAATTTTCTGTTTGTGTGTGCATCAGTCCATCACCTTACCTATGTTTACCTCTATTGTCATGCAACAGTCACCCCTATCCCATGGACAGGGGGGTTGTGGAGGTGATACTCATCGGGGGAGGAGGTAGCTCGGAGCCTGATAAGAGGTCTGGGAAAGCCAGCAGCCAGACAGGTTTGTGAATCCCACTCAGACAGGCTAATAGCATGTTTCAGTCACTGTGGATGAGGCTGCTGTTGTTGTTTGACCATGGGTGCTGTTCAGACTGCGATTGCCCTTTGCAGTCGGCCTTGGAGGGACCCCTTCCACATCTACGGGGGACTGCCGTGCAACTCACTCATTGCTGGTATGATTTTCTCCTTTTCTTCTGCTGCTTTGTTAAAATACATTCAAATAAAATAAAATTGTATTTGTCACATGCACCGAATACAACCAATAGGAATGCTTACTTACAATCCCTTAACAAACAATGTAGTTCAAGAAATAGAGTTCGAAAATATTTACTAAATAAACTAAAGTAAAATAGTAAGTAACAATAATGAGGCTATGTACAGGTGGTACCAGTACCGAGTCAATGTGCGGGGGTACAGGTTAGGTGTTTTATTTTTTTATTAAACTAGGCAAGACAGTTAAGAACAAATTCTTATTTACAATAACGGCCTATCCCATCCAAACCCAAACTACTGATGGACTACGGGTTTGATGGGAGTTGTAGGAATTCAGACGGGAAGACTCCTGTGGACCTGGCAGCCACGCATAGTAGTCAGAACTACAATACAGAAAAGGGGTAAGAATATGCACATTCACACACAAATACATGCATGAGTCTACCCAAACTTCTTCCAGTATGAACGTTTATGTACTGATGGAAGGCTATCAATATATTTTCCATGTCTAACCTATCTCCTTCTTCCCATCCTCTTTTTCGTTCTAACTCCTCTCTCCTCTCCTCCTTCCTCCGTCTTTCTACCCAGGTCCGTGCACTCTCTCTCAGCTGTGTCGGTTCTGCATTCGGAAGAGTTTGGGACGAACTTGTCTGCACAGAACATCAGGCCTCTACCAGGCCTCTACCAGATTCCAGGCTTTCCTGCTTTAACAGTAACACTGGAACATTTACAAAACCGTTTTACGTGTTTTGTAAATGACTTTTTTAGTGTGTTATCTCATGACATAGCTATTGTAATTGACTTTTCAATGTTTTGAGCAGTGAGTTGGTGACTGAACAATGAATGAATGTCAGATGGTTTTGTAAATCTTGGGTTAATGGATACTGGGTTGACTGTTTTGTAGCCTTTATCTAATATGAGGTTGCTGTATTTTTCTAACAAAATTATTTTATTCATCAAAATTGTTTTGTTTTGTCATAAACCTCTTATGTTGTAGTGGACTTGTGTTTATGTAATTGAGTAATATTACCGGCAGAGGGAGCCCCATCACATACTGTATCTAACCCTGGTCTATTCCCCTGCTGGATCTCTTGGACAAAAGACAAGGTGTCTGGGCACCAGGCCAGGGAAGAAAATAGTTATATTGTAGTAGTTTATTTGAAAATTAGATTTTTTCAAATACTCAATATAGTCGACTATAGTTTACACAGTTTCAGGTAACTATACTGAACAAAAATATAATCGCAACATGTAAAGTATTGGTCCGATGTTTCATGAGCTGAAATAAAAGACCCCAGAAATGTTCCATACACACCAAAACCTTATTTTTCTCAAAATCCCTGTTAGTGAGCATTTCTACTTTGCCAAGATAATCCATCCACCTGACAGGTGTGGCACATCAAGAAGCTGATTAATCAGCATGATCATTACACAGGTGCACCTTGTGCTCGGGACAAGAAAAATACACTCTAAAACAACATAATGCCACAGATGTCTCAAGTTTACACTAGGGGTGTGCCCAGTACTCGGGAAAAAATGAGTATAGTAACGGGATATTTTCTCAATATGATTATGACTCAAGTATTCTTTGTAATTATCTGTTAACTGAACAAAATTACTTTCAGCTGCGTGCTGACAGCATCTTGCTTTCACTCAAACAGTGTGAAGCACTGTGTGCTCTAAACAACTAGTGGCTAGTCTTCTGTCTGTAAAGAATGAGTGGGGTATCGGTTGAGCCTGCTGCAACGATTGGATTAGAACAAGCGGCTCTCCCTCCACAGCAACTCTCATTTCAGACACGCGCACCTCTGTTGCACTCACTCACAGGAAATAACTAGATTGAACAACAATGACCAGCTACGAATTCTGATTCATACACAACGTTTGGAGTTCTCCATCTCCAAACATTGTGTATTAATCAGAATCCGTAGCTAGTCATTGTTGTTCAAATTAGTTATTTCCTGTCGACTTTGCTGAGGCCATATTGTTGTTTTGGTCTGTCTACTTGGTGTTGTTTATTAGGCTACTTTGTCTGTCGTTATGTGTGTTCCCTTGGCAACCATGAATACATGCCACTGATTATCCGAGCTTCATCTGAATCTGTGTCTGGAATAAATGTCTATTTCGTTGATAATTGAATAGGACTAAGTAAGTAAATCATGTGCATTTTCATCTGTCGGGTTGTTTACCTTTGAACAGTGTGTGTGAATGAGTGAAAGAACATAACAATATACATTTGAGGTATAGGCTTTACCGGCTTTTAAAGCACACTTCAGGGTTTTCTGATCACCACTAAATCCGAAAACAGAGTAGGACAAGATTGGCACACATTTTTAAAAACATTTTCGCTTAAGATCTCACTTGGTGAAGTCCATTTAATTTAAAGTGAATGAAAGGAACAACCATGTCTCAAAAACATTAATGGGTGGTAACTGTATAATTTACTCAAAAGGAAAGGCACTCTTGGAAACATTTGATTAAGGCTTTACACTAAACCGTGAAAGAGTTAAGTCTGTGTACCCATATAGACACCAGAACAGTGTTAAATTAACACCCTACTTGCAGTCTTGATGTGACCTGAGGTATGAACTGGGGTTTTGCACTTATAACTAATGGTATAAAGGATGACCTAAGGGTACCACCACAGTGACAAGTGTTTGTATCCTTTTAGGCAGGGGTGCAACTTTGGTTTTAGAAGTGTAGGGGGGGGATATTAAGTATTTAAATGTTTTATCCAATCGGATAAACACTCCAAACAGCCTACCTGACTATTTGGAGGCTTCCGCACGGTCCTAAAGCACTCGTTTTCTATCACATTCCAATATGCAGTTTCAGTGAAAGTTGTAGCCCTACTTTTAGGAACAACCCCCCCCCCCAAAAAAAAAAAAAAATTCTGAGAGTGTAATACAATGGCATGAAACTCATGGTTTACAGACCACATCAGGCCTGCATATCACATTATGCTGGCGTGGCCGATATGAAATGGCTAGCTAGTTAGCGATGGTGCGGGCTAATAGTGTTTCAGTCGATGACGTCACTCGCTCTGAGACCTAGAAGTAGTTGTTCCCCTTGCTCTGCGAGGACGTGGCTTTTGTGGCTCGATGGGTAACGATGCTTTGTGAGTGACTGTGTTGTCAGGTTGGGGCGAGGAGAGAAATGGAAGCTATACTGTTACACTGGCTTGCAAGATGATGTGGAATTAATTCCTATTGGAATCCTGCCAATTTGGGGATTTTTTTATCACCTGCAAACTGTAGGCTTGCCAGGGTTGGTATGACGAGGCTATAAGACAACCTAAAGCATCTACACTGTAACAACCACTTTAGTAAAGGGTGCAATAAGTCCAAGTAACATATTAGATTAATTTAGAAAATGTTTGATATTTTACTAGTGTAAGATTCATTAATGAATTAATCAATCAATCAGTGGACATGCACAAACATAGATATTGAAATAAGGAATTCTAAAAAACAACCTGCAATATAGCATGCTGGGAAATATGCTAATGATGATTGTAGTTTTTGGTTCAAAGTAGTGATGTTCTGTTTGATACCGGAGCTCTGAGGCATGCGTTTAAATCGCTAAGCAGTGTACTTCAAAGCAGTGTGCCGATGCCTTTATCACTTCATCAGAAGCATGTGATCAATGACGTCTGAAGATTTGTTTCATCGAACAATCACCTGATTGGTTTGATATTGGTCTGGTAGAAGACAAAAAGGCTACGCTGCACACGCACTTCAGTGTGGGACGTCATCTATAATAATTTGGCTGCTTTAAATTATATTCACTAGCAGGTGACACCAGTGTTCACTGTGTTAATCAAAGCCTCAAGTAATGAACCTATTTTCGACACAATTGGCTGGAAAACCTCAATGCTTCAGGAAGCCTTGTTTCCCCATCACTAGTTCAAAGTGATGTGTATGAATTCCAGGCCCATTTATTAGGGTAAAAATCGGCTCTCAAAATAAGGACTTATGGAATATGTACAGTATGGTATTGTATTCATTAAAAAATATATAATAACATATTAACTTAGTATCTCACCGGGTGAAGTCTATAGGACAGACAATTGATGAATGCAACAACCATGTCTCTGTCACTAACCAATACAGTCATGGGTGGTAACTCTACAATTTACTCAAAAGGCAAGGCACTGTGAGTGCATCTCAACAGTCGCCAGTGGTTTCCTGGGTTGCTCCACGAAGAAAGAGCCTTTGATATTTTAATTAGAAATTGTCCACCAATACTGAATTTCAAAAGCCTGTTATATTAAAGGAAGTGCCCTTTAATATAGATCACATGGAGAATTCAATAAATTAGATTTTTTTTATATAAATAAAGGCTTGCTTAGGTACCAAAATTCCTCATTTTGAAATGCCCCTCTGCCAACTCTGTGTCACTTCAAGGAAGAGTTTAACCCACTTAATCCCAACATGTCTCCAAGTTGTAAAGCCCTAGTTATTTTGTTGCTTTGACAAAGTCATTTCTTGAAGATTATTATTTATTTCCTTTGATTAGTGATTCATTTACTTCTGTCCCTCATTTTAAGGTCAACCCTGTTACATGAACTGAACTCTCATTTTGGTGAAACTATTCCATTTGAAATATGTATTTCAAAAGAAACATTGAACATCTATTAGCCAAATTATAGAGGAAAAGCAGGTGAGCTTGTTCTACCCTTTTTGGCGATGTTCTGGTGTTTTGTGGTGTAAAACGGAGTGTGTCGAGTATAACACGTCAACCCTATTACCCCTATTACCTATTACTATTATTATTATTAGCTAGACAGGCTAGAAATGTATAAACCATTTTTGCATTCAATTGCAGCTCCCTGTTGCACACAACAAACGTCCATTCCTCATGTCACAAGAAGAAATCTTCAACCCTGTTACTTTATTTGACACTTAATAGGCACTTACTATAGTATATTTTTTCATTTAACCTCTTGCGATGGGAAAACATGTTTTTATGAAGTTGAACATGTGCTCTTTTATGACAGAATGTAATTAGGTGAAATCAAAGAGGCAAGAGGCATAAAAGATGAGATGGGATGCGAGGAGAGTGGGGGTGGAGAGGAGCAGAGGAGAAGTGTGTGCACATACCTGGTGTGGCTGCAGGGTGTTTCCTCTCCTGTGCTCCTCTTCTGCCAGTTTAGATTGAAAAGGAAAAGGTCATATCATCAAATGCCTGATGGCCAATCAGGTCTCATTAAGTCTCATTAGAGGGAGAGTCCTTCAGCCTACCGTCCTGAAACAGAGGTCATCAATAGTTCATCATCACATTAGGCATCACTGGATGCAACAGTAACCATAACAACAATGATTGTATTGATAATGTAATAAG
Organism: Oncorhynchus masou masou; assembly: GCF_036934945.1. Taxonomy (NCBI): domain Eukaryota; kingdom Metazoa; phylum Chordata; class Actinopteri; order Salmoniformes; family Salmonidae; genus Oncorhynchus; species Oncorhynchus masou. Next base: position 24,786,394 of record NC_088221.1, read on the forward strand.
TATGTATCCTGTCTATATACAGCTTTTGAAAGTGCAATACAATACAGTAATAATGACATTCAGGGAGTCTGTAATAGTGGTAATTATTAGAATTACAGGTTTGTGTGTGCTTTATTAGTTTTGGCCCTGCATTATTTCGAAAATTCACTCGAAAGCCCCAACACAAAAAATTAAAAAAAGTCAGGCAAATAGGCTATAAGTTGAGCCACCCTTGTTTCTATGAAACCATACACAAAATTAATAATTTGACGAAATATTTAGGAAGAGTTCATCATTTAATGGAGTCTGTGAAGGAAGAAATCACATGGAAAAAGTGGTAAACTGGTTATGTAAAAAAAAAGAAGGATTTTCACCAAGTCAAATTAATTGATTGTGTTAGAGGTTTCATGATGTTTGTATCTAAACCAAAGTAGAACATTTAAAGTTAGTTCTATATGTCAGTTAGGGTTTCTAGAAGCTTCAATATGAGATCCTAAATCTAGAACGAAAGTGCACCCTTGTAGCTGTGTAGGCTAGTATAGTCAAAATGTTTGCCTTGGGATAAGTTGAGTATATTGACATGTTTTCTTTCTAGGCGTAATGCAAGGCATTGCCGCTACGATGTGAGGTAGCAACATTGCCTGGCCTATGTTAAAAGTTTGTTTTAAAGTACAAAGTGTTTGTTAGGTGTTAATCCTGCCTGTGTTAAAAAATGCTTATAATTATTCAAAGACAAAAAAGTAATTGTGATTGTTTTGAATTGTGAAATCAAGATAGACATGTATTTAAAACAGTAATGGTACTCTAAGGCTTCATGCCACAATGACTACCGCCCTGTAGCACTCACATCTGTATTCATGAAATCCTTTGTAAGGCTGGTTATGGCACACATAACTCCATCATCCCAGACACCCTAGATCCACTCCAATTTGCATACCGCCCCAACAGATCCATAGACGACTCAATCTCAATTGCACTCCACACTGCCCTCACCCACCTAGATAAGAGGAATACCTTTGTGGAAATGCTGTTTATTGACTACAGCTCAGAGTTCAACACCATTGTTCCTTCCAAGCTCATCACCAAGCTTCGGACCCTGGGACTGAACACTTCCCTCTCCAACTGGATTCTGGCCTTCCTGATGGGCCGACCCCAGGTGGTGAGGGTAGGCAACATCAGCTCCACCACGCTGACCCTGACCACAGGGACCCCACACACATGGGTGTGTGCTTTATTCCCTGCTGTGCTCCCTTTTCACCCATGACTGCATGGCCACGCACAACTCCAACATCATTAAGTTAGCTGACGACACGACGGTGGTGGGCCTGATCGCCGGCAACGATGAGAACGTCTACAGGGAGGATGACCTGGCAATGTGGTGCCGGGACAACAACCTCTCCCTCAACGTCAGTAAGACCAAGGAACTGATGGGGCTGCAGTGGAGCGGGTCGAGTGCTGCAAGTTTTTCTGTGTCCAAATCACTAAGGACATAAAATGGTACACACACTCTGTGCCTCTTCCCCCCAGGAGGTTGAAAATGTTTGGCATGGGCTTTCAAATCATTAAAAAGGTCTACAGCTGCACCACTGAGAGCATCTTGTCTGGCTCCATCTCCATCACTGCTTGCTATGGCAACATTACCGCCCTCGATCAAGTGGTGCAACAGAGGATGGTGTGGACAGCACACTAAATCACGGGGGCCAATCTCCCTGCCATCCAGGACCTCTATATCAGGCGGTGTGAAAGGAAGGCTCGGAAAATCGTTAAAAGTCTTCATCAGTCAAAATCTTTTTTTTTTTCATGAAATTGGATGATATTTGAAGACCAAAGTATGAAAAATGACTGTTGCTTCTTCTACATTGATAAAGTTTGAACATAAAGTTACTGTTCCCTTCCTCCATTTTAAACACTTGGATACATTATTAAGGATACATTATTAAGTGGACAAGGTGACATCACCTTAACTATAATTTTAATACACCTTTGGTAACATGATATTCTCTTACCTAATTTATATAATTATCGACCTTGTAACCAACATCGGAGATGTCATGCATAGGTGTAATAGGTGGCAGGGAAGTCAGGCGCAGGAGAGTCAAACTGAGTGTAAAATGGAGTCTTTTAATAAAGTTCAAATAGTATGCTCCATAACAATAAATGTACAAACAAACTAAACATGGGTACGAGGACCTGACGCGCACCTATACAACAATCACACTATACTGACAATAAAACAATCTCTGACAAAGACATGATGGGAAACAGAGGGTTAAATACACAACAGGTAATGAATGGGATAGAAAACAGGTGTGTGGGAAGACAAGACAAAACCAATGGAAAATGAAAAAAGGATCAATGATGGCTAGAAGACCGGTGACGTCGAACGCCGAGCACCGCCCGAACAAGGAGAGGCAACGACTTCGGCAGAAGTCGTGACAGGAGAAGGCGTGTTTGCAGAGGGGCATGGTCTATATAGCTAGATAGCTACTCAACTGGTGCCAAAATTTGATTGTAGCAAATATAATTCAAAGTTTACCATATTCATCTATGGCCAAGATACTTATACGTTTCCCCTTTCATCTGTGTCTGGTGTTAGCTAGTTACTGGCTAGCTAGGTCTTCATCTGTGTCTGGAGTTAGCTAGTTACTGGCTAGCTAGTCCTTCAGCCAGCATGGAACAAAAGGGGCGAGGGTCATTCAAAACTCTGATGCAGTTGTCAAGTCAACACATCTGTAGGTGCTGCTGTGAACTGCAATACAAGATAATATTTGTTCATTATATTGTCTTTGATTTAAAATACAGGTCTAAAAAATACAGTACCAGTCATAAGTTTGGACACACTTACTCATTCAATGGTTTTTCTTTATTTGTCCTATTTTCTACATTGTAGAATAATAGTCAAGACATCAAAACTATGAAATAACACATATGGAATCATGTAGTTACCAAAAAGTGTTAAACAAATTAAAATATTTTTTATATTTGAGATTCTTCACAGTATCCACCCTGTGCCTTGATGACAGCTTGGCACACCCTTGGCATTCTCTCAACCAGATTCATGAGGTAGTCACCTGTATTTTAAGGAACAGGTGTGCCTTGTTTAAAGTTAGTTTATGGAATTTCTTTCCTTCTTAATGGGTTTGAACCAATCAGTTGTGTTGTGACAAGGTAGGGGTGGTATACAGAAGATAGCCCTATATGGTAAAAGACCAAGTCCATATTATTGCAAGAACAGCTCAAATACGCAAAGAGAAATGACAGTCCATCATTACTTTCCTTTACTCTTCATTACATTACTTTACTTTAAGACAAGTTAGTCAATCCGTAACATTTCAAGAACTTTTGCAGTCGCAAAAAACAATCAAGCTGTCACGCCCTGGTCTTAGTATTTTGTGTTTTCTTTCTTTATTTGGTCAGGCCAGGGTGTGACATGGGTTTTGGTATGTGGTGTGTTTTTGTCTTGGGGTTTTTCACAGGTATTGGGATTGTCGCTTAGTGGGGTTTTCTAGCTTAGTCTATGGCTGTCTGAAGTGGTTCTCAATCAGAGGCAGGTGTTTATTGTTGTCTCTGATTGGGAACCATATTTAGGCAGCCATATTCTTTGAGCGTGTTGTGGGTGATTGTCCTTGTTTCTGTATATGTGTTACTTTGCACCAGTATAGGCTGTTTCGGTTTTCGTATTACGTTTTGTAGTGTTTGTGTTTATTTTTTATTAAACATGACTCTCAATAGCCACGCTGCATTTTGGTCCGACTCTCTTTCACATGAAGAAAACCGTTACACAAGCGCTATGCCTCTGTTGCAGAGGACATGTTCATTAGAGTTAACTGCACCTCAGATTGCAGCCCAAATAAATGCTTCACAGAGTTCAAGTAACAGACACATTGCAACATCAACTGTTCAGAGGAGATGATGTGAATCAGGCCATCATGGTCAAATTGCTGCAAAGAAACCACTACCAAATGACAAATGATAGTCCCACTAAGAGGAAGACACTTGATTGGGCCAAGAAACATGAGCAATGGACATTAGACCGGTGGAAATCTGTCCTTTGGTCTAATGAGTCAAAATTTCAGATTTTTGGTTTCAACCGCCATGTCTTTGTGAGACGCAGAGTAGTTGACCGGATGATCTCTGCATGTGTGGTTCCCACCGTGAACCATGGAGGAGGAGGTGTGATGATGTTGGGGTGCTTTGCTGGTGACACTGTTGAGATTAATTTAGAATTCAAGGTACACTTAACCAGCATGGCTACCACAGCATTCTGCAGCGATACGCTATCCCATCTAGTTTGTGCTTAGTGGGACTATCATTTGTTTTTCAACAGGACAAAGACCCAACACACCTCCAGGCTGTGTAAGGGCTATTTGACCAAGAAGGAGAATGATGGAGTGCTGCATCAAATGACCTGGACTCCACCAACACCCCACCTCAACCCAACTGAGATGGTTTGGGATGAGTTGGACCGCAGTGTGAAGGAAAAGCAGCCAACACGTGCTCAGCATATGTGGGAACTCCTTCAAGACTGTTATAAAGGCATTCCAGGTGAAGCTGGTTGAGAGAATGCCAAGAGTTTGCAAAGCTATCTTCAAGGCAAAGGGTGGCTTTTTTGAAGAATCTAAAATCTAAAATCTATTTTGATTTGTTTAACACTTTTTTGGTTACTACATGGTTCCATTTATGTTATTTCATAGTTTTGATATCTTCACTATTATTATACAATGTTGAAAATAATACAAATAAAGAAAACCCCTTGTACGAGTAGGTGTCCAAACGTTTGACTGGTACTGTATATATACTGAGATTTTAGAGTATTCTGAAAATATTTTTAGCAAGGGAAGCATTGAGTTTTCAATATCGGTCAGGTATATCAGGAGATCCTCTGCAAATAGGTTGAGTTAATATTCATGTTTACCAATACTGATACGTTTGGGTCCTGTCTAATTCTTTCTGCAAGTGGTTTAGTTGCCAGTGCAAACAGAAGGGCGGAGTGAGGACATCACTGTTTTGTACCCCTTTCTAAAACAGTTTCATCAGATAATCTATTATTTGTTTCTATTTTTGCTTTAGGGCGTTTATATTTATATGAAATGTATTATTTCAACTTGAAAGTTGAAATGTTCCAAAGTTTTGAATAGAAAAGGCCATTCACGACAGTCTAAAGCATTTTTGGCATCAACAGCCATTATTAATAATTCTATATCTGTTTTTTAGGATGTTGTATTAAACTGAAACATGTTCTTGTCTTTGTAAGTGTGTATTTTTAATAAACCCTGTTTGATTGATATGTATCAAGTCTGGGAAGACTTTGCCATTCTATTGCTTATGAGCTTTGTTCTTATTTTATTGTCACAATTTAACAAATGTACAGGTTTGTAATCAGCAGGGGACTCTCCAGACTTTCCTGGTTTTAATAGAACTGAAATAACTGTTTGATACATGGAACTAGGAAGCACTGAATTGAGTGACATGTGTTGTCATTTGTGTAAATAGGGGCGCTACTTTGTCCTAAAATGTTAAATAGAATTTGATCAGAAAGCGGTACATAGTGCATTGCAGTACTTGAGGTGGCACTACAGACCCGGGTTCGATCCCAGGCTATGTCACAGCCGGCCATGACTGGGAGAGCCATGAGGCGGCGCACAATTGGCCCAGCATCGTCAGGGTTATTGCAGGGCTTCACCGGCCAGGATGTCCTTGTTCCATTGCACTCTAGCGACTCCTTGTGGCGGACCGGGTGCCTTCAAGCTGACTTCGGTCGGCAGTTGTGCTGTGTTTCCTCTGACACATTGGTGCGGCTGCCTTCCAGGTTTAGTGAGCTGTGTGTCAAGAAGCAGTGCGTCTCAATTGGCCTAGCGTCGTCCGGGTTAGAGAGGGTTTGGCCTGTAGGGATATCCTTGTCTCATCGCACACTAGTGACTCTTGTGGCAGGCCGGGTGCAGTGCACGCTAACCAGGTCGCCAGCTGCACGGTGTTTCCTCCGACACATTGGTACGGCTGGCTTCCGGGTTGGATGCGCGCTGTGTTAAGAAGCAGTGTAGCTTGGTTGGGTTGTGTTTCGGAGGACGCATGGCTTTCGACCTTCATCTCTCCCGAGCCCGTACGGGAGCTGTAGCGATGAGACAAGCGAGTAACTACTAACAATTGGATACCACGAAATTGGGGAGCAAAGGGGGTAAAATTTAAAGAAAAAAAAGACTCTCGATCGCATGACTCTCGATCTTCGCCTCTCCCTCGTCTGTACAGGAGTTGCAGCGATGGGACATGACTGTAACTACCAATTGGATATCATGATATCAATTGGGGAGAAAAAGGGGTAAAAAAAAGGACAAATTGCAAGCCGTCCATTCCTGGTGCTTTTTTCCCCATGTGAATGTTTTAAAATTCAACATATTTTACACAAGGTTTGTCTATGTCGGAAATTGGTGACATAATCCTGCGATAGAAATTTTACCCCCAAAACAAAACAGTTGCTGACTTTTTTCAAATCCAATGTATTTTTCACGAAGATTCCACATCACAATACGTTGACAAATTACGTTGAAACAACGTTGATTTAAACAGTTTGTACCCAGTGGACAACAATTGAGCTGGAATAATGGAATAATGGTGAAATTGACGGAATATTCATCACACATTGACTAAGATGACACAATGACATTTCACATTTCTCATTAAATGATAAACACCTAAACGTAAGTGTCCAGTCAGTGTCTTGTGTATACATAGCAGGTGAATGAGCTCTCCTAAATGCCAGCCATTCAATGTACAGCCTTGGCTGCTACATTGTTGAGTATTCCATACTTTCCAATAACCTTTCCACTTTTTTCTTAAAACCTCTTCAATTTGACACATTTATTTTGCATGTGTAGCATGACTACTGTTGTTCCCCTTAACTTTGATAGAGCACCCCATTCTGGCACTCGAAGGAATGAAAGAGATGGAATGAATGTTGGCTAATTGAGACTTCAATTGGTATCTTCTCTATGATTCGCTGACTGGTCTTTTGAAATATACTGCGCTCTATGCTATGAAGACAAAGTGACCATTGAATACAGAGTCTGAATACAGAGTCTGAATGACAATTCACCTATAGGAATAGGGAGTGGACTACAATGTGCAAATCAAATATGCTGATTTCTCAAGAGGACTGCTGAGAAAATGAATCATGTAATAGGCAACAGCTTGCTTCAACCCTTACATTATACCTATAATTCCTTAATGAGTCGTTGTGTTCTTCTCAAAATTAGATGATTCATGTTATTCTTTGATTATTAAGTGATTGCTAAACCAGCTCTGTTCATGCTCAGCCTGTGCTTGTAACGGTTGTCATAGGTGGAAGAAGGTGAAGAGGACCAAGGTGCAGCGTGGTATGTGTTCATGGTAGATTTAATAAAGAAACTGAACACTAGAACAAAAAAACAACAAAGCGGAACAAACTAAACAGTTCTGTCTGGTGCAGACACACAAAGACAGAAAACAACTATCCACAAACACAGGTGGGAACAGGCTACCTAAGTATGGTTCTCAATCAGAGACAACGATTGCCAGCTGCCTCTGGTTGGGAACCATACCAGGCCAAACACATAGAAATACAAAACCTAGACTACAAAACATAGAATGCCCACCCCAACTCACGCCCTGACCAAACTAAAACAGAGACATAAAAGAGGAACTAAGGTCAGGACGTGACAGTACCCCCCCCCCAAAAAGGTGCAGACTCCGGCCGCAAAACCTAAACCCATAGGGGAGAGCCTGGGTGGGCATCTGTCCGCGGTGGCGGCTCTGGCGCGGGACGTGGACCCCACTCCACCTTAGTCTGGGCCCACTTAGGTGGTGCCGTTGGAGTGGCGACCCTCGCCGCCGACCCCGGACTGGGGACCCTTTCAGCGGGCCCCGAATAGACGGGAGACTCTGGCAGCGCCGGAGTGAAGGGTGACTCTTGCAGCGTCAGAGTGAAGGGTGACTCTGGCAGCGCCGGAGTGAAGGGCGACTCTGGCAGCGCCGGAGTGAAGGTGACTCTGGCAGCGCCGGAGTGAAGGGCGACTCTGGCAGCGCCGGAGTGAAGGGCGACTCTGGCAGCGCCGGAGTGAAGGGTGACTCTGGCAGCGCCGGAGTGAAGGGCGTCTCTGGCAGCTCCTGACTGACGGGCGGCTCTGGCAGCTCCTGACTGACGGGCGGCTCTGGCAGCTCCGGAGTGACGGGTGGCTCTGGCAGCTCCTGACTGACTGGCAGCTCCTGACTGACGGGCGACTCTGGCAGCTCCTGATTGGCGGGCGACTCTGGCAGCTCCTGACTGAGGGGCAGCTCTGGCAGCTCCTGACAGGACGGAGGCTCTGGAAGCGCTGGACAGGCGGGAGCAACTGGAGGGAGGAGACGGAGAGACAGCCTGGTGCGTGGGGCTGCCACAGGAGGCCTGGTGCGTGGAGGAGGCACCGGATGGACTGGACCGTAGAGGCGCACTGGAGGTCTCGAGCTCCGAGCCTGCACAACCTGTCCTGGCTGGATACTCCCTGTAGCCCGGCAAGTGCGGCGGGGTGGAACAGACCACACAGGCCTGTGCTGGCGTACCGGGGACACGTGCGTAGGGCTGGTGCCATATAAACAGGGCTGAGGAGACTCACTGGAGACCAGATGCGCTGAGCCGGCTTCATTATTCCTGGCTCGATGCCCACTCTAGCCCGGCCGATACGAGAAGCTGCGATGTAGCGCACAACGCTATGCCTGCGCACTGGGGACACCCTGCGCCTCACGGCATAACACGATGCCTGCCTGGTCAACCTGACTTAGCCACACTCCCCATGTGCCCCCCCCAATAATGTTTTGGGGCTGCGTCTCGGGCTTCCTTGCCAGCCGTGTTCCCTCAAAGCGCTGGCTCCCTTTACCTGCTGCCTCCGCTCTCCTGGCTGCCTCCAACTGTTCCCATGGGAGGTGATCCCTTCCAGCCAGGATCTCCTCCCATGTGTAGGAACCCTTTCCGTCCAGAATGTCCTCCCATGTCCATGAGTCCATTCCACACTGCTCCTGGTGACCACGCTGCTTGGTCCTTTTTTGGTGGGTAGTTCTAAGTGCTAAAGAAAATAGCAAAGGAAAGTTTGAGGTTCATCTTTTTTCATTTGTCACATACAAAAAAAAAGGTCTTTCCAGTGCAAACATATTAAAACAGGATTTTAAAAAAACATGTAGAATGCATTTTAAACTATTAAAGTGCAAAAGTTCCAAAATAATTTCAAATTCTCACTCTGGCCTCCTCATCAGCGAGGTGATGGACGTTGATATGAGATCTGAGGGTCTGAGGCATGGAGGAGACGGAGGGGCCAAACATATTTAATAAAAATGCAAATGCTATTATCGTACATACAGGTTGTGAGGGGTGCAATTTTAGGATAATCTATTGAAGGGATTTGGCAACTCGAGCCCTGGCAATTTGACCGGTAAACTCATGGGCACACTAGCAATGGCTGCCAGTCCTATGGTTGGCTGCGGCTGTCAGTTTGATTACTAAATGCATTGCCAGTTTTGAAACTTCCGAAAAAGCGCGCACATGAGCAAGATGGGAGCATAATGTTCCCTACTGAAATCTCTATAATATAATTGTTAGGATAACTACATTTAAAGTTTGTTGCTTACCATATGCTGCAGAGGGACAAACGAGAGCCATGAGAAAACCAATTTTAATCCATCATGGAAATAAACAAATTGGCTACCTATTTAAAATGAAGATGGAGAACAAGCTTTGAAGGGAAAGTACTGGTGTTTTTGTTCAGGAACAGCCAACTAGCGCGAAAAGAATATATGAATTTATATATTTTTTTATTGAATATTCAAAACATACAATATACTTGCAGCGAAGCCGCTCAACAACTACACAAAATTAACTGATGAGAAAAAAGAAAAAGACAAAAGAAAACAGAAAACAACAATGCAAAAAAAACAACAAAGGAAATCAAAGACAACTAAAATCATAACAGCAAGGCCAACTGTATATGTTTGAGTGCATATCTGGCACTATTTACATATGTGTGTGTACGGTATGTGTGTATTTGAATGAGAGTGTGTGTATGTGCATGTGCACAATCACCTGCACGGAATCAGCCTCAGGCAAACCGGCATTAGCTGTAAAAACACTGCACCTCGGTGTCATTCAAACGTCATTTTTTATGTCTAATTTTGACTTGATTTTTTTAAATACTTTATCTTTGACCATCATTCTATCTCCTGCCCAGCAACTCCACTCCCACTTGTCTCCAGTTCCACATCCCAACCCTCAGCTTCTCTCAGCCCATCCCACCTATCTCTGCTGGCCAAAATAATATTGCGATATTGTCAAAACGATAAGATACGATATATCAGCTCGGAAAATTCCAGAAAATGATGTCATAGCTTTAGAAGCTTCTGATAGGCTAATTGACATAAATTGAGTCAATTGGAGGTGTACCTGTGGATGTATTTCAAGGCCCAACTTCAAACTCAGTGCCTCTTTGCTTGACATCATGGGAAAATCAAAAGATATCAACCAAGACCTCAGAAAAAAATGTAGACCTCCACAAGTCTGGTTCATCCTTGGGAGCAATTTCCAAACGCCTGAAGGTACCATGTTCATCTGTACAAACAATAGTACGCTAGAATAAACACCATGGGACCATGCAGCCGTCATACCGCTCAGGAAGGAGACGCATTCTGTCTCCTAGAGATGAACGTACTTTGGTGCGAAACGTGCAAATCAATCCCAGAACAACAGCAAAGGACCTTGTGAAGATGCTGGAGGAAACAGGTACAAAAGTATTTATCCACAGTTAAACAAGTTCTATATCAACATAAACTGAAAGGCCGCTCAGCAAGTTAGAAGCCACTGCTCCAGAACCACCATTAAAAAAAAGCCAGACTACGGTTTGCAACTGCACATGGGGACAAAGATCGCAAAGATGCTGCGGGGTGGCAGCATCATGTTGTGGGGGTGTTAAGGGACTGGTGCACTTCACAAAATTGATGGCATCATGAGGGAAGGAAATTTATGTTGATATATTGAAGCAACATCTCAAGACATCAGTCAGGAAGTTAAAGCTTGGTCGCAAATGGGTCTTCCAAATGGACAATGACCCCAAGCATATTTCCAAAGTTGTGGCTAAATGGCTTAAAGACAACAAAGTCAAGGTATTAGAGTGGCCATGGCAAAGCCCTGACCTCAATCCTGTAGAAAATTTTTGGGCAGAACTGAAAAAGTGTGTGTGAGCAAGGAAGCCTACACACCTGACTCAGTTACACCAGCTCTGTCAGTAGGAATGGGCCAAAATTCACCCAATTTATTGTGGGATGCTTGTGGAAGGCTACACAAAAACATTTGACCCAAGTTAATCAATTTAATGGCAATGCTACCAAATATTAATTGAGTGTATGTAAACTTCTGACCCACTAGGAATGTAATGAAAGAAAAGAATTAAAGGCCGAAATACATTGTTCTCTCTACTATTATTCTGACATTTCACATTCTTAAAATAAAGTGGTAATCCTAACTGACCTAAAACAGAGATTTTTTTTCTCAGATTAAATGTCAGGAGTTGTGAAAAACTGAGTTTAAATTTATTTGGCTTAGGTGTATGTAAACTTCCGACTTCAACTGTTGGTTACATTTTAAAACAGTCTCACACCTATCCTTTTAAACACTGGAGGGTTGAAGTTTTAACTCTGAGGTAAACACTAATGCTCAGGCACTATTTTTTAAAAGGAGAGAAAAAATACAATAAGATGTTTTGTTCAGATTCAGAAAGGTTCTGTGTAGAACCCCTCTTGCCTTCCAAGGAATCCTTGATGCACCCAAAGAATCAACAAAGAACCCTTTCTTCCAAAAAATGGTTCTTAGGATGAGAAAGGTTCTAGGTTGAACCCTTTGCCTTACAAAGAACCCTTGTGTCACGTTCTGACCTTAGTTCTTTTGTTACGTCTTTGTTTTAGTATGTTCAGGGCGTGAGTTGGGTGGGTTGTCTATGTTCGTTTTTCTATGTTGTGTTTTGTGTTTGGCCTGGTATGGTTCTCAATCAGAGGAGGTGTCGTTAGTTGTCTCTGATTGAGAATCATACTTACAGGTAGCCTTTTCCCACCTGTGTTTCATGGGTGATTGTTTCCTGTTTTGTTGTTTGTGTCACCATTCAGGACTGTTTCGGTTTTCATTTTCATTCACTTTGTTATTTTTGTATTTTGTATTTTGTCGTGTTCAGTCATTATTAAAGTAACATGGACACTTACCATGCTGCGTATTGGTCCGATCCTTGCTACTCCTCCTCAGACGGAGAGGAGGAAATCCGTTACACCTTGTCTTCCAAAAAGGGTTCTTGGTAGAACACTATCCCTCTGCAAAGAACTGTTTTGCATGCCTTTTTTTCTAAGAGTGTAGAGAGAAGACCAAGTAGCTGAACTCTGGTTTTCCATTCACATAACAAAAATAGCCAGTTGATTTTGGCCTTTCTGCTCGTGGTCTGGTTTTTGCGTTGGAACACTGACAGTTCTTTTCTTCCCAAAGTGATTAGGGTGCTACTCTAAATATACTGCAGCAGTTACGGGATGGAGGAGTTTTTGATGGAGAGCCAGTGTGCTGCCAAGCGCTGCTGTGCCTTTGTGACAGTGTCCAGAAGCAGGTGTTGGATGAAAGAGATACACCTGCATGGTGGATATTGGCCTGCTGATGTAACTTGGGTTTCTGGGTAGAGGCAGCTTCAATTTGGTGTCAATCTGTTCAATAGTATCATATGGTTCTCTTGATACTGCTCTCTAGTATCTTTAGGACATCTGAAAATTCTGGATTTTCAGTCATGCAGAGCAGGACATTCATGCACATTTAGTAACAAATGTACTTTTACAAATAACAATCTAATGAAGTGAGCATTGCAAAAGGACTTGACAGCATGCAAGAGAGAATGACCTATGATATAATTCCCCCTCAGGAGACTGACCGCAAGGCTGACTGCAAGGATCTGACCGCAAGGCACTACAGAGGTTAGTGCATTCGGCCCAGTACATCACTGGGGCCAAGCTTCCTGCCATCCAGGACCTCTATACCAGGCAGTGTCAGAGGAAGGCCCTAGAAATTGTCAAAGACTCCAGCCGCCCAAGTCATAGACTGTTCTCTCTGCAGCCGCAGGGCAAGCGGTACCAGTACACGAAGTACAGGTCCAAAAGGCTCCTTAACAGCTTCTACCTAGAAGCCATAATACCCCTGAACAGTTATTCAAATGGCTACCCTGACTATTTTGTTTGACCCACTTTTTTAAGCTGCTGTTACTATCTATGCACAGTAACTTTACCCCTACCTACACGTACATATGACCTCAATTACCTCAACTAACCCGTACCCCCGCACATTGACTCGGTATCGGTACCCCTTGTATATAGCCTCGTTATTATTATGTTTTTTTTTTTTTACTTTAGTTTGTTTAGCAAATATGTTCTTACTCTGCATTGTTGGTTAATAGGGGCTTGTAAGTAAGCATTTCACAGTAATTCCGTTTTTCCAACTGTTGTATTCTGTGCAAGTTACAAATAAAATTTCATTTCATATATCTACAGTACAGAGTTGATCTAAAGTCAAGTATTATTCACAGTACGGAGTCACTCTGGTGCACTCTGGGTCTTCCACTCTAAGAAAGTTTGTTGGTTGTTGTTTTGTACAGTGTGTCTCATACTTCTACTTGCAGTTAGCTCAGTTTGACTCCAGACAATGTAAAACTATTAAATAGATTTCCATGAACTAGTAAACACTGGAGAATGGTAATGGCTGGAGTGCAATAACAGTAATGGTATCAAATACATCAAACACATGGTTTCCATGTGTTTGATGCCATTCCATTCGTTCCGTTCCAGACATATTTATGAGCTGTACTCTCCTCAGCAGCCTCCACTGCAGGAGAGTGACATACCAGATCACAGGACATCAACTGAATACCTCCCAGCAGGTCCAACTGCCTTGGATGAACTGAACAAATACAGTGCATTCAGAAGTATTCAGACCCTTTTTCCACATTTTGTTATGTTACAGCCTTAAGCTAAAATTGATTAAATTCCTTTTTCCCCACATTAATCTACACACAATAATGATAAAGCGAAAAAAAAAGAAAAAAAACAGTATTCAGACCCTTTGCTATGAGACTCAAAATTGAGCTCAGGTGCATCCTGTTTCCATTGATCGTCCTTGAAGTGTTCTACAACTTGATTGGAGTCTACCTGTAGAAAATTCAATTGATTGGACATGATTTGGAAAGTATGTCAGAGCAAAAACCAAGCCATGAGGTCAAAGGAATTATCCGTAGAGCTCCGAGACAGGATTGTGTCGAAGCACAGATCCGGGAAAGGATACCAAAAGATTTCTGCAGCATTGAAGGTCCCCAAGAACACATTGGCCTCAATCATTCTTAAATGGAAGAAGTTTGGCCAAACTGAGCAATCGGACGAGAAGGCCCTTGGTCAGGGAGGTGACCAAGAACCCAATGGTCACTCTGACAGAGCTCCGGAGTTCCTCTGTGGAGATGGGGGGAACTTCCAGAAGGACACCACTCCACCAATCAGTCCTTTATGGTAGAGTGGCCAGACGGAAGCCACTCCTCAGTAAAAGGCACATGACACCCTGCTTGGAGTTTGCCAATAGGCACCTAAAGCACTCTCAGACCATGAGAAACAAGATTCTCTGGCCTGATGAAACCAAGATTGATCTCTTTGTCTTGAATGCCAAGCGTTACGTCTGGATTGAACCTGGCACCATCCCTACGGTGATGCATGGTGGTGGCAGCATCATGCTGTGGGGATGTTTTTCAGTGGCAGGGACTGGGAGATTAGTCAGGATTGAGGGAAAGTTGAACGGAGCAAAGTACAGAGAGATCATTGATGAAAAACTGCTCCAGAACGCTCAGGACCTCAGACTGGGGCGAAGGCTCCCCTTCCAACAGTACAACAACCCTAAGTAGATAGCCAAGACAATGCAGGAGTGGCTTTGGGACAAGTCTCTGAATGTCCTTGAGTGGCAGTTAAGGGATTTTTTTTATCTATAATGACTAATTATGTATAAATTTCAATCAGGATGTACTAATCAGAATACTAGTATGTTACTGTATATGTACTAATCAGAATACTATTATGTTACTGTATATGTACTAATCAGAATACTATTATGTTAATGTATATGTATGAATTTTCTTTCTTGATCCTAGTACTGAATATAATGTGTGTGAATGTGGTCAAGAGTTAGAACAATGACTGTCTGTTCCTTGGTACAAATGAATCAGACTGGCTCGAATACTTATCTACACGAGAAAACCTTGACTCGTAAATTATATTAAATTGGTAGGGAGACGGATGTGGGAAGGCTTGAGATACAGCCTTTGTACTGGAACGGAGATGGCACGGGTTGGTGCTGAAACTAAGGACGTCATTTTCAGTTTATAACTTGTGGTAAACCGTATCGTATTCAGTACTCTCGTGAATAAACTCTGCTGTTTGACTTTAAGACTGGGCTCTGTCTATTATTATAGAATAAGGGTCTTACATATCCTTATGAATTGACAGAGTGTTTAATTTTAATTGGGTATTAAAACATAGAGCAATTTAATTCCTTTAACAGTGGCCCAGCCAGCATATCAAAGAAGACTCAAGGCGGTAATCGCTGTCAACGGTGCACCAATTGATGTGGTAAAAAAAAACATTTAATTAATTTTAGAATAAGGCTGAAACGTAACAAAATGTGGAAAAAGTCAAGGAGTCTGAATACTTTCCGAATGTGCTGTAAATCGCAATTTAGGCTTTAGCTACATGA
Source organism: Oncorhynchus masou masou (assembly GCF_036934945.1). NCBI lineage: Eukaryota > Metazoa > Chordata > Actinopteri > Salmoniformes > Salmonidae > Oncorhynchus > Oncorhynchus masou. The sequence continues at coordinate 24,802,169 of NC_088221.1, forward strand.
TGTATTGATTTGCCTGACAATGTTTTGTGAAATGTTCTGAGAGTTGTGAAAATGAAAGTACAACAGAGTAAGTTTAAATCGATTTGACAATCAAAGTGCTGAATAACAGAAAATAATTTGTAAGAGTTGATGGAATCACATCTTCACTCTATCACCACATTGGAATTTGAGAAAAAAAGAATGGAAAATAGGGAATTTCAATGGCGAATGAATAGACCTACATAGGGCGGTGTCCAGCCTTAAAGACAGAAGGTTACGCTGCACGAAAAGTGAAAACAACCTTTGAAAGGCACACAATACTAAAGAACACACAGCTACTATTGAAACAATCGATGTAAAATGATAATAGGCTATGCATGTCTAAGCACCATGCCTGCATATACACCAGAAGAACTGTGGGATTGCTAGTGTCTGCCATCTAAGGTAATTGATTCAAATTAAACAAGAGCTTCATTGATTGGCCTTAAAGGGGTTTTGTACATTGTGTACTGCTCTTGTAACCATGTTTCAGTGGCCCCTTGTTCAATGTATTATTCCCACCGGCGCTGAGCAGTGAGTTTGAAATTGAGTTTGAAAGTTTGAAATTAATACAGCCAATAGTAGGTTACTTTGGAGTTGCTTGCTAGTCTTGTCTCACGGTCAGGGGCAAATGCAGTTTGACTGTTTGTCTGTAGCAGAACCAATTTAAATAAAGTAAAGACTAGTTAGCTTGTTTTGACAGCATAGTCTAGCTAACATTAGCGATGATCAGATGATATAGCCCACCCCAGCAGTCGTTATAGCAAATATACCGTACTTAACTAACTCCTTTCGTCTTTGGTTCTAGCTTGCTTAGCCTAACGTGTGATCAGTGAGTGTTTTGTCAGAAAATGAAGTACTATGTTAAAACCCTTATTTCACTTTAAGCACATGCCCCACCAATGGTCTGTGCATGGCCCTGAATCCACTCTAATTGGAGGATGTCCTGCATGCAGAACAAAGCCAGTGGTTAGAATGGTGAATACTGCATGTTCACTGGAGGGACATGCTAGGTGCCGAGGAAGAGGAAAAGACAGCGGTGCAGCACATTGAAACACCGCACACCACCATCTTGTAATCCTTTAATCAACAATAAACATCATAATATACATTGAAAAACTATTTTACAGCAAAAAAATATAGCCACTTAATTGTAACACAATAAAAACTTTGGCATTGAACGAGACAGCACATAAACATGTTCTATAAAGGAACAATTTAGGCCATTTGAGAGGACAGAAAATGGTCAAACAACAACATAATGTTCCATTTAATAATCCATGGAGAATTACTTTTTATGTTTATCAAACACTGAGAAACACATGTATCACTTTGGACAACATAGAACTATTCTTGGACACATACTCCCCTACATATTTATTTGGACAATGAAGCTGAAACTTTTAATTTGGCTCTATACTCCAGCATTTTTTATTTTAGATCAAATATTTTATATGAGGCGACAGTACAGAATGTCATCTTTTATTTGAGGGTACTTTCATGCATATCTGTTTTACTGTTTAGAAATGAAAGCACTTTGTGTTTCTAGTCCCCCCATTAGAGGGTATCATAAGTATTTGGGCAAATGCACTTATAGTGTATTACATTTAGTCTTTGGTCCAATATTCCTAGCACACAATGAACTACATCAAGCTTGTGACTACAAACTTGTTAGACGCAGTTGCAGTTTGTTTTTCTTGTGTTTCGGATTATGTTGTGTACAGTAGAAATGAATGGTAAATAGTGTATTTGGCCATTTTAACATTCGACCCAAACAGATACTGTACTCTGATGTGTACAATAAACTGTATACAGATATTTACATCTCCTCTTGCACCAATGCTGATATGTCTATGTGTTGAGATGTATATGGGTATGTAGATAGAACATTTCCAAGCCTTTGAGGCAGCGGTGACTACTGGGCAACTATTCTTGAGGAAATTGATCCTTCAATGTCAGCTACAGTATCTATCAAATCACCAAAGTTGTTGGCCTTTTACATCAGCTGGAGTTATCCCTACAGAACTGTCCTTTAGGGGTCGAAGTGTGTACACATTGGCAGTTGCCACTGTAGGTGGCACTGTACATTCATACTGTTGGTGTCTGTTTCTCTCACTCGTCATTACCAACTCATCATTTACACCTGGTTGGGTTGTCATGGATCAATTTGGTTCAAATGACTAACCAGAATAGAACTGCATCTCCAGAGGACAGAGTCCAGTTCTGCCACATTGGTTTACATATGTGGCAGCTGTTTAGATTATACATTCTACATTTAAAATAAAACACGGATTTGTATCAATCATGGATCATTGGATGCATATAGACCAGCATATCAACCATAGAATTAGAATGATGTATGATGCTTCAATATCAACACTGGGATATACAACACAGACCCACTATATGGGTTACAGTCATAAATTATGTTGCTAGCAGTGTGTCAGTGTTGGAATGGGACATTTACAAGTCTGGAGCATCGTCGCTACACACAGCCTTCCTGACAAACATGAGCCCCATGGCTGAAGTTATTCTGTGAGTGATTGGTGCTCTTGACCGAAGTCAGTCGCATGTTGATCCGCCTCGTGCCCTGAGCGTTACACCTGATTTGTGGGTGGCAGCAGCGGAGCTGCTTGTTGAACTGCTTGTGGAAGCTGTTGCTGAGCAGGTAGAGGGCGAAAGGGTTAATGCAGGAGTTGATGAAGGCCAGGACGCGGGCACACACACTGGCAATGAAGTGACCCAGGGACGTGTCCACCTGGCCGTAGTGGTAGGAGCGGTACAGGTAGATCACGTGACTTGGGAGCCAGCACACAGCGAACAGAACCACAAACACCAGCACTGTCTTAGCCAGACGCTTCCTAGACTCAATCTGTGGGGATGGTAGAGAGAACATCATTCAGTTTGAATTCCGAAGGACTGAAATACAGACATATTTAATTTACCTATTCCCCATGTTTCATTAAATGATAAACACCTAATCGCCCGTCCAGTGTCCAGACACACATTCACAAACCTGTTTCTGGATATGTAAGTGTGCCTCCACGGGTATGTCTGAGGCGCTCCGGATCAGGCTGCATGCGATGAGGCAGTAGTACACAGAGATAATGATGAGTGGAATGATGTAGAAGATGAGGAAGAAGGCCATGGAGTGGATCTTAGGGTGAAGTTCCCCAGCGTTGGGATAGGGGGCACATGTCACAAAGGTGTCATTGGTCTGGCCGATGTTAAAGGTGTGAAGATCGGAGAAGATCGCCTCAGGAATGGCCAGGGTCATGGAGAACAGCCAGATGGCTGCTGCTCGGAAGGAGATCTTAGCTGTGGACCTCTGAATGTCCATGGGTTTGACAATGGCCTTGTACCTGGGATGAGAAGAACATTCAAATTCACTGATGCTACATTTGATTACATTTAGAAAATGCTTAGTCATTTAGCAGACTTTTTTAAGGATCCTTTATCATTAAAGAAACAAGTGGCTCAAATGGATCAGGATGAAAAAAGTGAGAGAATTCAATGAAAGCAGCAGGTGTTGGTTAATGGAGTTTGATCATATCTATAATGAGAGAATAGGGACACAACATACATAAGGGTCCATTGATTATATGACACATCAAAGCTCTGATAATAATTATTCAACTTTAATAACAGGTGGTGTGTGACGAATGTAAAAGTAATAGCTATCTGCTCAGATTGGTTACATTATCGATATTTCCCTGAAATTGTGTTTTTAAAAGAGTGGGCATGGCAGGGAACTGCAGTGACAGATATGTTTTAATGTGTAATGTATTGAGTGGGTTGTCTGGATCTGTGTTCTATAAGAAATTAAGAAACAGAATTGACTTCTCTGGTGGCTATTTAACCTATATACTGTAGGCCAGTCTGATCTGTCGGCACTTCACTAAAGGAACATTCACGCTCTCTCTCTCAGCTCTGACTAATACCCTTCGTATAACCCTCTTAACTATTTTCAAGGTTCCAATAGACTCAGCGATATGACGTAGGTGCACAAAGTAAACAACATAGTGGGTCAATTTCCGCAACAACTAAGAGCGTTGAAGGGCGAGGCTTATTAACGTCTCAGCTGTTTTGGTCCGGTACCAATAACGCTCTAGCAGCGTGACGATAACCCATGCACATCTGCAGCTACTGTTGCCGTGTTTATTCATATCAGAAACTCGGGACCTCCAAGTTCAAATGAACCGAAGTTATTTGCGTATATCTTCCAATTTGTTGATTCTGAAACCTTCCTAGTCAGAAACTCGGGACCCAACTCTTCTACCTAGGTTAGGAAATCGGAAATGTCCGAGTTTCCGACATGTCATGAACGCAGCATATGTGTGACTGTGCGGGAGTGAAGTCTGTCATCTCGCTCATCGCAATATCTGCCGTGCTGCTCTTAGTGACGTAGTTTTTCTGAGTCGACCTGTAATATGTAATTCTGATTGGAAAAGAACCCTGCAGAACAGAGACAGAGGAGATGATAATAGTGGAATATCATAGAACAGAGCACAGTATTGCAGGCAGCTCAACAGTCAAACCCATTTAGTGTACTGTCTTCACCAAAGGCAAAAACTCTTTTCTTTATCTCCTGATGGCTATTCTGATGTTCTGTGTGGCCTGACAAGACACTTGCTAAGAGCCAAAAGTGTTCATTTAAGGACCATTTCTGACATGATATATTTATTAGTGCAATCAATGTCACAAATGGTGCCAAATCTTGGACTCTGAGTGCGCCTGAGTGGCGCAGCGGTCTATGGCACCGCATCTCACTGCGAGAGGTGTCACTGGTTCAATTCCAGGCTGTATCACAACTGGCCGTGATTGGGAGTTGCGTTGGGCAACGTGGGTTTGAGTCATTGTAAATAAGAATTTGTACTTAACTGACTTGCCTGGTTAAAAAAACACATTCACACATTGTTTGTTGTCATCAGAAACAGCTACGAAAACAAACTTTTCAGGAGTGAATTGAAATAAATAGAAAAGGAAACTGTTGGACTTCAATAACACAGAATGAATGTGTCATGCATAAACTGGATCCATTTTTATATTATGTGGTGTTATTTTCTGCAGTGAAAATAATCTGCAACAAGGTTGAACATGTACTGTAATCATTACACACCTGCCTGCTCATACTACCATGCCAAAGTATAGTTTGAGTATAGTCAGTGCATTGGGCCAGTAACCAAAAGGTAGCTGGATCGAATCCCCCAGCTGACAAGAAACAAAATCTGTCATTCTGCCCCTGGACAAGGCAGTTAACCCACTGTTCCCTGGTAGGCCATCATTGTAAATAACAATTTGTTCTCAACTGGACTTGTCTAGTTAAATAAAGGTTACTTTTTTTACTTACAAATGTATGTATGTATAGGTAAAACAATTTTTTTAAATTTCACTTCCCAACAGAGTGATCGAGAAAACAACACATTCAATGATACAACCCTTACCTATCTGCAGAGAGCGCAGTGAGTGTGAAAACAGAAACCCCGACGGAGGTGAGTTGGATGAAAGGGATGAGTTTACATCCCACCCGGCCGAAGAGCCACTCTTCAGCGAGGTACCGACTTGCGTCCACCGGAGCGCACGTGACAAGCAGCAGAAGGTCACCGAGTGCGAGGCTGGACATGAATAGGTTGGGCACCGTCCGCATGGATTTAACGGCGATAAACGTTCTCATGAGCGTGACGTTACCGATAATTCCAATAATGATTAGAAGTCCGTAGACGGTGGCGATAACGATACCGGGCAGCCAAATGTAGGGCTCCTGGACCCCTGTCTCGATACCGGATGCCCGCGACATGTTAAACATCAATATGTTCTCGGGGTTTAAAATTAAGGAGTCCTCCAAAGACATAGTTGGTGTCTTTCTTGAACGTTTGTAAAAAATATTCTTAAAGTAGCCCTTGCAATGGCTTCCTGTTAAATTAAATGGTGTGGCTCATAATTGTATTGTTACCAAAACCAATTATGCATAGCCTAATAACCATCATAAAAAGCTTATTTTTATGATGCCGTTTGACACACTGCTAGCCAATATTGAGGGGGGGGGGGGTTATAAATTCACTGATGGCATGCGTCACTCGCTCCCTGCCCCATTTGGTGGAAGTCACAGTTGCTGTAGGGAAGACGATTTTTTTTTAATGAGCGTGGCTTTATTTCTATTACAGCATATTGGATGACAGTCATTCATATTCCATTAAATGTAACATCAATAGGTTTAGGCCAGTGGTGGAGAAAGTACCCATGGTCATACTGGAGTAAAAGTAAAGATACCTTAGTAGAAAATGACTCAAGTAAAAGTCACCCAGTAAAATACTACTTGAGTAAAAGTCTAAAGTATTTGGTTTTAAATATACTGAAGTATCAAAAGTAAATGTATTTGCTAAAATATACTTAAGTATCAAAAGTAAAAGTACAAATATAAATAATTTCACATTCCTAATATTAAGCAAACCAGATGGCACGATTTTCTTGTTTTTTATTTATGGATAGCCAGGGGCACACTCCAACACTCAGACATAATTTACAAATGAAGCGGTTTTGTTATTAAGTGAGTCCGCCAGATCAGATGCAGTAGAGATGACCAGGGATGTTCTCTTGATACATGTGGGAATTGGACCATTTCTTGTCCTGCTAAGCATTCGAAATGTAACAAATACTGTTGGGTGTCAGGGAAAATGTAGAGTAAAATGTACATTGTTTTATTTAGTAATGTCGTGAAGTAAAATTAAAAGTTTACATACACCTTAGCCAAGTACATTTAAAACTCTGTTTTTCACAATTCCTGACATTTAATCCTAGTAAAAATTCCCTGTCTTAGGTCAGTTAGGATCACCACTTTATTTTAAGAATGTGAAATGTCAGAATAATAGTAGAGATAATTATTTAGTTTAGCCTTTATTTCTTTCATCACATTCCCAGTGAGTCAGAAGTTTACATACACTCAATTAGTATTTGGTAGCATGGCCTTTAAATTGTTTAACTTGGGTCAAACATTTCGTGTAGCCTTCCACAAGCTTCCCACGATAAGTTGGGTGAATTTTGGCCCATTCCTCCTGACAGAGCTGGTGTAACTGAGTCAGGTTTGTAGGCCTCCTTGCTTGCACACGCTTTTTCAGTTCTGCCCACAAATGTTCTATAGGATTGAGGTCAGGGCTTTGTGATGGCCACTCCAATACCTTGACTTTGTTGTCCTTAAGCCATTTGCAGCTTTAAAGAGTTATTAGTTTCTAGGGCACAGCATGTGCTTCAAAAGTAGCTAGAATTCATATAGGCCCAATATAGGCTTTATAACAATAAATATACAAATCTGCTTTCTGGTGATCCTACATTTTATGTTGTGTTCCAAATTTTTTTGCTATCAAAGATATTTTATTAATTTACAGCCCTGGTGACTGATCTATAAGCCAGCACTAGTGTATATGTAAAGAGACTAATCTTTTACTGCCTACACGGAGCCCTGCCAATCCAACACGACTGGTCTGCCAACGTAACCGTCCAAGGGGGCTACCACAGACTTCTTCCGTCACGACGCCCCCTCCCCCCTTAAGGCCCCTCTGCTAGCCCCGGCCAGCTAGCTGTCTGAATCGCCGTGTCTCCAGCTCGCCTAGCCTCCCACTGGTCCCTATGATCACTCGGCTATTCATGCCTCTCCCTAATGTCAATATGTCTTGTCCATTGCTGTTTTGGTTAGTGATTGTCTTATTTTACTGTAGAGACTCAAGCACTGCTTAATATGCCTTAGCTAGCCCTTTTGTTCCACCTCCCACACATGCGGTGACCTCACCTGGTCTAAATGATGTCTCTAGAGACAAAACCTCTCTCATCGTCACTCAATGCCTAGGTTTACCTCCACTGTTTTCACATCCTACCATACCCTTGTTAGTACATTATGCCTTGAATCTATTCTTCTGCTCCCAGAAACCTGTTCCTTTTATTCTCTGTTCCAAACGCCCTCGGCGGCCAGTTCTTATAGCCTTTAGCCGTACCCTTATCCTACTCCTCCTCTGTTCCTCTGGTGATGTAGTGGTTAATCCAGGGCCTGTAGTGCCTAGCTCCACTCCCATTCCCCAATCGCTCTCATTTGTTGACTTCTGTAACCGTAAAAGCCTTGGTTTCATGCATGTTAACATTAGAAGCCTCCTCCCTAAGTTTGTTTTATTAACTGCTTTAGCAAACTCTGCCAACCCGGATGTCCTAGCCGTGTCTGAATCCTGGCTTAGGAAGGCCACCAAAAATCCTGAAATTTCCATCCCTACCTATAAAATTTTCCGACAAGGTAGAACTGCCAAAGAAGGCGGAGTTGCAATATACTGCAGAGACAGCCTGTAGAGCTCTGTCATACTATCCAGGTCTGTGCCCAAACAATTCAAGCTTCTAACTCTAAAAATCCACCTTTCCAGAAACAAGTCTCTCACTGTTTCCGCTTGTTATAGACCACCTTCTGCCCCCAGCTGTGCCCTAGACACCATATGTGAATTGATTTCCCCCCATCTATTTTCAGAGCTCGTACTGTTAGGTGAACTAAACTGGGACATGCTTAACACCCCGTCCGTCCTACAATCTATGATGCCCTCAATCTCACACAAATGATCAGTGAACCTACCAGGTACAACCACAAATCTGTAAACACAGGCACCCTCATAGATATCATCCTGACCAACCTTCCCTCTAAATACACCTCTGCTGTGGTCAACCAGGATCTCAGCGATCACTGCCTCATTGCCTACGTCTGTAATGGGTCTGCGGTCAAACGACCACCCCTCATCACTGTCAAATGCTCCCTAAAACAATTCAGTGAGCAGGCCTTTCTAATCGACCTGGCCAAGGTATCCTGGAAGGATATTGACCTCATTCCGTCAGTAGAGGATGCCTGGTTATTCTTTAAAAGTGCTTTCCTCGCCATCTTAAGTAAGCATGCCCCATTCAAAACATTTTGAACCAGGAACAGATATTGCCCTTGGTTCACTCCAGACCTGACTGCCCTTGACCAGCACAAAAACATCCTGTGGCGTACTGCATTAGCATCGAATAGCCTCCGCGATATGCAACTTTTCAGGAAAGTTAGGAACCAATATACACAGGCAGTTAGGAAAGCTAAGGCTAGCATTTTCAAACAGAAATTTGCATCCTTTAGCACAAACTCTGAAAAGTCCATGGAGAAGAAGAGCATCTCCCAGCTGCTCACGGCACTGAGGCTAGGAAACACTGTCACCACGGATAAATCCACAATAATTGAGAATTTCAATAAGCATTTTTCTACGGCTGGCCATGCTTTCCACCTGGCTACCACTACCCCGGTCAACAGCCCTGCACCACCCCACAGCTACTTGCCTCCCCCGTTTCTCCTTCACCCAAATCCAGATAGCTGATGTTCTGAGAGAGTTGCAAAATCTAGACCCATACAAATCAGTTGGGCTAGACAATGTGGACCCTCTCTTTCTAAAATGCTGCCGCAACTGTTGCAACCCCTATTACTAGCCTGCTCAACCTCTCTTTCGTATCGTCTGAGATCCCGAAAGATTGGAACGCTACCGCGGTCATCCCTTCTTCGAAGGTGGAGACAATCTAGATCCAAACTGTTATAGACCTATATCCATCCTGCCCTCCCTTTTCTAAAGTCTTCGAAAACCAATGTTAACAAACAGATCACTGACCATTTAGAATCCCATCGTACCTTCTCCACTATGCAATCTGTTTTCCGAGCTGGTCATGGGTGCACCTCAGCTACGCGCAAGGTCCTAAACAATATCATAACCACCATCAGTAAAAGACAATACTGTGCAGCCTTATTCATCAACCTGGCCAAGGCTTTCAACTTTGTCAATCACCACATTCTTATCGGCAGACTCAACAGCCTTGGTTTCTCAAATGACTGCCTCGCCTGGTTCACCAACTACTTCTCAGACAGAGTTCAGTGTGTCAAATCTGAGGGCCTGTTGTCCAGACCTCTGGCAGTCTCTATTGGGGTGCCACAGGGTTCAATTCTTGGGCCGACTCTTTTCTCTGTATACATCAATGAAGTCGCTCTTGCTGCTGGTGATTCTCTGGTGATTCTCTGTTCCACCTCTACGCAGACGACACCATTCTTTAGACACTGTGTTAACTAACCTCCAGACAAGCTTCAATGCCATACAACTCTCCTTCTGTGGCCTCCAACTGCTCTTAAATGCAAGTAAAACTAAATGCATGCTCTTCAACCGATCGCTGCCTGCACCTGCCCGCCTGTCCAGCATCACTACTCTGGACGGTTCTGACTTAGAATATGTGGAAAACTACAAATACCTAGGTGTCTGGCTAGACTGTAAACTCTGCTTCCAAACTCGCATTAAGCATCTCCAATCCAAAACTAAATCTAGAATCGGCTTTCTATTTCGCAACAAAGCATCCTTCACTCATGCTGCCAAACATACCCTTGTAAAACTGACTATCCTACCAATCCTTGACTTCAGCGATGTCATTTACAAAATTGCCTCCAACACTCTACTCAGCAAATTGGATGCAGTCTATCACAGTGCCATCCGTTTGGTCACCAAAGCCCCATATACTACCCACCATGCGACCTGTATGCTCTCGTTGGCTGGCCCTCGCTTCATATTCATCGCCAAACCCACTTGCTCCAGGTCATCTATAAGTATTTGCTTGGTAAAGTCCCACCTTCTCTCAGCTCATTTGTTACCATAGCACTCACTCCAGCAGGTATATTTCACTGATCACCCCCAAAGCATATTCTTTCTTTGGCTGCCTTTCCTTCCAGTTCTCTGCTGCCAATGACTGGAATGAATTGCAAAAATCACTGAAGCTGGAAACTCATATCTCCCTCACAAAATTTAAGCATCAACTGTCAGAGCAGCTCACCGATCACTGCACCTGTACGTAGCCCATCTGTAAATTGCCCATCCAACTACCTCATCCCCCATATTCTTTTTTTTCTTATTTTTTCTCCTTTGCACCCCAGTATCTCTACTTGCACATTCATCATCTTCACATCTATCACTCCAGTGTTTAATTGCTAAATTGTAATTACTTCGCCACTACGGCCTATTTATTGCCTTACCTCTCTAATCTTACTTCATTTACACACACTGTATATAGATTTTTTTCTTCTATTGTGTTATTGACGTTTGTTTATTCCATGTGTAACTCTGTGTTGTTTGTGTCGCACTGCTTTGTTTTATCTTGGCCAGGTCGCAGTTGTAAATGAGAACTTGTTCTCAACTGACCTACCTGGTTAAATAAAGGTGAAATAAACGGATCATATCTCTTACTAAACACAACTGTATGTACTGAACCCACCGCATGACCACGGCCACTGACAGACTCTGTCTCACACCGTTGCATGTTTATGAAAGATTTCTGTCACTTTGGTTCAGCTTTGTAACTAAGCGCAGCAGTCAGCAGCAGCTGTTGTTGTTTATGTTGCCACAGTGAGATACTTTGATTGGATGTGCATTGTGCTATTGTGTCTCCGAGTCTCTTTGGCCACTTCAATTCTGGTGATTTATTACATATGTTAATCTAGACACAGACTTGCACAATATCTATTTGAAAAGTGTTAAATATTTGGAATGGTGAGAAGAGTCTTTGCTTAGCTTGAACCTTAAATGCATTGTTTTGGAATGTTGTATGTTTCTTTTATAGGATTTTTTTTTACACTAGCTCTTCTTTTGCAATGCTGTTGCACAGGGCTTGACAGAATTTAGTGTCACATGAATGCTCCATATAGTTTGGATTAAAAATACAAGCAGTCTTTGAAGCCAAACAGAATGTTTGTAATAAAAATAATCAAATGTAAGTAACACACGGTGTTGTGAATCAATCTCACAGAGAAAATGATTATTAAAAGTGGTATTTTAAAGATGGAATTCATACAATATGTGAATTACTTGTATATGTGACTTATCGAGTAATTGTGTTTTGTGTGTTATAATATAATCAGACCACGTATATGGAATTATACTGACCCCTAGTGGCACAATACATAAACTGACTGTAAATCTCATCCATTAATCCCAAAAAATATGACAGAAAGATGTTGTAGCCTTGACTGTGAACCTGATGTAAGCAGATGTGACTACGAATCCTTGAGAGCATTCAGTGTTGTAGGAGAGATTAAGGATTCCGTTTTTTCTTTATCCCTTCGTTTCCATCTCGATTACAAACTCCCTTCCCTTTCAAATGTTCACCATTTGACTTTTTCCTATCAAGTATTTTCAGATTAGGGCAGAGGAGAGGTAGCAAGGTTTCTAAATGGAATCCAGCCAAGAATATTCCTCTAGTTTGTTAGGCTGGGAGAAAATTCTTTAAAAAACTATTTGTCCTTCTCACCACCCTTGAAGTAATTGATCTACTAAGTCTTGGTTGGTGAACAGAATAGAATGGAAACGGCTTCAATCAATGATTAACTCAGGTGAGGGACAAAAGGATGCTAAAAAGAGGGACAAATTCATCCAAGGTAGTCATTTTCAGAACTTCTCTGATGTAAATGTCTAGTTTCACCAGCCATAACCTGTCACTCAGGCTATGGATAGCCTTGCTTCATCAGACTTGGACAGATATATTCTCATGTGTTGACTTTGGCCTCTTTTCACACTCAACATTTGCCTAAATATAAAAGTAATAAACTCTTTGAGACACGCTTGTCATATGAGTTTTAATAGTTGAGGTGTGTGTCTGTTTAAAGACATTAAAGTCTTAGAGTTTCACTATTCACTTTTAACATCTGTAATTACATAGACCAATGATGTAGCTTGTGTCTGTATACAATCTAATTCCACCTGATCTTCTTTTAAAATACCATCTTGTACAAGGCTTTGCCCTAGATTAGAACAACAAACAATGCAGCAAATAGGAGAACCTTTCGTTGTTATAAATTGTCTAATGCCACTACTACCTCACAATCCCCTTATGTACAAGGTAGGAAACTAGCAGTTTCACCCCATCCTAAACCTCACTAGCTATTCTGTAAACCTGCTTTACTGGTGAGACGTCTCAAATAAACACCAGAAAACGATGATGTTAGTTAAATAATGCATTTAATGACTGAAATGTCAATGGACAAAGATGTCAGTCACAGCTCACAAGTCATATTTACAGTATCATGAGTAATTGAAACAAAAAGCCTTCATCTACTGCCAGGACTGCAACACTTAACAAAGAGCTACAGTTAGTTTCAGAATGGGTGGCAAGGAATAAATTAGTCCTAAATGTAAAGAAAAAACTAAAAGCATTGTATTTGGGATAAATCATTTCTCTAAACCTCAACTAAATCTTGTAATGAATAATATGAGCAGGTTGAGGTGACTAAACTGCTTGGAGTAACTCTGGATTGTAAACTGTCATTGTCAAAACATATTGATACAACAGTAGCTAAGATGGGGAGAAATCTGCCCATAATAAAAGACAGTTCTTCTTAACAACACTATCAACAAGGCAGGTCCTACAGGCCCTAGTTTTGTCGCAGCTGGACTACTGTTCAGTAGTGTGGTCAGGTGACACAAAGAGGGACTTGGGAAAATGACAACTGAATGACAGCTGAAAACAGGGCAGCACGGCTTGCTCTTAAATGTACACGTAGAGCAAACATTAATAATAAGCATGTCAATCTCTCATGGCTAAAAATAGAGGAGAAACACACACGCACATTGTAATATTGTAGTATTATACATTCTGTATTGTAGATATGTAGTGGTGTAGTAATGTTACATGTTGTTATATTTTATCTTTTGCTTTATATGTGATGTAAGTGCCTTAATGTCTTTGGAACCCAGGAAGAGTAGTTGCTGCCTTGGCAGCTTTTTTATTTAACTATGCAAGTCCGTTAAGAACAAATTCTTATTTATTTACAATGGCCAAACCCTCCCCTAACCCGGACTCCTGATCACGGCCAGTTGTGATACAGCCTGGGATCAAACCCAGGTCTGTAGTGACGCCTCTAGCACTGTGATGCAGTGCATTAGAACTCTGCGCCACTCAGGATCCAAGCTATTCATTCCCTGACCTGGAATTGAACCCGGGCTGCGGTAGTGAGAGCTCCAAATCCTAACCACTAGACCAACAGGGAGAGCTAATGGGCTAATTGGGGAGAGCTAATGGGCTAATTGGGGAGAGCTAATGGGCTAATTGGGGAGAGCTAATGGGCTAATTGGGGAGAGCTAATGGGCTAATTGGGGAGAGCTAATGGGCTAATTGGGGAGAGCTAATGGGGATCCTGATAAATACAAAGCTACAATTTCAGAAATCTACAAGGAATAGTTTTAGAATAAATATAAATGGAGAATAAATATAAATGGAGTAGTTTAATTATTATGTCTTAACATATTCTTAAATTAAACATAGACCTTCATAAAACTACAAAGTTGTAACTATAATTGTGATTTATAGATTTAGTTAATACTATTATTACACATGTATAGCCTAGTTGAAGATATTCTGTGATTGTTCAAAGAAGAACATTTACCAGTATGGGTAGTGCCATTTCTTAAATCCATACTGAGCATATCTCTCTCTATCTATTGGTCTGTATTTACATTTACACACAGACAACACCAAACAACACTATACATTCACCACATATAGCAAGAACACTGAATTCCCATCCTATGGTTCCCATTGTAGATGGTCAAAGTTTGTAATTGTGGGGTTAAGAAGTGTTTTTGTACAACAGACATTTCTGTTCATAGGTAATCAGCATAGGCTCTTCAAGGCTTGGTAGTCCTGGTGCATGCCTGGCCATGTTCGAGAGGGGGTTTTGGGAAGGGAAATTGAGGGTCCCAAGTTAACAGGTCACGGCCACAGCGAAAACACACACCACACAGTACATGGTGCGGTTCTCCCACCTGACTGTGCAGCTTCCTGTGGGAGGACACCACAAAAACCAATCAGGTCAACCTACAAGATCTCAACCAATCAAAGGGAACACAACATCAGAACTAATTTAGACTCGTAAAATATAGTTCCACACACGCAGCTTCTTGAGTGCAGTGCAATGTTCAAAAAACATATACAGATAGAAACTCAATGTACAGAGTGGGAAATATTCCCTGTTCTCAGAATATCACAGAAAATTCAATATACTTCTATCTTTAAGTTCTACATGTTACACCCTCCTGATTAAACCAAAGGGTGATACACTGTTCATTAGCACAACAAAGCAAATGACTGTTCAATGGTTTGTACAGTGAGTAGTACAGTGTGGTGTTTCCCTTTATCTCACCATGAGTAGCAGTGTCCCAGTAGCGAGAGTTGGCCGTGTGGAGACCAGCACCAGTCTTCTGCATGATGACACAGTTCACTGGAACACAAGACCATGTTGATGATGTATTTCCTGCTGTAAGCATTCTGTCATGCACAGAGCCTTGCTCCCGGTCACAAAGGGCCCATCGTCCAGCCTGTTAAGGGTGGAGAAGATAGTATACCTTAAACCTCATTCTAACAACTTCAACTTTTAGTGCGTCTATGTTATCTCCCTACTTCGATGTGACCAATTTGTGACTGACTCTTGTAATCCCATAGCTCAGTAGTGTTAAAATATCTTAACATCACACCCATGAACTTGAATGGTCTCCCCTTGTTTGACCAACTGGGTGAGAGAGTGCTCCACGATGCTGGCGGTCCATTGGATCACTTTGTTCTGGTTATAGCCTATTCCTCCAATGATACCTTCGATACACAGAGTCAGTAAGAGTAATAATATAAATAATATCATAGGAGATGAGATCGCAATGAGAAACAACACAATCAAGCAAATATGAAGGGGATAATCAGTGGTTTTGACCATCTTCACCAGCCAACAAATAAGGCTGTTGATAAACATGTTTCCAAGATCCTCTTACCTACCTCTTTAACAGAGACAATGGCCTCCTCAGCGTTGTAAGACACCTGCGATTCCAAATATTTATAAAAAGGTTCATTATGAAAAACATGAACAAAATAGAGGGTATTACTTAGTTAAGATATAAAGTCAAACAAAGTTGTTGAGTGTTCGGCATTCATTCACACAGTTGTGTGCTTGGAATCATACAAATCAAAAGGAGCTGGTGTTGACCTACATTTTCCCGGCTGTTCTCACAACGAACTGGGGTACACAGACAGACACCCCACTTTGAGATCTTAGAGGTCATGTCAACACTAGAGCTGTGGAGGCTGGACATCAAAGGCTGCTTTCAGGCAAACCCAGGGATGAGAAGGGGGCTGCTGCACCAATAATTCATTATCTAACTATTAGTCTGTTCATAGGATGTTTAGAATAATTTGCACTGAGACTATGGGTATTGCAGCCTTCTAAAGTATGAAAGAGCATTGTGATTTCTGGAACATTTCGAAGTAGCTGAAACATTTCATTCATACACTGGGTTACTTTGACTGCATAGTACTGTAAGCTCGCTAGCTATGCTGTTTTTGACAGGTGCTCAGTCCAGTTGATTTGATCATACCCAGTAAATTGGCTCGCTGCTAAACTGATAAATTCCCCACACAACTACATGTATTAATATGACATTTACCTGACAAATGTTTACAAGAAGGCCTATATTATCTTGTCTGTTTCATTTGACTACACAAATACTAATGGAGGGTCTATATTACACTGGCCCGCGATGAACCGGGCAAATGCACAAGTCAACGGACAAAATCTCAAATCAAACAAATCAAATCAGCCCCGCTGTCATGTTGTCAACAAGGCAGCATGGTGCATCATCCAGAAAAACACAGCATGTTTTTTTCATTGAATTTTCTAAATAGGTTACATTGGGAAGGCAGAGTTTTTATCCAAAGCAATCACGTGTGCATGTGAAAAATCTGAATCCTATTAATCACTCCCTGCTTAATTACACTTTTGTTTTGAGCCGATTTCGGGGTCGGTCAGAGCTGAGCACCTGGCTCACACCTGTGAAGCAGTCCGTTCCTAAACCAACACCATCACTTTTCTCCCGAATCAAACTCCTCCCACTGGGGTAATCCGTGCCAAATAAACAAATCCCCTCAAGTGCTGGCTTGTGACGTTTTCGAAACAGCATCTATGCAGTACATGCAAACGTTAGCTATCTAACTGGGCTAAATGCTATGAAGTCTGATATATAATGCTTATAATGATTTAGCTAAATGCTAAATCTACCTCCTCTCCGGAATTGTACTCCACCATTTGATTTCAATGCAAGAATGTCTTATTTATACAAGGCCTTTTCGCCGACCCTGCTGTTATTCCTGCTTAGCTATCAACGAGACGGAGATGATCAAAGGCAGAGATAATTGTATTGTTTTATAGCTAAACCACACCCAACGTGAATAAATGAGTCATAGTTGGCAAAACAAGCAAGGAGGTGGGCGAGCTAGCGATATCCTATTGGCCCGTTCTAGCACATATCTGCATATTCTCATTAGGGAACGCATACTCTGAAGTGGTGCAATAACTCAGTTCGCCTTTGCACTCCTTTCTAACAACGCAATTTTTTTACAACTTTGGCAAAGGGTAAAGTGTACAAAACTTAGTCCACTCTGTTCATAACATATTGTAGTTTTGGGAACAGAACCATATTAAGATCAAATGTTTCATCGATGAGAAAATGTGCAGAATCTTGGCCAAAATTCATCTCATTCCATCCTCTCCCCATTGCCGGCACTGGGCTTCTCACTACCAAATTTGGTTGTGAGGGGGAACGTCAAGCGGATGCTTCATATTTATACATCTGGTGAAATATCTGTCTCATCTGTGACAGACTCAGCGAGGCAATATACACCCACGACTGCAAATGAGAGCAGTAGATTATTTCCTGCCTCCTTGCGGAGGGAGGTATTAGGAATTGTATGGTAGTAAGTGTAAGAAGTGGACTGATCATAACCACTAATAAACGATCAGATATTGTTTTGTAATTCAGTGTTTTATGTAATTCTGTCTTTTTATCCTCGTAGCAGCTAAGGTTAGATCTGGGGTATGGTACCACAATTTGACTCTAGGACAACACACACAAAGAAAAAACAGAGAAACACACAGAAAGAAAGAGAGAGAGAGACGCACAGGAAGACATCTAAACTGCTTTGCCACGGCAGCATGACTTATTGAGTCATAAGGAAATCATTAGCCTATATTCAGTATCCCGGTATATTGCCACTGGAGAAATAATAGCCTACTAAATCGGGTTCGTAGATAGACTGCAGAGTAGCTGCCCCAGCTGTTTTCCCGAAAATGTGACCACGCCCCCTTACACAGGAGAGCACTGGGCTGCTATGCGGAGCAGAGCAGTTGACACTACAGCTGTGATCAGAGAGACGCGCAAAGAGATGGACTAACTGCACAAGCTCCCCCATAGCATCCACTCTCAGGAGTCACCAAGCCACCACTTGCCGGAGTGCTGCTTTCAGGTATGATGGCTTTTCTGTTACAATCTTAAGAGAAACCATTGTAATTTTATGTTGGTGGTTCTATCTGTGTGAAACATGAACAGCGGTGAATGTCCCATAATGATTCTGAAAGGGAGATTCCCGACGAGGAGGTAACAAGCGACAAGAGACCAGTAAGCCATTCCCATAGTGAATAACCATCATCATAAGCTAATTCTTAAAACTCATAGGCGACATGCTGTTTTTGCAAAATTGCGATAGATTTTAAACATTTATTTTGCATTGTTGCATATCCTTCTAAATAATTGCATTATGGACAAATAATTCAGATGAGTAATTATAAAATAAAACGTTTCTGTTCAGGTGAGGTCTCAACTACCATACAGCTGCATGTAAAGTTAGCAGTGTTTGTTTGTACAGGTGCAATGCAGCAAAAGGCAGTTTTTGTGCTCTCCGTCCAGTCACACTAGAAACTGGTTCGAAGATGTTCAATTTATCTGACAGTTTTTGTGCTCTCTGTCCAGTCACACTAGAAACTGGTTTGAAGATGTTCAATTTATCTGACAGTTTGTGTAGACAGAGCTGTGAAATATAGGCTAATTGTAACACATTATTTCAATGGGCTATTATTAGGATACTGTGAAACAATTTACACATTTTGCATGTACTAACTTAGTAATTAGTAGACTATCGCCACAGAGACATATGTTGGATTTAATGCAATAGCATGAACTGAATTCATCAAAATGTTTCATATTCACTTAGCACGTCTTAAACTAATGTTGTTTCAAAGTTACAGGCTATGGAAGCACATTCCTGCCACCAAAATGTTTTTAAAACCTTAATACTATCAAAACATTTTGAGATAAGTCAACATTTTGAAGAAATAAATGTCAACATTGAGACATTTTGAGATAGTAGCATTATATGGTGACATATCACCCAGTGTTCTTTGCAAGGTCATTTTTTTCACATTTATATATTGGTCATTTAGTGGGCACATTTGTCCTTATCAACCTTGTAAGTTGCTAAAACAAATTACATATCACAGTCATAGCAAGTAAAACATTTCTGTTACCTTTACTGAAAATGTTGTTGTAGTTAAGGATGCATTAGTCTTCCAATAAATTGTAATTATAACAAGATATCTTTGCCTATTTCTGAATAGTGTCAATACAATACTGAACTATTAAAGGTAACTTGATACCAGAGCAATGAAACACAGTAAAAGTGACTATTAAAATCTAAGAAAATTGTTTCTATAGTATTTTACTGTAATCACAAGGGATTAAAGTAAGCAGGTTGGCTGCAGGCAATTGCATATTAATGAATACTAGATTGTCTTAAAGGTAATTGTCACGTTGGTTCGTAATAAGTGGACCAAGATGCAGCGTGGTATGGTTCAATTCTCTTTATTTTGAAGTGAAACTCAAAGAAAACAATAAATGCAAAACTAAACGTGAAGCTTCTATAGTGCTCACAGGCAACTATACATAGTCAAGATCCCACAAAGCACAAAGGGGAAATGGCTGCCTAAATATGATCCCCAATCAGAGACAACGATAAATAGCTGTCTCTGATTGGGAACCATACCAGGCCAATATAGAAATATAATCACCTAGATGTCCCTCCCTAGTCATACCCCGGCCTAACCAACATAGAGAATAAAAAGCTCTCTATGGCCAGGGTGTGACAGTACACCCCCCCCCCCCCCCAAAGGTGCAGACTCCGACCGCAAAACCTGACTCAATAGGGGAGGGTCCGGGTGGGCATCTACCGTTGGGGGCGACTCCGGTGCGGGGCGAAGTTCTCACTCCGCTCGTGGATACTTCATCCTCAATGGCGGCTCCAGACCGGGAACCGTCGCCGAAAGCTCTGGACTGTGGAGGCGCACTGGAGGCCTGATGCGGGTGGCCAGTACAGGTGGCACCGGGCTGGTGACACGCACCTCAGGGCGAGTTTGGGGAGGAGGCACAGGACCTACTGGACTGTGGATGCGTACTGGAGACCTGGTGCATATAACTGGCATTACTTGTACAGGAACTTTAACACACTTCTCAGGATGAGCACGGAGAGCTGACTCAGGTGGCTTTAAATCGATAACACGCTCCTTAGGGCAAATGTTGTGCATCGTCCACCAATTCAATAACTCTCATTTCTCTCTCCTCCACATTCTCCCTCAACTCACTGACAGTCTCTGGTTCACTCTCCTCAACTTTCGCCGCCCACTCCTCGCTCAATCTGTCCCAATATTCCTCCTCGGTCTCTGACTCACCCCTCAGCGTCGCCGACCACTCCGTGCCCCCCCCCAAAAAGGCTGCCTCTCGTTTTGAGGCTGCCTCTCAGGCTTCCGTCGTGGCCGCAAACCCTGGTGTCATTGTTGTTGCTCCCTCGCTGCTTCCGCCTGCTTCCATGGCAGGCTTCTGTCTCCTGCCATAATCTCTTCCCACGTCCAGGATGTTCTCCACTCCTGGCTGCTTTAGTGCTCACATGCAACTATACATAGTCAAGATCCCACAAAGGGGAAATGGCTGCCCAAATATGATCCCCAATCAGAGACAACAATAAACAGCTGCCTCTGATTGGGAACCACACCAGGCTAACATAGAAATATAATCACCTAGATGTCACACCCGACCTAACCAACATAGAGAATAAAAAGCTCTCTGTGGTTAGGGCATGATAGTAATGAACAGTCAACATCACGTTTTTATTAAATTGGATGATATTTGGATGAAATCAGACCAAAGTATGATACAAATTCAAAGTTTCAAGATAGTAGAACAGGATAGGATATGTTTCTTCATTTGTAGCATTATGTGGTGATTTCGATTTATCCATGTTGCAGACATCGACACAACAGGGCCACCGACAAATTTGTGGCAAGCTGGCATTTGGCCCAACACTTTTGATTTGGTTTGATAAAAAATATTGACACACAAGCATCAAAAATAGGGACAAAGTGCATTTGTTTAGACCGATTTGCCTCTGATTTGCCTCATGCACAATAAATCTGTGCTTCAGTCTGATCAACTGTAGACTACTGATAACAAACACAGCTGCAGGCTAAAGTCATTTATTTATAGCCTAAAATAGGCCTATTTATTTGTGTCAGGAGACAATGTGAATGTAATCAAATTTGGTTTATATTCAAACTTGGAGTAGTTAGGCTACCTATACCTTATCAATGCAAAATGATTGACTGTATTTAATCAATACAATAGTGATGGCATGCTGTGTGAGTAAGTTTTGAATTACAAATGCAAAGGCCTACACAATACAACCCTGCATAAAGTTATATTGTTCAAGTGCAGTTGAACAGGAATTACATTTACTCTCACGGGTGGGCAAAAATACCTATCTCAAAGCCACACCACCAATATGCCATGCCTGCAGGGTCAAAAACTAAACTGATGGTTAAATTAACCCAAGTTTGGGTAATCTAAATGTGTGGCCTATTAGGGGTGTGGCTTATATAAAATGTAGAACAATACTATGATAACGAAGTGGTAACTATCCCAACATTTGGATAAGTATTTAAGGAACCGCTCCTAGGCCGTCATTGTAAATAAGACTTTGTTCTTGACTGACCTACCTAGTTAAATAAAGGTTAAATAAATCAAATGTAAAAACTCATACACTTGTATAAACTCTATTAAAGCTACAAAAGAGCCAGTGCCAGCCTGAATGACAATTCTCTCATGGGTGGCCAAAAAATAACTATTTGAAAGCCACGCCCCTACTAAGCTGCGCCTCCATTCTCCCGATCTGACCTGGTGTATCATAGCTCAATAACCAAGCATCAACAACCCAACTTAAAGAACTGGCGGGGTCAAAATAACCCAACATGTGTTCTGTTCAATATTTACCCAAATTGGGTTGTTTTTTAGAGTGTGGAACTGCAGCACAGGCTGTTCGAGGCTGTTACGGAGTGTTCTAGCATGTTCTGGACTGGAGTAATGTTATGTTGGTCTCTGCTATGTTGTACTGCACTTACTACACCAAGTTTGTGGTGAAATGCTGCATATAGAGCTGTGCCTGTGATGTGCTATGTAGTTGTGTTGTGCTGGGTTTCCCTCCCTCCCACTCACTGGCTTTGATCCCCAATCCCCCTATTAAGTGTGTACGTCTCGCCGCTATGCCGCTGCCGTTTGGTATGCAAATTAATGACTTAAAAATCATTCAATGTGATTTTCTGGATTTTTGTTTTAGATTCTAATCTCTCACAGTTGAAGTGTACCTATGATAAAAATTATAGACCTCTACATGCTTTGTAAGTAGGAAAACCTGCAAAATCGGGAGTGTATCAAATACTTGTTCTCCCCACTGTATATTTTTGTAGTGACTGGGTGTATTGAAACATCATCCAAAGTGTAATTAATAACTTTACAATGCTCAAAATGTTCAATGTCTGCTTTATTTTTTACCCATCTACAAATAGGTGGCTTCTTTGCGAGGCATTGGAAAACCTCTCTGGTCTTTGTGGTTGAATCTGTTTTAGAAATTCACTGCTCTACATTCATAGTATTACCACGACAACTGGCAAAACAGTTCGTCTTTCAATCACCCACGTGGGTATAACCAATGAGGAGATGGCACGTGTGTACCTGCTTCTATAAACCAATGAGGAGATGGGAGAGGCAGGACTTGCAGTGTGATCTGCGTCAGAAATAGGAATGACTTCTATTTTAGCCCTTGGCAACACAGAAACTCTTTGGCGCGCATGAACAGTGTGGGTGCAATAATTGAATAACATAGATTCCTATATTTATTTTGCGACGCGAGCGGTGTAGTCAGGGTATTAAACTCTGCAGTTAGTTTTGCAACCGAGGACAGAGCATTTTTACGCAATCGGCGGTCTCCTTCTGTGAGCTTGTGTGGCCTACAACTTTGTGGCTGAGCCGTTGTGGCTCCTAGACATTTCCACTTCACAATAACAGCACTTACAGTTCACCGGGGACACTCTAGCATGGCAGAAATTTGACGAACTGACTTGTTGGAAATGTGGCATGCTATGAAGGTGTCACGTTGAAAATCACTGAGGTCTATGGAGATTGCATGTCTGTATGCTCGATTTTATACACCTGTCTAGATTTTGTGGCTGAGATAGCTGAATCCACTAATTTGAAGTGTAATATACAGTGCATTCAGAAGGTATTCAGGCCCCTTCCCTTTTTACACATTTTGTTACATTACAGCCTTATTCTAAAATGTATTAAATAAAACAATTTCCTCATCCACCTACAAACAATACCCCATAATGACAAAGCAAAAACAGCATGGCTACCACAGCATTCTGCAGCGATACGCCAGTCCCACTAAGCCCAAACCAGATGGGATATCATTTGTTTTTCAACAGGACAATGTCCCAACACACTTCCAGGCTGTGTAAGGGCTATTTGACCAAGAAGAAGAGTGATTGAGTGCTGCATCAGATGACCTGGCCTCCACAATCACCCGACCTCAACCCAATTTAGATGGTTTGGGATGAGTTGGACCGCAGAGTGAAGGAAAAGCAGCCAACAAGTGCTCAGCATATGAGTGAACTCCTTCAAGACTTTTGGAAAAGCATCTCAAATATAAAATATATTTTGATTTGTTGAACAATTATTTTGGTTACTATATGATTCCATATGTGTTATGTCGTAGTTTTGATGTATTCACTATTATTCTACAATGTAGAAAATAGTCCAAATTAAGAAAAACCTGTGAATGAGTAGCTGTGTCAACTTTTGACTGGTACTGTATATATATTATTTAAATAGCAGGACACTGTAAAGTCCATTATTCCTCAGAAGAGTATGAATTAGGCTGTTGGAGAAGGTTTTAATCCTAAGCAAACTGCATACATATTGTTTGAAGTAAAATAGAACAACATAGCTACTCTAGTATTTCAAAGCTGTTTGCTAGAAAACCTTGTTAGATCGTGGGTGGAGTAGGCATTGTGGAAATTATGAATTTCCTTTTTCGGCTTCAGACCAATGCCTACTTATCACTTTAAACATCTTTTTTTGATTTTCATTTCCATGTTTTTTTACAGCGGAAGGTGATGATACAACATTTCAACACGCTAAAGTGGTCTTTCGAAAACATAATTTGTACTTCAAATTATGTTTTGTCCACATTATTTATTTTCCAGGGCCACTTTGGCACTCAACAAACTGTATGGGGCCACAAACAAACAAGAAACCACTCACCCAGAGGCAGTGTTTCTGGTGAGCGGAGACTTTATCACAGGGAGACTTAAAACCGTCCTACTTCACTTCTACCAACACGTCTCCTGCGCCTCTAGGGGCGCTAAAACTCTAGACCAAACTCTAGAAACACATACAAGGCACCCCCTCGTCCCCCCTTCAGCCAATCTGACCATGACTCCGTTCTCCTGCTACCTGTTTACAGACAAAAGCTCAAACAGGAAGTACCAGTGATGAGCTCAATACAGAAGTGGTCAGATGAAGCAGAAGCGAGGCTACAAGACTGTTTTGCTAGTACAGACTGGGATATGTTCCAGGATTCATTCGATAGCATTGAGGAATTAACCACAACAGTCGCAGGCTTCATCAATATGTGCATAGGCGATGTCGTCCCCACAGTTACTATAAGAACACATCCAAACCAAAATCCAAGGATTACAGGCAATATCTGCGCTAGGCTAAAGTTTAGAGCTACCGCTTACAATGAATGGGACATGGACATGGACACATACAAGAAAGCCTGCTACGACCTCCGAGACATCAAACATGCGAAATGGCAATATAGGAGGAAGGTGCAATTCTATTATGCCGACTCCGACTCTCTTCGTATGTGGCAGGGCTTGCAGACAATAAAGGATTACAAAAGGGAAACCCTGCCATGAGTTGCCCAGCAATCCAGAACTCCCAAACGAGCTAGATGCCTTTCATGCTCGCTTTGAGGAATATGACACTGTGCCTTGCAAGGAAGCCCCGGTTTTATCATATGACCCTGTGATCTCGCTTTGCGTGGTTGATGTGAGCAAAATGTTTAAACAGGTTAGCAATCACAAGGCTGCTGGGCCAGACGGAATACCAGGGTGTGTTCGAAAAGCGTGCGCAGACCAGCTGGCAAGTGTCTTCAACGATATTTTCAATCTATCCTTGTTCCCGTGTGTAATCCCACTATGTTTCAAGCTGACCACCATTGTTCCTGTTCACAGAACTCCAAGGTAACCTGCCTAATTGACTATTGCCCTGTAGCACTTACATCTGTAATTATGAAGTGCTATGAAAGGCTAGTCATGACACACATCAACACCATCATCCCAGACACGCTAGACCAGGGCTCTCCAGTCCTGTTCCTGGAGAGCTACCACCCTGTAGGTTTTCATTCCAACTCAAAACTAAGATGTATCAAGTTAGTTACAATTGGGGTTGAAACCCTACTGGAGGGTAAGCGCTCCAGGAACAGGGTTGGAGAGCTCTGCCCTAGACTCACTCTGCCCCAACAGATCTACATATGACGCAATCTCAATTGCACTTCACAGTGCCCTCTCCCACCTGGACAAGAGGGGAAATAGCTATGTGAGAATACTGTTCATAGACTACAGCTCAGCGTTCAACACCTTCAAGTTAGGGACCCTAGGATTGGGACCCTAGGACTGAACCCCTCCCTCTGCAACTGGATCCTGGACTACCTGACGGGCCAGCCCCAGGTGGTGAGTGTAGGCAACAAAACCTCCGCCATGCTGACCCTTAACATGGGGGCCACTCAGGGTTGTGTGCTTAGTCCACTCCTGTACTCCCTGTTCACCCCCATCTGCTTAGCCTCGCACGACTCCAACACAAGCACAACAGAGGGTGATGTGGACAGGCCAGTACATCACTGGGCCGAGCTCCCAGCCATCCAGGACCTCTACATCAGGGGGTTGTCAGATGAAGTTCAGAAAAATGGCCAAATACTCCACCCAACCAAGCCATAGATTTTTCACTCTGCTACTGTCCGGCAAACGGTACCAGAGCATCGGCTCTCGGACCAACAGGCTCCGAGATAGCTTCTACCCCTAAGCCATAAGACTGCTAAATAGTACAATTAATGGTACCCAAACGATCTGCACTGACTTTATCTTGCACTCACCCTACGCACAGTCACTAGACTGTACATACAAACCATGTACACAAACTCAGTTACACACACTACATTGACACTCCCACACCAAAACCCACACACATTCAATACATACGCCCACACACACTTAACACACACGCAGACGGACACAACACAAACACACACACAGACGCATTACACATACTTTTCCTAATTTGCTGCTGCTACTTTGTTCTTTATTTTACTCTTATTATATATTATCTGTCCTGATGCCTGGTAACTTTACCCTGCCTTCATGTACATATCTACCTCAAATATGTCATACCTCTGCACATTGATATGGTACTGGTACTCTATGTACTGTACAGTGTTGTGAAAGTATTTACCTCGTTAGATTTTGTTCACATTTGCACATTATTGACACTGGATGTTATATCTTCGACCAAAAACAAATATTTTATTAAATGGACGCTGAGTGAACAAATAACACAACAAATGTTTTACATATTTATTAAGGAAAGTAATGCAACACCCAATGCCCCTGTGTGAAAATGTAATCACCCCCTTAGACAACAACTGGTTATGCCACCTTTAGCTGCAATAACTGCAACCAAACACTTCCTGTAGTTATCAATGAGTCTCTCACAGCACCTCCATGCAGAACTGCTTCAACTCAGTGACTTTGTGGGTTTTCGAGCTTAAACTGCTAATTTCAGATCCTGCTACAACATCTCAAACTTGAGATGAGCAAACATATTCTTTTTCGTGAGCAATGTTTTTTCTAGAGTTATTTATGACTTCCTGGACGATTTTATGCCTAGCTCTTGGAGAGATTTTGGTACGGCCACTCCTGGGAAGATTCACTTCTGTACCAAACTTTCTCCATTTGGACAATATGGCTCTGACTGGTTCGGGTGGAGCCCTTGGGAACCCTTTCCAGACTGAGAGTAAATGTCATTCCTGTTCATTTGTTCTGTTGCATACTTATCATACCTTAATGACTAACATGAAAATGTATGTAGTGTCAATGACGCTGATAGATAGGAGATTACTAAATGTGTAGGTAAAACCCATTGTTGGGCAATAATAATGTGGAGGTACCTTATTATAATTAATCATCTTAATATTATAGGTCATTTTATTTGGTTCCAAAAATTATTTAAAGGCAATGTGTCAAGTAAATTAAAATGCAATCATTAATAAACAATTCTAAATAATAAAACATTCAAACTATAAGCAATCAATTCAAATGAGGCCAACCAAATGGTCAACTAATCAGTCGTGATTTTAGCATGCCAATCTTGGTGGGGCAAACAAGCATTTGTTTTTACATGCATACCAGCGAAGCCACTACACAACTCTAAACATTACATTAAATGCACTATAATGTGACAAACGGTGCCGTTTAGGGTCTACATAAAGCTATCCCGAGAGTGGAGCTTATGGCTGACTTGCTTAAATTAATATGGTGACTCCTTGTTGATTTGTGTAACTGGATAAGAACTCATTCTCCTTCAATAATAATGAATGTCGACATGAGTTGTGACTTTTGAACCATACACAAACATTTTTACATTTATGTTCAGTAAATTCACAATGTTTGTTCTTATATAATTAACAATTAGCTCTGTACGAGCTGCAAGGAGGTAGGCCTATTCGTTCAGCAATTTCGAAATGGACAGCGACAGAAATTCAGATGTTAGTTCAGATAAATTCAGCAAGATGTTGAGGCCTTTACTCTTCTTTAAGTCACCACAGAGAGAGAAAGAGACCGAGACTTAGAGGTTAGACTACCGTTCAAAGTATTTTATTCGGCCCATGTGATCTAAAAATACGACAATACAATCACGAGGATCCGCTTTTATAGACAATATACACACCCACTGACCCACAACCCGCGAAATATGAACTGAAATTAGATGGGTCTATTACTGAACTTTTTGTTGAACAAAAATATTTGAATGGGAAGAGACTGTCACTGGCAAACATGGTTACGAGAAGGGGACACTACAATATAATGTTGTTGGGTCTGTAACTTATCACCCTCCTTGTGGAGAAACGCACCCTAGCTAATTACAACACACAAAGTAAGAAAAACAATTAAATGCATCATTCTGACATTTTCTAAAATTATTAGTAAGATACTGATGAAATAGACCTATATAAGCAATATAACAATGCAGATGTACAAACTATGGCATATATGACGATAAGCGGTTAAGAGGCAAGCCGTAATTTTGATTAAGACATGAGCGAACCTATATGCCGCCTATTTGTTCAGCACTTTTGAAATTGACAGCGACATAATTCAGAACATGGGCCGTTCTTACAGTACTCTCCCTGTACACCAAGTCAGATCCGTAGGGTAAATAATGGGGACACATAAGCAGACAATGAAAGCTCTTACAATATTCGATCATTACATTTCTCGAAAACAGGCTATAGACTACATGTGCAGATGATGAAAGCTCTTGCAATGGGGGCAGGTAAGCAGGCAATGAAAGCTGTTACAATATTTGATGATGACATTTCTCTAAAACAGGCTATAGGCTACATGCGCACCACCAACTCAGAACAGTAGGATAAGTTCTAAAAGGGAAAGGGACCACATTCTTAGGATGAGACGCATAGGCTAATAACTGCTTACTACACAACATACACTTAGTATTACTTTCTTAACTACAGTATACATATCTCCCTGGCATATTACATCACTTACGCAGCAGAATACTAGAACATTTATTGACTCACCATTGTTGTGCTGTGCTCACTTGAACAGTAACTTGGCAGGGTGGTCCTTGTGGGCAAACTTCTCAATTACTTTGTCATCCAAGTCTGGCATTCTCTGGATGAAGGCCAATGCATTTAACCTTTTCTGTCCCATGGAATTGCGTGTGAAGGTTTTTTTCCTTTTAAGGGTGGAAAAGTCTCTCTGACTCGGCGGGTTGTCATTGGAGTGGTGATGATTATTTTGAGAAGAGAGACCGTCTCAGACAAGGCCTCCTGCAGATATTTGGTATTTGGTATTTTATTAGGATACCCATTGGCTGTTGCAAAAGCAGCAGCTATTCTTCCTGGGGTCCAACACACAACATGAAACATAATAATACAGAATTACATAATACAGAACATCATTAGACAAGAACAGCTCAAGGACAGAACTACATACATTTTTATCTACAAACACGTAGCCTACATATCAATGCATACACACAAACTATCTAGGTCAAATAAGGGAGAGAAGTTGTGCCGTGAGGTGTTGCTTTATCGGTTTTTTGAAACCAGGTTTGCTGTTTATTTGAGCAGTATAAGATGGAAGGAAGTTCCATGCAATTAGGGCTCTATATAATACTGTACATTTGTTTTAGATTTGGGGACAATGAAAAGACCCCTGGTGGCATGTCTGGTGGGATAAGTGTGTGTGTCAGAGCTGTGTGTAAGTTGACTATGCAAAAAAATTGGGATTTTCAACACATGAATGTTTCCTATAAAAAGAAGTGATGCAGTCAGTCTCTCCTCAACTCTTAGCCAAGAGAGACTAACATGGTTAGGTTGTTCTCAGAGTGATTTCAATAAAGGAAGTGCGGTCTTTCTAGTGTCCAGCTAAGGATACAGGTAGAGAGTGGACAGCTCCGTTTTCATCTTCTCCTGGTTGCCCACAGGCCATATCTTGGTAGCACACTGGAGTGCTGCGGTCAGAAAGGAATGTACATACTGGGGGGAAAATGAGCTGTCCACCAACTTGCTGCAATTAAGTGGCCACTTTCAGAAAACCTTTCTTGCACATGAGCAGCGATTGTGTCGCATGCTTCCTTCATCACGGGTGCAGTGTTAAGTTCTCCCCGCCTTGGTTCAGTGGCATCAACATGTCCATTGGCCAGTGCAATAGTTTGCTCGCAAATGTTTTGAATGTTCACCTTGAAGTTGTTGATTGCTCCGGCGATTCCTACTGCATCAATGGTTCAATTCTGCATTATGTTGTACAAAACATCCACCTTTGGATTGACCTAGGAAAAGAACTCGAGCAGTTGCAGACATGTGGGATCCTTGAGTTTCATGGACAGGCCGTAAGCCTCGCTGATGGTGATCTCATCCCATCCAGGCTGAGTGCGGATGTCTTCCATGCACTGGGCCAGTATCTTACGGTCCTCCCACACAGCATCGACGGTTCTGCTTTTGAAGTTCCATCATGTACCCGTTGGCTTGGGGACCCGTCTGTTTGTTGATTCCGCAAGAGCCTGTGAAAAAGGTGGAAAAGAAGGATAGGCCTGCAAAAAACGCTTCAAGCATGCTCACTCTCACTTTCTGGTGTTAGATTCTGTCGGTGTACGTAACAGTGCACCAATTGCGCGTTTGGGTAAGTCTCCTTCAGTAGCGTTTGGACACCACGTACATTACCGCTCATCACCGCTGCCCCATTGTAGGTTTGTGTAACCAGCTTCTCCTTGACATTCAGTGGCGCTAGGACTTGTTTGATAGTGTTGGAGTGGCCAACACCAGTTTTGTCCTTTACCTCTACCTCACACACACTGTTGTCTGGTAACATGTAGTGCAGCACTATTACCATCTATGATTTGCAGGAGATGTCAGTGGTCTCGTCTGCCTATACAGACGCAAAAGGAGTCTCAGACACCTCCTTAACTACAGTATAGCTTCTCTGTACACTTCATACATACAATCCACCGCCTGGTACGGCAACTGTACCGCACGCCACCGCAGGGCTCTCCAGAGGGTGGTGCGGTCTGCCCATCGCATCACCGGGGGCAAACTACCTGCCCTCCAGGACACCTACACCACCCGATGTCACAGGAAGGCCAAAAAGATAATCAAGGAGATCAACCACCCGAGCCACAGCCTGTTCACCCGCTATCATCCAGAAGGCGAGGTCAGTACAGGTGCATCAAAGCTGTGACCAAGAGACTGAATAATAGCTTCTATCTCAATCCCATCAGACCTGATTACGCAACCCTGCACCTTAGAGGCTGCTGCCCTATATACATACTTGGAATCACTGGCCAGTTTAATAATGGAACACTAGTCACTTTAATAATTTTGACATATTTTGAATTATTCATCTCATCTCATATGTATACTGTATACTATTATATACTATTCTATTCTACTGTATTTCAGTTAATGCCACTCGTACATTGCTCAATCAAATATTTATATATTTCTTAATTGCATTATTTTACTTTTAGATTTGTGGGAATTGTTAGATACTACTGCACTGTTGGAGCTAGGAACACAAGCATTTCACTACACCCACAATAACATCAGCTAAATATGTTTATGTGACCAATAACATTTGATTTAATTTGATAAACCGATAAACATTTACGCTCACCTCTGGACTACAGATGACAGATTTCCGGAACCCAGCGGATCCAGAAAGCCATTTCCAGTCACAGTGACCTCATCACTCCTTGCCATGACTCCGAGGGGAAAGATTGAAACAATACAGCCTTCACTAAGAACATTCTCCATTCAACAGACCGTTTCACTGGCCTCCCTGGGGAAATGGGAGATTACATTATTATTTCTGTGTTCATTACGTTTATCTCTCTCTCTGTGCCAATGTTCTCCTGCTGGCATGTGGCCACTGGACAGGAGGTGTGCTGTGGTCCTTAATCTGTCTCTGTCACTTAGAATAGTCAGGCCCCTAATTAACTAGACAGATTATCATCACCCAGAGCTGATTGGATTGTCAATGGTTCAGAGCTGATTGGATGGTCAATGCTTTGAGAACAACAGAAGAGTTGGACGACAGGTGGAAAAGGTGGGTGAGAAGAAGAGGTGGAAGGGAGGAAGAGGGCTTCTCAGGACAGGTGTTGATTTCAGTGTTACTTGTGTAGCATTTTGCACAAAGACTGTCACAGTGTTGTCGTGACTTGACTTTAAAAACATCTCTAGGGTATGTGGGACACTAGCGTTCCAACTGGCCAACATCCAGTGAGATTGCAGAGCGCCAATTTCAAATACAGAAATACTCATTATAAAAATTCAGAAAAGATACAACTATTTTACGTAGGTTTAAAGATTAACTTCTTGTGAATCCAACCACGGTGTCAGATTTCAAAAATGCTTTACGGCAAATGCATACCTTACGATTATTTGAGAACATCGCCCAGCAGACAAATTATTACAAACAGTAACCAGCCAAGTAGAAGAGTTACACAAGTCAGAAATAGAGATAAAATTAATCACTTACCTTTGATCTTCATATGATTGCACTCAGAAGACATTCATTTATTCAATAAATGTTCCTTTTGTTTGATAAAGTCTCTCTTTATATCCAAAAACCTCCGTTTTGTTTGCGTTTTCTTCAGTAATCCACAGGCTCAAACGCAGTCACAACAGGCAGACAAAAAAAATCCAAATTGTATCTGTAAAGTTCATAGAAACATGTCAAACGATGTTTATATTCAATCCTCAGGTTGTTTTTAGCCTAAATAATCAATAATATTTCAACCGGACAATAACGTTGTCAACATAAAAGGTAAACAAGAAAGGCACTCTCTCGGTCGCGCTGATGAAAAAGCTCTGTGACACGGCAGGGTCCACTCATTCAGACTAATCTTACTCCCTCATTTTTCAGAATACAAGCCTGAATCAAGTTCTAAAGACTGTTGACATCTAGTGGAAAGCATAGCAACTGCAATTTGAGTCCTAAGTCAATGGATACGGTAATGGCATTGAATAGAAAACCACAAAAAAAAAGAAATCCTGAATGGATTTTTCTTAGGTTTTTGCCTGGCAAAATATATATTATACTCAGACACTATTTTAACAGTTTTGGAAACTTTTCTTTGGAGTTTTCTATCCAAATCTACTAATTATATGCATATCCTATCTTCTGGGCCTGAGTAGAAGGCAGTTTAATTTGGGCACGCTTTTCATCCCAAATTCCAAATGCTACCCCCTACGCCAGAGAAGTTTAACATTAATCTGAAGACAGTTAATCCGATGAATAACAAACTGTTTAATTATTACCCGATTTAACCTTATCATGTAACAATTAACTCATTAGGATCTGAGGCACCATGGGAGAGGTTATTTAAAGAGTTACCATCTCCCAAATTAAACTCTAAAACCTATCACAGCTATAAACTATAAACTTATTAATCATAACCTCATATCATATCATCATTCTGAACAGTCATAACTTCCTTGTATCTGCAAAAACCCGAGCCTTACTTATGATTCAGTACTACACAAATTGGTGTAATTATTTATTTACTAGCTAATTAAATGGGAACACAGGATAAACATACACACTCTGCACCGGTTATTGACTAGAGACGTAATACACGGAAAACAGGTCCCTAGCAGAATGACAACAACATTGATGCTTGTTAAACAAGAGAGGGGGAGAGAGGGACAGAGACACTTAACATTAGTACATTCAGAAACTACTCTCACCTACAGTAACCATATACTTTGCACACGAACCGCTGCCCACTTTGAGTAAGAAATAATTTATGTACAGTGCATTGCGAAAGTATTCGGCCCCCTTGAACTTTGCGACCTTTTGCCACATTATTTTGCCAGTAGCGCTGTGGAACATCCAGATGCTGTTTTGCGAATTTCAGACATGCAGCAATGTTTATTTTGGACAGCAGTGGCTTCTTCCGTGGTGTCCTCCCGTGAACACCTATCTTGTTTAGTGTTTTACGTGTCTCGTCAACAGAGATGAGAGACTCGTCAACAGAGATGTTAGAATGTTCCAGAGATTTCTTTAAGTCTTTAGCTGACACTCTAGGATTCTTCTTAACCTCATTGAGCATTCTGTGCTGTGCTCTTGCAGTCATCTTTGCAGGACGGCCACTCCCAAGGACAATAACAACTGCTGAACTTTCTCCATTTATAGACAATTTGTCTTATCGTGGACTGATGAACATCAAGGCTTTTAGAGATACTTTTGTAACCCTTTCCAGCTTTATGCAAGTCAACAATTCTTAATCTTGGGTCTTCTGAGATCTCTTTTGTTTGAGGCATGGGTCACATCAGGCAATGCTTCTTGTGAACAGCCAACTCAAATTTTGTGATTGTTTTTTATAGTGCAGGGCAGCTCTAACCAACATCTCCAATCTTGTCTCATTGATTGGACTCCAGGTTAGCTGACTCCTTACTCCAGTTAGCTTTTGGAGAAGTCATTAGCCTAGGGGTTCACATACTTTTTCCCAACCTACACTGGGAATGTTTAGATGAAAAATCCGTTAATTTGTGTGTTATTAGTTTAAGCAGACTGTGTTTGTCTGTTGTTGTGATTTAGATGAAGATCAGATCAAAATATATGACCAATATATGCAGAAATCCAGATAAAATCCAGGTTCACATACTTTTTCTTTTTTTTAGTGGGTATACTTTCCAAGTTACAGTATTTCCTGTATAACAATTTTTATGACATCACAAAATAACAAACAAAATGACAGTGTTCTATAGATTGCCTCTGACCGTTCCCCATGTTCTATGTTAGAAATATTGTTCCAGTATTCGCTTTTGAACGTGTTAGTTTCAGCAGGAAAAAGTATGTTGAAACAAAGCACTTTCCTTTTGGTGAATCTTGAGAGCGCATGCCTGAATCCTCTCCCTTGATTTACAACAGGGCGTGAGTTGTTAACCCCCACTAGTTCTTTCCTTCCCCCTCTAGGGTGAGAGGGGGTTTGATTGAAGTTAGTCATAGCAAACCTGATCTGAACTATTTGGATTCTTGTGGACAGTGTCTTAGGCGTAGAATAAATCCTTCAAACCACAATCTCTCTTTGATTGTGACTCAACCATCATGATGACTCATTGAGTATAACAACGGGTCATGATAGATATGACAGTGGCAGTGAAGACGCAATCATTGTTTGATAATGATATCATCTCTTTGTGTTTTGTTCCCCTGCCTCCTTTCAGCATGGCTTGGTTTATTTCTGTGTCATCATTGCCAAAGCTCCTTCTCAAGGATTCCTAACCAATCTCTCCCTGGCATTCACAATGTCACAGAATATGACACGTACAACAATACTATCAACGTTTAAGGTCAAAGTAGATCTCTCCTCCCTCCTCCACTTGTAATTCCTTCATTCTTTTCTCTCACGTCTCTCTCCATCCCTCACTTCCTCCTACCTCTCTCTCTCTCTGTGGGTGTGTTTTATTGAAGGGGACTGTCATCTCTGTGGATGGGCTTTGTGTTTCCATGCTATTCTTGGCCTGTGCATGGTGGCATATCTCATTTAGAGGACAAAATACACACGCAGGTCATTAACAGCATGGACGTGGAGATGCATTCCTTCAGGGGCAGGAGGAGAGCAGATAACAGGAGAGGAGGAACAGGGGGATGAAGCAGGGGTGATGAGAGGGAAAGAGGGAAAGGGGGAAAGGATGAGAAGTGATGAGGAGGAAAGGAGGAGTGGAGTGATGAGGAATTGAAAGGACAGGTTTGAGAGGAAAAGAGAAGAGATGAGGAGTGGAAAAAGGAGAGTGATGAGGAGTTGAGAGAACAGGTAGAAGCAGAAAGGAAGGGGGAGGAAAGTCTATAGAGGCAAAGGCTCAGATGGTTGAATCTATTTCTCATTTTCTGCTCCATTGAGCCCCGCAGGAAGTTGCAGCAGCCTTGGGCATGGTTTGGTGATTACTCAGACTCAGTATGATGGGTTGTAGCGATACTGCTGCAGGGTGTGATGTTGTATCATTACGGCTGTTGTGTGTGCTTTATTATATACGTATAACATATTTGTTGGGCAAGTAACCCTATCCAGACCAGTTTGTGTATGTGTACAGTATGTGCTTGTGTTGTGGGACTCTTTATTCTGCCCCCTGTCCCAGCGTGTGTCTAATGAATTTGAGTTGCAGACAGTACACAGAGTGCTGGGAATAATGGGTAATATTAGGGAGGGAAACTCAAGACTGGTCTAAGATCAGTGTCTAGGGGGAAACTTTATCCTACTCCACTTGCAGTTACTGTATTTCATCACAAAATGGTGGCGTCTGATGAGCTGCCAAAGTGTAATGTGTGTTTTTGGAATGTCTGAAGATCACATGATGACTGAAACATATTTTATATGTATAACAAAACTACAATTTTCTACTAATTGAATTAGAATGTTGTGTCTTTTATAATTGGTTTCCCACACATCTTCTGTCTTAGGACAGCACATGCACCATGGCTATTTCTCTCAGACATCTTCAGTGATTGTCAAGCTAAATTGGATTGTGATTGCCATGAAATAATAATTAGCAGTATTTCTCAACAGGTATTGGCATGCATGTCTAAACAAAGGAGTGAGTGAGATTGATGGATATGGATATTGATGGATATGGATATTTATCCATGTTTCTAATCCTGACAGTCGTGCTGAATATAGATTGCGTATAAATGTGATGCAGGCCTGATGTGGCCTGTAAACCAGGAGGTTCTGTTAAGTTTTTTTTTCTCCTCTTCCTCTAAAGAGGAAGTGTAGCAGGGATCGTACCAAAATGCAGCGTGGTTATATCGTAAATAAAGATGAAAACGAACAATACAAAACAAGAAAACCTAAACAGCCTTATCTGGTGCAAACTAACACAGAGACAGGAACAATCACCCACGAAACATTCAAAGAATATGGCTGCCTAAATATGGTTCCCAATCAGAGACAACAATAAACACCTGCCTCTGATTGAGAACCACTCCAGACAGCCATAGACTATTCTAGATAACCCCACTATACCACAATCCCAATACCTACAAAAAAAACAAGACAAAACACACCACATAATTAACCCATGTCACACCCTGGCCTGACCAAAATAATAAAGAAAAAACAAAATACTAAGACCAGGGCGTGACAGAACCCCCCCCCCCCCCAAGGGGAGGGTCCGGCAGGGCGTCTGTCCACGGTGGTGGCTCCGGCGCGGGACGTGGACCCCACTCCAACAAAGTCTTAGTCCGCATGCATCGCGTCCTTAGATTGGCAACCCTCGCCACCAACCTTGGCTTAGTAAGCCTAACCAAGGGCCCCACTGGACTGAGGGACAGCTCGGGACTGGGGGGTAGCTCGGGACTGAGGGGTAGCTCGGGACTGAGGGGTAGCTCGGGACTGGGGGGTAGCTCGGGACTGGGGGGTAGCTCGGGACTGGGGGGTAGCTCGGGACTGGGGGGAAGCTCGGGACTGAGGGGAAGCTCAGGCAGATAGATGGCTCTGGCAGATCCTGGCTGACTGGCGGTTCCGGCATATCCTGGCTGACTGGCGGATCCTGGCTGAATGGCGGATCCTGGCTGAATGGTGGATCCTGGCTGAATGGCGGATCTGGAAGATCCTGGCTGACTGGCGGCTCTAGCTGCTCCATGCTGACTGGCGGCTCTGGCTGCTCCATGCTGACTGGCGGCTCTGGCTGCTCCATGCAGACTGGCGGCTCTGGCTGCTCCATGCAGACTGGCGGCTCTGGCTGCTCCATGCAGACTGGCGGCTCTGGCTGCTCCATGCAGACTGGCGGCTCTGGCTGCTCCATGCAGACTGGCAGCTCCATGCAGACTGGCAGCTCCATGCAGACTGGCAGCTCCATGCAGACTGGCAGCTCCATGCAGACTGGCAGCTCCATGCAGACTGGCAGCTCCATGCAGACTGGCAGCTCCATGCAGACTGGCAGCTCTGGCAGCTCCTTGCAGACTGGCAGCTCCTTGCAAACTGGCAGCGCTGAACAGGCGGGAGACTCCGGCAGCGCAGAACAGGCGGGAGACTCCGGCAGCGCAGAACAGGCGGGAGACTCCGGCAGCGCAGAACAGGCGGGAGACTCCGGCAGCGCAGTAAAGGAGGAAGGCTCCGACAGCGCTGGACAGGCAGGAGACTCCGACAGCGCTGTAGAGGAGGAAGGCTCTGGCAGTGCTGGACAGGCGAGGCGCACTGTAGGCATGATGCGTGGTGCTGGCACTGGTGGTACTGGGCCGAGGACACGCACAGGAAGCCTGGTGCTTGGAGGTGGTACTGGATAGACCGGACCGTGCAGGCACACTGGAGCTCTTGAGCACAGAGCCTGCCCAACTTTACCTGGCTCGATGCCCACTCTAGCCCGGCCAATACGAGGAGCTGGTATGTACCGCACCGGGCTATGCACCCGCACTGGAGACACCATGCGCTCCACAGCATATCACGGTGCCTGCCCGGTCTCTCTAGCCCCCCGGTAAGCTCAGGAAGTTGGCGCAGGTCTCCTACCTGGCGTCGACATACTCCCTGTGTGCCCCCCCCCCAAGAAAGTTTTGGGGCTGACTCTCGGGATTCCATCCGCGTCGCCGTGCTGCCTCCTCATACCAGCGCCTCTCCGCCTTCAACGCCTCCAGCTCTTCTTTGGGGCGTCGATATTCTCCAGGCTGAGCCCAAGGTCCTTTACCATCCAATATCTCCTCCCATGTCCAGAAATCTGGATTTAGCTGCTCTTGCTGCCGCTGCCTGTCACCACGCCGCTTGGTCCTGTTGTGGTGGGTGATTCTGTTAAGGTTTTCTTTCTCCTCTTCCTCTGAAGAGGAAGTGTAGCAGGGATCGGACCAAAATGCAGTGTGCTTATTTGTATACATCTTAAATAAAGATGAAAACGAACAATACAAAACAAGAAACGTGAAAACCTAAACAGCCTTATCTGGTGCAAAATAACACAGAGACAGGAACAATCACCCACGAAACACTCAACGAATATGGCTGCCTAAATATGGTTCCCAATCAGAGACAACGATAAACACCTGCCTCTGATTGAGAACCACTCCAGACAGCCATAGACTATTCTAGATAACCCCACTATACCACAATCCCAATACCTACAAAAAAAACAAGACAAAACACACCACATAATTAACCCATGTCACATACTGGCCTGACCAAAATAATAAAGAAAACACAAAATACTAGGACCGGTTCCTAACACCACTGAGTTTTTAGGTAATTTTATTAGGTTGTACATAATTCAATCCAAACTAATATTTCAATAAAAAGTCATAACTTAAAAACAAAACAAATAAACAATCAAATCAATACATCAAAGCAAAACTAAGCAGATCAAATCAAATATCATTAAGATCAACACAAAAATACAATAAAAATGGTATTTTCACAGTTTATATTAAAAGTTTTCCACAGTGTGTTGGAGTAGATCTTGTCTGTTTTGATTTTGGAGCTTGATTGTTGGACTAGCAGAGAGGTTGACGATCTCCTCGCAAACATTCCCAATTTCCCTTCAGCATGCAAGGTCTTATCTCTGGCTGAGTGGAAAGAGGCTGTCTGGCCATCGATTGCACCTCGCTGTGCAGCAAGACTGACATCCTATCTACAGGAAGTGGATTATATGCTGTTAGATAGACAGCAGAAATTAGATTCAGTGCATTTCCCCCCAAATTTCAGATAAAGTTAATATTAAGTACGTGTGTGTGCATGTGTGTGTGGAGCTTTTTACAGACCTTTCTGTAGAAGGTTAACACAATGAGTCTAAAGGTTAACGAGCTCAGCCCTCTAGTCTTCAGGCAGGTACCAAAACACTCAAACCTTGAGAACCACCTAGATATACTTGACTAAATATACTCATTATGTACCAGATAGGGATCTATTCTATTCTGAATGCACGTGCTTGTGTATGCCTAATTGTGCAGTGACTGTACATACCTGTTTCTGTGTAATGTACACCAGCTCCCAACTCAGCCACACCAACATTAACTAAACTCAGCAAAAAAAAAATGTTTTCCCTTTTCAAGACGCTGTCTTTCAAAGATAATTCATAAATATCCAAATATGTTCACAGCTCTTCATTGTAAACTGCAATATCCGTACTGTGAGATGCCTAAGACAGCGCTACAGAGAGAAAGGACGGACAGCTGATCGTCCTCGTGGTAGCAGACCACGTGTAACAACACCTGCACAGGATTGGTACATCCGACCATCACACCTGCAGGACAGGTACAGGATGGCAACAACAACTGCCCGAGTTACACCAGGAACACAATTTCTCCATCAGTGCTCAGACTGTCCACAATCGGCTGAGAGAGGCTGGACTGAGGGCTTGTAGGCCTGTTTTAAGGCAGGTCCTCACCAGACATCACCGGCAGCAATGTTGCCTATTGGCACAAACCCACTGTCGCTGGACCAGACAGGATTGGCAAAAAGTACTCTTCACTGACGAGTCGCGGTTTGTCTCACCAGGGGTGATGGTCGGATTTGCGCTTATTGCCGAAGGAATGAGCGTTACACTGACGCCTGTACTCTGGAGCAGCGTCGATTTGGAGGTGAGGGTCCGTCATGGTCTGGGGCGGTGTGTCACAGTTTCATCGGACTGAGCTTGTTGTCATTGCAGGCAATCTCAACGCTGTGCATTACAGGGCAGACAACCTCCTCCCTCATGTGGTACCCTTCCTGCAGGCTCATCCTGACATGACCCTCCAGAATGACAATGCCACCAGCCATACTGCTCGTTCTGTGTGTGATTTCCTGCAAGACAGGAATGTCAGTACTCTGCCATGGCTAGCGAAGAGCCCTGATCTCAATCCCATTGAGCGCGTCCGAAACCTGTTGGATCGGAGGGTGAGGGCCATTCCCCCCAGAAATGTCTGGGAACTGGCAGA
The DNA here is from genome assembly GCF_036934945.1 of Oncorhynchus masou masou. Classification (NCBI taxonomy): domain Eukaryota; kingdom Metazoa; phylum Chordata; class Actinopteri; order Salmoniformes; family Salmonidae; genus Oncorhynchus; species Oncorhynchus masou. Next base: position 24,843,150 of record NC_088221.1, read on the forward strand.
TGCCTTGCTGGAAGTGTGGGGTCACATCTCACAGCAAGACCTGGCAAATCTGGTGCAGTCCATGAGCAAGATATGCAAGGCAGTACTTAATGCAGCTGGTGGCCACACCAGATACTGACTGTTACTTTTTGATTTTGACCCCCCCTTTGTTCAGGGACACATTATTCCATTTCTGTTAGTCATATCTGTGGAACTTGTTCCGTTTATGTCTCAGTTGTTGAATCTTTGTTATGTTCATACAAGTATTTACACATGTTAAGTTTGCTGAAAATAAATGCAGTGAGTGGATGTTTCTTTTTTTGCTGAGTTTACAACACAGTATCCGATGTCCGTCAGTTTTACATACAGCAACCTTTTTATGGTGGTAACCCATTCATAAAACCCACTGACTGGCAGGCTTGCCCATAGAGGCCCATTCCAGTCATGTTGACACTGTGTCACAGCCTCCCATCTCAAATAACTTTCTGTGCTTTATGTGTTCTGTTCCAATAACTAAATCCAGCCCCTGTGTTCTGTACATTGAGTCACTGTGGTTAGAGAGGGGAGATGTGGTGTGGTACTCATTCAAGGTCTCTTTCAATCTGTGTCAGTGTGCAATGACCCAAAGATGTATGGGTATCTTCTCACCTGCTAGAACACTGCAGTGTTATTGTCACGCCCTGACCTTAGAGAGACGTTTTATTTCTCTATTTGGTTCGGTCAGGGTGTGATGTGGGCAATCTATGTTTTGTTTTCTATGTTTCTTTATTTCTATGTTTTGGCCGGGTATGGTTCTCAATCAGGGACAGCTGTCTATCGTTGTCTCTGATTGGGAATGATACTTTGGTAGCCCATTTTCCCTCCTTTCAGTGTGGGTAGTTGACTTTTGTTAGAAGCCCTGTAAGCTTCACGGTTGTTCTTCTTCGTTTGTGACATTTTAAATAAAAGGAAAATGTACGCTCACCATGCTGCACTTTGGTCCACTTCTTTCGACGGCTGTGACCGTTATCCACAGTATGATATCTGTAGTATATAGTCACAACTATATACACACGTTCACCTTTTCAGGCTTCATAAAAATGTTCACATAATGTGATTTTTGTCACTACTATGAACTAAGATTGTGTGCTTTCTGGTACTTTGACAAAATTAGAATATTAAACATTACTCCTTATCCTTGGACCAGAAATAGTTGAGTTGGAAATTGTTAAGATGCACAATTAAATCATACCGTAACCAATACTGCGTATGATTCCACAATCTCTCTGAGTGTAATGGTCTGTAATATCATCCACTGTTGAAGGATACACCATCCGTACAGAATGCTGATTTATGAGTAGTGTAGTGACGTTGGTTAAGTGGAGTGTTTAGTGCTCTCCTGGTGTTGCCACTGGATTGAGATGCTCTGACATTCACCATCGATCTGAGTCCATGTCAGAGTGGCATTAAATATTTAGGAGGAAACCACTGCAGCGAGAGACACAGCCTGGAAACTCTCACCACACACACAGAGGTTGTATAGTATATTAATTTAACAGCAGAGAATGCAATGGAGCGGAGCAGTACATTATTTTAAAACACAACTCAGTAAAATAGATGACATATTGTATATTAACGTATAGAGGTATGGATAATTTTACAATACCATCTATTATGATATTTTGATGCAGTGCTAAATAAATCAAAACTTCTACAATTACACTACTTTACTGTCAGTTTTGCCCTAGTTTGGTTGAGTATAAAACAATCAAAATGGAGAAAGACCATTAAAACTACTTAAATTCATTTTTTGCAACCCTAGGGTCATCCACTACTCATAAAACTTGCCATTTTAAGACGTTTAGAATTTAGAAACGGTCAAATAACGTCAAATAATTATTTTGGGGGTTGACATAATGTTTTGGCCATATAGCTCAGACCTTCAATACAGTACAGTCGTGACCAAATGTTTTGAGAATGATAGAAATTGTCACGCCCTGGTCTCAGTATTTTGTGTTTTCTTTATTATTTTGGTCAGGCCAGGGGCCTGTTGCACAAAACAAGGATAAGGGATTAAGCCAGGATATCTTGGTGATCCTGGCTCAATTTATCCGTAATCCGGTTGCACTAAAGATGGATAGGGGGCAGGAGGATATGTTATGGTATAAATTACCATGGAGATTTATTCTGTGGAGCTAGCCTGCTCCAGACCAGGCTAAATTCCAGGATTATTTAATCTCATCCCTAATGTCAGTCAGCAGTCACCACAAATGAAACCAATAGTTATTTCACTGCTCACTATACATTGTTATCACATAACTAGGTTATTATTTAAACGTTTGTGATCATTAATTTCAATGATTTTGGATAAAAATGATTTTTAGATGTTGCTATCATTAGATAATTTACAGTTTCCCATAGACTATAAGGCTATATATAAAATGATAGAATATTAGGGCCACAGAGGGAAAAAAACACAAGTCATAATATTGTAACCAGTTGTTTTAAAGGAGGACAGTTGTTAAAATGACAGATGTGGGGCATTTCGTGAAATTGTACTTCAGTATGGTTTCATAAACAAAGACATGCTGATGTGCCAGAATATTAAGTATCACATTGTCATAAGTATCAAAACTGTAAAAACAATATGTAGCTTTTCTGCAGAAAGAACCAGCCTCATAAATGTATGACTTTATCCTTTTTCTTCAGTGTGGCCCTAGTACTCTGTCATATAAACAAATACACATTCCATATGAATATAAAAACACAATGTGTAACATTATGTTCCTTTATTGAATAAGGACAAAACAAAGCAGGTAAACCATCAGCTCCTTTCGAAACTGAAGTCACAGTGACTCTACAAGATGGAAAGCACAGAATCCAAGCATATTATACAAAATGATACATACACATTCAAAGGTCTGTATATAACACACCCTGCATGTCTGCACACTAAAATAAATGCAGGACAAATCCATACACATCAACTGAACAGACAAATGAATGGATGCAGTAGCCTCCCTGCAGCCTTGTATTACACACAGTATACCGCACAAACATCATAAGAGGCCAAATTCGTCAAAAAACGAACCCAAAAAACCCAAATTCCTCTGCCACCGCAGGACATATTTAACCAAAATTGAAAGCACACATACTAACTAAAATAATTCAACACATATTGGTCCCTCAGCAGCCGACCACTGTCGTCATCAGGGAAGATTGCCGGATTGTTCCAGTCCATGGCTGGTGGCACTCTGGGGGCCCTCTCCTTCCTCAGGCAGGCCACATTGTGGAGGACAGCACAAGCCACAGTAATATCACATGCCCTAACAGGGCTGACCCTTAATTTGTGAAGGCAGTGAAAGCGTGCCTTCAGGAGGCCAAAGGTCATTTCAACTCTGGCCCTGGTCCTGGCATGGGCATGGTTGTAGGCCTGCTGTGCTTCCTGGGGGTCTGTGAAAGGTGTCAGGAGAAAAGGCTGGCAGCCATACCCCCTGTCTCCCAGCAACACACCAGAGAATTCACCTGTCAACACAAAATCTCATCATTACTACCTCATAAACACAGTGATATTCTTGACACAGCCATGATGGTTATAAATAGGGGTTGTGTGGCTTACCTTGTGATAGGCACTGATAGATTTCAGAGGCCCGAAAGATTCTGGAGTCATGGACTGAGCCAGGCCATTTTGCCACAACATTTTGATCACACAGTCAGCATTGCAGACCATCTGAAATCATAAGATGAGGAATATTACACCAATCAATCATCACTGGCAATGCAGAGTGTTCGTCAATGGACAATATCAAAAAGTTATGTTCACCTGAACATTAATGCTGTGAAAGGATTTCCTATTCACAAAATCGGCCTCATGGGCACCAAGGGGGCTTTTATCCTTGTGTGTGCAGTCCACTGCACCAATGACATTGGGGAAACCTGTCACACAAAGTAATGAGTATCCTACTATGTGTTAACAGTTGTCCTGTAATTTGTAGATCCTCTTACCTGCAATCCTATAGAACTCCTCTTTGATGTCACAGAGTCTTCTGTGGCCAGGGAAGGAGATGAAGACATCTGCTAATGCTTTGATAGCCAGACACACACTCCTTATTGTGCGGCAAATTGTGGCCTTGTTCAGCTGTTCTGCATCCCCCACTGAGTACAGGAAGGCTCCACTAGCAAAAAAGCGCAAGGCCACACAAACCATTTGCTCCACACTCAGTGCATGGCTCCGTGCAGTGCGGTGCTTAATCCTGGGACCCAGTAGTCTGCATAGATACCTGATGCCATCTGCAGAAAACCTGTATCTTTCATATAGATGGTCATCAGGGAAGGCCAGTGGGTCCAACCGGTCCCTGAAGACCCTTTCTCGCCTGAAGGCTCTCCTCAGAACAAGTGCTTCTTCATCCACCACATCTCGCACGAATGGGCATGCCATTGTCAGAGCAGAAAGGAACACACAATTTTGGGCCTTCATATAGGCTAGTGGCCACACCTGGTGCTGGGGGGGTGGGCAAAAGAGGGCAATGCCTTATAACGATGACTTGGTTGTACTGATTGCTGGGAAAATAAAAAAAACCTTAGAAAGATGCCACCGTCCTGTGTGCTCACAATAAGAGCTCATATGTCATGGCTCACTTGACTTTACGAGAATATACCTAATTTTTATTTTGAGCTGTGTCATCTTCTTGGAGCTGGGGGAGGAAAGAAAAATAATGATTAATACATTTGTGTTACAGTTAGCATACAGTGTACATTGAAGGCATATCTCACCTCCCTCTCAAGTTTTTTTATTTCAAGGTCCAGTTTCCTAATTGTCCTCTTTTTTATTTCGGACTCCAGTGCAAGATTTTCCATCTTTTTCTTCTTGTACTGAATGTCTATGTCTGCCAGTTCTATTTGGCGCCGGAGGTGGTTGCCATACAACTTTCTGATAGCTTGTGAGCTCTGTGAACACAATACAATTAGCGCAGCTGGAATTTGGCAGGATGTGGTGTCCTTTTATTAATACGCACTATGTTGCCAGGCTGGTTTTCCCACTGTATAGCATCTGGGTCCTGTAAAATAAATTAGATTTTTTGATTTTGATGAGGACTCCTCACCATTGTAGAGTAAATAGTACTTTCACAGTCTTAACATGATACCTCATGCCTTCTGGAATCCAGAGAGATGGTCTCCTCCTCATCATCGTCTCCATCATGTGCTGTTGCTGCTGCACTGGGGCCTTCACCCTATCACATTTAATCGGATTCATATTGAAGCTAGTAGACAAGACATGCCAGGCCTACAGTATGCCTTTGATGGAGTACTCACTGGATCAGCATCGTCTGGTGCTTGTGCTGGTGGCTCTAACAGGAACACAGTGCTGCCAGACACTGCAAGGCAATAGGTAAACCAAAGTCAGACAGTCCAAATTGATTCAATATGAATGTGGTTGTATCCCATGTAGAGATGGAAGGACATACCTTGAATGAAGCGGGTGGCATCTTGGGAGGAACCTATGCTCGTCTCTTTCCCCCTAGGGATCCCCTCTAAGACGGGCCTGCCTTTATTTAGCTCCAAGGCCATGTCCTCTGCTGGGGTAAGGTCAGCCTTTGGTGACCCACCACCCGTGCCTTGTCTGTGGGTATTCTTTTTCACTGCTAAAACAGTACAGACAATGTGTGAGCAGGCACCTTCTGGGTACAATATATGCTTGTGCTTTGTTAAATATTAGTCAGGGACCATACCATTCTGCAGAATGTTCTATTTGATTTTGACCTGCTGCCATGTCCGTTTTGGCCCGTTCATGTTTAATCTACACACACACACACACACACACACACACACATTTAATGGAGTCACACTGAAAAAAATTACTTGGTATTTTTGTCTTGTTTTCAGTAAAAATATCAAAAAATTTATCATAGCTTTATACAGTGTGATGGAGTTACTTTACACAATTTCACTCTATCTGCAGTGCATTTCAATTAAATATTTAACCGTTTCATAATTACAGTACAACTACATTTTTGGAGATGTGAATTAAATATTTGAATTGTAATTGTGATGTTTCAGGGGAGCGGTGAGTGTGTAATTGTGCACTATACGGCGGTCTGCAATACTTTGCTTTTTCTCTTTGCTTTATCGCTGTGGCGGTGTTGCCTTTCTTCTTAATTATATCTTTTAATGCCTCCATGAGGATTTGTGCTTCCGACGGGGAAAAGTACGCGGCTCTAGTTGCCATGGTAAATCAGTTAATCTGTGATCTGTGGCGGGGTCTATTTGAGTGAGCCGTGAGCGCGCACCTATCCAGGATTGGTTTCACCTGGCTTAATGAATCCGTGTCTGCTCATCCTGGCTTGGTCTTTGTGCAACCAATTAAGCCTGGACGCACATGTTTTGGCTTCATTGAGCTCAGCTGAGTCATTTATCCCGGATGTCTTAATTCTACTTTTGTGCAACAGGCCCCAGGGAGTGACATGGGTTATTTATGTGGTGTGTTTTGTCTTGGGGTTTTTGTAGGTTATGGGATTGTGGTATAGTAGAGTAGTCTAGGAAAGTCTATGGTTGCCTAGAGTGGTTCTCAATCAGAGGCAGGTGTTTATCGTTGTCTCTGATTGGGAACCATATTTAGGCAGCCATATTCTTTGAGTGTTTTGTGGGTGAATGTTCCTGTCTCTGTGTTTGTTTGCACAAGATAGGGCTGTTTTTTTTCTTGTTTTGTTTGTCCACCCGCCTCTTGAGGATTGACCACAAGTTCTCAATGGGATTAAGGTCTGGGGAGTTTCCTGGCCATGGACCCAAACTATTGATGTTTTGTTCCCCGGGCCACTTAGCTTATCACTTTTGCTTTATGGCAAGGTGCTCCATCATGCTGGAAAAGGCATTGTTCGTCACCAAACTGTTCCTGGATGGTTTGGGAGAAGTTCCTCTCGGAAGATGTGTTGGCACCATTCTTTATTCAAGACTGTGTTCTTAGGCAAAATTGTGAGTGAGTCCACTCCCTTGGCTGAGAAGCAACCCGACACATGAATGGTCTCAGGATGCTTTACTGTTGGCATGACACAGGACTGATGGGAGCGCTCACATTGTCTTCTCCGGACAAGCTTTTTTCCGGATGCCCCAAACAATCGGAAAGGGGATCCATCAGAGACAATGACTTTACCCCAGTCCTCAGCAGTCCAATTCCTGTACCTTTTGCAGAATATCAGTCTGTCCTTTATGTTTTTCCTGAAGAGAAGTGGCTTCTTTGCTGCCCTTCTTGACACCAGGCCATCCTCCAAAAGTCTTTGCCTCACTGTGCGTGCAGATGAACTCACACCTGCCTGCTGCCATTCCTGAGCAAGCTCTGTGCTGGTGGTGCCCTGATCCCGCAGCTGAATCAACTTTAGGAGACGGGCACTTGCTGGACCTTCTTGGTGCCCCGAAGCCTTCTTCACAACAATTGAACCTCTCTCATTGAAGTTGTTGATGATCCAATAAATGGTTGATTTAGGTGCAATCTTACTGGCATCAATATCCTTGTCTGTGAAGCTCTTTTTGTGCAAAGCAATGATGACGGCACATGTTTCCTTGCAGGTAACCATGGTTGACAGAGGAAGAACAATGATTCCAAGCACCACCCTCCTTTTGAAGCTTCCAGTTTGTTATTCAAACTCAATCAGCATGACAGAGTGATCTCCAGCCTTGTCCTCGTCAACACTCACACCTGTGTTAACAAGAGAATCACTGACATGATGTCAGCTGGTCCTTTTGTGGCAGGGCTGAAATGCAGTGGAAATGTTTTTGTGGATTCAGTTCATTTGCATGGTAAATAGGGACTTTGCAATTGATTGCAATTCATCTGATCACTCTTCATAACATTCTGGAGTGCATACAAACTGAGGCAGCAGACTTTGGGGAAAATGTATATTTGTGTCATTCAACTTTTGGCCACGACTGTACAGCCATACAGTCAGAAAATGATTTCTTACACACACACTACCATGAAAATAGAGTTAGACCAGTTATAAATTTAGAACATAGGCTACGCTAATAACAATATACAGCAAATTGGCATGTGTTACCTAGAGTTGCTTTTTCAGTGTAACATTTCTAGAGTTAATTCGGGAGTTAAATCAACTCTGTATGTGTTAACTTAACAGTCAATGGTGTAAAATAACCCCAGTGTTGGTATTAATAGCCAGAATTAAACCAAAAACATGAACAGTAAGAAAAAGCAGAATATTGTTCAAGGACTGAGTTATGCATTAAGGAGAGAATGCTTTCCTGTGTGATAAATATTAATGAGACAGACAGACCACCATGACCCTCAAGCAGCTCTTCACAAACCCTTAAACCCTTGAGCATTACATTATACATCTCTGTGTCAACACAATGAAATTATCTGGTAAGATAGATCTGCTTCTCTGAAGCTGGATCTGCTGATGAATGGGGAAAAATCTGTGAGCTGAAATATATTTTATTTAGAATGAAAAACTCACTGATTTAAGGCCAAAGAAATTCTCTAAAGTCTGATAAATTTGTGCTGAAATAATGAGGCTGAGACACTGATGCTGGGATCTGCTATGTTTTCCATGGGATTCATGGAAAGACGAGGCAGGGTGACCCACATACCCACATTTAGGGTTCACACACAAGCACAAATGCGCATTGCGCACATGCCCACACTTACAGTACACACGCCCACACTTACAGTACACACGCCCACACTTACAGTACACACGCACATGCACACGTATGCACAAACACATAGGTGCGCACACACACAAAAGCACTACGTACACGTTAGTAGTGACACATACAAACACTATGGGCACACATGCATACACTAGCACACATATACAGTACTATCACACAAACACACGCACATAGAGGATAGTGTGCTATTGTTGTCTGTATCACTGTAGCACTGATTCTAATATCAGAGCTCTCTACACAACAGCCCTGTGCCCAGGGATGGACTGGGATCAGAAATCCGCTCGGGCATTTCTTAAACAACGGCCCATTTTATTCCCTCGAGGCCCCCACACAGGCCCGTTTTATTCCCTCGAGGCCCCCACACAGGCCCATTTTATTCCCTCGAGGCCCCCACACAGGCCTATTTTATTCCCTCGAGGCCCCCACACAGGCCCGTTTTATTCCCTCGAGGCCCCCACACAGGCCCGTTTTATTCCCTCGAGGCCCCCACACAGGCCCATTTTATTCCCTCGAGGCCCCCACACAGGCCCATTTTATTCCCTCGAGGCCCCCACACAGGCCCGTTTTATTCCCTCGAGGCCCCCACACAGGCCCATTTTATTCCCTCGAGGCCCCCACACAGGCCTATTTTATTCCTTGGGACCGACATTTTTAGCCAGATAATTATAATTTTGATTATTTTTAAAAAAACAAGTAACACTGGCCCACTAGGCTAAAACTGGAACAGTCCATCTGGCATTTGCCTGAAATGTCAGATGGCCAGTCCTTCCCTGCCTATGCCCAAAGGCTAAAAGCAGGGAAAATAAAAGTAGGAAGGGGAGAGAGAGAACTGGGGGAGTGGGAGGGGTTGAAATGCTCTTTGAAAAGTGTATTACATTTGATGGGACATAGACACAATCAATCTTAATGAGTTTTTATAGTTTTTATTTTGTTTTTAATTGTGTGTGTGCTCGTGTATGTGTGTAATAATGTACTGGATGTCTAAGTTATCTCCTGTTCACATTGATAGTTGGATTGTTTTTACTCTACACAACATATAATCTGGTTCTTCTGCTTCTTGTCAACTGGAGTATGGTCACTCTGACACTCCTGTGATGTGTAATAGGTAGATGGATGCAGCTTTCTCCTCTTGTACCTGCTGCAGTGAAACAAAATGTCTCCTGGGTGTCCACAGTCCATTCTCTCAGATAGTGAATGTAGTTTTAAACCACATAATAGAACCAACAATAACTCCATACCCTTGGCTCAAAATCACACTGCAATGGGCCCTGGGCCCTGCTGATAGATGATACGTATGTAGTGGGTGAGTAGTCTGACGCTAACAAGGCTGCCTTGCGTCACCCTGGCAGATGCTACACATTGGGAGTGGAGGAGGTGACCCGCCTGTAAATGACTGAGCCCTTCGAAAACAGCTACATAAATCCAATTCATCAGCAGGAATCACCTGCTAGTCACCCAGTTATTGGCACAGTCCTTTCCCTCTCTGACGTAAATGTAGTCGGAACCCACATGATGAAACAAGAGACACCGGATACTTCGCTTCTATATTCTGAATTCTGTTAGCATAGATCCCCATTCAAGAAGTCACACATGTTCTGGTGACTCATTCCTTTCTGCCTACCCACAGTGGAATGGGCGCTATTGATAAACCATTAGTCAGACCATGAACTCTAGCCTTGTACCGCATAATGCAGAAAAAGGTAGGAAACTCCCTCCACTGCTACTCCCAAGCTACACCAAGAAATCTCAGTATTTATTTTATGTCTTGACCCGGAGTATTCAGATCTGGGCCTACAGGTCTGCAGCATTGCTCTGCTGGTTTCTATCCTTCCCCTCTTGTAAGGAACTGATTTAGACCTGGAACAATAGATTAGTGGAAAAATCAATGACATGAATCAATTAGTTAACCATTCACAGCAAATTGGCCTGTTACCTAGTGTTGATTTTTCAGTATAACATTTCTAGTGTTGATGCAGGTGTTAAATTGGTGTTAATAACTAGTATTAAACCAAAACCACGCTCATCATCACAATTCCTAGCATGTTAAGTGCAGGTTGTTTTTTAGAATTGTTTGTTTCAATATCTATGTATCTATGCATGTACGTTAATTTACGTTAAATTATGCTACTCAAATATAAATAACATTTTTTATAACTAACCTAATCTGTTACTTGTATTTATTGCTCCCTTTACTGAAATGGTTGTTCAAGTTTAGATGCTTTACGTAGTATCATATCTTACCCTTCCCAATCCAGCAATCATTCGGAATGCATGTTGTGGGTGAATGAACATTCAAAACATTCAAACATTCAAACATCCACTCTGGCTGGATTCCAATAGGAATTGCACGACACTTAGCAAGCCAGCATAATGTGACATACAGTATATGTCTGAATTTGCCTGTAAACCATGAGTTTCAGCACACCTCAAAGTAAGAAATATGTTGTATTATATTAAATAATAACAAATTGTCTAATCACATATTTGCTTAAGATCTTACTTGGTAAAGGCCACATGACTGAATGAATGATAGATAAATGCAACACACATTTCTCTGTCACTAACAAATACAGTTAAGGTTATTCTGGGAAATATGCAAATAAGGCTTTACACTTTGTTAATTTAATGCTGAAAAGTGTGGACCCATATAGACACTGGACCAGTGTTAAATGTAACACTCTCCGTGTTGATTTAACACTGGAGAATTTGCTGTGTTGGAGACAGAAGTTCGAGAAACAGAATCACGATAAAGTTGAAGATAATAGAAGAGTTGCAAAAGCAACAGCACTTCGGACTCAAGTGTCAGATTTAAAAGCACTTGCCATAGCTCCGGCCTTATCGGTTGAGTGCAGATTAGGGGTGTGCCGAGTACTCGGAAAAAATTAGTATTGTAACGGATATGGTGAATTTTCAGAATACAATTATGACACATATTTTTTGTAGTTCTCCGCGATAAGAAAAAAGTAATTTTCAGCTGCCAGCACACATCTCTATTGCACTCAAACAGTGTGAAGCGCTGTGTGTTCTAACAACTATTGTTTAGTTATTGTGTCAGTAAAGAAACGGTCGGGGTAGCGGTTGAGCCTGCTGCAATGATTGGATTAGAACAAACCGCTCTCCCTCTGCTCTCATTTCCCCAAACAGACACGAGCGGAGTTGTTTCACTCACTCGTATAGGGGCAGAAGTCTCCCCTTCTCCAAATATTGTGTATAAATCAGAATCCGTAACTAGTCATTGTTGTTAAATTTAGTTATTTCCGGGCGACTTTGCTGAGGCCATATGGTTGTTTTTGTCTGTCTACTTGGTGTTGTTTAGTAGGTTACTTTGTCTGTCCATATAATTAGTCCATTGCTGATGACGTCTGTCGTTATTTCGTGATCCAAGCCCATGCTCGCTTGTTATTATTATTTGTTCTCGTCCAGGCATGTTTACCGAGCGACAGATCATTAGAAAATAAAATGACAAATGTAGATTGTTTATTTTAATTGTGCAAATGTTATGGCATAAGTGTCGGGAGAGAAGTTATGCTCCTCTCAAACGTGAAACAGCATGGGGCAAGCGAATTAGCCTACCTTCATCTAAATCTGTGTCTGGAATAAATACAGGCAGTAGTATCAGCCTATTTCGTTGATAAATGAATTGGACTAAGTAAGTAAATCATGTGCATCTTTATCTGTCGGGATTGTTTACCTTTGAACAGGGTGTGAAGGAACATAAGTCACTATGAGTGATAGCGCAGTAAAAGGCACTTGAGGTATAGGCTTTATCTGCATTTAAAGCACATTTTGGGGTTTTACGATCACAAGTAAATCCGATTACGAGTATCAAGTGTTATAAAATGGATGAGTATGAAGAGTTCAGCACACCGTATCCAAACCGGTGCGCCATCGCGCGCAAGTTGATTTTGTCCCCCCCACACCAAACACGATCATGACAAGCAGGTTAAAATATCAAAACAAACTCTGAGCCAATTATATTAATTCGGGGACAGGTCGAAAAGCATTAAAACTTTATGTCAATTTAGCGAGGAAGCTTGCTGTTGCTATCTAACTTGTCCTGGGATATTAAAATTGAGTTGTTATTTTACCTGAAATGCACAAGGTCCTCTACTCCAACAATTAATCCACACATAAAACGGTCAACCAAATCATTTCTTGTCATCTCTCCTCCTTCCAGGCTTTTTCTTCTTTGGACTTTAAATGGTGATTGTCATCTAAACTTTCATTGTATTACCACAACAATCAACGAACTCAGTTGCCTTTCAATCGTCCACGTGGGTATAACCAATGAGGAGATGGCACGTGGGTATCTACTTCTATGAACATGAGAAGATGGGAGAGGCAGAACTTTCACCGTGATCAGCGTCACAATTAGAACTGACTCCTATTTTAGCACTTGGCAACGCAGACGCTCGTTGTCGGAATAATTGAATAACTTTTAAATTGATTTTGCAACACTCGTGCACGCAACGCGAGCGGTGTAGTCAGCATGTTAGTGCAGAGTGCGTTAAAGGCTGAATTTTGGACATTCCTGGATGTTGTATTTGCTATTAGTGTGTTCACGGTTTAGCAGTGTGCTGAAGGAGGGCTCCCACTCCCACACAACACAACACCTGCTTTTGTGACATTTAGGAGTCCGACGTAAAGAGACAGGTACTGTAGACACAGTAGTGCGACACAATAGCAGAATTAATGGCACGAGGTCAAATCAAATTAATTCATGTATTGAGTCAACAGACATCGTTGTTCTTCTAGGCTGCTTACTTGAGTCACATTTTATACGCTATAGAATTCTATGGCTGCCAGGTTGTGAAGTAGTCAGGATATTGGCTGGTATTGCAGGTGGAGTGTCTTACTGTAGATTACATAATGTATGTTTGTGTGAGTGCATGTTTGTGTGTGTATCAGTGTGTGTGTGTGTGTGTGTGTGTGTGTGTGTGTGTGTGTGTGTGTGTGTGTGTGTGTGTGTGTGTGTGTGTGTGTGTGTGTGTGTGTGTGTGTGTGTAATTATGTTTATCAGTGGGCGTACGTGTGCGTGTACTCATGCTAATCTGTGTGTATAATATATTAGCACACTGAGGCAGTGATGGGGTAAAAGAACGTGTATCTGATATCATGGGTCAAGTGCAAGTACAGATGATCACATGTACATACATGACAGTGTGTGTGTTGTGAAGTCTGAGCATAAACTCATACAGAGCAGGCGTGTAATTAAGTGATAATGCCCTTGAACAGGGTCGGTAGTTATTTAGGCAGGTTACCTTGGTGTTCTTGGTCACAGGCACTATGGTGGTCTGCTTAAAACATGTTGGAATTACATACTCGGACAGGGAGAGTTTGAAAATGTCATTGAAGACATGTTTGTGTTATTTGCCTCGAAGCGAGCATAGAAGTCGTTTAGCTCGTTTGGTATGCTTGTGTCACTGGGCAGCTCTCGGCTGTGCTTCCCTTTGTCGTCTGTAATGGTTTGCAAGCCGTGCCACTTCTGATGAGCGTCAGAGCTGGTGTAGTATGATTTGATCTTAGTCCTGTATTGACGCTTTGCCTGTTTGATGGTTCGTCGGAGGGCATAGCGGGATTTCTTATAAGCTTCTGGGTTAGAGTCCCTCTCCATGAAAGCGTCAGCTCTAGCCTTTTGCTCAGTGCGGATGTTGCCTGTAATCCATGGCTTCTGGTTGGGGTATGTACATACAGTCACTGTGGAGGCGACGTCATCGATGCACTTATTGATGAAGCCAATGACTGATGTGGTGTACTCCTCAATGCCATCGGAGGAATTCCGGAACATATTCCAGTCTCTGCTAGCAAAACAGTCCTGCTTCATCTGACTACTTTTTTATTGATCTAGCCACGGGTGCTTCCTGCTTTAATTTTTGCTTGTAAGCAGGAATCAGGAGGATATAATTATGGTCAGATTTGCCAAATGGAGGGCGAGGGAGAGCTTTGTATGCGTCTCTGTGTGTGGAGTAAAGGTGGTGGTCCAGAGTTTTTTTCCCCCTCTGGTTGCACATTTAACATGCGGATAGAAATTTGGTAAAACAGTTTTAAGTTCCTCTGCATTAAAGTCCCCGGCTATTAGGAGTGCCGCCTCTTGGTGAGCATTTTCTTGTTTGCTTATGGCGAATACAGCTAATTCAATGCTGTCTTAGTGCCAGGCTCTGACTGTGGTGGTATGTAAACAGCTACAAAAAATACAGATGAAAACTCTCTAGGTAGATAGTGTGGTCTACAGCTTATCATGAGATACTCTACCTCAGGCGAACAATAGCTCGAGACTTCCTTAGATATCGTGCACCAGCTGTTATTTACAAAAAGACATAGTCTGCCGCTCCTCGTCTCAACAGACGCCGCTGTTCTATCCTGGCGGAACATCAAATAACCAATAAGCTGTATGTTGATGTACGACTCCGTGAAGCATAAGATATTCTAGTTTTGAATGTCCCGTTGGTAGTTTAATCTTGCGTGTAGGTCATACATTTTATTCTCCAAAGATTACGTTTGCAAGCAGAATGTAAGGAAGTGGGGGTTTATTCGATCACCTACAAATCCTCAGAAGGCAGCCTGCCCTCTGGACCCTTTTTCTCCGTCTCCTCTTCACGCAAATCACGGGGATCTTGGCCTGTTACCGAGAAAGCAGTATATCATTCACATCGGGCTCATCATACTCATCAAAAGAAAAAAAAGGATTCTGCCAGTCCGTGGTGAGTAATTGCAGTCCTGATGTCCAGAAGTTATTTAAGGCCATAATAGATGGTAGCGGCAACGTTATGTACAAAACAAGTATAAAATAAGTTACAAACAACGCAAATAAACTAACCAAAAAACACAATCAGTTGGGGTCATGTAAAACGTCTGCCTTCTTCTCCTGCGCCAGTTCCATTGAAGGGAAATCTTAACGCTACAGCATACAATGACATTGTAGACAATTCTGTGCTTCCAACTTTGTGGCAACAGTTTGGGGAAGGCCCTTTCCTGTTTCAGCATGCCAATGACCCCGTGCACAAAGCGAGGTCCATACAGAAATGGTTGTTGAGATCAGTGTGGAAGAACTTGACTGGCCTGCACAGAGCCCTGACCTCAACCCCATCAAACACCTTTGGGATGAATTGAAACACAGACTGTGAGCCAGGCCTAATCACCCAACATCAGTGCCCAACCTCACTAATGCTCTTGTGGCTGAATGGAAGCAAGTCTCCGCAGCAATGTTCCAACATCTAGTGGAAATTGTACTGTATATCAGACCGTATACCCCGTGTATGACAAAACATTTATTTGTACTGCTTTAATTACGTTAGAAATAAGTCACCTCGGGAGTTTGTGCTATATGGCCAATGTGCCACGGTTAAGGGCTGTATCCAGGCACTCCACGTTGCATTGTGCTTAAGAACAGCCCTTAGCAGTGGTACATTGGCCATATACCACACACCCTCAGGACAAATTGCTTAACTATATTTGCTTGGCTTCCCCCTAAGTCAGAGAGAAACAAAAGCACTGTGCCATAAGTCCTGCCGTATAAGAGGGTGCACAGACTGCACACACACTGGTGTGCATACACACACACATACATACACACAAACATACACACACACACACTCTCACTCATCCATACACACCCTTCATCTCACAAAGTTGGAATAAATTGCACACATGTTTAAATACACAAGACATTGCAGATCTAATCTTGGCGGAAAACATTTCTGAGTAACTCAAAGAATTCATGATATGCTAACTCATGGTGTACACTGTGAAGTGTGTGTGTCCTCAGAATCCAGGAGAAATGCATCAGTTCATTGTACTGTTGGATTCTTAGATCGACTCACACCAAAGGTAAACCTCGTTGATGTTCAGTGTCTGTCGCTCAACCAAACAGCCATTTAGTGTCAGACTATTGATTCATCCATCAGTTGTTGTGGAGGAGCAGCGCAGTGCCACTTGATATGCTGATCACAAGCACCTCGGTGTCTGGGCTGAGACACACCTGCTGGAGGTGGCTGTGCATCTTCATTGCACACAAAAAAATGTGAGTTCCTCAAGGGTGCTTTCGGAAAGGGTGATGGTTCTATGTAGGCTTTGGCGGTATACCTATACGGTATATACCGTATGCCAAGGTATTTGGAAATAGCCACGTGATGCTTTTTCAAAACCGTCAGTACCGTTGAAAGAATTTATTTTTCAGTATATTTAAACATTTGTAGCTGTTTTTGAAATGAATACCTGCAGTCAACATACGTTAGGAGATAAAGCAGATCGCGGTCTTTATTTCACCATCTCATTATTTCACATTATGAAGCTTATGTAGTTACCCAGAACAGTTAAGCCAGTCCCGTGTTTGTCTGTAAACAGCACAACAGGAGAAAGCGGGAGCAGGTGAGTCCAGCTGTGTATTGAAAGGGTTCGCATTTGGGTTTTACTTAATTGAATCTTACATTTTACCAGAGAAAAATAGGCTGTCTACACCTGAGAAAAGTACCGGAGAAAAGTACTGCTGAGAGAATTTTATTTTTATTTATTTATTTCACCTTTATTTAACCAGGTAGGCGACCTGGCCAAGATAAAGAAAAGCAGTTCGACACATACAACAACACAGAGTTACACATGGAGTAAAACAAACAAACAGTTAATAATACAGTAGAAACAAGTCTATATACAATGTGAGCAAATGAGGTGAGATAAGGGAGGTAAAGGCAAAAAAAGGCCATGGTGGCAAAGTAAATACAATATAGCAAGTAAAACACTGGGATGATAGATTTGTAGTGGAAGAATGTGCAAAGTATAAATAAAATGGGGTGCAAAGGAGCAAAATAAATAAATACAATAAATACAGTCGGGAAAGAGGTAGTTGTTTGGGCTAAATTATAGATGGGCTATGTACAGGTGCAGTAATCTGTGAGCTGCTCTGACAGTTGGTGCTTAAAGCTAGTGAGGGAGATAAGTGTTTCCAGTTTCAGTGCTTTTTGTAGTTCATTCTAGTCATTGGCAGCAGAGAACTGGAAGGAGAGGCGGCCAAAGAAAGAATTGGTTTTGGAGGTGACCAGAGAGATATACCTGCTGGAGAATGCCAGAATGCCTGTTCGTGAATTGTCAATCCGGGTTTAGAAGTGCAACTGAAGCACAACATTTGTCTGATGCCAAGCAGAAATTACAATAAGAAGCATATTAGATCTGCGTTTACAAAACGCTGCAAGCTATTTCTGCATGTAATTTTTTTTTTGCGAGAAACACGCAGAATTCTAAGTTTAACTTGCTATCTAAGTGGCAGAATTAATAAGGTGATGGGGCATCATATTGTGTTAGCTTTCAGCTGTGTTTGAGAAGGCAAACCCTTTGGATTAGTTATTTGTACAGCTGCCACTGCTATCTTGATTTCCTTGTGTTTTTTCTCCTCTCCATTCTCAGCCCATCTGCTCCCCCCCTTGTTCCCCCGGGCAGAGCAGGCAGGCCCGCAAAACACCCTGAGGTCATTGTCCGCACCCCCGCATAAATCTAATTACCACATTGAAACATTTCCCATAAAAATCAGTCAGTTTAAGATAGAGATATGAATGGAAGCAAGTCCCCAGCAATGTTCCAACATCTTTTGGAAAGCCTTCCCAGAGGAGTGGATGTTGATATAGCAGCAAAAGGGGAACATACTCCATATTAATGCACAGGATTTTCGACGAGCAATGTGTCCACATACTTTTGGCAATACAGTGTACATACACGCACAATTTGATTTGATCCTTTTAATGCAACTGTGAGTGAGAGTGCCATTCCAGTTTATCTAATGTGTTGTGTTATATTATGTCATATAATATATGACTGTGGCCAGTGACAGTGTCTTGTGAAAGACTTTGTGTTAATTGAGAATGGTTGACTAAATCACTCAGTGGTTTGCAATTCTCTTCTTGGGAACCCCCAGCTGTTCCAGAGGTAGCTCACTTGATTAAACGTTTCAGTTAATGCAATAGTAATACCTATAGAATTTTAACAATATAATACGGCTGACCAGAATAAAAAAACACTCTACGGTTCATTAAAAGGATCTACAAAAGAACATTTCATATTAAGAAATGTTCTTTATTGCAGGGGTTCCTAAAGGTTTTCCCTCAGATGCCCCTTCCAGCATTGGGGAACACCCTGCGCACGTGCCACGTCTATTTCTATGGGCACAAGAACTGTTCATGATGCAAATTGTTCACACCCCTCTAGTTGGCAGAGACAGAAGACATTCTACGTTTTGCAACTTCTCTCTCTCTTGTTTGTTGTCTTCCATTCTCTCACTCTGTCCTTGGTTTCTCTTTTTTTATTCCCCATGTTATCTCTCCTCCATCTTTCCCCTCTCACACCCTCCTTTCAGTCTGTCTGCCCCCTGATTCATTCCTTTTTATTCCCCATGTTATCTCTCTTCCATCTTTCCCCTCTCACACCCTCCTTTCAGTCTGTCTGCCCCCTGATTCATTCCTTTTTATTCCCCATGTTATCTCTCCTCCATCTTTCCCCTCTCACACCCTCCTTTCAGTCTGTCTGCCCCCTGATTCATTCCTTTTTATTCCCCATGTTATCTCTCCTCCATCTTTCCCCTCTCACACCCTCCTTTCAGTCTGTCTGCCCCCTGATTCATTCCTTTTTATTCCCCATGTTATCTCTCCTCCATCTTTCCCCTTTCACACCCTCCTTTCAGTCTGTCTGCCCCCTGATTCATTCCTTTTTATTCCCCATGTTATCTCTCCTCCATCTTTCCCCTCTCACACCCTCCTTTCAGTCTGTCTGCCCCCTGATTCATTCCTTTTTATTCCCCATGTTATCTCTCCTCCATCTTTCCCCTCTCACACCCTCCTTTCAGTCTGTCTGCCCCCTGATTCATTTCTTTTTATTCCCCATGTTATCTCTCTTCCATCTTTCCCCTCTCACACCCTCCTTTCAGTCTGTCTGCCCCCTGATTAATTCCTTTTTATTCCCCATGTTATCTCTCCTCCATCTTTCCCCTCTCACACCCTCCTTTCAGTCTGTCTGCCCCCTGATTCATTCCTTTTTATTCCCCATGTTATCTCTCCTCCATCTTTCCCCTCTCACACCCTCCTTTCAGTCTGTCTGCCCCCTGATTCATTCCTTTTTATTCCCCATGTTATCTCTCCTCCATCTTTCCCCTCTCACACCCTCCTTTCAGTCTGTCTGCCCCCTGATTCATTCCTTTTTATTCCCCATGTTATCTCTCCTCCATCTTTCCCCTCTCACACCCTCCTTTCAGTCTGTCTGCCCCCTGATTCATTCCTCCACTTCTATCTACATCAATTTCACCGTCTTTTTCACCCTCAGTCCTTCCTCCTCTTCTCTGACCCGTCTGTCCTGTATTATTTTATTCCTCCATCACCTTCTCCATCTCTCTCTGTCAGCCACTTATAAACAGAACATCTGCCCTTGAAAAGCTGAATCATTAGAGGATAAATCTATGACACTTCAGTCACAATTATTCTCCGTTGTAATTCAGAGAACGATCAAAACCTAACATTTGAAACAAAATCATTATACCGTATTCCTTTCCGTATCTGTCTCCCCCCAGCAGGATAGAGGGTGCATATAGATTAGACAACAAACGTATGATGAATGTTGCTGAAACAAATTGGGAAAGGCAATCAGTTTCTTCTCAACTACAGACTCAACACAGATAGCACAGCTGCTGTATAGCCAAAAACATCTGAATACTTTTGCTTTTAGAACCAATCAAAGAAGACCATCCTCTGTGTGTGTGTGTGTGTGTGTGTGTGTGTGTGTGTGTGTGTGTGTGTGTGTGTGTGTGTGTGTGTGTGTGTGTCTTTGAAATAACAGCAGGACTCAGTGTTGACAGTGGCATGCAGTAATGAGCCAGTTAGCATTCCCATGGTGCACTGCAACAGGGGGATGGGCTGACATTTGCACCGTCGCTGAACGCCAAGTACCCAGTGGACTTATTATCAGTGGAGTGGACAGGTGCACGCAAATTAACACTTTGTGCGTGTGTCTGCGTGTGTGCATGGGGGCTTGAATGCATGTGTGTAGCCATTAGGGCCGTCTTAAATGAGTATAAGCCACTATTAGACTTATTTGGCAGGTGATTTGATAAGGTTAACTGGTATAGCGTGATTGCTGTATTAAGGTGATGGTGTGATAAGCCCGAGGTGTGAGGCATGGACTGACTGGGTGATGTGGGGATGGTCAGGGGCTGTCAGACTGTAGACGTTATTGTGGTAATCCTGCTGACAATCAACATCAACTGTCTGTTCATAAGAGATTCAACACTGTGGCAATGTGATTAGACCAGCAGATGAACTATGAGCTCAATAGGAAGTGAGACCAGACTCTTAACATCAAGGGTCAGCCACAGTCTCTCACTTCAGAGATATTCCCTAACAACAGTTTGTGCTGTGTTGTGTTTTGCACAGGATCAGACTGGCTGTGGACAAGTCTCTGGGGATAGAGTAACTGCTGTGTGATTCGAGGTTTGTATTAGACGCTAGAGAGAAACAAGATAAGGAGAAGAACACAGCGAAACCTTGGGGAACGTGGAGAACGTCTTGCTTCACACATAGAAACCATGATAATGCTAACAAAACGTTAACGGAATCTTAACGGAACACTCAGCGAGGTCATGTAGCTGCACTCGGAACGCCCTGCATGTGACCACTCTTCCTGCATCGCCTCGGCTTCTCTGATTGGCTGGTTTCGAGAGTGACGGACCAATGGAGAAGAGTGCTGAGGAGCTGAACCTCTCGTTCCTGCTGGAGCATGAGAGAGAGATGATCCTCAGTGTCTTGCAGAAGGACGAGAAACTGAGGAAGAGAGAGGAGAAGAGGATACGGTGAGGGTAGAATAAGTCATCATTATCATCATTATACGATACACTACACTACAACAATACATCTACTACTACACCTTCATTGATGAAGTTGTTGATCAGTAGCAATTTTATCATGTCAGTCTTGATGTGGCCTTACTCAGTTATTTATTTTTTGATGCATGCCAGCAAAGCCACTACACAACACAACATTAAACAATACATTAATTGCACTATAACGGGGACAAACGGTGACAACAAAGTGTTAGGGCCTACCTAAAGATGTCCCAACAGCAGAGCTTTCTTTTCAGCACCTTGGAGTGAATCCTTACAACTGCTACACCTGGCAATCAGCAGAACCTGGTCTGCCAGCGAAACAGTTCATTCAGCCTCACTTATTGCCTTTTAAAAAAAAATAGCTGATATGGCTGACTTGCTTAAACAAATGTGGTTTCTACTGACAATTGAGATGTACAAACTATGGCATAAAGGAACAATGAGAGGATAAGAAGCAATCCGTAATTTCGATCAAGACATTAATGAGCGAGCTAAGACGGACATAGTCAATATAACTATTTGTTCAGCACTTTTGAAATGTACAGCAACAGAATTCAGAACATGAGCCGTTCTTACAGTATTCTCCCTGTACACCAAGTCAGAACCATATTATAAATAAAGAGGGCATATAAGCAGACAATGAAAGCTCTTACAATATTTGATGACATTTCTCTAAAATGTGCACCACCAAGTCAGAACAGTAGGCTAAGTTATGGGGGGAAAGGGAACAAATTATTAGGGTGAGGCACATGGGCTACTAACAGCTTACTACACAACATATATTTAGTATGACTTTCTTAGCTATGGTATACATATCTCCCTGGCATAATATATAATTTATGCAGCAGCGTACAATACATTTTTGGACCTTGTTCTGCTGTGCTCACTTAAACAGGAAGGTGGCATCAAAGTCTGACATTCTCTGGATTTATGGTGCTTTCATAACAACTGGGAACTTTGTTCTTCAGGACGGCACTCTAGAATGAGGCCTAAGTTCCCGACATGGAATTCCGAGTTGGATGACAGTTCAAAACTTATTTTCCCAGTCAGAGGGAAAATGAGTTCCCAGTTGTCTTGAACTCACTGAAGTCTGAGATTTCCCAGTTCAGAGTTTCCAGTTGTTTTGTACGCTGCGTAAGTCATGCTGGATTGTCATCATGGCCAATGTATTCAACCTTTTCTGTCTCATGGTGTTGCATGTGAATGTTTATCCTTTTAAGCTTGGAAAAGAGACCCTTAAACCCAGACTTGAACCACACACCGTCTCCACTGAATAACAGGCTAGTGATTGCATTGCAATACTTGCAGTTAGCCACTGATTCCTTCCAAACCACTCAGTTGAATTTGAGATTTCCAACTTGTGTAATGTTTATGTCCAATGGCCGATGAGCACCGATACATATTATCTATAATGTCTCTTGATGTGACAAGGATTGAAAAGGATTTGCAAGTACATTGTCGACTTGATTCATGATGGTGACTGCTTGTCTAGCTTACTAGCTAAGATTTTGAAAGTATGATGTTGACATGACCAGTCCAATCAAAGCTACGGTAGATATTACATGATTTGACTTCATTTTATCTGTGGACAATGAGCCTTTTTGGATGGGCATTTCTAATGTAAATTATATGTGACACGTATTAATGCAAAACAGGCAACAACAAAAAATATAAATATTTTTTTGTATTTTTTCCAGCTGAAACAGGTGGGGCTCACGTGTCCTGAATGACGGGTCGCCACTGATGATTATTTTTTAAATCGTAATCATAATTTTTCATACCGCTACAATCACAATACGACCACAACATCACAACTACTACAATCATGGTCATAATCATTAGTGCCAATGACAAACTTAAGTGTTCTTCCTCTGTTTCTCCCTGTTGTAGGAAGCTGAAGAATGAGCTGGTGGAGATCAGGCGTAAGGGTTCACGCTGCCCCCAGGAGGTTGGGGAGCGTCAATGTGCCCGCTGCCTGAAGGGCCTGGGCCTGATCTTCGACCGTGGGGAGCTCTGTGAGGAGTGCCTACAGCGTGTCTGCAGCGACTGCCGCATAATGCCCCCTAAAGGAAAGCAGTGGAAGTGCTCCATCTGCTCCAAAGTCTCGTGAGTCTGGGCAAAGGCATCAGGCCATGGTTTAGCACGAGTAACAGTTATGGCTTTGTGTGAGTTTTTTTTAATGAGCGACAGATGCCTCCTATTTGTTTTTAATCACTCTGCATTTGTCTTCATTTGCTCTGTGACATCCTTTTCAGGGCGTTTTGACATCACCTTTAGAGACGATTAAAGCCAGGGTTAAAGTTGGGAGGTTAATTTATTGTACAGGGGTCAGAGGTCAGTGGTTCTTGTCTGATGGTGTCTCTGGTTGACAGAGAGCTGAAGGTAGTGACCGGGGAGTGGTTCCTGGAGGAACGGTCCAAGCGGTTTGACCAGGGTGCGGTGCTCAGCAGTGACGTTGTTAAACAGTCTATCATGAGCAGCCCTGCTGGAAGCCCCCAGAGGAAGTCTCCTGCGCCAGGCGATACAATCCACACACCTGAGAGGCCAGACACGTCCAAATCAGGAAGAAGCGCCGTAAGGAACCTGGTGGATGGTGCCAAGAGGAAAGGGAAAGGGTGAGAAACACACACACACACACACACACGGTTGAGCTGGATTAATTGAAGTTGCAAAGGACAGATTGATTAAATTGCCAATGACACAGGAGAAGATCACTGCACAGATGTAATATGATGACTAGTCCACGACACAGGCAGGTGAGAATGCTCCAACATCAGAGAATGCGTTTCCCATTGCATTCTGACTGGTTGGGTTAGTAGGCTTCCAGGACACACCTGGCCCACTGGCCACTCAACAATGAGACAAATATTTATCACATTATCATATTGATATTTGATTAAGTAATCCAAAATGTAATCAGCATCTGGGCTGATTACAGCTACTTAATTTGTCTAATCTGATTACCGACCATTTCGAATCCCACTGTACCTTCTCCGCTATGCAATCTAGTTTCAGAGCTGGTCATGGGTGCACCTCAGCCACGCTCAAGGTCCTAAATGACATCGTAACCGCAATCGATAAGAGACATTACTGTGCAGCCGTATTCATCGACCTGGCCAAGGCTTTTGACTCTGTCAATCACCACATTCTTATTGGCAAACTCGACAGCCTTGGTTTCTCAAATGATTGCCTCGCCTGGTTCACCAACTACTTCTCTGATAGAGTTCAATGTGTCAAATCGGAGGGCCTGTTGTCCAGACCTCTGGCAGTCTCTATGGGGGTGCCACAGGGTTCAATCCTCGGGCCGACTCTTCTCTGTATACATCAATGATGTTGCTCTTGCTGCTGGTGATTCTCTGATCCACCTCTATGCAGACGACACCATTCTGGCCCCTCTTTGGACACTGTGTTAACTAACCTCCAGACGAGCTTCAATGCCATACAACTCTCCTTCTGTGGCCTCCAAATGCTCTTAAATGCAAGTAAAACGAAATGTATGCTATTCAACCGATCACTGACCGCACCAGCTCACCCGTCCAGCATCACTACTCTGGACGGCTCCGACTTAGAATATGTGGACAACTACAAATACCTAGGTGTCTGGTTAGACTGTAAACTCTCCTTCCAGACTCACATTAAGTATCTCCAATCCAAAAATTAAATCTAGACTTGGCTTCCTTTATCGCAACAAAGCATCCTTCACTCATGCTGCCAAACATACCCTCGTAAAACTGACCATCCTACCGATCCTCAACTTCGGTGATGTCATCTATAAAATTGCCTCCAACACTCTACTCAACAAGCTGGATGCAGTCCATCACAGCACCATCCGTTTTGTCACCAAAGCCCCATACACTACCCACCATTGTGACCTAGACGCCCTTGTTGGTTGGCCCTCGTTTCATACTCGTCGCCAAACCCATGTGCTACAGGTTATCTACAAGTCTCTGCTAGGTAAAGTCCCGCCTTATCTCAGCTCGCTAGTCACCATAGCATCACCCACTCGTAGCGCACGCTCCAGCAGGTATCTCACTGGTCACCCCCAAAGCCAATTCCTCCTTTGGTCATCTTTCCTTACAGTTCTCTGCTGCCAATGACTGGAACGAACTGCAAAAATCTCTGAAGCTGGAGACTCATATCTCCCTCACTAGCTTTAAGCACCAGCTGTCAGAGTAGCTCACAGATCACTGCACCTGTAAACAGCCCATCTGTAAACAGCCCATCTATCTACCTACCTCATCACCATAGTGTATTTATTTATTTATCTTGCTCCTTTGCACCCCAGTATCTGTACTTGCACATTACCATTCCAGTGTTTTAATGCTATATTGTAGTTACGCCGCCACCATGGCCTATTTATTGCCGAACTCCCTTATCCTACCTCATTTGCACTCACTGGATATAGCCTTTTGTTCTCCTGCATTATTGACTGTGTTTTGTTTATTACATGTGTAACTCTGTTATTGTGTGTGTCGAACTGCTTTGCTTTATCTTGGCCAGGTCGCAGTTGCAAATGAGAACTTGTTCAACTGGACCACCTGGTTATATAAAGGTGAAATAAACAGATCCAGTTCCATGTTAAATCTGAAACCAGAAAGGGTTATCCCATGGTTGACAGCTTAAGAACCCTTTTTTCTAAGAGTGTACCCAACCCTGCGACACACACGCGTGCACACACACACACTGATGTATCACACACACCACAGGCTGATGTGTAAAATGAACAGCTGTGTGTTGAATCCCAGGATGCGGATGGAAAAGAGGGTCAGCCGTCCCAGCCTGAAGCCAGAAAACGAGGCGGACGGTGGTAATGTGTCCCCTCCGGTTCCCGACACAGACCCATGCAGCGTACGCAGCGCCCGGTCTGCACCACGCTCCACAACCCGCTCCACACCTCACTCACACAGGTGAGACTAAACCACCAATCCCATACAAGTAAAAAATGTTTTAAAAGGTTTTATTGTCACATACACTGGCACACACTGGGCACATCTCCATTGTCAGCATCTCCTTCATTTACGCTCAATTGAAGTCACAGGATAGGTGAAAGCAGCACACCTGTTTTAGGCAATAACTAAAGCTGTAGAGACTGGGTGTGACTAGAGGATTGATGACCACTGGTTAAATTGAAAGTACTAACCCTGAATGGTAATTCAATTGAGCACAGGCTTAACTGAATGGACAACAAAGATGGAATGCAATATGACAATTTATGAAATCGTTTCGGGAATGGCCTCGTCTCCGTGGGAAAATCCTCGGTGCCAGATAATGTGATGGCAGGTAGTTGACATAAATAAATCCAAAGATTTACGCCCATTTTCTGAATATGGTGTAATTTCAGAACGCAGTTCGGGGTGTTCCCTGATATCAGGAAATGGCCATTGATACCCGTCAATGGTCAGTTTCGGTGTTATAAGACTGATGGTTTTTCGACACAGAAATTGTTTACAGAGCAGGTTAGGATAATTAACGTAGCAGATTAGGTGAATTTGCGTCGCAGGTTAGGAGACTGAGGTTAAGAAAAGGGTTAGGCTTAGCTACAATGCTACAGCTGTTGTTCCAAATGCAAAAGAAAGGCCACAGACCAATGGCGAGCATCAATGGGTGTAGCTTGATACCAAGGAACGCCTTTATCAGAAAAGGCCCCTAATTGCACCCTTCTCCCATTGGTTGAGAGAGAGGAATGTGATAATTGCCAGAGGGAGCCCATAGGTTAAACAGCAAGAGTGAGGAATGAGCAATATTTTGTCATGCTTATAGGTTATTAGGTAATTAGGTGAATGGCATTTCAACAGGGCTAATAGGAAAGAGGAGAAGAAAAGACTTTATGATGATACGTTTGTCTTCATTCCCACTATGCCCGTAAAATAGTAAACAAAGTGAATTGTTATGCTGACTGGATGAAGTTAAACGAGCATTCAGACCAGCCATCCTAATTGAACTTTCGTAAACTACATTACATTGTAATTATATCAATAACCCTAGCTCTAATCTTAACCCTTCCCTAACTCTAACCCTAATTCATTGTACTTTCAGCAGTAACCCTATCCATAACTAGGGCTGTTGCATGTGACTAACAGCATTGTAGCTAAGACCAAAGAGATGTGCATAGACTTCAGGAAGAGTACAACACCTACCTCTGCAACATCTATCATAGGTCAGAATATAGAAATTGTAGAGGAATAAAAATATATGGGTGTCCTCTTGGACAATATGCTTCAGAGGAGTAAATGCACAGACCTGATCTAAAGAAAAGAGTCAACAGAGACTGTACTTTCTCAAAAAGCTGGGATCTTTTAATGTTAATTGTACTAAACTGACTCTGTTTTACAAATCTTTCATTGAGAGTATTTGAACTTTTTGTATTGTTTGTTGGATTGGCAATGCCACTGTCAGCCAGAGAAATATGGTAAGAATTATCACCACAGCAAGCAAGGTACTTGGAGTCAAACGGACAGGCCTGGATGAGATATTTAAGGTCAGGGCCCTCCGCAAGGCTCACAAAATCATTTTAGACCCAAGTAACCCCCTGTACCTGGAATTTGAACTACTCCCCTCTGGGCGCAGGTATAGGGCACCCCTCAGCAGGAAAAACAAAACTAGACAATCATTTGTGCCAGATGTGATATCCCTCCTAAATAGCTCGGGCTAATGTTCCTATTGACTCCGTAAGGCCAGCAGGCTAGTCTTTAAAAAATATTTATTTTATTGGTATGAAAGTTGTATTGTCAATTTTGCTTTGTATTTAAATGTCACTTTAAATGTGTACATGACACTGCAACAAAATTTCCCCATGGGGACAATAAAGTCAGTAAGTATTACCACCACACCGGTGTTCACATGTCATGAAGGCAGTCAAAAATGAATTGTTGTTCAGTGTGGTTTGTTTTGGCTTGCTTCTTGCCATTCTTTTAGGCAGGGTAGAAAAATGTTTTGTCTCCACTACAGAAGCCTACAAGTTCACTCAACCTCTTCTCCAGTAGCTACTATTTCTCTCTGCAGAATCTGCACAGCGTCACATGACACATGCCATACAACTTTGCAACCAATCAAATTGATTTGCCCTGCTCTGTTACATCACTTGATGCTCTTTTCAAAGTGTGGAGAGGTACTCCCCTGTCTGTCTTACTTGTCCATGATCTAGGCATGCTGAAAGTAAAAGAAAACATTTACCAAAACATCCAGTTTTAGTCAGGGTTAGTTGTAACATTTTTTCACAAGTTGTTACAACTAACCCTGACCCTTGCAGCAATTAGCTAGCTTCCATTTGAGCTAAATGTTAAAACTTTAGCATTGCTAACCTGCATCAAATATCTCTATATCAAATATACACAGACTGGTTATAAACATGATATAAGTTTGGTGAATGGAACTACAAAGCCATCACTAAAATACATTTTGTTAAAATAATTATTCTTACCTCAAAAATCAGATTTCTGTCAATAGAATTTGCAGAGTTTATCACCGGGACACATTAATCTGCTTTACAAGGGGTGTAGCGCCTAGCTGGCATATATAATCAGCGTGTGAGTTTCAAGTTTGGGGAAGATAATTGTCACCATAAATGCACTTTCACAATGAAAACATTGCAAGCATAATCATATGTCACGCCCTGACCTTAGAGAGACGTTTTATTTCTCTATTTGGTTAGGTCAGGGTATGATGTGGGGTGGGCATTCTATGTTTTGTATTTCTGTGTTTTTGGCCGAGTGTGGTGCCCAATCAGAGGCAGCTGTCTATCGTTGTCTCTGATTGGGAATCATACTTAGGCAGCCTGTTTTGCCACCTTAGTTGTGGGTAGTTGTCTTTGTTAGTGGCCTGTATAGCCCTAGGAAGCGGCACGGTCGTGTTTCTTTTTTGGTTGTTGGCGGCATTCTTAATAAAGGAAAATGTACTCTCACCACGCTGCACCTTGGTCCGGTCATTGCCCTGACGCCGTTCGTGACATTGTATTTGCGATCACTTTTGATAATGGTGTTTTCCCGCTAATGGAACATTCACGCTTATTGCCTAATGCCGTGCGCTCATTGGTGCGCGTATAACGTGAAAAAATAACCAAATAGTTTATCAACATTTTAAGCTAAATGTTCTGATCTGTTGCGTCAGCTTCATTGTGTAAAATATTTTTTGATGCTAGTTGTTGTATTAATTTGGGATCGATCGCATCCCACAATTGTCCCAGACTATGTTTGGAATATTTATTTCTCGCACAGAATAGCATAGGTCAACTGTTGTACTATGGGGGATAGTAGATTGACATAGGCTAGTGCTCTTGCTGTTCATTAGGCCTACTCATCTTGATGATTGACAAAGAAAATGTGGTCAGTTCTTCAATATGCACCTCGGAATTGGATATTGACGCGCGCAGTTGCGACCCTGATGTGTCTGTCTTCACTTGTAGCCTGTGAGTGAGAGGTGCTTTGGATCACACAGCACTCAGGGAGGTTGGCTGCCAAAGGCATGGATTTTTTTTAGGGAGGTTGGCTGCCAAAGTTATGGATTTTTTTAGGGTTTATTACGGCCACACAAAGGGGATGCCATTGGTAAATGTCAGGCATAATCAACTGCTTCTCAAATTGTGAATGACAGCTTGTGCAAAACAAACTAAGCAGAACTCATGCCTTTCAAGCTACTTTTTTCAAATCATCATTAGTCGCATCATGCAGCCTTACAATGTACTAAAAATCAAAACATATAGCCCAAGGTTTGTACAACAACTAAAGTTACATTAACTTTAAATTAAGCATATAGGAGTACCTATTTCTTAATTGCTCAACAGAGAATGTGCACATTCCTCATATTATTTGGAGATAATATACTTTCTATTTTATTCAGGTTTGTTCAATTGTATTCGTCATACTATGAAATAATGTACAATAATGCCACAGAATTCTAAGCAAATCTTGTCTGCTAAATGACTTAGTGTAGCCCACAGCAATTTGACATAGCCAGATCAGTACCTAACATAAGGACAACTCAGTATGCTATTCTGTTCTTCTGAAAGAGACTACATTTGATTCATATCATGCTTATTTAGGCCTGTCTAAAATAAATAATGGATTTATTGTGAAGGTGTGGGCTATATTTTATGGATTTATTAGACTTTTTAAAATATAGATGTTCCAAAGGTCTGCATCAGTGGCTTGTAGGCTATGTATGGAAGCCAGGAGATGCTAAATATGTTTATGTTAATAAACAGTCAATTACCATGAGACCAAAAGTTATTTGCTTGACAATTACCGGCTAACAAAATGTTGTGACCGCCACAGCCCTAGCCATAACCCAAACCCAAACCTTTGCTTCATGTTCACACCCTGATCAAAACCTAACCCGAATCAACAGAATCTCATGTGTGTTATTCCAGCGTGTATGATGTGTAATGTGATGGTTTGTATTCTGTGTTTTCCTCAGGGGCAGTGCTGTGACTCTGGAGACCTTAGGGTTCCCTACTGTACCCAACAACCTGCGCTCCCAAACCCTGGAGAGGGACAGGTCCCCTACACCCAGCAGCAAGACCAGGAGGGTCAGGGTCAGCAACCCAACAAATACACACAATAACACAGTTTCATGCTCTCATAGGCTCCCGAGTGGTGCAGCGGTCTAAGGCACTGCATCTCAGTGCTAGAGGCGTCACTACAGACCCTGGTTTGATTCCAGGCTGTATCACAACCGGTCATGATTGGGAGTCCCATAGGGCGGAGCACAATTGGCCCAGTGTCTTCCGGGTTAGGGTTTGGCCAGGGTAGACCGTCATTATAAATAAGAATTTGTTCTTAACTGACTTGCCTCGTTAAATATAGGTTAAATAAACACAAACACGCTCATAGAATATGTGATTTTCAACACACCTCTATGTGTGTGTCTGTATATGTGTGTGCAGCCGGACGGAGCAGAGAGCGTGGCTAGTTTCCACTCCAGCGACAGCGTGTTTGACAAGATGGCCGAAACCGTCACCAGGCATGGCAGGATGGAGCCTGGCACCGCCACCCCCACCATCGCTGTCTCCAGGGCTTCCGTGTCTTCAGGTATCATCATGACAACACAGTCCTCACACCTCCACCATGTGTGTATGTGAACACCTATAGAGAGAGACAGGAATCTCTCTGTTTCACAAACCCCAGATAACAAATTCAATTACTTGTTTCCTGAGATTTAATCTGATAGGGGAGCATGAAGAAGATGAAGATGATGCCTTTAATATCATAGTTTTTATGGAGGTGTTTCAGAAGGTTAGGAAGTGTTCTATTTGATTGGGAGCTTTGGAGCCAAGTCCTTCGATTGGCAGGGAGGGTTGTAGCACTTTTATGTTGCTCTCACTCTCTCTCTCGCTCTCTCTCTCTCGCACTCCTCTCTTCTTCTTTCTCTCGCTTTCTCACTCCTCTCTTTCTCTCTCTCTCCTCTCTTCCTCTTTTACGCTCACACACACTCTCCTCTTCTTGTTTCTCATTGTCTCCCTCTCTTCGTTTCCTCTCTCCTCCCTTTCTCTACTCAGATACCTTTCTCATCTCACCCAGTAACAGCTGGCTGTTGTAGCAGCATATGGCGCTCTGTCACATATTAGCATTTCATAACAACTCCAATTAGTGTCATTAAGCATGGCTGTGACAGTACTGAGGAGAACTGTTTCTATGTGTGGCTGTGGGAAGGTAATACCTTGTCACTCCCTCCTCTCATCTCTCTCTCTCTCTAGATCGTAGTCGTTCTGAGGTGGACCTGTCTGTTCCTGGTTCTGCCAGTGATGAGGCCCTCAGTCTGAGGAGCCACTCTGTCCCTGGGCTCAATGAACCGGTACGGACGGACGGACGGACGGACGGACGGACGGACGGACGGACGGACGGACGGACGGACGGACGGACGGACGGACAGACAGACAGACAGACAGACAGACAGACAGACAGACAGACAGACAGACAGACAGACAGACCTGTCACATCTTTAATCTGAGTCTAGAGGAAGGTATGTGTCCTCAGGCCTGGAGGGAAGCCAAAGTCATTCTGTCCAAGAGTGGTAAAGTGGCCTTTACTGATTCTAACAGCAGACCAATCAGCTTGCTGCCAGCTCTTAGAAAACTGTTGCAAAAAAACATGTTTGACCAAATACAATGATATTTCTCTCTAAACAAACTGACTGACTGATGATTGGTTGAAATAAATTGATAAAAGAATATTGTGGGAGCTGTACTGTTAGATTTCAGTGCAGCCTTTGATATTATTGACCATAACCTGTTGTTGGGAAAATGTATGTTTTATGGCTTTTCAACCTCTGCCATATCGCGGATTCAGAGCTACACTATACAGTGGGGCAAAAAAGTATTTAGTCAGCCACCAATTATGCAAGTTCTCCCACTTAAAAAGATGAGAGAATCCTGTAATTTCATCATAGGTACACTTCAACTATGACAGACAAAATGAAAAAAAAAAATCCAGAAAATCACATTGTAGGATTTTTAATGAATTTATTTGCAAATTATGGTGGAAAATAAGTATTTGGTCACCTACAAACAAGCAAGATTTCTGGCTCTCACAGACCTGTAACTTCTTCTTTAAGAGGCTCCTCTGTCCTCCACTCGTTACCTGTATTAATGGCACCTGTTTGAACTTCTTATCAGTATAAAAGACACCTGTCCACAACCTCAAACAGTCACACTCCAAACTCCACTATGGCCAAGACCAAAGAGCTGTCAAAGGACACCAGAAACAAAATTGTAGACCTGCACCAGGCTGGGAAGACTGAATCTGCAATAGGTAAGCAGCTTGGTTTGAAGAAATCAACTGTGGGAGCAATTATTAGGAAATGGAAGACATACAAGACCACTGATAATCTCCCTCGATATGGGACTCCACGCAAGATCTCACCCCGTGGGGTCAAAATGATCACAAGAACGGTGAGCAAAAATCCCAGAAACACACGGGGGGGACCTAGTGAATGACCTGCAGAGAGCTGGGACCAAAGTAACAAAGCCTACCATCAGTAACACACTATGCCTCCAGGGACTCAAATCCTGCAGTGCCAGACGTGTCCCCCTGCTTAAGCCAGTACATGTCCAGGCCCGTCTGAACACCATACCTACTGTGATGCATGGGGGTGGAAACATCATGCTTTGGGGCTGTTTTTCTGCAAAGGGACCAGGACGACTGATCTGTGTAAAGGAAAGAATGAATGGGGCCATGTATCGTGAGATTTTAAATGAAAACCTCCTTCCATCAGCAAGTGCATTGAAGATGAAACGTGGCTGGGTCTTTCAGCATGACAATGATCCCAAACACCCCGCCCGGGCAACAAAGGAGTGGCTTCGTAAGAAGCTTTTCAAGGTCCTGGAGTGGACTAGCCAGTCTCCAGATCTCAACCCCATAGAAAATATTTGGAGGGAGTTGAAAGTCCGTGCTGCCCAGCAACAGCCCCAAAACATCACTGCTCTAGAGGAGATTTGCATGGAGGAATGGGCCAAAATACCAGCAAGTGTGTGTGAAAACCTTGTGAAGACTTACAGAAAAGGCTTGACATCTGTCATTGCCAACAAAGAGTATATAACAAAGTATTGAGATAAACTTTTGTTATTGACCAAATACTTATTTTCCACCATAATTTGCAAATAAATTCATTAAAAATCCTACAATGTGATTTTCTGGATTTCTTTTCTCATTGTGTCATAGTTGAAGTGTACCTATGATGAAAATTACAGGCCTCTCTCATCTTTTTAAGTGGGAGAACTTGCACAATTGGTGGCTGACTAAATACTTTTTGCCCCACTGTATGTATATATATATATATATATATATATATATATATATATATATAAGATGGAAAAGAGTAAATAGCCATTTCAATGTAATAGATTTAGCCTGTGGTAACTTGTAGAATAGATACTGGCTGGAATGCGGTTTTAACCAATCAACATCCAGGATTAGACCCACCCGTTGTATAATGAGGATTATTTTTTTGCTAGTGCAAAAACAAAACATGCACCTAGGGGGGTTTGGGAAACCCTGCTCTAATCTATACATCCTATCCATATAAAGTCTGTCTGATTAACACAACTGTATGAATGAGATATGACCTCCAGTTAGGAGTTAATTAGTGAGTGTAGGCTCACATCAACACCTGCTCAGTAGCAGGGCTGTGGAGCAGGGCTGAAGGCTGTGTGGTGAAGCAGGTGAAGATTTTAACCACTGGCTTAGGGTCACTACTCCTCTGTATTTACTGTAAGTGTGCATTTGAATAAATAGTCTGATCTGTTTACACGTGTGATTACACACACTCACACACGTGCACGGACACACACTCACACACATGCACGGACACACACTCACACACATGCACGGACACACACACACGCATGCACGCGCACACACACACTTGCAAAGATCTCAAAGACAGCATGTGCGATGAGTGGGTCATCTAATTAACACACTCTGTCCTGACCTGTCTGATTGAATTTAAAGTTGCCACTGGAAACAGACTGATACGATAGGTTGACACTGTGTGGCCTCCTTACTGAGAATGTACATGGAGATTTAATGCGCTGATGTCTCCTCTGATAGTTTATGTGTTCCACAGGAGTTAAATAATGCTGAGAAAGACGAGGACATGGATGCTCTGATGTCGGCACACAGCAAGGCCACCAGCCGACGCGTGAGCAACGCTATGTCCACGGTAATACCCTGCTCTATCACAACACACAACAATCAAAACAATTACTCTGTCCCTCTCTGGCACACAGACGGACAGAGTGATATACACACACAGAAAGGGCCCAAAAAGAGGGATGAGTGTGAACAGTGTCAAAGGGCCAGTGGCCCAAGGGCTGAGGAACAGCAGAGCAGTGTTACAAGCACACTTCACAGCAGAGCTCACATAAAGACACAGCACTTGTTGGAGCCAGGCTCATTAGTCTGAACTCACAGGTTTTTTGTTATATACTGTATGTATAGCATATGTACCCTACCGGCCGAACGTTTTAGAACACCTACTCATTCAAGGGTTTTTCTTTATTTTGACACTTTTCTACATTGTTCAATAATAGTGAATACAAAACTATGAAATAACACATGGAATCATGTAGTAACCAAAAAAAGTGTTAACCAAATCAAATTTGAGAGTCATTCCTCAAATAGCCACGCTTTGCCTTTATGACAGCTTTGCACACTCTTGGCATTCTCTCAACCAGCTTGTATAATGTATTTCAATTAACAGGTGTGCCTTCTTAAAAGTTCATTTGTGGAATTTATTTCCTTCTTAATGCATTTTAACCAATCAGTTGTGTTGTGACAAGGTAAAGGGGTATACAGATGATCGCCCCATTCCGTAAAAGACCAAGTCCATATTATGGCAAGAACAGCTCAAATAAGCAAAGAGAAATGACAGTCCATTATTACTTTAAGAAATGAAGGTCAGTCAATACGGAAAATTTCAAGAACTTTGAAAGTTTCTTCAAGTGCAGTTGCAAAAACCATCAAGCACTATGATGAAACTGGCCCTCATGAGGACCGCCACAGGAATTGAAGACCCCGAGATACCTCTGCTGCAGAGGAGAAGTTCATTAGAGTTACCAGCCTCGGAAATTGCAGCCCAAGTAAATGCTTCACAGGGTTCAAGTAACAGACACATTTCAACATCAACTGTTCAGAGGAGACTGTGTGAATCAGGTCTTCATGGTCGACTTGCTGCAAAGAAACTACTACTAAAGGACACCTATGAGAAGAAGAGACTTGCTTGGGCCAAGATACACAAGTAATGAACATTAGACTGGTGGAAATCTGTCCTCTGATCTGGAGTCCAAATGTGAGATTTTTGGTTCCAACCGCTGTGTCTTTTGTGAGACGCAGAATAGTTGAACGGTTGATCTCCGCATGTGTATTTCCCACCGTTATGCATGGAGGAGGTGTTATGGTGTGGGGGTGCTTTGCTGTGATTGATTTAGAATTCAAGGTAGCCCATTGATTAGAGCGAAAGGTTGCTGGATTGAATAACCGAAAGGTTGCTGGATTGAATCCCTGAGTTTACAAGGTAAAAATCTGTCGTTCTGCCCCTGAACAATGCAGTTAACCCACTGTTCCCCAGTAGGCTGTCATTGTAAATAAGAATTTGTTCTTAACTGACTTGCCTAGTTAAATAAAGGTTACAAACAGCATGGCTATCCCAGCAATACGCCATCCCATCTGGTTTGGGCTTAGTGGGACTATTATTTGTTTTTCATCAGGACAATGAGCCAACACACCTCCAGGCTGTGTACAGGCTATTTGACCAAGAAGGAGAGTAATGGAGTGCTGCGTCAGATGACCTGGCCTCCACAATCACCCGACCTCAACCAAATTGAGATGATTTTGGATGAGTCGGACCGCAGTGTGAAGGAAATAGAGCCAAGTGCTCCTTCAAAACTGTTGGAAGTGCATTCCAGGTGAAGCTGTTTGAGAGAATGCCAAGAGTTTGCAAAGCTCTCATCAAGGCAAAGGGTGGCTATTTGAAGAATCTCAAATAGAAAATATATTTTGATTTGATTAACACTTGCTTGGTTACTACATGATTCCATATGTGTCATTTCATAGTTCTGATGTCTTCATTATTAATCTACAATGTATAAAATCATAAAAATAAAAACCCTTAAACGAGTAGATGTTCTAAAACTTTGGACCGGTAGTGTATGTATGCCTGGCTTTACAACATTTACATTTATTTTCTCATAACACATTTTGCCACCGGGATAATAAAGGACACGATTGGTAGATTTTTTTTCAATACCGGCTTAATATACAGTGGGGCAAAAAAATATTTAGTCAGCCACCAATTGTGCAAGTTCTCCCACTTAAAAAGATGAGAGAGTCCTGTCATTTTCATCATAGGTACACTTCAACTATGACAGAAAAAAATAGAAAAAAGAATCCAGAAAATCACATTGTAGGATTTTTTATGAATTTATTTGCAAATTATGGTGGAATATAAGTATTTGGTCACCTACAAACAAGCAAGATTTCTGGCTCTCACAGACCTGTAACCTGTAGCTCTCACAGACCGGCTCCTCTGTCCTCCACTCGTTACCTGTATTAATGGCACCTGTTTGAACTTGTTATCAGTATAAAAGTCACCTGTCCACAACCTCAAACAGTCACACTCCAAACTCCACTATGGCCAAGAACAAAGAGCTGTCAAAGGACACCAGAAACAAAATTGTAGACCTGCACCAGGCTGGGAAGACTGAATCTGCAATAGGTAAGCAGTTTGGTTTGAAGAAATCAACTGTGGGAGCAATTATTAGGAAATGGGAGACATACAAGACCACTGATAATATCCCTCGATCTGGGGCTCCATGCAAGATCTCACCCCGTGGGGTCAAAATGATCACAAGAACGGTGAGCAAAAATCCCAGAACCACACGGGGGGACCTAGTGAATGACCAGCAGAGAGCTGGGACCAAAGTAACAAAGCCTACCATCAGTAACACACTATGCCTCCAGGGACTCAAATCCTGCAATGCCAGACGTGTCCCCCTGCTTAAGCCAGTACATGTCCAGGCCCATTTGAAGTTTGCTAGAGAGCAGTTGGATGATCCAGAAGAAGATTGAGAGAATGTCATATGGTCAGATCAAACCAAAATAGAACTTTTTGGTAAAAACTCAACTTGTCGTGTTTGGAGGACAAAGAATGCTGAGTTGCATCCAAAGGACACCATACCTACCGTGAAGCATGGGGGTGGAAACATCATGCCTTGGGGCTGTTTTTCTGCAAAGGGACCAGGACGATTGATCCGTGTAAAGGAAAGAATGAATGGGGCCATGTATCGTGAGATTTTGAGTGAAAAACTCCTTCCATCAGCAAGGGCATTGAAGATGAAACGTGGCTGGGTCTTTCAGCATGACAATGATCCCAAACACACCGCCTGAGCAACGAAGGAGTGGCTTCGTAAGAAGCATTTCAAGGTCCTGGAGTGGCCTAGCCAGTCTCCAGATCTCAACCCCATAGAAAATCTTTGGAGGGAGTTGAAAGTCCGTGCTGCCCATCAACAGCCCCAAAGCATCACTGCTCTAGAGGAGATCTGCATGGAGGAATGGGCCAAAATACCAGCAACAGTGTGTGAAACCCTTGTGAAGACTTACAGAAAACGTTTGACCTCTGTCATTGCCAACAAAGGGTATATAACAAAGTATTGAGATAAACGTTTGTTATTGACCGAATACTTATTTTCCACCATAATTTGCAAATAAATTCATTAAAAATCCTACAATGTGATTTTCTGGATATTTTTTTCTCATTTTGTCTGTCATAGTTGAAGTGTACCTATGATGAAAATTACAGGCCTCTCTCATCTTTTTAAGTGGGAGAACATGCACAATTGGTGGCTGACTAAATACTTTTTTGCCCCACTGTACATCACTTAAAGTATAAGGACATACACAGCAAATTTTTCAGTGTTAGATCAACACAGAGAGTGTCACTTTTAACACTGGTCAAGTGTCTATACAGGTCCACACTTTTCAGTGTTGAAGGTCATGAACAATCAAAATGTTTTTCATGAAACTGGATGATATTTGAGGTAAACCAGATTTGGTTTAACACTGCTTATTAACGCCAACACTTGGGTTCTTTTACACCAATAAGTGTTAATGGGGCGGCAGGGTAGCCTAGTGGTTAGAGCGTTGGACTAGTAACCGGAAGATTGTGAGTTCAAACCCCCGAGCTGACAAGGTACAAATCTGTCGTTCTGCCCCTGAACAGGCAGTTAACCCACTGTTCCCACGCCGTCATTGAAAATAAGAATTTGTTCTTAACTGACTTGCCTGGTTAAATAAAGTTAAAATAAAAAAATTAAAAAAATTAAATGTAACAATAACAGAGTTCATTTAACACCTGAATAAACACAATAAATGTTACACTGAAAAATCACCACTAGGTTACACTAACCAATTAGCTATGTACTGTCATTGCTGGCTAATCTACGTATTTACGCCACTGAAACCCCCTCAGTGTTATTCTGAGACATTGCTATGTTAACAAGAGACACACATCCGCTGACATTTATGATTTCACGCCAGACATGGCTAACAGCATTAATTCTGGCCGTGGGATCTGCTCTCAATAACAGCAGAGGTGGAGGGCCATGATTAAGGAGATTATTCAGATGAATGGTGACTGGCTTCTGTGAATCTCCCTACTCAAAAATAATGTATGAATAGAACACAATGTTTGATGGCTGTACTAGGGATGGATGAGGGAAACACACACATATACACACACAAAATAGATATCTACAGCAAAAATGATTTCTATAATGTTCATGTATGCCCGAAAT
This sequence comes from Oncorhynchus masou masou, assembly GCF_036934945.1. Classification (NCBI taxonomy): domain Eukaryota; kingdom Metazoa; phylum Chordata; class Actinopteri; order Salmoniformes; family Salmonidae; genus Oncorhynchus; species Oncorhynchus masou. The sequence goes on from NC_088221.1 coordinate 24,882,923, forward strand.
GGCGCTGCGGTCTAAGGCACTTCATCTCAGTGCAAGTGATGTCACTGTAGTCCCTGGTTCAAATCCAGGCTGCATCACTTCTGGCTGTGATTGGGAGTCCCATAGGGCCGTGCACAATTGGCCCAGTATTGTCCGGGGTAGGCTGTCATTGTGAATAAGAACATGTTCTTAACTGACTTGCCTAGTTAAATAAATAAATCATAACAGGCCCAGAAAGGCTGCTTCTCATTGTATCCACTGCTCTACCCGGACCTGTTCCTTTGGGCCAAGCACCTGTGTAGTTGCCTTTGATATTTACTGGTGTTGTCAGCCTGCTTTGTCCATCCCTGTTTATTCATGTTATCCCCAGAGGAGATCAAATCAGTTCCTACTTCATCTGATAAACGCCATGGCAACCCTGCTAGATTCTATTTTGTCACAGCATCTGGTGATGGGGTGTCTGGAGTTTCTGCTCTTGTACTTAGGGTCTTTTCTCTTGTCTCTGTCCTATTTACACTTTCACATGTATCACCTCTCTTCCCTCCTCTCTCCGTCTCCTCCTCCCACTGCTGGCTCTGGGTCTATTCTTCCTCTGGCTGCTAGTCTTCTACTCCTGGCTCAGAGAGGAAATGGGGCTACCTCAGTCTCCCTGGCGACTCGGACGCAGAAACTGTGAGTCCTTGCCTCCTTGTGTTTGCATGCTTGCATGTGTGCGTCCCACTTATTGTGAATATATTTCCACCAAGCTGTGTCGCTCTGCTCTAATCGCTGCCACTCATACAGGCTCATTCTATGACATAAATTAGATCATTATTATGATATTACTTTCACCTGCCAGATACATCTCACATCAAATGACGCAATCTGTCCATTCTGCATTTTTACCTTCAGAAAGACTAAAGGCTATCTAGTCCTACATCTGTCTTACTCTCTCCTCCTTTTCCCTCTACTTCTTTTAAAAATTTCCCCCTGCTCTGACTGTCCTCTTCTCTCACCCTCATCTGTTCTGATTCTCTACCACAATCATCTACTTCTCTTTTCTCCATTCTGTTCTTTTCCTCTCCCATCTCCCCCCTCTATTACACTATTTTACTCATTTTGCTGTCTCGTACCCCTCCCTTGCTCTCTCACTACCCATCTTCTCTATTCTATCTACCCTTTCTCCCCTTCTCTTCCCCTCTCTTCTCCTCACAGAGCAGTCTGAACAGTATGATGAGTATGTACAGTGAGACCGGTGACTATGGCAACGCCAATGTGAGTGGGGAGCTGCTGTTGAACATCAGCTACAGCTATAAGACAGGCGCTCTCAATGTCCTGGTGAAGGAGTGTCGCAACCTGGCCACCGGGGATGAGAGGAAGCAACGCACAGACGCGTAAGGGCACACACACACTGAAGAACCTACACTCTAAGAAGAAAAGGTGCTATCTAGAACCAAAAAAGGGTTCTTTGGCTGTCCCGACAGGAGAACCCTTTAAAGAACACCTTTTGGTTCCATGTAGAACCCTTTTGGTTTCCATGTAGATTCCTTTCCACAGATGGTTCTACATAGAACCAAATAGAGTTAAAAATGGTCTTACATGGTACCAAAAAAGGTTCTCCTATGGTGACAGCCACAGAAACGTTTTGGAATCCTTTTTTCTAAGAGTGTATGCTTACACAAACACACACACTACATTATCACAGTCACTGACCATCAGCTCAACTTGAACCAATCCATGACTGAAGTGTGAACTCACCGTGACCCACAATGACTGTGACAGTCATGGTATGATAGAGTAACCTTAGTGAAGCCCTGGGGTGATCATATGGATCCCTGCATACATGTCCTCCTCTGGAGTGTGGCTGAATGACTGTATCTTCCATTGGCAGCTATGTGAAGGCTTACCTTCTCCCAGACAAGTCTCGCCAGAGCAAGAGGAAGACCAGCATCAAGACCAACACAATCAACCCTGTGTTCAATGAGAACCTTAGGGTAAGGAAGTGTTTGTGTGCACGTATGAAAATGTGTATAGCTTGGGAGACAGTAAAATGTAATGAGTTTGTTTTTGTGGTCATGAGAATGTGTATCGTTGCCTGAAGAAAGAGTGTGTGTCAATACTAGTGACATGCAGCAGGTGTTCATATTTAAAGAAATGAAGCTTTCATTAACCTGCACCACCATACCTAGTGTTTCAGCCTTCATCAAGGCCCTGGTGTGCGTGTTTTATTCCTGTATGAGCATCGGCAGGAAATGAGTTTTGGCACTCAGTCCTACTCTCCATCCGTCTCTCTCACCTGTGCTGTGTAGTATGTGATCAGCCACTCCCAGTTGGAGACGCGGACATTGCAGCTGTCTGTGTGGCACCACGACCGCTTCGGTCACAACAGCTTCCTTGGGGAGGTGGATCTGACCTTTGACTCCTGGGAGTTTGACACTAACATGGAGGAGTGGTACTCTCTGCAACCCAAGGTATCCTGTGTTTAGATGGACAATAGCGTACATGTGTGGATTTATACTGTATGTAAGTCGTAAATGCTGTAAGTACAGTATGTTTGTTCTATGTGCAGCTGGACAGTAGAATGGACTCCACGCTCCAGTATAAAGGGGAGCTAACCGTCGTTCTTAAGTACATCCCTGCAGAGAAGAACCTCATGCTACCCCTGGACCAGGTCCAAGGTACTCCACAATTACCCCCTCTGTTTTACCTGCCCCCAGCCCAGCACTAACACACCTGATTCAACTAATTGACTAAAGATGTTGATAAACAGAACCCTTTCGTCCTCTCCTCCTCTCAGTGAAGAAAGGCTTTCTGAAAGGAAAGAAGACCAGCATCAAGCTGCCCAAGGGAGGAATGGTGGAGCTGCTGGTCAAGGAGGCCAAGAACCTGACCGCTGTCAAGTCTGGAGGCACATCGGACCCCTTTGTGAAAGGGTGAGACGGGTGCACCCATTTAGTATCATGTGGAGACCCATTTATTTCAATCAGCCTACATTTCTAGGACCTACTATCTACCTTCTTCCTATTCAATGGGTCTCGAGTGGCGCAGCAGTCTAAGGCACTGCATCTCAGCACTAGAGGTGTCACTACAGACCCTGGTTAGATTCCAAGCTGTATCGCAACCAGCTGTGATTGGGAGTCCCATAGGGCGGCGCACAATTGGCCTAGCGTCGTCCAGATTTGGCCGGGGTAGGCCGTCATTGTAAATAAGAATTTGTTCTTATCTGTTTTGCCTAGTTAAATAAAGGTTAAATATTACTCTGACAGTTTTGTATTTCTTGTTTCCTGTCTCCCCATCTGTTCAGGTACCTGCTCCCTGACAACAGTAAGTCCACCAAGCACAAGACGGCGGTGTTGCGTCGCACGGTCAACCCCCAGTGGAACCACACCTTTACCTATTGTGGCCTGCAGGCCGGAGACCTGAACAACGTGTGTCTGGAGCTCACCGTCTGGGACAAGGAGGCTCTGGCCAGCAACGTCTTCCTGGGGGGAGTCCGACTCAACGGAGGGACAGGTCTGTCTGTCTTTTCAATTATTTTCTCTTTCTCCTCTGAGGTTTAGGGTGATTTGTAGCATATTCAGTCAGCATAAAACTGTAGGGATATGGAGTGTATGGAACAGATAGTGATGACCTATTGTCTCCCTCCAGACCAGAGCTATGGGAACCAGGTGGACTGGATGGACTCATATGGAGAGGAACAGCGGCTATGGCAACGCATGATTGACAACCCAGAGGTCCCCCAGGAGTGTACACTGATGCTGAGGTCCAGCATGTGCAAGCACAACCCATGACATGGCAGGAGGGAGAAAAAGGAGAGAGGCAGTTGGAAAGACAGAGGGGAAACAGAGAAAAGTATCAGAGAGGGGAGAAAAAGTAGAAGTTAAGAAAGAGGGAAATAAAATGAACAAAAGAAAGAGAGGGGCAGAGGTTGAGAGTGCTCCATGGCCTTGCTCTATCCCTGCAATAAAGAGCTGATGACATCACCCCACTTCCTGAACTTTGAACCCTAACCACTGAGCCACCCTGATCCTGCACTGGGGTTCGTGGCCCTCTACCTGGTTAAGTGGACAACCAGTCATGCCTTACACACACACACCCTGCCCTCCAAAGCATCCAGCCAAGACCAAGCACTGCTACAACAACAACTACTAATACCGCTGTACATTATGACATATATGTAACATAATGAACAAGCATGTGCCATTGTATGATCTGATCTGACTCCCGGTTTCCACTATGCACATACATTATGGGTGTGTGGGGGAACCTGTCCTTGTCGTGTTTATTTACAACACTCTCCTCTCCCTGTGATGAGACCACGAGTTAGAAGTTGTCCTTATTCCCAGATCTAGGATCAGATTGTCTTGACCTGCTCCTAACTATAACCATTAGTGGGAAGTTAACATATCTGACCCTGTATCAGTGGTTCAGGATAGCCTCTACCTACTCTCATAAGGTAACTACTCCAAAGGCACTTTGGGTTTGTTGCATTGCTGAGGAGATTTAAACATTCCAATAGAATACTGTAAAATGACAATTAGGGTATGTTCAAGACTGCGATGTTTCATGCAATAATTGTATTAGGCAACATTCTGAACTGATAATCACCCGTTTCAAATGGTTGCACAACTGCATTGTAACTGATCCTGAACACACCAATAGTTTTACTGTTGTCTTGATAAAGCACATTTTAAGAGTAGAACAGCACAAACAATACTCACTTCATCAACAGACGTCTATGGACCTAACTTTGTGTGGAAACAGATTAAGGCGGAAATCTAACCAGAGTCCACCCTCTGTCTGTGACTCATTGAATAAAGCACATCCGTCAGAGTGTCTGTCCCTGTAACTCAGGCCACTGTGACCCCTCGGTCCTTGTAACCTCCCTGGATGAGTAATAACACTTCTAGTATCCCCCCATAAAGGGTTCCGGTGTCTTGGCATGCGTCCCAAATGGGAGCCTTTTCCCTTTAAAGTGCACTTGTAGAGCACTATAAAGGGAATGGGCCAGTAATCAAAGGTCGCTGGTTCGAATCGCCGAGGCGCCGAGGTGAAACATCTGCCAATGTCCCCTTGAGCAAGGCACTTAACCCTAATTGCTCCTGTAAGTAATTCTGGATAAGAGCGTCTGCTAAATGGAAATAAATGGAAATGGAATAGGGTACCATTTGATCGCAGACTATGTTTCTGTATAGTCATATCCTACTGTGGTTTCATTCTTTCTGTGGAATGACACGTCTGCACATTCGCCATTGTCTAAGTTTCTGTTATGCTCAACAACCATTGAAAAGTGCATAATAATAATGATACTATTAAAATGGCATTTACTGTATAGATGAGTTGTGCGCAATACCCTGCTGCTACTGAAGAAACACTAGATGTGTCTAACAGCATGTTACGGTCTCTGTTTTAATGTCCTCTCATTTCAAAACTAGATTGATTTGACTTTGGAATGTGACTGAATCCATCTCTTATTTTGATTGCAATGTGTTATCAGAATATTTTGAAGTAATAAACCACACATATCAGACCACAGATCAGATCTCTATGTTTAGAACAGACTTTCTGTGCGGAATGTAACTGAGAGTGTCTGACCGGGTCAGTGTGTGTGTGCACGTGTGTGTATTTGCATTCACACAGCAGCCATCTCTCCTGAGCGTAAAAGTATCAAACTTTTTATGTCGTTACAAAAGACAAACTAGACTGTCGTAAAACATAGTTCTGGTTCTAACTGTAACAACAGAAGGACGAGGTCACTCTTTTTAAGAGGGCTATTTAATCATGGTTGTGTGAAATCAAAGGGAACGAACAGCAGTGTACTGATGGACCAGCATCACTGCCGGTCACATCACACACACACACATTCCCGAGTGCTTATTATTAATGTCCTAATTAAAACACTGCTACCAGAATTGAGAAACATAAATATAAAACAGCTAAAGGATTTTTCCAGTTTCATATCTTAAAAAAAAGAAAATAGTTATTATACAAAACAACATAATAATAGTAAAATGTGTCCAAGCTTTAAAAAACAAACAAAAAACAAGACTGACGAGTACAAGAATCAATATGATTGTGATGACCCACTCTGCCCAGGACCTCTAACTTCTGTAGGATGCAGTGATGAAAGTGAGTTATATTTCCATTCAAATTAGCCTGGTCCCAATGCTCCACAGCTCCAAACTCCAATCAGTCATTCCGATACTAATGATTCCTACTTAGTAGTGACTATTGAACCCCCTGTCTCCTTACAATTAGAATGACACTTCAACTGAAAGTCATCACATTGGTGGGAAATAGAGGGTTCAATGACTTATTGATGGATACGTTAACTAGCTGTGGTCTGCTATGGGGAACTGGAGGATGGGAGTCGGGTTCAGGAAGTAATATTAAGCAACGGTAGGGTTTAATTATTGACTTGGAGGGATATTGTGGGGGTGAGAAGGACTGTCCATAGGGTGAATGAAATAGGGTGCGTTGAGGAGTACAATTGGGAATAGTGGGCTTTATGGGGAGATGGTGTTAGTGAGGGGTGTCGTTGAGGTGGTGTACTACTGGCAGGTGTGGCCTGCCTCCTGCTGCAGCACCATCTCATCCATGCGTCCCTGCCAGGTGTCAATGGTGGTGAAGATCTGGGCTGAGGTGATGGGGTATGTGTAGCGCTCCTTGTCCATCCCCTGCTTGTCAATCATCACCATGTTGAAGTTATTATGGGAGATCTGGAGCAGTAACCTAGGCAACATACATCAACACTTCCATCAGGTCAAGGCTGAACACATAATGGTAGGTCTGAAGAATGAGTTATAGGTTTGTTATGAATGATGATGACGGTGTGTGTATGTGTGTGTGTACCGGAGTTGTAGAGCCAGCCCTGGGGGGATGAGTCTGTGGCTGATACGGCCGATCTGTGCCGGGTAAATCCCGACCAGCTCAATTACCGTCACATGCCTGAGATCCAGACCACACTGGGCATGCTGGAATACACACACATTTACATTATAACCACACCAAAAACACACAAATAGCATTGTACACACAAGCACAGAACATGAAAATGCACTCGCATACAAATTCAAGTAATGTCAACAAAGTTCACAGAATCCATCATCTGGCCTGTCAAAGGCCCAGTGCAGTAAAAAACGTGATTATCCTGTGTTTTATATATATTTCCACACTATGAAGTTGGAATAATACTGTGAAATTGTGAATAATACTGTGAAATTGTGAAAAAGGTGTTTGAAAAGACTGCCTGAAATTTCAGCCTACTTTGGTGAGATGGAGTTTTGGTGACATCACCAGGTGGTAAATTAGTTAATAGACCAATGAGAGAGAGAGTTCCAAACCTCTCGCTAACAGCTAGTTTTACCTTCCCCACTCAGACTACTCCCAGACAGTCCTAGTACTATTCTTGCTTTAGAAATTTCTCTTTGCTCTTTTAGACCATTTTAATTGAAAACAATCACAGTAGGGTACTTAATTGTTTCCCATAAAGGATTTGATAACGAGATGAAATTGGCTGCATTGGACCTTTAAAGGCGAGTTTGTAATGACTCACCGCATATGACAAGAGTCACCTCTTTCCTGACACTTTAAAAGGTCAGGCTTTTTAAAGGCTGCTTCCTTTTAATATATTTTGACAGGCAGAAAATCATCCAAACCCAGAATAGTCTGAATTTACAGAGCACACCGGCATTGTTTATGCTGCGTGGTGACATTTTCTCTGTTTACCAGAAACTGAGGAACTACACACCCCATCAGCAGAATCACAGACAATTTGACCTACTCCCCCATTCGCTCTCTCTTTCCTCACGCTCTGCCTTTCTCCCCTCCCTCTCCCCTCCTACTCCCTCACCTGTAGATTAGTCATTTGGAACCTGTAGTAATGATTGGCAGCTGTGGGAGCAGAAATGATGAGGAGGCGTCGTTTCTCATAGAACTGGTCCAGCAGACCTGAGGCTGTACGCACCCCCACGTTGATGTTCATAGCTGTGACATAACATGTTATGACATAATAAAACACTACATCATTGCAACATATCACATCATCACATTCTATGAAAGCAAATGATGTAACTTGATTTGCAATTGCCCTAAAAAACTCAAAATGTTAATTTCATTGCTCTGTTTTACTTGTCTTTACTGGTCTTGTTGTTATAAAGTTTGCTATGACTTGTTCCTTCCACAGCATATATCAGAAGTGCGATATGGAGTGTCACTGTATTTTAAAATATGATAGCAGTATAATACTGTCTCTTCCATTAGACAATAATCCACTTAAGTATGTGTCACAGACAGTGCTGGTCGATGTCAGAGCAGGCGGTATTGATCTGCTGGATCTCTGTGATAAATCGACAGCCCATCCCGGCCGAGGGAGACATCCCCGTTTTCACCTCCAGCGAACCCCTCAGCACCCCTGATCACAACTTCAATGCTGCTTAACACACAGCATGGTGGATGTGTAATGTACAGTTGAAGTCAAAAGTTTACATACACTTATGTTGGAGTCAATAAAACTATTTTTTCAACCACTCCACAAATGTCTTGTTAACAAACAAGAGTTTTGGCAAGACGGTAAGGACATCTACTTTGTGCATGACACATGTAATTTTTCCAACAATTGTTTACAGACAGATTATTTCACTTATAATTCACTGTATCACAATTCCAGTGGGTCAGAAGTTTACATACACTAAGTTGACTGTGCCTTTAAACAGCTTGGAAAATTCCAGAAAAATATGTCATGGCTTTAGAAGCTTCTATTAGGCTAATTTACATAATTTGAGTCAATTGGAGGTGTACCTGTGGATGTATTTCAAGGTCTAACTTCAAACTCAGTGTAACGGCGTTCTTCGTTTGTCGCAAGAAAGTCGGACCGAAATGCAGCGTGTAGGTTACTCATGTTTATTAGTGAAACAAAACAAACGAACTATATATAAATAACTAATAAATACAAAACAACAAACGGAACGTGAAACCTATTACAGCCTGACTGGTGAAACTAACACAGAGACAGGAACAATCACCCACGAAATACAAAGCGAAACCCAGGCAACCTAAATACGGTTCCCAATCAGAGACAACGAGAATCACCTGACTCTGATTGAGAACCGCCTCAGGCAGCCAAACCTATGTAACACACACCCCTAATCAGCTACAATCCCAATAACTAAAACACCCCACTAAGAATACAACAAACAATAAACCCATGTCACACCCTGGCCTGACTAACTAATTAACTAAAACACAAAATACTAAGACCAAGGCGTGACACTCAGTGCCTCTTTGCATAACATCATGGTAAAATCTAAAGAAATCCGCCAAGACCTCCACAATTCTGGTTCATCCTTGGGAGGAATTTCCAAATGCCTGAAGGTACCAGTTCATCTGTACAAACAATACTACGCAAGTATAGACATCATGGGACCACGCAGCCATCATACCGCTCAGGAAGGAGACACGTTCTGTCTCCTAGAGATGAACGTACTTTGGTGTGCGAAAAGTGCAAATCAATCCCAGAACAACAGCAAAGGACCTTGTGAAGATGCTGGAGGAAGCAGGTACAAAAGTATCTATATCCACAGTAAAACGAGTCCTATATCGACATAACCTGAAAGGCCGATCAGCAAGGAAGAAGCCACTGCTCCGAAACTGCCATAAAAAAGCCAGACTACAGTTTGCAACTGCACATGGGGACAAAGATCATACTTTTTGGACAAATGTCCTCTGGTCTGATGAAACAAAAATAGAACTGTTTGGCCATAATGACCATTAGTTATGTTTGGAGAAAAAAAAGTGGGAGGCTTGCAAGCCGAAGAACACCATCCCAACCGTGAAGCACGGAGGTGGCAGCATCATGTTGTGGGGGTGCTGTGCTGCAGGAGGGACTGGTGCACTTCACAAAATAGATGGCATCATGAGGAGGGGAAAATTATTTGGATATATTGAAGCAACATCTCAAGGCATCAGTCAGGAAGTTAAAGCTTGGTCGCAAATGGGTCTTCCAAATGGACAATGACCACAAGCATACTTCCAAAGTTGTGGCAAAATGACTTAAGGACAACCAAGTCAAGGTATTGGAGTGGCCATCACAAGGCCCTGACCTCAATCCTATTGAACATTTGTAGGCAGAACTGAAAAAGCATGTACAAGCAACGAGGCCTACAAACCTGATTCAGTTACACAAGCTCTGTCAGGAGGAATGGGCCAAAATTCACCTGACTTATTGTGGGAAGCTTGTGGAAGGCTACCCGAAACATTTGACCCAAGTTAAACAATTTAAAGGCAATGATACCAAATACTAACTGAGTGTATGTAAACTTCTGACCCACTGAGAATGTGATGAAAGAAATAAAAGCTGAAATAAATCATTCTCTCTACTATTATTCTGACATTTCACATTCTTAAAATAAAGTCGTGATCCTAACTGAACTAAGACAGGGAATTTTTACTGTGATTAAATGTCAGGAATTGTGAAAAACTGAGTTTAAATGTATTCGGCTAAGGTGTATGTAAACTTCCGACTTCAACTGTATGTGTGTGTGGTTTATAGTGATGGGGGAAAAAATCAATAGTTACATATCGGGATATTATTTTTGACAATATATCGTATCATTTTGAAAATATCACAATATCATTATTGTGCTGGTTTGATGTGCCTGCATGTTCTCATTCAATTTGTTTTTCAGAACTTTTATTTCCATGTCTGATCAAAACTCATTTTCTCATGGCTCTCTCTTGTCCCTCTGCAGCAGACAGATGGTGAGCAGTATGTTTGGAACATCGAATCGCAATATAATCACAGTATTGAATCGCAATACATATAGATTCGTGATAATCGCAATACATATCGTATCGACACCTACAGTGCCTTGCGAATGTATTCGGCCCCCTTGAACTTTGCGACCTTTTGCCACATTTCAGGCTTCAAACATAAAGATATAAAACTGTATTTTTTTGTGAAGAATCAACAACAAGTGGGACACAATCATGAAGTGGAACGACATTTATTGGATATTTCAAACTTTTTTAACAAATCAAAAACTGAAAAATTGGGCGTGCAAAATTATTCAGCCCCCTTAAGTTAATACTTTGTAGCGCCACCTTTTGCTGCGATTACAGCTGTAAGTCGCTTGGGGTATGTCTCTATCAGTTTTGCACATCGAGAGACTGAAATTTTTTCCCATTCCTCCTTGCAAAACAGCTCGAGCTCAGTGAGGTTGGATGGAGAGCATTTGTGAACAGCAGTTTTCAGTTCTTTCCACAGATTCTCGATTGGATTCAGGTCTGGACTTTGACTTTTCCATTCTAACACCTGGATATGTTTATTTTTGAACCATTCCATTGTAGATTTTGCTTTATGTTTTGGATCATTGTCTTGTTGGAAGACAAATCTCCGTCCCAGTCTCAGGTCTTTTGCAGACTCCATCAGGTTTTCTTCCAGAATGGTCCTGTATTTGGCTCCATCCATCTTCCCATCAATTTTAACCATCTTCCCTGCTTCCCTGCTGAAGAAAAGCAGGCCCAGACCATGATGCTGCCACCACCATGTTTGACAGTGGGTATGGTGTGTTCAGGGTGATGAGCTGTGTTGCTTTTACGCCAAACATAACGTTTTGCATTGTTGCCAAAAAGTTACATTTTGGTTTCATCTGACCAGAGCACCTTCTTCCACATGTTTGGTGCGTCTCCCAGGTGGCTTGTGGCAAACTTTAAACAACACTTTTTGCTGCACTGAAAGTAAAGGGGCTGAATAATTTTGCACGCCCAATTTTTCAGTTTTTGATTTGTTAAAAAAGTTTGAAATATCCAATAAATGTCGTTCCACTTCATGATTGTGTCCCACTTGTTGTTGATTCTTCACAAAAAAATACAGTTTTAAATCTTTATGTTTGAAGCCTGAAATGTGGCAAAAGGTCGCAAAGTTCAAGGGGGCCGAATACTTTCGCAAGGCACTGTAAGTATCGTGATGATATTGTATCGGGAGGTCCTTAGCAAATCCCAGCCCTATTGGTTTATGTGAAGTGCAAAGTACTGTATGTGTGTCTGTGAGGTGTGCTTATGTGATGTGAACAATATGTGTGTATGAGTGTGTATACATACATGTGTGTGTGTGTGCACAGATATGTACCTGCACAGTTGGTTTCCGTGCCTGACCAGGTGAGTCCATACTGGCACACCCTGGCAGCACTGCCCTGGAGTTCATACCCTCCTGTACATTTGAAATCACAGGTGGCTCCGTAGTTATCTCCATCACTGTCACACTTCATATAGCCGTTTTCTGGAGGGGTGATGGGGCTGCAGCGACGCACTGGTGGCACAAAACAGATTCAGACACACACTCTAAGGCTGTGTTCACGCATCCCAATTCTGATATTTTTTTGCTAATTTTGTATTTTGACCAATCATTTCAGCTCTGAAAAAGATCTGATGTGAAAAGATCTGATGTGATAGGTCAAAAGACCAATTAGTGTAATATAAAAATTGTCTGATTGTGTAAAAGCAGCCTAACAGGCATAAATGTGTAAGTGTTCTGTGTTTGTTCCTTCAAATGTTGTCAGAACATTGCTGTCTGACTAGAAACACTGTAAAAATGTTGGGGTATCACCTCGTACTCTGACAGAGAAGCGGCAACTGCCTTTGTTCCCGGCGCGGTCATAGACGGTGTAGGACATCTTATGGAGCCCCTCGGGGAAGTGTCCAGGAGGCTTCCCTTTCAGGATCACACTGTAAACACAGCCTCAGTCAAATACTACACTGTGTCAATAGAACTGAAGCTTAACTAAAGACTTACCCTATTACTACTGCTACCATGACTACTACTATTACTGCTACTGCCACTAGACTTGGGCGGTATCCAGATGGTAATACCTTCATACCAACCTTGTGCTATACCGTGATATTCGGTAATGCCGGCACTGAACACAAGGGGAGGTGTTTTCTAAATCCACAGCCTCTGTAATCCTAAGGTTAGCAATGCTAACAAGTACATGTAAAATCTCATAGAGAATGCAAACTAAATGCTAACAAGTTATTTGCAAATATTTTATACAGCCTCTGATCTAAATTATTTCCAGGACAAACGTCCCAGCTCATAAAGCTATACAAGCAACTCAAAAAGCTACTTAACAGTTTGCTGCAGGCACAACACAAATACTAGACAGCAAGGCTCTTGATCCAGGAGGCGATTCTCTACAGTTACTAAGCCAAGCTAACCACTTTGCTCGATAGCGAACTAGCTACTAAATTAGCAAATCAAATACACAACTGCAGAACATTTAGCACATTTTAGACAGTTAAATTAATAGCTATAAAATATCTAGCTGGCAAACATTTAGTTGTGAATTCCATACTGTAACTAGATGTGTGCTGCACAACTGTGAGTGACTCACAAGTCTCTTGTTGTTGTGCGCTTGTAAACAAACACCACGTGAAGGAGGACTACCGGTAAGAAAAAACATGTGACAGGTAAAATAAAGAATGCAATCTTCTTTATTGCCTATCATATTGCACTAGCTGACTGCAGGTATTTACTTAAAAAGTAACTACAAATATTCAAATGTATACAAAAACCTCAAATAAATAGTTTAAACGGTATTGAAAATGTCGACCGATTAATCTGCATGGCTGATTAATTTGGGCCAATTTCAAGTTTTCATAACAAAATTGGTAATCTGCATTTTTGTACACCGATTATGGCCGATTACATTGCAATACACGAGGAGACTGTGTGGCAGGCTGGCCACCTGTTACGCAAGTGCAGCAAGGAGCCAAGGTAAGTTTCTAGCTAGTGTAGCAGTGTGATGTTGTTCCCCTAGATTATGCACCAAGTTGCACACAAGGACCAATTCAAATAGGCCAGGAGGTCAAGAGGGGAATATAATAATAATTCAGTGTGTTTTTTTAAACTTAATATTACAGCTGCATAGCTAATGTTAGTTGTTGGTGTACAACTGTTTTTTCATATCTATATTGTACATACACGTGATTGTAAAAGTTTTGTATATTTTGGTTTGGCCCATCGAGGGTTATCTGTATTTCCATACCCCCTTATTGTTGTCTTTTGCCTGACCTTCGGCAAGCAAAGTATGTTGTCCGTGGCTCGGAAATGGTTAAATATAAAACTGTGGTAATGTTACAATACAAAGATTTATTAAAGTTTCACCGAGCTCGCTAACTAGGGTACCTATGGTAACTTGTGAGTACTTGGGACGGTGTTTGAGTGAGTTTCTATGTGCTCGCGCAGGTGCCTGAGAGCTATGACTGCGCCAAGGGCTAAAATATTATCTAACCAGCAGACCTCCAGTTGTGGCAGTGTCCTAATTAAAAGTACACAACGCAGAACGAACCACGCTGCACTAGCATTAAACTTATCTTATAAAAAACCATCAACCTTAACATAATCACTAGTTAATTACACATGGTTAATGATATTACTAGTTTAACTAGCTTGTCCTGTGTTGCATATAATCAATCTACTTTTCCAAATGGGTGACAATTTAACAAAAGTGCATTTGCGAAAAAAGCAAAATCGTAGCACCAATGTACCTAACCATAAACGTCATTTACTTTCTTAAAATCAATACACACGTATATTTTTTAAAACCTGCATATTTAGTTAAAAATGATCATTTTAGCAGGCAATATTAACGAGGGAAATTGTGTCACTTCTCTTGCGTTCAGTGTAAGCAGAGTCTGGGTATATGCAGCAGTTTGGGCCGCCTGGCTCGTTGCAAACTGTGTGAAGACCATTTCTTCCTAACAAAGACCGTAATTAATTTTCCAGAATTTTACATAATTATGACATAACATTGAAGGTTGTACAATGTAACAGCAATATTTAGACTTACGGTTGCCACCCGTTCGATAAAATTTGTAAGTCGCTCTGGATAAGAGCGTCTGCTAAATGACTTAAATGTAAATGTAAAATACGGAACGGTTCCGTATTTCACTGATAAACGTTTTGTTTTCGAAATGATCGTTTCTGGATTTGACCATATTAATGACCTAAGGCTCATATTTCTGTGTGTATATTATATTATAATTAGGTCTATGATTTGATAGAGCAGTCTGACTGAGCGGTGGTAGGCAGCAGAAGGTTCGTAAGCATTCATTCAAACAGCACTTTCCTGCGTTTGCCAGCAGCTCTTCACAAAGCTTGAAGCATAGCTCTGTTTATGACTTCAAGCCTATCAACTCCCGAGATTAGGCTGGCAATATTATAGTGCCTATAAGAACATCCAATAGTCAAAGGTATATGAAATACAAATGGTATAGAGAGAAATAGTCCTGTAATTCCTATAATAACTACAACCTAAAACGTCTTAACTGGGAATATTGAAGACTCATGTTAAAATGAACCACCAGCTTTCGTATGTTCTTATGGTCTGAGCAAGGAACTTAAACGTTAGCTTTTTTACATGGCATGTAACGTGCGTTGCTTGAAGGAGACCAGGACACAGCGTAATTTGTGGTCATCATATTTATTTCAATGAGAACCAGCAACAAAATAACAAAGTGAAACCAAAACGAACGTACCATTCCGTAGGCTACAAGAGCTGTACAAAAACAAGATCCCACAACATAGGTGGGAAAAAGTCTACCTAAGTATGATTCCCAATCAGAGACAATGATAGACAGCTGCCTCTGATTGGGAACCACACTCGGCCAAACACAAAGAAATACAAAACATAGAATGCCCACCCCACATCACACCCGGACCTCACCAAGTAGAGAAATAAAACGTCTCTCTAAGGTCAGGGAGTGACAGTACCACCCCCCCCCCCAAAGGTGTGGACATCCGGCCGCAAACCTGAAACTATAGGGGAGGGTTCAGGTGGGCATCTACCCTTGGCGGCGGCGGCTACGGTTCAATGTGGAGATCCTGCTCCACCTATGGCTCCCCCCACTTTTGTGGCGCCTCTGGTGCGGGGACCCTCGCCGGAGGCCCCGGACTGGGGACCCTCACCGCAGGCCCCGGACTGGGGACCGTCGCCAGAGGCTCCGGACTGGGGACCGTCGCTGGAGGCTTCGTGCCATGGCTCATCGCTGGAGGCTTTCTACGTGGAGCCGGAACATGTCGTTCTTCTGTAACGTGCGTTGTTTGAAGGAGACCAAGGCGCAGCGTAATTTGTGGTCATCATATTTATTTAAAATGAGAACCAGCAACAAAATAACAAAGTGAAACCAAAACGAACGTACCATTCCGTAGGCTGTACAAAAACAGGATCCCACAACATAGGTGGGAAAAGTGGTGACCACAGACCACTTCTCAGTTCCTATGCTTCCTGGCTGATATTTTGGTCACTTTTGAATGCTTGTGGTGCTTTCACTCTAGTGGTAGCATGAGACGGAGTCTACAACCCACACAAGTGGCTCAGGTAGTGCAGCTCATCCAGGATGGCACATCAATGACATCGCGGCAGGGTAGCCTAGTGGTTAGAGCGTTGGACTAGAAACCGGAAGGTAGCAACTTCAAACCCCCGAGCTGACAAGGTACAAATCTGTCATTCTGCCCCTGAACAGGCAGTTAACCCACTGTTCCCAGGCCGTCATTGAAAATAAGAATTTGTTCTTAACTGACTTGCCTGGTTAAATAAAGGTAAAATAAAAAAAATGCGAGCTGTGGCAAGAAGGTTTGCTGTGTCTGTCAGTGTAGTGTCCAGAGCATGGAGGTGCTACCAGGAGACAGGCCAGTACATCAGGAGACGTGGAGGAGGCCGTAGGAGGGCAACTACCCAGCAGCAGGACCGCTACCTCCGCCTTTGTGCAAGGAGGAGCAGGAGGACCACTAACAGAGCCCTGCAAAATGACCTCCAGCAGGCCACAAATGTGCATGTGCCTGCTCAAACGGTCAGAAACAGACTCCATGAGGGTGGTATGAGGGCCCAACGTCCACAGGTGGGGGTTGTGCTTACAGCCCAACACCGTGCAGGACGTTTGGCATTTGCCAGAGAACACCAAGATTGGCAAATTCGCCACTGGCGCACTGTGCTCTTCACAGATGAAAGCAGGTTCACACTGAGCACGTGACAGAGTCTGAAGACACCATGGAGAACGTTCTGCTGCCTGTAACATCCTCCAGCATGACCAGTTTGGCGGTGGGTCAGTCATGGTGTGGGGGTGGCATTTCTTTGGTGGGCCACACAGCCCTTCATGTGCTCGCCAGAGGTAGCCTGACTGCCATTAGGTACCGAGATGAGATCCTCAGACCCCTTGTGAGACCATATGTTGGTGCGGTTGGCCCTGGGTTCCTCCTAATGCAAAACAATGCTAGACCTCATGTGGTTGGAGTGTGTCAGCAGTTCCTGCAAGAAGAAGGCATTGATGCTATGGACTGGCCCGCCCGTTCCCCAGACCTGAATCCAATTGAGCACATCTGGGACATCATGTCTCTCTCCATCCACCAACGCCATGTTGCACCACAGACTGTCCATGAGTTGGCCTTAGTCCAGGTCTGGGAGGAGATCCCTCAGGAGACCATCCGCCACCTCATCAGGAGCATGCCCAGGCATTGTAGGGAGGTCATACAGTCACGTGGAGGCCACACACACTACTGAGCCTCATTTTGACTTGTTTTAAGGACATTACATCAAAGTTGGATCAGCCTGCAGTGTGGTTTTCCACTTTAATTTTGAGTGTGACTCCAAATCCAGACCTCCATGGGTTGATAAATTTGATTTCCATTGATCATTTTTGTGTGATTTTGTTGTGAGCACATTCAACTTTGTAAAGAAAAAAGTATTTAACAAGAATATTTCATTCATTCAGATCTAGGATGTGTTATTTTAGTGTTCCCTTTATTTTTTTGAGCAGTGTATGTAAAAAAAAAATATATATATATATTTTTTAAATCGTCCGATTAATCGATATCGGCATTTTTGGTCCTCCAATAATCAGTATCGGTGGTGAAAAATCATAATCGATCGACCTCTAATACGCGGTATACAGCCCAAGCCTAACTACCACTACAGGTTATAAATGAAGGTTCAGTGGAGTTCGGGGTTAAGGATCAGGGGTCAGACTGACTCAGTGAGGATGCCATCGGCCGTGTCCTTGCCCTCCGGTGTGTCCCAGGTCACCCTGGCAGTGAGCTTGCCAGGCTCTGCCGTCTTGTCCTTCAGGTTAGGACACTTTATTACTGGAGCATCCACATCTACGAGAGAAGGAGAGAGGAGATGGGGTAAAGAGTGGTTAAAAAGGTCAGCAGATGTGGAGGGAAGAGAAACAGGAAGAATGTGCTTTTCCCTGTTCTGTTCTGTCATGTTATGTTGTGTTATGTTATGTCCTGTCTGTGTAATTGGGGTGATTTTAGACTAGACAAGCTGCTGTGATGGAGTGCTGTTTCACCGAGTCGTGGCTGAAAGACTACATTGATAACATACAGCTGGCTGGGTTTTCCATGCATCGGCAAGATAGAACAGCTGCCTTTGGTTAGACAAGTGGTGGCGGTCTGTCTATTTGTCAATAACAGCTGGTGCACAAAATCTAATATTAATGAAGTCTCAACGTTTTGCTCACCTGAGGTAGAGTATCTCATGATAACACGTAGACAACACTATTTACCAAGAGAGTTTTCATCTATATTTTTTGTAGCTGTCTATTTCCCACCACAAATCGATGCTGGCACTAAGATCGCACTCAACGACCCGTATAAGCCCATATCAAACAAGAAAACGCTCATCCAGAGGCGGCACTCTCAGTGGCCGGGGACTTTAATGTTGGGAAACTTAAATCCGTTTTACCTCATTTCTACGAGCATGTTACATGTGCAACCAGAGGGAATAAACTCTAGAACACCTTTACTCCACACAGAGATGCATACAAAGCTCACCCTCCATTTGGAAAATCTGACCATAACTCTATCCTGCTGATTCCTGCTTACAAATCAAATATAATTGTATTTGTCACATGCGCCGAACAGGTGTAGTAGACCTTACAGTGAAATGATAACTTACAAGCTGTTAACCAACAATGCAGTTAAGAAAAATAAGTCTTAAGTAAAAAAATTCAAACAGCAATTCATCATAGAGCAGCATTAAAATAACAGTAGCGAGGCTATATACGGGGGGTATCGGAACAGAGTCAATGTGCGGGGGCACCGGTTAGTCAAGGTCATTGAGCAGGTTGGGAGCTTCAAGTTCCTTGGTGTCCACATCACCAACAAATTGTCATGGTCCAAACACACCATGACAGTTGTGAAGAGGGCACGAAAATGCCTATTCCCTCTCAGGAGACTGAAAATATTTGTCATGGGTCCTCAGATCCTCAAAAAGTTATACAGCTGCACCATTGAGAGCATCACCGCCTGGTATGGCAACTGCTCGGCCTCCAACCGCAAGTCACTACAGAGGGTAGTGCGTACGGCCCAGTACACCAGTGGGGCCAAGCTTCCTACCATCCAGGACCTCTATACTGGATGGCAGGAAGCCTAGTGGTTGGGGCGGCAGGTAGCCTAGTGGTTAGTGCATTGGGCCAGTAAACGTAAGGTTGCTAGATCGAATAACAACAAGGTAAAAATATGTCGTTCTTCCCCTGAACAAGGCAGTTACACCGCTGTTCCTAGGCTGTCATTGTAAATAAGAATTTGTTCTTAACTGACTTGCCTAGTTAAATAAAGGTTAAATAAAAATAAAATAAAAAATATACCAGTAAGAGGAAGGCCCTAAAAATTGCCAAAGACTCCAGCCACCCAAGTAATAGACTTTTCTCTCTGCTACCGCAGTACCAGAGCGCCAAGTCTAGGTCCAAAAGGCTTCTTAACAGCTTCTACTCCCAAGCCATAAGACTGCTGAACAACTAAGCAAATGGCTACCTGGACTATTTGCATTGACCCCCACATTTTTAAGCTGCTGCTACTCTGTTATTATCTATGCATGGTGACTTTACCTCTGCCTACAGTGCCTTGCGAAAGTATTCGGCCCCCTTGAACTTTGCGACCTTTTGCCACATTTCAGGCTTCAAACATAAAGATATAAAACTGTATTTTTTTGTGAAGAATCAACAACAAGTGGGACACAATCATGAAGTGGAACAACATTTATTGGATATTTCAAACTTTTTTAACAAATCAAAAACTGAAAAATTGGGCGTGCAAAATTATTCAGCCCCCTTAAGTTAATACTTTGTAGCGCCACCTTTTGCTGCGATTACAGCTGTAAGTCGCTTGGGGTATGTCTCTATCAGTTTTGCACATCGAGAGACTGAAATTCTTTCCCATTCCTCCTTGCAAAACAGCTCGAGCTCAGTGAGGTTGGATGGAGAGCATTTGTGAACAGCAGTTTTCAGTTCTTTCCACAGATTCTCGATTGGATTCAGGTCTGGACTTTGACTTGGCCATTCTAACACCTGGATATGTTTATTTTTGAACCATTCCATTGTAGATTTTGCTTTATGTTTTGGATCATTGTCTTGTTGGAAGACAAATCTCCGTCCCAGTCTCAAGTCTTTTGCAGACTCCATCAGGTTTTCTTCCAGAATGGTCCTGTATTTGGCTCCATCCATCTTCCCATCAATTTTAACCATCTTCCCTGTCCCTGCTGAAGAAAAGCAGGCCCAAACCATGATGCTGCCACCACCATGTTTGACAGTGGGTATGGTGGGTTCAGGGTGATGAGCTGTGTTGCTTTTACGCCAAACATAACGTTTTGCATTGTTGCCAAAAAGTTCAATTTTGGTTTCATCTGACCAGAGCACCTTCTTCCACATGTTTGGTGTGTCTCCCAGGTGGCTTGTGGCAAACTTTAAACGACACTTTTTATGGATATCTTTAAGAAATAGCTTTCTTCTTGCCACTCATCCATAAAGGCCAGATTTGTGCAATATACGACTGATTGTTGTCCTATGGACAGAGTCTCCCACCTCAGCTGTAGATCTCTGCAGTTCATCCAGAGTGATCATGGGCCTCTTGGCTGCATCTCTGATCAGTCTTCTCCTTGTATGAGCTGAAAGTTTAGAGGGACGGCCAGGTCTTGGTAGATTTGCAGTGGTCTGATACTCCTTCCATTTCAATATTATCGCTTGCACAGTGCTCCTTGGGATGTTTAAAGCTTGGGAAATCTTTTTGTATCCAAATCCGGCTTTAAACTTCTTCACGGACCTGCCTGGTGTGTTCCTTGTTCTTCATGATGCTCTCTGCGCTTTTAACGGGCCTCTGAGACTATCACAGTGCAGGTGCATTTATACGGAGACTTGATTACACACAGGTGGATTGTATTTATCATCATTAGTCATTTAGGTTAACATTGGATCATTCAGAGATCCTCACTGAACTTCTGGAGAGAGTTTGCTGGACTGAAAGTAAAGGGGCTGAATAATTTTGCACGCCCAATTTTTCAGTTTTTGATTTGTTAAAAACGTTTGAAATATCCAATAAATGTCGTTCCACTTCATGATTGTGTCCCACTTGTTGTTGATTCTTCACAAAAAAATACAATTTAAAAAAAAATAAAAAGGTCGCAAAGTTCAATGGGGCCGAATACTTTCGCAAGGCACTGTACATGTACAGACGTGGCCAAAAGTTGAGAATGACACTAATATTAATTTCCACAAAGTTTGCTGCTTCAGTGTCTTTTGATATTTTTGTCAGATGTTACTATGGAATACTGACGTGTAATTCCAAGCATTTCATAAGTGTCAAAGGCTTTTATTGACAATTACATGAAGTTGATGCAAAGAGTCAATACTTCTGGGCCACATCCTGACTGATGGCAGCCCATTCTTGCATAATCAATGCTTGGAGTTTGTCAGAATTTGTAGGTTTTTGTTTGTCCACCCGCCTCTTGAGGATTGACCACAAGTTCTCAATGGGATTACGGTCTAGGGAGTTTCCTGGTCATGGACCCAAAATATTGATGTTTTGTTCCCCAAGCCAGTTAGGTTATCACTTTTGCCTTATGGTAAGGTGCTCCATCATGCTGGGAAAGGCATTGTTTGTCACCAAACTGTTCCTGGATGGTTGGGAGAAGTTCCTCTCTGAGGATGTGTTGGTACCATTCTTTATTCATGGCTGTGTTCTTAGGCAAAATTGTGAGTGAGCCCGCTCCCTTGGCTGAGAAGCAACCCCACACATGAACGGTCTCAGGATGCTTAACTGTTGGCATGACACAGGACTGATGGTAGCGCTCACCTTGTCTTCTCCAAACAACATTTTTGCCGGATGTCCCAAACAATCAGAAAGGGGATCCATCAGAGAAAATGACTTTACCCCAGTCCTCAGCAGTCCAATTCCTGTACCTTTTGCAGAATATCAGTCTGTCCCTGATGTTTTTCCTGGAGAGAAGTGGCTTCTTTACTGTCCTTCTTGACACCAGGCCATCCTCCAAAAGACTTCGCCTCACTGTGCGTGCAGATGAACTCACACCTGCCTGCTGCCATTCCTGAGCAAGCTCTGTGCTAGTGGTGCCCAGATCCCGCAGCTGAATCAACTTTAGGAGACGGTCCTGGTGCTTGCTGGACTTTCTTGGCGCCCTGAAGCCTTCTTCACAACAATTGAACCGCTCTCGTTGAAGTTGTTGATGATCCAATAAATGGTTGATTATGGTGCAATCTTACTGGCAGCAATATCCTTGCCTGTGAAGCTCTTTTTGTGCAAAGCAATGATGATGGCATGTGTTTCCTTGTAGGTAACCATGGTTGACAGAGGAATAAGAGTGATTCCAAGCACCACCCTCCTTTTGAAGCTTCCAGTCTGTTATTCGAACTCAATCAGCATGACAGAGTGATCTCCAGCCTTGTCCTCGTCAACACTCACACCTGTGTTAACAAGAGAATCACTGACATGATGTCAGCTGGTCCTTTTGTGGCAGGGCTGAAATGCAGTGGAAATGTTTTTGGGGGATTCAGTTCATTTGCATGGCAAAGAGGGACTTTGCAATTAATTGCAATTCATCTGATCACTCTTCATAACATTCTGGAGTATATATTAGGGTGGCAGGGTAGCCTAGTGGTTAAAGCGTTGGACTAGTAACCGGAAGGTTGAAAGTTCAAATCCCAGAGCTGACAAGGTACAAATCTGTTGTTCTGCCCCTGAACAGGCAGTTAACCCACTGTTCATAGGCTGTCATTGAAAATAAGTATTTGTTCTTAACTGACTTGCCTAGTTAAATAAAAAGGTAAAAAATATGCAAATTGCCATCACACAAACTGAGGCAGCAGACTTTGTAAAAATTAATATTTGTGTCATTCTCTAAACTTTGGCCACGACTGTACATATTACATCAATTACCTCGACTGACCAGTACCCCCTGTATATAGCCTTGTTACAGTTATTTTATTGTTGCTCTTTCATTATTTGTTATTTTTCTATTTTCTTATTTTTTACTTTTTATTTATTTATTGTTTACTTCAGTTTATTTAGTAAATATTTTCTAAACACTTAAGGGCTTGTAAGCATTTCACTGTTGAAAAAAATCGATTTGATTTGACAGCTACAGACAAACACCACACACACATACACCATACACATACTGTAGGGTAGCCTAGTGGTTAGAGCGTTGGACTAGTATTCGGAAGGTTGCAAGTTCAAACCCCCGAGCTGAAAAGATACAAATCTGTCGTTCTGCCCCTGAACAGGCAGAAAATAAGAATTTGTTCTTTACTGACCTGCCTGGTTAAATAAAGGTTAAAAAAAAATTACTAAAAATGCACGCACACACATCCACACAAGCACTCTCTGACTCACCTATGCAGGCACTCTCCCCTGAGGTCCAGGTCTTGTGGTACTGGCAGGTGACAGTCTTGGACCCCTTCAGAGTGTATCCAAGGGAGCAGAAGAACTCACAGCGGGAGTTAAAGTAGGATCCATCTGAACACTTATAGCCACCATTAGCAGGCATCTGTAGCTTAGGACACCGGATCTCTGACAGGGAAACACAAATCAAGTCCAAAAATGTATTTTCACAAAGAGGGTGTATGATTAGCAGGTCGCTGATGAATCTGACAATGATTCTATTGGTTGTGTGTATCTTCAGTGGTTACATACAGTACCAGTCAAAAGTTTGGACACACCTACTCTTTTACGGGTTTTTCTTTATTTGTACTACATTTCTACATTGTAGAATAACAGTGAAGACATCGTAACTATAAAATAACACATATGGAATCATGTAGTAACCACAAACGTGTTAAACAAAATCAAAAATATATTTTATTCTTGAGATTCTTCAAAGTAGCCACTCTTTGCCTTGATGACAACTTTGCACACTCTTCGCATTCTCTCAACCAACTTCATGAGGTAGTCACCTGGAATTCATTTAAATTAACAGGTGTGCCTTGTTAAAAGTTAATTTGTGTAAGACTAAGTCCATATTATGGCAAGAACAGCTTAAATAAGCAAGGATCAGGGTGGGTGTGGGGCCAGAGACGGCAGGGGTTCAAACTGTAGAACACAGTTCTTGAATATGTAGTATATAATATGATAATAACATGGATATGTAGTATATAGAACCCAGTTCTTACATTTGAATATAAAAATGGATTTGATCAAACAAAACTATGCTACCTTTTATCTCTGGGACCCTCAGGATGACAAATCAGAGCAAGATTACTGAATGTAAGTACATTATTTACCTTCTGAGGTGAATGTATCAAATCAGCTGCCATGATAAAAGCATGTTGTTGTTTTGCACTCTCCTCAGACAATAACGTGGTCTTTTTTCACTGTAATAGCTACTGTAAATTGGACAGTGCAGTTAGATTAACAAGAAGTTAAGCTTTCTGCCCATATAAGACATGTCTACTGTCCTGGAAAGTTGGCTGTTACTTACAATGTCATTCTAGTCACATTAGCGCATATTAACAACAACTGTTCCAGTTTAGGGACACCGATCTTAAGACATGAAGGTCAGTCAATACTGAACACATCAAGAACTTTGAAAGTTTCTTCAAATGCAGTCGCTAAAACCATCAAGCGCTATGATGAAACTGGCTCTCATGAGAACCGCCACAGAAAAGGAAGACCCAGAGTTACCTCCGCTGCAGTGGATAAGTTCATTAAAGTTACCAGCCTCAGAAATTGCAGCCCAAATAAATGCTTCACAGAGTTCAAGTAACAGACATCTCAACATCAACTGTTCAGGCCTTCAAGGTTGAATTGCTGCAAGAAACCACTACTAAAGGATGGCAATAAAAAGAAGAGAATTGCTTGGGCCAAGAAACACAAGCAATTGACATTAAACCTGTGGGAATCTGTCATTTGGTCTGATGAATCCAAATTTGAGTGCCATGTCTTTGTGAGATGCAGAGTAGGTGAACGCTTGTGTGGTTCCCACCGTGAAGCATGGAGGAGAAGGTGGGATGTTGTGGGAATGCTTTGCTGATGACGCGGTCGGTGATTTATTTAGAATTCAAGGCACAATGAACCAGCATGGCTACCACAGCACTCTGCAGCAATACACCATCCCATCTGGTTTGCACTTAGTGGGACTATCATTTGTTTTTCAACAGGACAATGGCCCAAAAACACACCTCCAGGCTGTGGAAGGGCTGTCCCTGTACAGGGATCAACATCAGGGGAAATTTCAGAGTGACAACTAAAAATACAATTTCGTAATATTGAACATTCTTGAAAATGCAAGTGTCTTACACCCTTCAAAAGATTATAATCTTGGTAATCAAACTACGTTTTCCAATTTAAAATAGCTATTACAGAGAACTTTTATGTGATGATAAAAGGCTCATACAATACAAATATTTTTTAAATGTTTTCTTTCACAGTGATAGCGACTCCGACTCGGAGGCCCCGGTGCCAAGCTGCCCGCTCTACCTGTACCCCCAGTGGTGTTCATATGCCACAGTTCATTACTGCAGGCATGACTGTGCCTCAGAGCCAAAAGGGCACAGCATGGAGGCGTCGTTGTGTTCTGTGTCGCATGAAATCCACCACTTGTTCAGTTTGCCTCTGCTTTACATCAGAAAGAGACTGCTATGGGACATGGCACAGGAAGCAAAATATTATGACGAGGACTTCCAAGGGGTGTGTACAGTTTTTTTATATATTTATTTTCTAATATAAAAAAAAAAAAATGTGTGTGTGTGTGTGTGTGTTAGAATTGCTTTTTGATATGTTGTATATAGTTATTTGCACTGCTGTATATAGTTATAGGTCATTTCACCAATTCGGCCACTTGGGTACATTTGAGCAACTTGTGTGGGACACCTGGGTGACTTCATGCTAAATGTCATGTAGCTCACCCATTCCTGAAATTATCAGTCTCAAACTTTGCACACCTACAGTTGCCCTCTTGTGTTATCCATCAAAATTATCTCCAGCATCCTATTCTAGTACATGTGAAAGATGATATTACAACAATAAAAAACAGAAAACGTATGCTCTTTCTTTCTATTTTCTTCCACCAGATCTACTGTGTTATATTCGCCTACATTCAATTAACGTTTCCACAAACTTCAGAATGTTTCCATTCAAATGATACCACGAATATGCATATCCTTGCCTCTGGGGCTGAACTACAGGCAGTTAGATGTGTTAGATGTCTTCAGGCAGAAATTGAGAACAAAGGGTTGCAGCCATAACAGGTTAACCAAAAAGGAGAGTGATGGAGTGCTGCATCAGATGACCTGGCCTCCACAATCACCTGACCTCAATCCAATTGAGATGGTTTGGGATTTTTTACATTTTATTTCACCTTTATTTAACCAGGTAGGCCAGTTGAGAACAAGTTCTCATTTACAACTGCGACCTGGCCAAGATAAAGCAGTGCGACAAAAACAACAACATAGAGTTACACATGGGATAAACAAACATACAGTCAATAACACAATATAAATATATATATATATACAGTGTGTGCAAATGTAGTACGATTAGGGAGGTAAGGCAATAAATAGGCAATAGTGGCGAAATAATTACAATTTAGCATAAACACTGGAGTGATAGATGTGCAGATGATGACGTGCAAGTAGATGCTGGTGTGCAAAAGAGCAAAAATAAATAATAATATGGGGATGAGGTAGTTGGGTGGGCTATTTACAGATGGGCTGTGTGCAGGTGCAGTGATCGGTAAGCTGCTATGAAAGCTGATTCTTAAAGTTAGTGAGGGAGATGTAAGTCTCCAGCTTCAGTGATTTTTGCAATTCGTTCCAGTCATTGGCAGCAGAAAACTGGAAGGAAAGGTGGCCAAATGAGGAGTTGGCTTTGGGGATGGCCAGTGAAATATACCTGCTGGAGCACGAGCTACAGGTGGGTGTTGCAATGGTGAACAGTGAGCTGAGAAAAGACGGGGCTTTACATAGCAAAGACTTATAGATGACAAGGAGCCAGTGGGTTTGGGGACAAACATGAAGCGAGGGACAGTCAACGAGAGCATAGAGGTCGCAGTGGTGGGTAGTATATGGGGCTTTGGTGACAAAACGGATGGCACTGTGATAGACTATATCTAATTTGCTGAGTAGAGTGTTGGAGGCTATTTTGTAAATTACATTGCCAGTCAAGGATTGGTAGGATAGTCAGTTTTATGAGGGTATGTTTGACAGCATGAATGAAGGAGGCTTGAAAATCAGATTGCATAGCAGAGAAGGTACAGTGGGATTCAAAACGGTTGGTGATCTGTTTGTTAACTTGGCTTTCGAAGACTTTAGCAAGGCAGGGCAGGATGGATATAGGTCTATAAGAGTTTGGGTCTAGAGTGTCTCCCCCTTTAAAGAAGGGAAGGGAAGTTGAACAGGCTAGTAAAAGGGGTTGCAACAATTGCCGCAGAAAGAGAGGGTCCAGAAAGAGAGGGTCCAGATTGTCTAGCCCAGTTTATTTGTAGGGGTCCAGATTTTGCAGCTTTTTCAGAACATCAGCTATCTGGATTTGGGTGAAGGAGAGGTGGGTGGTGGGGCTTGGGCAAGTTTCTGCAGGGGGTGCAGAGCTGTTGGCCGGGGTAGGTGTAGACAGGTGGAAAGCATGGCTAGCCGTAGAAAAATGCTTATTGAAATTCTCAATTATCGTGGATTTATCGGTGGTGACAGTGCTTTCTAGTCTCGGTGCAGTGGGCACTTGGGAGGAGGTGATCTTATTCTCCATGGACTTTACAGTGTCTCAAAACTGATGAGTTGGGATGAGTTGGCCCGCAGAGTGAAGGAAAAGCAGCCAACAAGTGCTCAGCATCTGTGGGAAGTCCTTCAAGACTGTTGGAAAAGCATTCCAGTTGAAGTTGGTTGAGGGAATGCCAAGAGTGTGCAAAAGCTGTCATCAAAGCAAAGGGTGGTTACTTTGAAAAATCTAAAATCTATTTATATTTGTTAAACTCTTGTTTGGTTACTACATGATTCCATGTGTGTTATTTCTACAATGTAAAAAATTGTAAAAATAAAGAAAAACCCTTGAATGAGTAGGCGTGTGTGTCCAAACTTTTGACTGGTACTGTATGGTTGGTGTAAAGGTGTCCAGTGATTTTGGGTCTCGCCAGTAGGCCAGGTGTGCGAGTTTGTGTGTGTGTGTGTGTGTGGTGGTCTCACCCCTGCAGGCGTAGTTTCCTGACCAGTGTTTGCTGGCCATACACACCACCTCTGGGTGTCCCTGCTGCATCTCGTAACCCCTCTTACAGCGAATCTTACAGCGCGATCCCATCACGTTCTTATAATATTGCCCCCCAGGACTCCGACAACTCACGTCGCCATGCTTCACCTTGATGGGCGCGCACCAAGGGGTCCCTAAAAATGGGGTTGAGGGGGGAATAAGAGGGAGAGTTATAGCATTCACATAAAAGATTGAAATAAATGTCCTTCTGGTTCAGATGCTGGACAGACATCTTCCTATACAGGATAGAGATAAACATTGTCTGTTTGTGCCGCAGTGTAAATTAACTATTGGGGACCGGGGGGTATTTACCAGTGTTTTGGACATCCATGTGTTTTCTCACCTTACTGCTAAAATGAAGAGAGGCTGTGAGTGTAAGTCAGGCAGTGAGTTTCCCATAGCAACATACATAATCCATACTGATTTAACACAGGACACAGTGTTTACAGCAGACTAAAGAGATGAAATCTGGAGTGCTAGTGTAAACCCATCCATCACCTTATCACAGGTAGACAGAATGATAAAATGGCTTTGTCACTTACCATAATCCATACTGACAATAAGAAGTACTTGACAACAAAACAAGTACTTGCTTGAGTAAAGAAAAGATAGAGGTTGAGAGTAAGGGAAATAGTTTGAGTGTGTGTGTGTGGGTGTCTGTCTGTCTTTGATCACTTTGATCCAGTGGATTTAAACGGGATCACTCAATCATACTGTTGATTAGAGCTACTAAACCCCATCAATTGAACTATTAATAAATATAACCTTCAGAATGGAGGCTGAAGTGGATGATGATCTAGAGCTGATTTACAGCATGAGGGATAAAGATTTGTCAAAAGAAAACTGAAGTTACCT
Source organism: Oncorhynchus masou masou (assembly GCF_036934945.1). Taxonomy (NCBI): domain Eukaryota; kingdom Metazoa; phylum Chordata; class Actinopteri; order Salmoniformes; family Salmonidae; genus Oncorhynchus; species Oncorhynchus masou. The sequence continues at coordinate 24,912,252 of NC_088221.1, forward strand.
CCAACTTTCCTCGACCAGTTGGATGGCTCTATCCATCCCTCAAAAGCTTACCTAAAGATTCCTTTTGGGAATGCCAAGTTTGAGGGGCCAGCAGGTTTGTATTCCAGGGAAATAAAATCTGCAGTCTTTTCCCCACTGGCTCAGAACACACACACTTTCTTGTAAGCACGCACACACACATACACACACTCTCAAACATACACTAGCTGGACAGTTTGTGTGTGTATGTTGGCTGTAACTCCAGTCTCCACTGTCATTGAGTAAGATAACACAATACTATATTTGAGTCTCTACAGAAGATAAATAGTCCAGGAGTTTTGTTTGGCCCAGAGGGTATAAGTCCATGTCTGACTGACCTCAAAGAAAAGTTGAAAGTTAGTTTGACATAATTGTGTCAGTTTTAAAACATGGGATGAAGCATATCGCTTTCTTGTGGAGAAGAAAATAACATAGTTATGTACATCACATTGAAGTGAAAGACACACAGCTAACTTTGATTGGCTTTTCAAATAAAATAAATGTTTTCAATGTTGATAAAAAGTGTAGTCAATGCTTTGAGTTTAAGAGGCTTATTTCAACCCTAAACTTTCCTGCATGTTGAAAGCGAGTGCCAGAGTGTGTAAAAAGCGTGCGTGCATGTGGCAGCAGAGCTTGGTCAAAGCATTCACCTCCGTTTCTACGAGCATATGCATCTTCATCATCTCCATAGCCATAGTATCCCGACCCTGAGAAAGTAAGAGGGAGAAGAAAGCAGCTAGTGACCAAGGCAGGGAGAGAGCAAGGCTGCATTCAAGATAAGAGTAGGGCTGCATTGGTTTCTGTATAGCACTTTGTGACATCTGCTGATGTAAAAAGGGCTTTATAAATACATTTGATTGAAAGGGTTTATCAACGTTTCAAAACATGATGTGGGCCTAATCCTTCAACAAAAGATTTGGGTTGGACTTTACTGGTGTTTTGCAAGAGGTCATTATTAAATCAAGATTATCACTGTTGGAAAACGTTGCTAAACTATTCCTCCAAAGAGGAATGAGAGAAATCTCTTTCACACATGCAGAGAAGAAGAACCCCAAGGGAGCCTTTCTCCCCAGCTGGTTTGGCACAATGAATCACTTTTACTGCAACCTTGTTCTAAAACCAGTGGTGCAATGGCAACCTCACACTGGGGTCACATTCAGTAAGTATGAAACTGAAGGAAACGTTTTGAAACGGAGGAGGAACTACCTAAACCTTTTCTCCATTCCAAAATGTTTTCTCCTGTTTGTTCTTGCTGAAATGTGACTCAGGGTCTTGTTGTGAGGTCACCAACATACTTACTGTGATATGTGACTAGTGCTCCAATATTGGTTTCCTTTCCTTCTCTCCTTCTTGGTCACTATGAGAGTAGAGGTCGACCGATTATGATTTTTCAACGCCGATACCGATTATTTGGATGACCAAAAAAAGCCGATACCGATTAATCGGACGATTATTTATTTATTTATTTGTAATAATGACAATTACAACAATACTGAATTACCACTTATTTTAACTTAATATAATACATCAATAAAAATCTATTTAGCCTCAAATAAACAATGAAACATGTTCAATTTGATTTAAATAATGCAAAAACAAAGTGTTGGAGAAGAAAGTAAAAGTGCAATATGTGCCATGTAAAAAAGCTAATGTTTAAGTTCCTTGCTCAGGACATGAGAACATATGAAAGCTGGTGGTTCCTTTTTATACTTCTTATGGCTGCAGGGGCAGTATTGAGTAGCTTGGATGAATAAGGTGTCCAGAGGTGCCCAGAGTAAACGGCCTGCTCCTCAGTCCCAGTTGCAAATATATGCATATTATTAGTCATGTGGATAGAAAACACTCTGAAGTTTCTAAAACTGTTTGAATGGTATCTGTGCGTATAAAAGAACTCATATAGCAGGCAAAAACCTGAGAATATATCCAAACAGGAAGTGGGAAATCTGAGGTTTGTAGTTTTTGAACAGCCCTATCGAATACACAGTGGGATATGGTTCATGTTGCCATTCCTAGGGATGACTTAGATGTCAACCGTCTTTAGAAGCTTGAATGAGGCTTCCACTGTGACGTGGGGCTGGATGAGAGCTCTTTGAGTCAGTGGTCTGGCAGAGAGCCAGGTCCTGGTCAGCGCATTTCACATGAGAGCGACCTGAGTTCCATGGCTTTTCTACAGACAATGGAATTCTCTGGTTGGAATGTTATTGAAGATTTATGATAAAAACATCCTAATGATTGATTCTATACTTAGATTGAAATGTTTCTACGACCTGTAATATAACTTTTTGAACTTTTCGTCCAACGTTTGGCTGGACCTGCACGAGCGTACTAAACGCCCTAACAAAAGTAGCTACTTGGACATAAATAATGGACATTATCGAACAAATCAAACATTAATTGTGGAACTAGGATTCCTGGGAGTGCATTCTGATGAACATCATCAAAGGTAAGGGAATATTTATAATGTAATTTCTGTTTCTATAATAATGTCATTTCTGTTGACTCCAACATGGCGGATAAAAAATAATAATTTCTGAGCGCCGTTCTCAGATTATTGCATGGTTTGCTCTTTCCATAAAGCTTTTTTGAAATCTGACACAGCGGTTGCATTAACTTCTTATGGCTGGGGGGCAGTATTGAGTAGCTTGGATGAATAAGTTGCCCAAAGTAAATGGCCTGCTCCTCAGTCTCAGTTGCTAATATATGCATATTATTATTAGTATTGGATAGAAAACACTCTGAAGTTTCTAAAACTGTTTGAAAGATGTCTGTGAGTATAACAGAACTCATATGGCAGGCAAAATCCTGATGAGAAATCAAAACAGGAAGTGAGAAATCTGAGCTTTGTATGTATTCACCAGCGTCCCCAATGAAATCCCCTTGAGATATTAATGATGTTGCACTGCCTAGGGGTTCCAGATGTTATTCTAGATGTAAACCATCGATAGAAATTTGAATGAGACTTCTACGGTGTTGTGGGAGTGAATGAGAACAGAATCAATCAGATGTCTGGCAGTCAGCCATTTTCTGATCATGCTTATTCCTCATGCTATTCACTTGCGTTCCATTGCTCGTGAAGACATGAAGGAATGCTCTGGTTGGAACTTTATTGAAGCTATATGTTAAAAACATCCTAAAGATTGATTCTGTACTTAGTTTGAAATGTTTCTTCGACCTGTAATATACCTTTTTGAAGTTTTTGTCCGATGTAACGCTGACCAGAATGAGCGTTTGGATATGTATACCAAACACGCTAACAAAAGAAGGTATTTGGACATAAATAACGGACATTATCGTACAAAACAAACATTTATTGTGGACCTGGGATTCCTGGAGTGCTTTCTGATGTAGATCATCAAAGGTAAGGGAATATTTATCATATCATTTCTTGTTTATATTGACGCCATCATTGCGGCTATTATGACGTTTACTTCGCCGTCGCAGATTATTGCATGGGTTTCTTTTTCCGTAAAGTTTTTTTGAAATCTGACACAGCGGTTGCATTAAGGAGAGGTATATCTATAATTCCATGTGTATAATTTGTATTATAATCTACATTTATTATTTCTGTTGAATGATGTGGGTATGCAAAATCACTGGATGTTTTTGGAACTAGTGAATGTAACGCGCCAATGTAAACTCATATTTTGATAAATATGAACTTTATCAAACAAAACATACATGTATTGCGTAATGAAGTCCTATGAGTGTCATTTTATGAAGATGATCAAAGTGATTTATCTCTATTTGTGGTTCTTGTGACTGGCTGGAAAATATTTTGCTGGAAAAATGGCTGTGTTTTTCTGTGGCTATGAGGTGACCTAGCATTATCGTTTGTGGTGCTTTTGCTGTAAAGCATATTTGAAATTGGACACTGTTGTGTGCTTAACAACAAGATTACCTTTAAAATGGTATAAGATACATGCATGTTTGAGGAATTGTAATTATGAGATTTCTGTTGTTTTGAATTTGGCGCCCTGCACTTTCACTGGCTGTTGTCATGTCGATTCCGTTAACGGGATTGCAGCCCTAAGAAGATTTAACATGAGGCTTCAATATTCCAAGGTAAGAGGTTTTAGGTTGTAGTTAATATTATATTTATAGGACTATTTCTCTCTATACCATTTGTATTTCATTAACCTTTGACTATTGGATGTTCTTATAGGCACTTTAGTATTGCCAGTGTAACAGTATAGCTTCCGTCCCTCTCCTCGCTCCTACCTGGGCTCGAACCAGGAACACATCGACAACAGACACCATTTGAAGCAGCGGTTCTCATTGCTGCACAAAATCCGCGTCCCTTGCAGAACAAGGGGAACAACTACTCCAAGTCTCAAAGCGAGTGACGTTTGAAACGCTATTAGCGCGCACACTGCTAACTAGCTAGCCATTTCACATCGGTTACACCAGCCTAATCTCAGGAGTTGATAAACTTGAAGTCATAAACAGCGCAATGCTTGAAGCATTACTAAGAGCTGCTGTCAAAATCATGAAAGTGCTGTTTGAATGAATGCTTACAAGCCTGCTGCTGCCTACCATTGCTCAGTCAGACTGCTCTATCAAATATCATATCATAGACTTAATTATAACATAATAACACAGAAATACGAACCTTTGGTCATTAATATGGTCGAATCCGGAAACTATCATTTTGAAAACAAAATGTTTATTATTATCGCATATACCCTGACTCTGCATGCAATGAACGCAAAAAAAGTGACACAATTTCACCTGGTTAATATTGCCTGCTAACCTGGATTTCTTTTAGCTAAATATGCAGGTTTAAAAATGTATACTTCTGTGTATTGATTTAAAGAAAGGCATTGATGTTTATGGTTAGGTACACGTTGGAGCAACGGCAGTCCTTTTCCCGCACCGCATCGATTATATACAACGCAGGACACGCTAGATAAACTAGTAATATCATCAACCATGTGTAGTTAACTAGTGATTATGATTGTTTTTTATAAGATAGGTTTAATGCTCGCTAGCAACTTACCTTAGCTTCTTACTGCATTCGAGTAACAGGCAGGCTCCTCGTGGAGTGCAATGTAAAGCAGGTGGTTAGAGCATTGGACTAGTTAACTGTAAGGTTGCAAGATTGAATCTCCGAGCTGACAAGGTAAAAATCTGTCGTTTTGACCCTGTACAAGGCAGTTAACCTACCGTTCCTAGGCCGTCATTGAAAATAAGAATATGTTCTTAACTGACTTTCCTAGTTAAAAAGGTGTACAAAAAAAAAAGAATTCGGCCATATCGGGGGGCCAAAAATAACGATTTCCGATTGTTATGAAAACTTGAAATCGGCCCTAATTAATTGGCCATTCCGATTAATCGGTCGACCTCTATGTGAGAGAGCTAGAAAAAGAATGGCCCTTCCAATAGAAATCTGGCTTATTGCTTTCATCTGTCAAGATATTTGATATCAGTTGTCAAAAGGAAAGCAGATATGAGTATTGGGACGTTGCTTGTCTGGCAGACAATGCTTTGCTGTCACAGCAAAATTACTGCATAATCTAGAGCCTTCTGCTTCAAAATGATACATAACCTTTCAATTCACAATGCAAGATAAAGGAGTGACATGAGGGAGAGAGAAAAAGGTGAGGATTATAGTGAAGGGAGCGGGAGAGAGAATGGGTGAGGGAAGGAAAGGGGTGTAAATGGGAGAGAGGAGTGAGGAGCGAGCTCAGATACGCCCAATCGCTACCAGAGGAGGATGTTGTGGACTCCAACCCAGTGTGAATGTGTTCTCTGTTCAGGATCCATGAGGGACAAAACAGACAGAGAAGTCTTTCACTCCTGCTACAGCTACACGCTCCCAGCCCGGCGGGCGTACATACACGTCAGCCAAATGCCTCACGTGCACTGCGGTTTTAGCAGTCAGATCACGCTGCTACTGAGCACATCCTTATACAGACCCTGAATCTGATTTGGCTGACTGAGGGGAAAAGTCAGAGGCACACAGCCAAGGAAGTCTATCAGAGGGAAACAGACATATCTGGGAAACTAATCACAGGTGTGTGCTGCTGCTTCAGATCAGTTCTATAACAAGCTTGCAGTCAATTCACTGCCTACAGTGAGGTTATATATGACTATCCTTACAGAGTACGACCGCTATATGGGCCAACACCAGAGTGCACATGGAGAACTTACCACACATCTCTACTGGGCTTTGTTATGGAGACATAATATACAACAGACAACAGAGTAATCTAACACACACACACACACATGTAGGCCTTCCTTTCTCTCTCATTCGAGACTGTTCTACAGATTACTGTCCTGCTACAACAACTAAAGTTCTGCTCTGATTTTTTGGTTTTGTTATTCTGTAATAAATTGAATCCTAGGGGGCTCTACTGACATACACCATACCAGCAGAGAGCCTCATAGCCTATAGCAGGGGATATTTCCCAGAGGCAGAGCTAGTCCATCTTCTCCACATGCACATCCTTAGAGACAAAGGCAGCCAGTTAGACTGACACTCACATCCCATCCAGCAATCTGCAGCAGAGGGCATAACACATTATTATAGACTTGTCTCTCTCCTTTCCTAAGGGATCTTAGAATACTGCAGTACTGTTCCTTTTCCACTCAAAGCGGTCTCCAGAACAGCCAGGGATGAAATAACACTATGATTAACTTGAAACGATCTCATCCACATCATCAAATTGAGCCAGCCTTGAATAAAAGCTGATATGCTGAGAAGTTGACACTCAACTTGGCAGTATAAAGTTATTTCTTATTTGCTTAACATCAGTGTGTGAATGAAGGCCAGATCCAGAGTTTTCAATAACAAAGAAAGAGAAAACCTATAAGTTGTCATTCATCCACATAAACATGGTCCCGGTCCCAACAGTCTTTCTGTCAGTGCACTGAGGTTTGGAATCAGACAGAATCCCTAACAGTCTCTCTCTTCTTTTCTCTTCTCTCTCACAGTGAAAATGACTCCTCAGAGGGTGGGAAGACGTCAGAGAGAACACAGTGTTGATAAAACAGAGAGAGCGACAGAGCGAGAGAGGCTCTCCTGCCAAGCTCAATGAGAACAACAGGGCCAGAGGGAACACAAACTGAGGTTCCAGTCAGCTTTATTCAGCTGAGCTGTGCGTAATAGGAATCAATGATAGGGTTAATGTAGAACCATGCCAGGAGGAGAACTGAACGGGCTGTACAGGCATCTGTTATTTCATCTGGGTATTAGAAACACATAGACTAAAGACAGTGAAGTGATTTGACCATATTTTTCGCACTGCCTCTGTGCACAACTTCCCTTTAATAGATCTCTTCCTCAACCAACCACTTTAACTCGTGTTCTCTCCAACATCACATGCTCACGACACCTTTCTTAACGCATCAATCACTGACTCGCTTACCGTCATGCTCTCTTTCTCTCTCACCATGGAAAATGAGAAGAACCATTATTACTGCTACTCCATTGGTATTAGTAAGCTGGCAGGCTTAGAGAATTCCCTGGGTTACATCACTCTGTGTTAAGACGGCATGCTTGAGCTTTCTGACAATTAACTATACATACAAGGTCACTCACCACCTAGACCAACAGCACAGCAGTCCATTCGTAAAATATGAATGATTCATAGTCATTATGACTGGGTTTCACTGTACGTAGAAATGCATGCTGAGCGAGCAATAAAGGAGAAGGCGCCGCTGAGTGTGGACATGTGTCTGTGTGAGTGTCTGCTTGTGCTGACAGAGAAAATAGTAATGAGACGGGACAAAGGAGACAGCGGCAACCATCTTGTTTTTTGAGACAGCAGCCGAGACAGAAACATACAGAGTTCCGGAGAGAACCAACCATCAAACCCTTCCCTTGCCAGTTACCACCCATCTTCATATGCCCTGGAGGTAGCATCGACACTCAGCCTGACTCTCAGTAGACACCTCAATGCACGTAAAGTAACAACACTCAGCCTGACTCTCAGTAGACACCTCAATGCACGTAAAGTAACAACACTCAGTCTGTCTCTCAGTAGACACCTCAATGCACGTAAAGTAACAACACTCAGCCTGTCTCTCAGTAGACACCTCAATGCACGTAAAGTAACAACACTCAGTCTGTCTCTCAGTAGACACCTCAATGCACGTAAAGTAACAACACTCAGCCTGTCTCTCAGTAGACACCTCAATGCACGTAAAGTAACAACACTCAGCCTGTCTCTCAGTAGACACCTCAATGCACGTAAAGTAACAACACTCAGTCTGTCTCTCAGTAGACACCTCAATGCACGTAAAGTAACAACACTCAGCCTGTCTCTCAGTAGACACCTCAATGCACGTAAAGTAACAACACTCAGCCTGTCTCTCAGTAGACACCTCAATGCACGTAAAGTAACAACACTCAGCCTGTCTCTCAGTAGACACCTCAATGCACGTAAAGTAACAACACTCAGCCTGTCTCTCAGTAGACACCTCAATGCACGTAAAGTAACAACACTCAGTCTGTCTCTCAGTAGACACCTCACCTCTATAACACCAAAGCAAAGAAAGGTTACTAAGGCTACTTAAAACCCAAACCACCCACCCTTCTCAACCATCTTTAAAACACACACACACACACACACATAAATTACGCCACAAAGTCTAACTAACAACCCCCAAATAAATACAAAGACCCCTGTTAAATCAACCCCTATAAACACACTCACAAGCACACAGACTCACCAGTGACCTCCAGCTATAAGCATCAGTTTGACAAGCTGTGTTTACCCTGTCAGTGTAAATCTAACTCCAGTAGCGTATGCACATGTTTCAGCCTGTTTCTCAGACAGAAGTGTTGAGCTGCGCCGCCAGTGGACAAGACACATACATCTCCAAATCAACACCCTCACACACCCTCAAGCACACACACCCACACAATCTCTCTCTCTGACACACCTTACATCTCTAACCTTGATACAGACATACACATGCACATACACTCCATGATAAACGCACTCGTATACACCCATGCATCCGAACTATTATACAGTCCCATCTCGTCTTGAACTTATTTCAGCTTCTCATTACTCTTCAGTGAATGTTCCTCTGCAGGATACTGTCCCTGCCCTGTTGGCACCCAGCCATCTGGACAACTCTCTCTCAGTGTGTGTGTGTGTGTAAGTGCTTGCATATATGTGTGTGGGACTTTGTGTGAAATTATTGTGTAACCAAGCTAAGATGAGAGAACACCACATGGAATCAAATCAATCGACCAGAAAAAAATAAAACAACTATAATGGTCTCTCTATCCCATCATGGTGTCTGTCTACCTTTAAATCAATGGTATGGCCTGTTGACGGTTCCATTCAACTGGTACAGTCCTCCTGTCACCCTCCAAAGAGACCCTACAATCTTATTAAACAAAACCACCCAGCACTGGACAGACACTGACTCCACAGATCTGCGGGTCTAGGAAAGCTAGGAAATGGGAGGAGGCAGCCCGAGCAAATGTGCAGTTAATCCGAACACAGGAGCCCTTGTGTGGCTTGTGGCCGGTGACGGCTCCGACATCCGGGAGCTATGGGCTCTGATTGCAGAGCACGGAGCTCCAATGCCGGTCACACTGGGGTGGACTGTAGTCTGGAAATATTTACTGGAGACGTGGAATTATCTAGGCTATTGACAACTTCGATTTGATTCGCCACTCTGTTGACTGAAATCATAGACCATTAGCTAGGTAAAGATGAGTTACATTTGGGCACGTTTAACGTACATATCCCCTTGTTAAACGAATGTACAACTGTTAAACTCATTACCCACTGGACACACTGGTTGAATCAATGTTGTTTCCACGACATTTCAATGAAATTACGTTGAACCAACGTGGAATAGCTGCGTTGAATTGACGTCTGTGCCCAGTGGGATAGCGCCCTTACTTTGCATGGCAAAATAACTTGAACAAAGGACTTAATTAATAAATGTTTTTTTTACAAGCTATAGTACGAAGGTAAGCTAAGGTACCATGTACATAATGCTGGTTTTAGTGTCTCATGAATTCTGCGGGAGACGTCCCCCAGATGCGCACTGCATTCCCTTTTACCCTAGCCTCACCCCCCTCCACGTAAACATAAAATGTGGCTCTCAAAAAGTAGCGGTGGGATATAGGCTAACCGATAATGAATACGTAATAACAGAACAAATTGCAACAACCACTATGTTATGCAAATATCTAAAAACTTTACATTTGAGAAATGTAAATTAAATGGACGGTGTCAATTTGGACACTAGTGGGTTAACTAAATCCCTCTGATCCGCGGGATGGATAAATATTTGCAATTCCTTACCTTCATACGCTAAACTGAAGAAGAGCTGGACAAACACGAACAGGGACACTACCAGCCAGGTGTCCATATTCAACATCTTTGTAAAGTACAGGAAAACTTCCAAGGCATTCCAACTTTCCAAAGACCCGCCTCCTGCTCCAGAAACACGAGAGGATACTCCACCAGGATCCTAATCGAATCTGGCCTGAGCCAAGGCGCGCGCGTCACAGCTAAGTGCAGCAACACTGAACTAAACACTGCAAACAACTCTAACAAATTATAGTAGACATTTTAACCTGCAACAAAGGGACTTTGTTTTCATACAATAGCTTACGCATTTAGGTCTAGTTGCCACTTGCCAAGGCTGCTGGGGAAATACATTCCCCAAGAAAAAAATCTAAAAGCACAACCAAATAAAGGCATCTCAAACACCAAAGTGATACATCATTGCTGGACACACACACACACACACACACACACACACACACACACACACACACACACACACACACACACACACACACACACACACACACACACACACACACACACACACACACACACACACACACACACACACACACACACACACACAAACAATTCAGTCCCATTCACAATCCTATTTTCGCTAACCCCTAACCTATACTCTTACTCTAACCCCCCAAACTAACCCTAGATCCTAACCCCAAATCTAATCCTAACACTAATTCTAACCTTAACCCTAAACCCCCGAGAAATAGTATTTGACCTCTTGGGAACTAACAAAATGTCCCCAGTTAGTCAAATTTAGTTTGTTTACTATTCTTCTGGTCCCCACAATTATAGTTAAACATGTGCATTCACGTCCACACACACAGAAAGAGATCTCACAAAGACACTCGCACATGAGTGGTGAGAGAAAGTATACAGCTGATGAAAGACTCTCCACCACCACACACACACACACACACACTTGGCTGCCTGCCTGCCAGTTCTTGTCTCTGGTCTCTTTAGGGGCGAGTCTCCACATGAAGGTGTTAAGGTGCTCCTTGTCTTCACAGGAAACAGGAGAGGGTAGTGTGAGTCAAACAGAGCTTCTGTGCAGTAGCCTCTCAGGAACTATAATAACAATAACACCAAACCAGACTGAACTAGGCTGAAACACAAGAAAACTGCATGGGTGTGCGCGTGACTGTGCACATGTTTGTTTCTCCTACATGTACTGCAGAAATTGATGTTTTAGATTCTAGAAGTGGATCCCATGTCTTCTGCTGGCTCCAAGTGCCCTTCCAGACAGTCATAGTACATTCATCTATAATTACAGTATACTGAACTCTAGGGGTTAATGATACCCTATCACCTAGGTATAGAGACAGAACAATCATATTTTACTATGTCTACTATATCTACTAGAAAAACAGTCTTTGCTCCTGACAGTCCTGTGAAATTCTCAATTTCTCTTTATTTAATACAAATATCTGTATATTACAATTCAGTACAGTATAATGCATGACTACACTCAGTTCAGTACCTTACAGTACAGTGGGCATATTGTGTAAATTGTATGCAGATATTGATTAAATTCAAGGAGTTTACGTAGGGTCGTGCTGTATATTGAGCACCTGGCTTAGTTTTCTGAGGTCCAGACCCATTCCAGCTGTTATTAACAGTCAGGTTATGGGTTCTGACCCAAATAAAATTGGAATCCATTGATGTCCAGTATATTTCACTTCAGCTCCAGGTACTGGGGTAAGACATTGTTCCAGAACTGTTGGGATTCTTGGGTTCCATTGGCCTGTTTTCCCCATGTGGTCCTCAGCTTGGTGCGGGCCGGTGGTTTGGGTTTCTCCATTGGGGGCTCTTCCTTCCCTTTCCTGCTGGGGGGAGCTGCTTTAGGTGGTACGCTCTGTGACCCTTTCTTTATCCCTTTCTGTGATTTTCTCTCTTCTTCTTCCTCCCCGTCTTCTTCTTCATCTCCCTCTTCTTCCTCTCCCTCTTCTTCTTCCTCTCCTTTACTATCTTTCTCCTCTTCCTCTTCCTCTTCTTCTCCTTCCTCCTCTACCGCTCCCTTCTCATTCATCTCCCCTTTCTGTTCACACGCGCCCTCTTCTTCCTCCTCTTGTTCTACCTCCCCATCACTTGTCTTATTTTCTTTCCCTTCTTTTTTACCTGCCCCCTTCTCCTCCCCCTCCCCGTTTTTTCCCTTCACTTCCTCATCTTCCTCCTCTTGCCACTCCCTTTCCTCTTTTGGTTTATTTGCTTCCTCATCTCTCTCTTCATGCACTCCTCTTCCCTCTTTCTCCTCTTCCTGTTTTTCACCATCCCCCTTTTCACTCTCATCCTCTCCTTTCTCCTCATTATTCTCTTCTCTTTCTTTCATATCCTCATCCTTTCCTTCTCCTTGATCTTCTCTATTTTTTATTTCCTCTTCTTCTTCCTCCTCCCCTTCACCCTCTTCCTTTCCTTCATCCTCCCCCTCTCCTTGCTGTCTTTCTTCTTCCTCCTCTCCCTCTTCCTCTCCTTCCTTTTCTCCTTCTGCTTCTTTGTCTCCCTCTTCTTCCTCCTCCTCCTCTTCCTCACCTTTTCCACCTTCAACCTCTTCCTCTCCCCTGGCTTCTTTCTCATCATCTTCTCGTCCCTCCTCACCCTCTTCAACTTCGTTGTTCTCATCCTTTTCACCTTCCTTTTCATCCTCACCCTCAACTGCTTCCCCCTCTCCTGCATCACCCTCACCTTCTCCACTTTCTTCTTCCTCCCCCTCCTCCTCACTTACGCCTGCCTCCTCCTCCTCCTCCTCATTTTCTTTACTTTCACTACCTTCCTTATCCTCTCCCTCTCCTTCCTCCTCTGCTCCACTCTCTTCCTCTTCTTGGTTCTCTCCTTCCTCCTCTGCTCCACTCTCTTCCTCTTCTTGGTTCTCTTCTTCTTCCTCCTCTGCTCCACTCTCTTCCTCTTCTTGGTTCTCTCCTTCTTCCTCCTCTGCTCCACTCTCTTCCTCTTCTTGGTTCTCTCCTTCATCCTCTGCTCCACTCTCTTCATCTTCTTGGTTCTCTCCTTCCTCCTCTGCTTCACTCCCTACGTCTTCTTGGTTCTCTCCTTCCACCCCTGCTCCACTCTCTTCATCTTCTTGGTTCTCTCCTTCCTCCTCTGCTCCACTCTCTTCATCTTCTTGGTTCTCTCCTTCCTCCTCTGCTCCACTCTCTTCATCTTCTTGGTTCTCTCCTAACTCCTCTGCTCCACTCTCTTCCTCCTCTGCTCCACTCTCTTCATCTTCTTGGTTCTCTCCTTCCTCCTCTGCTGACTCAGTGGCTTTACTTTCTGCTTGTTTATCTTCTTTCTCTTCTGCTGATACCTCACTCTTGCTCTCTGCCTCACTTCCTGATTCATCGCCACTCTCCTCGTTTTCATACTCACTCGAATTGCTCTCCTCTTCCTCTTTATCCCCACTCTCTTCATCACTGGACTCTTCTTCACTCATCTCCTCCTCTCCACTTGTCCCAGAACCACTTTCGCCCTCTTCTCCTTCCCCCTCACTCTGTGCACTCGTCTCCTCTCCCTCCTCCTCTAGGCTTGCCTCAGAATCACTCTCTTTGCTCTCCTCCCCATCACTTGTCCCCTCACTATCACTCTTCTCTTCTTTCTCCTCCCCCTGTAGTGCACCCTCATCACTTTTCTCTTCTTCCTCCTCCCCCTTTATAGTCACATCACTATCACTCTTCTCTCCCTGTTCCCACTCTCCTGTCCCCTCACTCTCATACCTCTCGTCTTCATCCTCCCCCTCTCCTGTCCCCACACTATCGCTCGTTTCTTCTTCTTCTTCCGCCTCCGCATCCTCTTCACTCTTTTCTTCTGCCTCTGCGCCCTCGCTCTCTTCACTCTTTTCTTCTGCCTCTGCAGCCTCGCTCTCTTCACTCTTTTCTTCTTCCGCGCCCTCACTGTCTTCACTCTTTTCTTCTTCCGCGCCCTCGCTGTCTTCACTCTTTTCTTCTTCCGCGCCCTCGCTGTCTTCACTCTTTTCTTCTTCCGCGCCCTCACTGTCTTCACTCTTTTCTTCTGCCTCTGCGCCCTCGCTCTCTTCACTCTTTTCTTCTGCCTCTGCGCCCTCGCTCTCTTCACTCTTTTCTTCTGCCTCTGCGCCCTCGCTCTCTTCACTCTTTTCTTCTGCCTCTGCGCCCTCGCTCTCTTCACTCTTTTCTTCTTCCGCGCCCTTGCTGTCTTCACTCTTTTCTTCTCTACCCTCCTCTCCCTCTCCGCTGGCCACAGTATCACTGTCATCTTCCAGACCCTTAACACTTCTGTAAGCCTCTTTTTCCTCTTGTTTGGTGCTCTCCATTTCTGTCCCATCTCCATGTCTCTTTGTGGACTCTTTATCTTCATCATCCTCAGTTCCCAAACTTTGACTACTAGAGTTCTCATCATAATTGATCTTGGCCTGACCTCCTGACCTCTCGCTAGCAGCCTCTGTGGTTTCTGGGTCCTTCTCAATAATCCTTCTCCCCACTTCCTGATCAGAATTCCTGAGGGTGCCGATGCGGGCGTCAGTCCTCTTGCTTTGCTCAGCTGTGCTTGGATCTGATGTTGAAGAAGAGGGTGATGTGGAGGAAGGCTGGGTGATGGCGCTCTGTTTGGTGAACCTCTCTACCCGGCTGGACCGCCGAGGAGGGATAGAAGTGTCTGTGTCACTCTCCGACTGAATCCCCCTCACGCTCGTCACCGCCTCACTCAGGACCCCCATGGCTGTCCCCGCCATCCCCACATCTGGAAGGAGAGAGGCTGCATCGCTGAGAAATCCTCCCCAGCTAGGCTTCCCCTCCTGGGATTCATCAAAGGCATCTTCCCCTGGGACCTCCACTCTATCCCTGACCTGACAGACAACCAGTGACTTTGTTGACTTCTTATCTCCAGCATTTTGAGGTAGTGCATCTGATAATGAGAGTGATGTGACTGGTGATTTGGCCTTTGAGGTAGGTTCTACTAAGACTGCTTGGCTGGAAACCTCTGTCGGCTTGCTTTTCAGTTTCACTGGGGCTCCTTCTAACTCAGTTAGTTTTGCTTCAACATCTTTTGGTTTGGGCACATTTTTTGTTTTGGTGGGTGCACTTTCTTTTTCTTTGCCTTTATCTTTAACTGCCATTTTGTTCCCCACTGTTGTCCCTGACTCGTTGAAAGTAATAGACTCTTCCATTTTCTCTTCATTCACCTCTTTTGCCTTATTTCTTCCTTTTATTGGAGTGCCTTTACATTCAGATGGTTTGTTATCATCTACAATCTTCTTGGGAATGCTCTTTACTTTCAAAGGAATGGTTTCAGCAGTAGCCTTAATTGGAGTTGTTTCCTTTTCCACGGGTTTACCTTTAAATTTGACTGGAGGGGACATGATCTCTTGAAGTGGTTTATTTTGAACTTCAATTGCTTTAGTATCTTCCTCTGCAATTTTAGAGGTCTTGTCTTTGAAAGCCTCTTTAACTTGAACTTTTACAGGGCCTTTACCTTTCATCTCTGTACCTTTATTCATCTCAGACAGATTACTTTGACCATGTTTTGGAGTGCTGGGTTTAGATTCAGACAGTTTGTTTTGACCATGTTTTGGAGTGCTGGGTTTAGATTCAGACAGTTTGTTTTGACCATGTTTTGGAGTGCTGGGTTTAGATTCAGACAGTTTGTTTTGACCATGTTTTGGAGTGCTGGGTTTAGATTCAGACGGTTTGTTTTGACCATGTTTTGGAGTGCTGGGTTTAGACACAGATATCTGGATCTGGCTGTGTGTAGGAGTGCTAGGTTTCGATACGGATAACTTGCTTTGTTTCTTTGCTGGTGAAATTGGTTTAGACCCTGCTTTACCTGTGATTTGCAGATTACTACCTGTCAGTTTACTGGTGTTCACTTTGAAGCTAGAATTTTCTGCTGTCAAGGCAATGTTTTCCTTGCCGCTGGCTGGGGTCTGAGGGTTCATTAAGCATTTGGGGCTCTTTGGGGGTGTGCCCTCTGCCTTTAATGAACTCAAGCTGGAGCCTCTCAGAAGCTCGGTGGGAAGGGCCTTATGGGAAAGTAGTTGCGGCTTCCTGTTGGCCGGGGCTTGTTCAACCTCCATTTCTGCCTCCTTAACAGCTCTCCTCAGAGCCCGACCCTTTTTATGTCCCTGGAGAGATAGAGAAAGAGTGAAGGAGACAGAAAGAGAAAGACAGAGAAAGTTGTAAAGAGAAATAAAAGGAAGAGAGCAAAGGAAGAATTAGATGAAAACAGGATAAGGTTTTGCAAAAAGAGAGAATATTCAAAGAGTAGAGAAAAAGAGAGAAGGATTTGAAACATAAAGAGGAGACAGTAATGTGTAAAGCAGAATAAAGTAGCTAAAGGTAGAGTGTAATAAAGGAGAAAGACTTGTAGATGGCAGTCCTTATTTCCTCTCCCTTCCAGTAAATACAATAACATACCTTATCCTTCTGTTCTGCAGATGTAGTCCCAGTCTCATCGCCAAAATCTCCTCCTGATGGTAATGCCTGCCTCAAAGAGAACGGGACACAAGTCTCACAACCAAACTCAACATCTCATTGAACTATATAGAGATACGGCAATACTTACATAGAAGTTCTTACAATGAAACTGCTACAAAGGGTTACAACACAAAAGCTATAATCTTATTTCCATCAGGAATGTAAACAAAGTGTGTGTAATCAGCTTTCCTGCAGGCAAGCATGAGCCTACAAACCACATAACTAGAGGCCGGTAGGAAGAACTAAGACGCATGGCGATTCAATCCCTCTATTTTTTTCCCCATCTCTGCTGGAAATAAATGATAATCTAAGATAATGAGAGGGTGCTCATTGCCAAGGCAACCTTTATTAGAAGATTTTCCAAACAATTCATTAACATATGCACCTTCATCAACGTGTGCCAAACTCATCTATCTCATAACTTCTCATATACTACACCTCAGAGGCTCTCATGGACTAGATAAAACCTGTACAGTATACACTCAGGCTCATAGCACACAAGACACTGTAATGGCTCTGTGTAAAGAATGACCTCAGATGCATGGGAGAGGAAGCACAACGAAAAGAAAAGCCTGGTCTTCCCAATATCATGTTTCTCTAGCTGCTCGCTCTCCTCCACGTCTGTTGTTCACAGTGCTGGATGTCATTGTGTGCTGCAACAAGCATGGTCTGATGAAGACTGTGATGAAGATATTGTTGGTAAAAACATTGTGCTTGTATCACTAAAAGCATCCAGCTTCTGTGGCAGTGTTTGGCTGTGTGTAACTAAATCCGCTTCTCATCTGAACACAGGAGACTCCCTCACAGTCTCCCTCAGCAGGAGTCATGGAAACATGGACGTGAAGTGTGTCGTCATCCCAGCCAAGTCAACACTATGGATTAGCTACACACAAGGAGGTGCATTATGTGTGTGTGTGTGTGTGTGTATACTTGTTATGTGTGTATGGTGATGGGAGGGATGGTGGCAGGGACATGGGTTAAGCTCAAACACATTTGTCTATTCGCAGGAGCCATCTGCAGTACTGAAGCTGCCTTGAGGAGACTTATGACATATTTTCTTGGAAAAGCAAATGAGCGTGAGACAGATACAGAAACAGATGGAGAGATCCCAAAACAAGTACAATTAAAATGAATGGTTTTGGGTCTCCCCCCCTGGTGTTCCACCAAATGGAAAATGCCCCCCTATCTCACTCACACACACACACACACACACACACACACACACACACACACACACACACACACACACACACACACACACACACACACACACACACACACACACACACACGAGTGTGCTGAGCTATGCACATTTTCCTGGAATACTCAAAGACTGCCTGCAAACACTGTTTCCTGCCTTGGAGCACCCAGGCCACAGACCAAAGTAAAGGAGAACAGAAAACCCAGACAAACGTAGAGGGGAACAGAGACCATTATGATCCCAGGCCAAAGACATGGAGCCCACGTACCTCAGAAGAAAGCAAGACAGCATACCTACCTACACATAACACATGCTACAAATGGTAATATTCTATAATAAAACCACTGTACTCACCAGGTCTGGCAACATGTCTTTATTGTCTTCTTCATCCATGTTCTTCTCCAAATTCTCAATGAGCATCCGGCTGTCAGTTGCTTCTATCAAAGTGTCCTTGGTCCTCTCTGTAAATACAGATACTGAGAACATGGCTGCACTGGGATAGGTCCAGACTTGGGTTCAAATACTATTTCAAAAATCTCAATTACTTTCACATACATTCAATGTAAGAATTCAGATATTCAGTACCAGTCAAAAGACACACCTACTCAATGTTTTTCTTTATTTTTACTATGTTCTACATTGTAGAATAATAGTGAATACATCAAAACTATCAAATAACACAGATGGAATCATGTAGTAACAAAAGTGTTAAAACAAATGAAAATATATTTTAGATTCTTCAAAGTAGCCACCCTTTGCCTTGATGACAGCGTTGCACACTCTTGGCATTCAGGAGGTAGTCACCTGGAATGAATTTCAATTAACAGGTTTGCCTTGTTAAACGTTAATTTGTGGAATTTCATTCCGTCTCAATGTGTTTGATCCAATCAGTTGTGCTGTGACAAGGTAGGGGTAGTATACAGAAGATATCGCTATTTGTTAAAAGACCAAGTCCATATTATGGCAAGAACAGCTCAAATACGCAAAGAGAAACGACAGTCCATCATTACATTAAGACAGGATGACAAATCAGAGCAAGATTACTGAATGTAAGTACATTATTTGCCTTCAGAGGTGAATATATCAAACCAGTTGCCATGATAAGTGTTTTGTTGTTGTGTACTCTCCTCAAACAATAGCATGGTCTTTTTCACTCTTATAGCTACTGTAAATTGGACAGCGCAGTTAGATTTACAAGAAGTTAAGCTTTCTGCCCACATAAGACATGTCTACTGTCCTGGAAAGTTGGCTGCTATTTACACTGTCATTCTAGTTTCTTCAAATGCAGTCGCAAAAACCATCAAGCGCTATGATGAAACTGTCTCTCATGAGGACCGCCACAGGAAAGGAAGACCCAGAGTTACCTCTGCTACAGAGGATAAGTTAAGTTAGAGTTAACTGCATCTGAGATTGCAGCCCAAATAAATGCTTCACAAAGTTCAAGTAAAAGACACAAACTCTAAACATAAACTGTTCAGAGGAGACTGCGTGAATCAGGCCCTCGTGGTCAAATTGCTGCAAAGAATCCACTACTAAAGGACACCAATAATAAGAAGAGACTTGCTTGGGCCAAGAAACACGAGCAATGGCCATTAGACTGGTGGAAATCTGTCATTTTGTGTGATGAGTCCAAATTTGAGATTTTTTGTTCCCACTACCGTGTCTTTGTGAGACGCAGAGTATGTGCACGCTAGGATCTCTGCATGTGTGGTTCCCACCGTGCAGCATGGAGGAGGAGGAGGTGTGATATTATGGGGGTGTTTCGCTGGTGACACTGTCTGTGATTTATTTAGAATTCAAGGCACACTTAACCAGCATGGCACCACAGCTTTCTGCAGCGATACGCCATCCCATCTGGTTTGCGCTTAGTGCGACTATCATTTGTTTTTCAACAGGACAATGACCCAAAAACATACCTCCAGGCTGGGTAAGGGCCATTTGACCAATAAGGAGAGTAATGGAGTGCTGCATCAGATGACCTGGCCTCCACAATCATCTGACCTCAACCCAATTGAGATGGTTTGGGATGAGTTGGACCGCAGAGTGAAGGAAAATCAGCCAACAAGTGCTCAGGTAATGTGGCAACGTCTTCAAGACAGTTGGAAAAGCATTCCTCATGAAGCTGGTTGACAGAATGCCAAGAGTGTGCAAAGCTGTCATCAAGGCAAAGTGGCTACTTTGAAGAATCTAAAATGTAAAACATATTTGGATTTGTTTAACACTTTTTTGGTTATTAGATGATTCCATATGTGTTATTTCACAGTTTTGATGTCTTCACTATTATTCTACAATGTACAAAATAGTAAAAATAAAGAAAAACCCTTGAATGAGTAGGTGTGTCCAAACTTTTGACTGGTACTGTATAGATACAATATATATGTACCAGTCCAAAGTAGGTGTCCAAACGTACATATAAAGTACCAGTCAAACATTTGGGCACACCTACTCATTCAAGGGTTTTCTATATATATATATATATATATATATATATATATACATACACATATATATATATACATGCATACATACACATATATATATATGCATACATACACATTATATATATATATATATATAATATATAAAGAAAACCCTTGAATGAGTAGGTGTGCCCAAATGTTTGACTGGTACTTTATATGTACGTTTGGACATATAAATATATATATATATATATATATATACACACACAGTTGAAGTCGAAAGATTACATGCACCTTAGCCAAATACATTTAAACGCAGTTTTTCACAATTTCTGACATTTAATCCTAGTAAAAATTCCTTGTCTTAGGTCAGTTAGGATCACCGCTTTATTTTAAGGAATGTGAAAATGTCAGAATAATAGGAGAGATAATGATTTATTTCAGCTTTTAATTCTGCTTGTATTTCTTTCATCACATTCCCATTTGGGTCAGAAGTTTACATACACTCAATTAATATTTAGCAGCATTGCCTTTAAATTGTTAATCTTTGGTCGAAACATTTTGGGTAGCCTTCCACAAGCTTCACACAATAAGTTGGGTGAATTTTAGCCCATTCCTCCTGACAGAGCTGGTGTAACTGAGTCAGGTTTGTAGGCCTCCTTGCTCGCACACGCTTTTTCAGTTCTGCCCACAAATATTCTATAGGATTGAGGTCACGGCTTTGTGATGGCCACTCCAATACCTTTACTTTGTTGTCTTAAAGACATTTTTGTCACAACTTTGGAAGTATGCTTGTCCATTTGGAAGACCCATTTGCGACCAAGCTGCTTTTAAGTTCCTGACTGATGTCTTGCGATGTTGCTTCAATATATCCATGTAATTTTCCTTGCTAATAAAGCCATCTATTTTGTGAAGTGCATCAGTCCCTCCTGCAGCAAAGCACCTCAACATGATGCTGCCACCCCCGTGCTTCACGGTTGGGATGGCGTTCTTCGGCTTGCCATTTTGTCCTCCAAACATAACGATGGTCATTATGGCCAAACAGTTCTATTTTTGTTTCATCAGACCAGAGGACATTTCTCCAAAAAGTACAATCTACATCCCCATGTGCAGTTGCAAACCGTAGTCTGGCTTTTTAATGGCGGTTTTGGAGCAGTGGCTTCTTCCTTGCTGAGCGACCTTTCAGGTTATGTTGATATAGGACTCATTTTACTGTGGATATAGATACTTTTGTACCTGTTTCCTCCAGCATCTTCACAAGGTCCTTTGCTGTTGTTCTGGGATTGATTTGCACTTTTCACACCAAAGTACGTTCATCTCTAGGAGACAGAATGCATCTCCTTCCTGAGCAGTATGATGGCTGCGTGGTCCCATGGTGTTTATACTTGTGTAATATTGTTTGTACAGATGAACCTGGTACCTTCAGGCGTTTGGAAATAGCTCCCAAGGATGAACCAGACTTGTGGAGGACTACAATATTTTTCTGAGGTCTTGACTGATTTCTTTTGATTTTCCCATGTCGAGCAACAAGGCATTGAGTTTGAAGGTGGGCCTTGAAATACATCCACAGGTACACCTCCAATTGACTCAAATTATGTCAGTTAGCCCATCAGAAGTTTCTAAACCCATGACATCATTTTGTCATGCTGTTTAGAGGCACAGTCTACTTAGTGTATGTAAACTTCTGACCCACTGGAATTGTGATACAGTGAATTATAAGTGAAATAATCTGTCTGTAAACAATTGTTGGAAAAAGTACTTGTGTCATGCACAAAGTAGATGTCCTAACCGACTTGCCAAAACTATAGTTTGTTAACAAGAAATTTGTGGAGTGGTTGAATTTTTTTTTTAATGACTCTAACCTAAGTGTATGTGCACTTCTGACTTCAACTGTATATATGTATACTACCGTTAAAAGGTTTGGGGTCACTAAGAAATGTCCTTAGTGCAATGCTGTGTGCTACTCCCTTCACAGAACAGCGCAAACTGGCTTTAACCAGAATAGAAAGAGTGGGAGGCCCTGGTGCACAACTGAGCAACAGGACAAGTACATTAGACTGTCTAGTTTGAGAAACAGGCACCTCACAAGTCCTTAACTGGCAGCTTCATTAAATAATACGCACAAAACACCTGTCTCAACGTAAACAGCAAAGAGGCGACTCCGGGATGCTGGCCTTCTAGGCCGATTTGCAAAGAAAAGCCCTACCTCAGACTGGCCAATTTAAAGAAAAGATTCAGATGGGCAAAATAACACAGACACTGGACAGAAAAAGATTGGAAAAAAGTGTTATGGACAGACAAATCTAACTTTGAGGTGTCGGATCACAAAGAAAAACATTTGTAAGATGCAGAAAAAAGTAAAATATGTGGAGGAGTGCTTGACGCCATCTGTCAAGCAGGGGGTACTTTGGTGGCAGTAAAGTGGGAGATTTGTACAGGGTAAAAGGGATCTTGAAGAAGGAAGACTATCACTACATTTTGCAACACCAAGTCATACCCTGTGGACGGAGCTTAATTGGAGCCAATTTCCTCCTACAACAGGACAATGACCCAAAGCACAGCTCCAAACTATGCAATAACTATTTAGGAAAGAAGCAGCTGGTATTCTGTCTGTAATGGAGTAGCCAGCACAGTCACTGGATCGCAACCATATTGAGCTGTTGTGGGAGCAGCTTGACTGTATGGTACGTAAGAAATACCCATCAAGCCAATCCAATTAGTGGGAGGTGCTTCAGGAAGCATGGGGTGAAATCTCTTCAGATTACCTCAAAAAATTGACAACTAGAATGCCAAAGATCTGCAAGGCTGTAATTGCTGCAAATGGAGGATTATTTGACGAAAGCAAAGGACACAATTATTATTTCAATTAAAAATCATTATTTAGAACCTTGTCAATGGCTTGACTATATTTCATGGAAAACAAGGACATTTCTAAGGGACCCCAAAGTTTTAAATGGTAGTAATATATATATATATATATATATATATATATATATACACACAGTATATATATATATAAATAAATAAAAGCAACAATCAAATATATAAAAGCAACAATTAAAGTATAGGGGGAGGGATAGGCTAGCCAAAGTTTAGTCTTAAAGATGGCTTTACAAGTGGGATGCACCGTTTCGGATGGCTTTACAAGTGGGATGCACTGTTGAGCGCAAACTTTTGACTGGTACTTTATTTTATTTAAAAAATATTATAATGCATTTGGAAATAAACTTGGAAAGTATTTGAAAACTGTCCTCTTGACTGTGCATTTTTGGCAGTTTTTACTTTCTCCACTAGAATGTGATCGGCCAATTTCTGGGGTTCTGTACTCCCTAGATTGTTGATGGTTTTTGTGCCTGCCAGTTAGTTAGCAGCTCTCAGCTGTTAGTAGCCATTGGCTAGCAGTTTCCTACTGGCGATAAAAATCGGATGATTGACAATTTTTCCAAGTCATCACTGAATTATTTTATTTACCAAATTCAAATATTAAACCTTGTAAATGTCATGGTAATTCACGGTTACCTCATAAAAAATTCACATAGGCCCTGTATTTATTTGAATTGGGCGTTATTTGCTGAAATGTGTGCAGTTGCCTGGCTATTAAAGGGGATAGGTGGCTATTTGAGACTGCGATTAATTTAGGTTTAATGAGTGATTGTTTTCGGCTGTGTATTTGAAAATACACAAATACACAGAAAAAGTATTTTGAATACCAGATACTCAAATCCATGTATTTGAACCCAGGTCTGGATAGGTCATAGAATATGGGAAGCAGTTACGCCTGTATACAGTGCCTTATTCAGACCACTTGACTTTTCCACATTACGTTAAAGCCTTATTCTAGAATGGATAAAAATAAAATCGAAGACAAAAGTATTCAAGGGGTCTGAATACTTTCTGAAGGCACTGTACTGTGGTGAAAAGGAAAGACAGCATTGTAGGATTCAGCTACCTGTCTGTGGTGTGGTGGGACCCTCAGACAGCGTTTTGGGGGATTGGTTGTCATCTGTGGGCTTTACAGAGGAGGGTTTAAGGGACACTGGGGGGGTGGGGATGAGTTTATGTGTGGATTTAAAGGACTGTGGGGGGGTGAGGTGTTCTTTAGATGCATATTTGGGGAATTTTGATGGGCTGGGCCTCTTCTTACGTGAGAACTTGGAGGAGAGTGAAGGGCTAGGAGGGTCTGGGAATATGAACTTGGGTGACGGTGTTAATGGGGTTTTGGACCTGTATTTAAGGGAGAGTGAGGGGCTGAGGGGGTCGTTTGAGGAGGGATTGGAGGACAGTGAGGAGGTGCAGGGGTCTTCAGATGGTGTTCTGGAGATGCGGATATTTGTGGACAGGGGCAGGGAGGCATTGAGGAAGCCTGACATCAGAGGCGGAAGGTTACGGAACATCTGGCCAAACTGCTCTGGAGAACTCTCCTGAAACACAGAACACAGAAAAGTAGATAAATCTACTAAATAATGGCTACATAAGGGCTAAATTGCTCCCTCAGACCATAATAATAGTATTAAAGAGTAGTTACTTAGACTGGTTCACATAAAGTCGGATACTACACATGACCATTACTGAGGTGCAGCAATGTGATGCAACACTGGTCGCTAGTGAAGGCAACCAAAACACCACAACTCTGTCACCCTTTGTATTCAACACTTCAGATCTCCTTTCTGGAACTGTCAGATGTTTTGGCAGTACTCACCCTCTCCCTGCGGCGGGCCCTAGCAGACGGGGTCCAGAGAGGAGGTGTGGTCTGTGGGTTGGGCATCAAGAAGGAGGGGTCCATCAGGAGCAGCTCGGTGTAGGTCTCCAGAGACTCCAGAATGCTCTCTGTAACATCATCCTCCTCTATCACCACTTCCTCAACCTCTGGGAGTCTGGGCATAGCCAGCACCAGCATGTGAGAGCCGCCACATGCCACCTGAACACACATACACAGTATTAGCAGGTGCACGAACATAGACACAGACACTACTTGACTTACTGACTGGACACTGTATTTGAGGAAGCGTGGGCACAGTGTTGGTCTGAACTGGTTGGTGAAGTTCTCTTCCCCCAGTCCTAGTTTACCCTGGCGACCGTCCCCAAAGGTGTATAGAATCCCACTGTCTGGAGTGAGAGAAATGAGGCCTCAATGGAAAAATGTTCAGGCTTAAAATTTCTGAATAACATCCATTCAACAGTGTATACTAGTAGAATAGTATGGAAGATTGCCTGTGATCACTGCAGTGTGGTTCTCTCCACAGGTTACGTGGCTGACTCTGCCATTCCGGAAGTGGTCCAGTGCTTTTGGCAAAGGTACCTCAAACAGGAAGGTCCCATGGCCTAGCTGCCCATACTGCCCTCGCCCAAATGCGTACACATTGTCCTCTGGAACATGGAGAAGAAGAGAGAGAGAGGTGTAGAAGAAGATGAGACAGTTACCAGCTAGGAACAGTAGACAGATTATTTTATTTCATTAACAGTACCGTATCTTTAGTTAGTATTAACCCTTTGACACGTACGATCACATATTTGTGATCATTGTTGAGTGGTCCCCGCAGAGTACCTTCGCAAATATGTGATTGGAACAGTGGCAACAGAACGTATGATGCTTCAAACGTGTCTAAACAGCATTGTTGTCTGAAAAGCATCTAAACAATGTTTTGTACTGATGATAAATAAAAGGTCTTCACAACTTAATTCCTCAATTTCACTTTTTATTGTAAAAGATAAATGCAAACTCCAAACATCACAGTTGTCTTCAAAGCACCATAAGTCAGTCGAGTGAACTATCCCTTCACCTTGTTTTTTATAGCATATTTGTCTGACATCTTTACGTGACAATCAGAATGCATTGTATGGTGTCAACAAACATGGCACCACAAATAGCTGGAAAATAGCTTAGCATTAGCTCATCATAATCAGTACAACCTTCAAAAAAGTATTTTACACACATCATATGTGTCCATTACAATCTATGCAAGAATCAGAATACAGTAAATACATTATGCTCCATACATACATACGGTATGTTACAGTAGAAATGGCAACACAATATACAGAAAATAAGACACTTACTTGGATAGGAATGCACACATGTCCAAAGTTATTATTTGTAATTGTAAGGAAAACAACAATGAATACAATGTGGGCACCAGTCAGAAAATTTGCCAGGGGGGAAAAGTTTGTGCAGGGCCTGTTCTGACTAGAGATGCCTACTTGGGGGAAACACTGGGGAAGTGCTTGGGCTCTTGTCGAAGAGAGAAGTTTGTCCGGCTCAGTAAAGCCTAAAACATAAATTGTCAGCAACAGTGAAATGGGCTAATTCTTATGTGAATTAACGAGGAGACGGAACCGACCTCAATTCATAGCCTATAGATTAGCAGGCAGTGTGCCTTGGTTTGAGGGCAGCATGGGTCAACTGTCCTATTGCATAACAATCATATTTTGGAACAATAATGCATTCTGATATCACGCGCATAAAACATCTCACACTGGGGCGAGCGTTAGAGATATTTGGAACTCACATGTGTAAAGGTTAATAGTAATAGTATTTCACAGAGGTATTTACTTGTGAGTGCCACTGTGTGCTCCCCTCCACAGGACACTTGGATGACCGGGTCCTGGATGCTTTCCACACGCTGAGGGACTCTGTGATTGGCTAACTGGTCTGGGAATACACCCAGTCTTCCGCTCCCACTCTCCCCAAACGTGTAGAGGTCCCCATCCACTGGAACAAGCCCAAACCAACAACAATAACCCAGCCGCGCTATTATATAACAACAGGATGTGGTATGCATAAGGTTAAGATCCCAATTTAAATTAACCATGCATGTGTGAGTGTATTACCTGTGACAAACGCTGAGTGGTGGTATCCACAAGACACCCAGGCCACTGGCTGTCCCACCATCACATCTCTGGGCTCTGAGATGTAGCTCTCTGTGCCCAGACCGATCTGGCCCACAGAGTTATCACCCCACATGAACAGTCTGCCGTCCTCTAACAATACAGCACACAGACGACATGTGAAAGATCAGAAACACAGGCAAGACAAGACCAGACCAGACCAGACCGACAGACAGACAGACAGACAGGACTGCCCTACACTGATGATGCCAGTAAACAACCCATCTGTCGTCATCCTTACCTGTCAGGGCAGCTGAGGTGTTGCAGCCAGCAGCAAGCATTTTGATTGGTGCATGGTCAGAGAAAGGATGAAGCAGGTGGAAGGTGTTTGTGTCATCACAGTGTCCCAAACCAAGCTGCCCCTCCTGGTTACTGCCAGCACCATAAACACGCCCACTCCCTGACAATCATGGGGGAAAGACTCATAAGTAATGATAACAGCATATACTCATTCATAACATCCTCTCAAGTAATGCAGAGTAAAATAACATGGTTCTCTTACATGTGCACACTATTGTGTGGTCTCTCCCACATGATGCAAACTTAACTTTTTCAGACTTCAACGCTAAAGGAAAAAACATAGGTTTTAACATTACAAAACGTAGCAAAACTTCGACAAAACATGAGTCAAACATAATCCTAGTACATGATGGACTGACTGACCTTTCACAGCGGTGGGCTTGTTGATGTTGACATTGATCTCTGACCCCAGTCCTAGCTGACCCCAGGTATTACTTCCAAACATGAACAGCCTGCCATGGCCTACAGGTAAGAGAAAAGGCATTACACTTATATTTCATGAACTGATAATAAAACTCTTAATTATACTGTTTTTATGCATTTTTTGTAAAAACGTTATTTTTATTTGAATGCCTAAATACTACACGACTTGAAGTATAAAACCTTTTGTTCATTGCAATAACTAATTACAGGTTCAATATAGCATCAATAAACTGTTAATAACTATTTATAATAACTTGGTCATTTTATAAACAACAGACAGATAATTTATACTTTTATGCAGCATCTCCAAGTCACCCACTCCCATGGCAGAAAGTTGGCTACAAATTGAGTACCTGTTATGACAGCAGTGTGATCCCCCCCACATGAGATTTCCTCTGGATGGTCATTCTTCAGCCAGAATTTACTGGGCACATTATCAGCAAACTTGCTCTTCCCAAAGGTGAAGACTGCTCCCGTTTCTGTTACGGTAAAAAAAAAAATCTACCTTCAGACAGGAGAGAAACTACGACATTTCTTTGGGGTTTAGGAATATAACAGGTCTAATATAGCCTACAAGGTCTGGTTGTACTAAAATGACCCTGATTTAACTAGGCTAACGTTACAGGAGTAAGTAAATCCTAATGCCAAGCGGTTGTCAGCTACCTATTTAAACGTTAAGTCGCAGCAAGCCAGAAATAGCAACAGGTTAGCGAATACTCACCACCACACATTACTGGTGCTACACTATCTAAATAACAGCCATGTGCTTAAAAAAGAGATACAGGCACTTGACAGGCTTTCTTACCAGGTATATCAGCCTCCGTCTGGCCAGTCATCCCTTCCCTGGCTTCGGAACACCTTACAGACGCAAGTGACGTTCCTCGACCGAAATAACCTTCTTCTTCTATGGTATTATGTCGGTCCGCAAACAATCGTTAGAGATGCATGCCGCCACCTACTGTACGGATGGTAAACTATGGAACAAATATCCATAGTTGGAAAGGGAAAAAAACCGATATACAAATTTAAAAAAAAGAGACATGAAAAATAAACATCCCACTCCTTCAGTCATATTCCATTCAAGTCTTTGGCTAGTATTTCCTAGCCACTGTGCTTCTATACCTGCATTGCTTGCTGTTTGGGGTTTCAGGCTGGGTTTCAGTACAGCACTTTGTGACATCAGCTGATGTAAGAAGGGCTTTATAAATACATTTGATTTGATTGAAGTCACATCCCTACACATGCTCATTTTTTCCCAAGATAGCGTAGCAGTCGGACTTGTGTTTTGTCTTGTCCCGTGTAAATAATAGTTTTCCTCCCGTATATATTTGGTATATATTTTAATCTCACTTTCCATCTACGGACTGAATATACTCTCCTGCAACCCGCCTCACCCAACATGGTATGGATCTGCTACTAGGTAGTAGTCAGTTAGCCACTGCTAGCGGTCTTCACCGTTAACTCGGACACGAGCCAGCCTCAGCTCGGTCAATACCTGCCAGTCTGCGACATCAACCCAGAGCATATCGGACTGCTTTTTTCTCTACCACATCTCCGGATTCCTAGCGTAAGCTCTGGACCATTACACCGGATCATCGCAGCTAGCTAGCTGCAATCCAAGTGACTACTCCTGTCTCTGTCCCGAAGCAAACAGCAGTTAGCCTTGAGCTAGCCTCGAGGTAGGCCCATTTTCCGGTTAGCCGAAGAGGTCTACCAGCTAATTCCTGGGCTACAATACCTCTTATGCCAATTGGCCTGTACCCTTTATTGGCGACACGGAGCCCCGCCGATCCATCACGACTGGTCTGCCGACGGAATCGTCCAAGGTGGTTTCAACAGGCTTTTCCATTGTGACGTCGCCGAAGACCCATCTGCTGGCCACGGCCGGCCCGCTAGCTCCAGCTTGCATAGCATAGTAGCACCTACCGAACGGCTCCCTGACTCACCTATTGCTGCTCATTGGACCCTATGATCACTTGGCTACACATGCCACTTCCTAATGTCAAGGCTGAACTGGTGCCTCCAGAGATGCGACAGCTCTCGTCACCCAATGCCTAGGTTTTCTTCCACTATACTCACATCCTACCATACCATTGTCTGTACATTATGCTCTGAGTCTATTCTACCACGCCTAGAAATCTTCTCCTTTTATTCTTTGTCCCAAACGCACTACAGTAGACGGCCAGTTCTTATAGCCTTTAGCCGTCCTACTACTCCTCTGTTCCTCTGGTAATGTAGAGGTTAACCCAGGCCCTGTAGCCCCCAGCACCACACCCATTCCCAAGGCGCTCTCATTTGTTGACTTCTGTAACCGTAAAAGCCTTGGTTTCACGCATGTTAACATCAGAAGCCTCCTCCCTAAGCTTGTTTTATTCACTGCTTTAGCACACTCCGCCAACCCTGATGTCCGAGCCGTGTTTGAATCTTGGCTTAAGAAGGCCACAAAAAATTATGAAGTTTCCATCCCCAACTACAACATTTTCCGACAAGATAGAACTGCCAAAGGGGGCGGAGTTGCAATCTACTGCAGGATATCCTGCAGAGTTCTGTTATACTTTCCAGATCTGTGCCAACAATTCGAGATTCTACTTTTAAAAATCCACCATTCCAGAAATGACTCTCTCAACGTTGCCACTTGTTATAGACCCCCTCAGCCCCCAGCTGTGCCCTGGACACCATGTGTGAATTGTTTGCCCCTCATCTATCTTCAGAGTTCGTACTGTTCGGTGACCTAAACCGAGACATGCTTAACACCCCGGCCGTCCTATAATCTTAGCTAGATGCCCTCAATCTCACACAAATTTTCAAGGAACCTACCGGGTACAATCCTAAATTCATAAGCATGGGCACCCTCATAGATATCATCCTGATCAACTTGCACTCTAAATACACCTCTGCTGTCTTCAACCAGGATCTCAGCGATCACTGCCTCATTGCCTGCGTCCGTAACGGTTCCGCGGTCAAACGACCACCCCTCATCACTGTCAAACGCTCCCTAAAACACTTCTGCGAGCAGGCCTTTCTAATCGACCTGGCCCGGGTATCCTGGAAGCATATGGACCATATCCCGTCAGTAGAGGATGCCTGGTTGTTCTTTAAAAGTGCTTTCCTCACCATCCTAAATAAGCATACCCCATTCAAAAAAATGCCCCAATAGGTCCACAGAAGACGCAATCGCAACCACACTGCACACTGACCTAACCCATCTGGACAAGAGGAATACCTATGTGAGAATGCTGTTAATCGACTACAGCTCAGCATTTGACACCATAGTAACCACCAAACTCGTCATCAAGCTCGAGACCCTGGGTCTCGACCCCGCAATGTGCAACTGGGTACTGGACTTCCTGACGGGCCGCCCCCAAGGTGGTGAGGGTAGGTAACAACATCTCCACCCCGCTGATCCTCAACACTGGGGCCCCACAAGGGTGCGTTCTGAGCCCTTTCCTGTACTCCCTGTTCACCCACGACTGTGTGGCCATGCACACCTCCAACTCAATGATCAAGTTTGCAGACGACACAACAGTGGTAGGCTTGATTACCAACAACAACAAGACGGCCTACAGGGAGGAGATGAGGGCCCTCGGAGTGTGGTGTCAGGAAAATAACCTCACACTCAATGTCAACAAAACAAAGGAGATGATCGTGGACTTCAGGAAACAGCAGAGGGAGCACCCCCCCTATCCACATCGACGGGACAGTGGAGAGCGTAGAAAGTTTTAAGTTCCTCGGCGTACACATCACTGACAAACTGAATTGGTCCACCCACACAGACATCGTTGTGAAGAAGACGCAGCAGCGCCTCTTCAGCCTCAGGAGGCTGATGAAATCCGGCTTGTCACCACAAGCACTCACAAACTTTTATAGATGCACATTCGAGAGCATCCTGTCGGGCTGTATCACCGCCTGGTATGGCAACTGCTCCGCCCACAACCGTAAGGCTCTCCAGAGGGTAGTGAGGTCTACACAACGCATCACTGGGGGCAAACTACCTGCCCCCCAGGACACCTACACCACCCAATGTCACAGGAAGGCCATAAAGATCAACAAGGACAACAACCACCCGAGCCACTGCCTGTTCACCCCGCTATCGTCCAGAAGGTGAGGTCAGTACAGGTGCATCAAAGCAGGGACCGAGAGACCGCTTCTATCTCAAGGCCATCAGACTGTTAAACAGCCACCACTAACATTGAGTGGCTACTGCCACACATGTAAAAAATTTAACACTAGCCACTTTAAACAATGCCACTTAATATAATGTTTACATACCCTACATTACTCATCTCATATGTATATACTGTACTCGATACCATCTACTGCGTCTTGCCTATGCCGTTCTGTACCATCACTCATTCATATATCTTTATGTACATATTCTTCATCCCTTTACACTTGTGTGTATAAGGTAGCTGTTGTGAAATTGTTAGGTTAGATTACTCGTTGGTTATTACTGCATTGTCGGAACTAGAAGCACAAGCATTTAGCTACACTCGCATTAACATCTGCTAACCATGTGTATGTGACAAATACAATTTGATTTGATATTTGTACTAATACTGTAGAACTTCGTTCTTAAGCTGTATCCATACCCATCGGACGTAGTGATCACAGTATAGTGGCTATATCCAGGAATGCCAAAGTTCCAACAGCTGGGCCTAAAATAGCGTGTAAGAGATCATACAAAAGGTTTTTCTGTGATTTTTATGTGGATGATGTTACAAATATTTGTTGGTCTGATGTGATTAATGAGGAGCATCCAGACGCTGCACTTATGAAATTGCATCTTCCAATTATTGATGAACATGCACCTGTTAAGAAATTGACTGTTAGAACTGTTAAGGGTCCATGGATTGATTGAGGAATTGAACAACAGTATGGTTGAATGAGATGGGGCAAAAGGAGTGGCTAATACGTCTGGCTACACATCTGACTTATTGAGACATTATGTGACTACACTCATCAAAAAGAAGAAGAAACTGTTATGTTGCCAAGATCAATGATATAAAGAATGATAGGAAAAAACTTGAGTACTTTAAAGGAAATTATGGGCAGAAAGACATATTCAACACCATCTTTCATCGAATCAGATGGCTTATTCATCACAAAACCATTTGATGTTGACAATTATTTTAATGATTCCTTCTTTGGCAAAGTGGGAAAACTTAGGCAGGAAATGCCAACATCGAACAGTGAGCCATCGTATTCAAGCATAAAAAACTAATAATGAAAGAAGAACATTGCAAGTTTGAATTTTGTAAAGTTAGTGTGGGAGTGGTGGAAAAATTGTTATTGATCAATAATGACAAACCTCCTGGCATTGACAACTTCGATGGAAAGCTACTGAGGGTGGTAGCTGACTCTATAGCCACCCCTATCTGTAATTTCTTAAATCTGAGCCGAGAGGAAAGTCTTTGTCCTTAGGTCTGGAGGGAAGCCAAAGTAATTATGCTACCCAAGAGTGGTAAACCAGCCTTTCACTGGTTCTAACAGCAGACCTATGAGTCTGCTGCAATCTCTTAGCAAACTGTTGTCATTTTTTTTGGACCAAATATAAACAAATTAAGACTTTTAGCATGCTTATAGAGAACAACACACAACATGTACGTACTGCACTGACACAATTTACTGATGTTTGAAAGAAACTGATAATAAGGAGGGTGAGGGATCCGCCCAGACCTACACGACAGGACCTGGTCAATGACCTGAAGAGAGCTGGGACCACAGTCTCAAAGAAAACCGTTAGTAACACACTAAGCCGTCATGGATTAAAATCCTGCAGCGCACGCAAGGTCCCCCTGCTCAAGCCAGCGCATGTCCAGGCCCGTCTAAAGTTTGCCAATGACCATCTGGATGATCCAGAGTAGGAATGGGAGAAGGTCATGTGGTCTGATGAGACAAAAATAGAGCTTTTTGGTCTAAACTCCACTCGCCATGTTTGGAGGGAGAAGAAGGATGAGTACAACCCCAAGAACACCATCCCAACCGTGAAGCATGGAGGTGGAAACATCATTCTTTGGGGATGCTTTTCTGCAAAGGGGACAGGACGACTGCACCGTATTGAGGGGAGGATGGATGGGGCCATGTACCGCGAGATCTTGCCCCAACAACCTCCTTCTCTCAGTAAGAGCATTGAAGATAGGTCGTGGCTGGGTCTTCCAGCATGACAACGACCCAAAACACGCAGCCAGGGAAACTAAGGAGTTGCTCCGTAAGAAGAAGGTCCATCTCAAGGTCCTGGAGTGGCCTAGCCAGTCTCCAGACCAGACCCAATAGAACATCTTTGGAGGGAGCTGAAAGTCTGTATTTCCCAGCGACAGCCCCGAAACCTGAAGGACCTGGAGAAGGTCTGTATGGAGGAGTGGGCCAAAATCCCTGCTGCAGTGTGTGCAAACCTGGTCAAGAACTACAGGAAATGTATGATCTCTGTAATTGCAAACAAAGGTTTCTGTACCAAATATTAAGTTCTGCTTTTCTGATGGATCAAATACTTATGTCATGCAATAAAATGCAAATTAATTACTTGAAACTCATACAATGTGATTTTGGGGATTTTTGTTTTAGATTCTGTCTCTCACAGTTGAAGTGTACCTATGATACAAATAACTGACATCTACATGCTTTGTAAGTAGGAAAACCTGCAAAATTAGCAGTGTATCAAATACTTGTTCTCCCCACCGTATATTCAATGGTTGTAAAGATGGGGAGAGGTCTGTCCGTAATAAAGAGATGCTCTGCTTGCAGACTCTAGTTTTGTCTAATCTTGATTATTGTCCAGTCGTGTGGTCCAGTTCTGCAAGGAAAGACCTAGTTAAGCTGCATCTGGCCCAGAACAGAGCGGCATGTCTTGCTCTTCATTGTAATCAGAGGGCTGATATATAAGAAACATTGTGTTGAAAATCCCAAATTGTTTGCATAGTCAATTTACACACAGCTCTGACACACACACTTACCCCACCAGACATGCCTCCAGGTCTCTTTTCACAGTCCCTAAATTCAGAACAAATTCAAGAAAGCATACAGTATTATATAGAACCATTATTGCATGGAACTCCGTTCCATATCATATTGCTTAAATAAACAAATAAGCTGCCTTGCTGACAGCTTTGCACACTCTTGGCATTCTCTCAACCAGCTTCACCTTGAATGATTTTCCAACAGTCTTGAAGGAGTTCCCACATATGCTGAGCACTTGTTGGCTGCTTTTCCTTCACTCTGCGGTCCAACTCATCCCAAACCATCTCAATTGAGTTGAGGTCCAGTGATTGTGGAGGCAAGGTCATCTGATGCAGCACTCCATCACTCTCCTTCTTGGTCAAATAGCCCTTACACAGCCTGGAGGTGTGTTTTGGGTCGTTGTCAGGTGGAAAAACAAATGATAGTCCCATTAAACCCAAACCAGATGGGATAGCGTATCGCTTCAGAATGCTGTGGTAGCAATGCTGGTTAAGTGTGACTTAAATTCTAAATAAATCAGACAGTGTCACCAGCAAAGCACTGTCACGCCACGTCCTCCATGCTGCACGGTGGGAACCACACATGCAGAGATCATTAGTTCACCTACTCTGCGTCACACAAAGACACGGTGGTTGGAACCAAAAATCTGGGGGTGGATACTTTGAAGAATCTTATATCAAATATTTTTGGATTTGTTTAACACTTTTTTGGTTAATACATGATTCCATATGTGTTAATTCATCGTGATGATATCTTCACTATTATTCTACAATGTAGAAAATAGTAAAAAATTAAGAAGAACCCTGGAATGAGTAGGTGTGTCCAGGTTCTTATTCTCAAAGAGACATTCTAACATTTCCCTTATTTTATCTGTGCCTCATGCTTTCTATCTCTCCAGGGTCTGATGGTCTCTCTGCTGACTGACTACTCCCCCCAGATCCCCTTGCCAAGATTCTAACTCTAGCACTACCTGCCGAGGGCATCCTTAGTTTACAGCTTTATGAGCATTTGCAACACTACAAAGCAGAGCTGGGTCAAATACTTGATTGACAACGACCCAAATCCTGAATTCCATATGGTGAATTAAAGCATAAAATGTGACAACACCACAGATAGAACAATGAGACCAGATATTTCACCGGATGTATAAATGTGAAACATCCAAATATGGTAATGAGAGGAAGCAGTTTTGTATTTATTTTTTATTTCACCTTTATTTAACCAGGTAGGCAAGTTGAGAACAAGTTCTCATTTACAACTGCGACCTGGCCAAGATAAAGCAAAGCAGTTTGACACATATAACAACACAGAGTTACACATGGAGTAAAACAAACATAGTCAATAATACAGTAGAAAAGTAAGTCTATATACAATGTGAGCAAATGAGGTGAGATAAGGGAGGCAAAGGCAATAAATAGGCCATGGTGGCGAAGTAATTACAATATAGCAATTGAAACACTGGAATGGTAGATTTGACAGTAGATGAGTGTGCAAAGTAGAAATACTGGGGTGCAAAGGAGCTAAATAAATAAATACAGTAGGGGAGGAGGTAGATGTTTGGGCTATTTATAGATGGGTTATGTACAGGTGCAGTGATCTGTGAGCTGCTCTGACAGCTGGTAATTAAAGCTAATGAGGGAGATAAGTGTTTCCAGTTTCAGAGATTTTTGTAGTTCATTCCAGTCATTGGCAGCAGAGAAATGGAAGAAGAGCCGGCCAAAGGAGGAATTGGCTTTGGGGATGACAAGTGAGATATACCTGCTGGAACGCGTGGATGCAGCTATGGTGACCAGCGAGCAGAGATAAGGCGGGACTTTACCTAGCAGGGTCTTGTAGATGACCTGGAGCCAGTGGGTTTGGCGACGAGTATGAAGCGAGGGCCAGCCAACGAGAGTGTACAGGCCGCAGTGGTGGGTAGTATATGGGGCTTTGGTGACAAAATGGATGGCACTGTGATAGACTGCATCCAATTTGTTGAGTAGGGTGTTGGAGGCTATTTTGTAAATGACATCGCCAAAGTCGAGGATTGGTAAGATGATCAGTTTTACAAGGGTATGTTTGGCAGCATGAGTGAAGGATGCTTTGTTGCTAAATAGGAAGCCAATTCTAGATTTAACTTTGGATTGTTCAACCACGAAAGAGGTTGAACAGGCTAGTAATAGGGGTTGCACTATTGTAAAGTGGCTGTTCCACTGATGTCAGAAGGTGAAGGTGAATTCACCAATTTGTAAGTCGCTCTGGATAAGAGCGTCTGCTAAATGACTTAAATGTAAATGTAAAGAGCGGGTCCAGATTGTCTAGCTCGGCTGATTTGTGGGGGTCCAGATTTTGCAACTCTTTCAGAACATCAGCAGACTGGATTTGGGAGAAGGAGAAATGGGGAAGGCTTGGGCGAGTTGCAGTTGACCGGGTTAGGGGTGGCCAGTTGGAAAGCATGGCCAGCCGGTATAATTTTTTACATTGAAATTCTCAATTAAAGTGGATTTATCGGTGGTGACAGTTTCCTATCCTCAGTGCAGTGGGCAGCTGGGAGTCGGTGATCTTATTCTCCATGGACCTTACAATGTCCCAGAACTTTTTTGAGTTTGTGTCACAGGAAGCAAATTTCTGCTTGAAAAAGCTAGCCTTGGCTTTTCTAACTGCCTGTGTATATTGGTTTCTAACTTCCCTAAATAGTTGCATTTCACGGGGGCTGTTCGATGCTAATGCAGAACCCCACAGGATGTTTTTGTGTTGGTTAAGGGCAGTCAGGTGTGGAGAGAACCAAGGACTATATCTGTTCCTGGTTCTACATTTCTTAAATGGGGCATGCTTATTTGAGATGGTGAGAAAGGCATTTAAAAAAAATAACCAGGCATCCTGATGAGGATGATATCCTTCCAGGATACCCGGGCCAGGTCGATTAGAAAGGCCTGCTCGCTGAAGTGTTTCAGGGAGCGTTTGATAGTGATGAGTGGAGGTCGTTTGACCGCTGACGCATTACAGATGCAGGCAATGAGGCAGTGATCGCTGAGATCTTGGTTGAAAACAGCAGCGGTGTATTTAGAGGGCAAGTTGTTTAGGATGATAGCGGCCGGCAGTGGTTGAAGATGGACGGTGATGGAATTTTACCCTTTGGTAAAGTTATTTAAAATTGTGTTGTTTAGAAGGAGTGCAAAGGCAAATTGAGTTATTGCGCACAGGGGAAGTGACACAGTAGGCGGTCTCTAACGGAATAGTATCTTGCTAGCTCGTGCTTGGCTCTGCCCACCTCCTTGCTTGTTCTGCCCACAATGACTAATTTGTTCCCATTGGAAACGACAGGCTGTGTTCAATCTTAATTTAGTTATACAAATCTTTGATCAAACTGTAATTTACTGTATAATTATACAATGGCACCTCCTGCTGGCAGAAATAGGCAAAAGATAACATTGTACATCCTCTCTGGTATCCCATGCATGGGTTCTCTAATACTGGCTGTCTTCCCTCCTGACCCTGTGGACGGGCGTGTGAGGGGACTTGACGGCAACCTCTGACTGAAACAGGGTAGATAGCTATTACAATTCAGTTGCAGGTATACACTCTAAAAATAAAAGATTCATGGAGTATCCTTTAGGGGTTCTTCAAATTGAAAATGTGGGGGAACCCCTATAAGTTCTTTGAAGAACCCCTTTTAATGGATCCTCATAACCTTTTGGGGTAAACAATAACACACTTTTAGTTTTCAGTGTTTATTATGGTTTTAGTGTCAAAGCAGAATATAAAAATCAAAATATGAGGTAAACTCCCAGCAGAGCCCCAAGTCCAATGGGTTTATCCTCTGGCGTGTTGATATTAATGTGTTGATGTTCTCCGTATCCATAGCCAGAATGATTTTGCAGTGCATGGTGATTGAACAGGTTTCCTGTTATATTAATCAGAGGTGTAGGGAGGGTGAAGTCTGAATCCCCCCAAAAATACAGATTAACAAAACATGCACACGACAGTATTCATACCTTGGTTTTTGTGGTGAAGGTGAATAAAATAAAATAAACTGCTTTGATAATGGTTTTCATACACATACCTTGTCCATAATGTAGAGGCCTATGGGATATTCGTTGAAGATGTAAGGTATGAGGATGGTAAATGTGATCTGCATAACATACTAATTGACGTACCTTTGCACGCCTCCTTGTCTGTATACCTGCACAGACACAACAGAGAAAAGTTCAGTCATCTGCACCCAAAATAGCTAGCCTGCAACATATTCTTATAGCTGACATACTCTTACCTCTGTTGATTTATATTAATTGAAATGTGTTCTTCACCTGCTGTCCTTTCAAATCCAAACCCAGTTGTTTCAGTGGGGCAGTTAGGTTCCTGCAAGAACCCACACCAACTAAGCAGGTTTCTCGATGAACCCTACCTCCTATGGTGTACTTGGAATAACTTTTTGGGGGTCATTTTCAGTGCCAAGAACCCTAAGGTTCTTCAAAGAAAATTGAGGATTTTAGAAGAACCTTTGTTGAACTTTTAGAGTATACACACACCACCTGTGTAAGGAATCATTAAAGTATTATTTTTTTAGATGGTTAATTGGTGTAGCCTATTGACTTAAACTCATCAGTAGAGAGATCAGCACTCTTTGAATTGAAAAATGTGTATTCCATTTTACACATAGCCAAACATTAGAAAGCATACCAACAAAGCCCAAAACAACTACAAATATTAGCCTACATCTGTGCGAAGTTTTTGTTCAGTTATGAGGCAGAGACATAGGTTACGTCATCATTATTCAGAAAAGGATGGACGTGAGTGAAGGGAGGTGGCGTGAGCAGCAGAAGCTACGTAGAATAAAATGTGTGCGTAAAATAATACATGCGCAGAACGGATCCATAGTTTTGAGAAATATATTTCCAGAAGTGCGGGGTGCAGGCGAAATAGGGCTATCCTCCCTAATCACAGTGTAGCTTGCTTTGGAAAACCTCCCCGATCTTTGTGGTTGAATCTGTGTTTGAAATTCAGGGTTTCATGGCGTTTATGAACGCAGTTGCGGACAGAACCGTGGAAAAACGATTCATTTTGTTTAATAGCAATTTCCGATAATTTTCCAATCATGCAACACGATATAAATCATCTATACATCGACTTTTTCATATCTAAAACGTCTGTCGGATATCACAAAAGAGTGTGTTTTACTGTGCTTGTGTTCTGCGCTCTATGAAACATGTTGCAATTAGACCATCGACAACAGGGTGGGATACAACCTCCAGATATAGAGAGACAGTATCTCATTACTTCATCCACAACAATACTGTGTATGAGCACATATACTATACTTGCTTTCGGCAATGTTAACATATGTTTCCCATGCCAATAAAGCCCCTTGAATTGAATAGAAGAGGGTATAGTTAATCACCAGTATTTTTGGTAGTAGGCCAGGAGTTCCCAAACGTTTTCACTCAGGCCACTATTCCAGCATTGGCGAACATCCCGCGCCCCGCCCTTCTGCGCGCGCGCCAGGTCTATTTCTATGGGCAGAATTCTGTTTGTAACTGTTCGCACACCTAGTTGGTGGAGATAACATTTAGCATGTTTAATGCTTATTTTCTGCAATTCGATACATTTTGCCATAGGATGGATAATTTTTTCACCATTTTAAAGCACATGTCCTGCAATTCTAGACATTTTGCCATGTCTTATGTGTTCATGTGGGCTCCCGAATGGCGCAGCGGTCTGAAGGCACTGCAAGAGTGCTAGAGGCGTCACTATCATAACCGGCCATCCCACAGGGTGGCGCACAATTGGTCAATTGTCGTCCGGGTTAGGGTTTGGCCTTCATTGTAAATAATAATTTGTTCTGAACTTGCCTAGTTAAATAAAGATTAAAAAAGATAACATCTGGCCGTGATTAGACACCCGTGTGTCCTTGTAAACTGGTGACCCCCAATGTTTCATTATATTTGAGTGACTCAAGCGTTACAACAAAATCAATGGGCTAAAACAAACTAGCTAAATAACGTTTGCTGACATGGGCTAGTTGATCTGGACATTTCTGAAAAGTTATAAATAGCTCTCTAATGTATGCAATGACTTACATGACAAGAGGAAAACTGCTGATCCCCTCGCACACTCCACAGCTTGGGAACCACTGAGCTTGGCCACAGTAATAGTAAGTAGGATAAAAGTTTTCCTTAGCAGGAAGTGTTACACGTATTTATGCATAAGCCATGCACATACCGAAATCACAGTCAAAATATCCCGACTGGTATATGTGGATGTTTTGACCTACCTTAGCTGAATATAGGCTACTTTACAATCCATTGTTTTAAAAATGTTCATACTGAGTAGTAGACTATCTGAGTTTATTTTGTGAATCGTAGACTACAGTATGTAACCCAATCTTATGTTTCATTGTTGAAATAAAAAGTTATTTAGGCAGATGTTTTTGTGCAATCTAATTGCAAAGAGCCATGCATCCAATTGTAAGTAGATCGGCTGGGTTTGTTGACGTTTTGCAGGTATAATAGCCTAGGATACAGGCAGAGATTGGCCGTATTTCTATTACATGTATCAGACAATAAGGTGTGAATTTAGTGCCGAGTCATGCGTACAAAACTCCATTCCTGAATTTGCTAGTCGCTTCAAGTTTTATTCTCAGTGCATTGGACAAGAAACTCGAGCCTCATCACTGTCTCTGTGTGCTCAATGTTGCAAGAAAACAGGGTGACCGTGCCTTAGTGAAAAGGCACTCAAAGAAGCATTACCACAATAATTACATTTGGAAACAGGCGACTGCGTTTACCGGTACCTTGCTAAAATAGTATTTTATATTAGTTTGATAATGTCGGTGGGCATTCAGTCGGGATTTTCAAGTGAAGAGGTTCTGAACGTTCGCTTCCCACTCCACCGGGCGTGCAGGGATGGAGATATCGGTGCGTTGTGCTCGCTTCTTCAGTGCACCTCAAACCCGGCGGATTTAGCCGTGGAGGACTCTTTCTATGGCTGGACACCCATACATTGGGCTGCTCATTTTGGAAAGGTAATGGGATTTTTTTATTACCAAGAAATGAAAAGGCCGAGGCACAGAGTTTCTAACCATCTTTGGCCGAGGTTTCCAGCTGCCATTTTAAGACGGATTGACTGAATTATAAATATCTAGGTAACGCTAGATAGCTAGCCCTTGATCATTACTCTTAGTTCCATTAGATTACACAAGTCATTGGACGAAGGCGTCTTCAGGGGGAGTTTTGTTAAGGTCCCTCCCTGACACGGTTCGGTCTGAACATTAACATGTGTCTCTTGCGGTACGGGGTTGGAAGCATAAGGTCCGTATCATTCATATCAGCCAGAAATAACAATTTGATACACCCCTTGATAACGTGTTCCCACACGGGCATATCTCCACGTTACAGAGCTTGTTTACGGAAAACAGATGGAAGCCAAGAGGTGACCACCTGTACTAATTAGCTATCTAGCATGCTCCGTACACCTGTGTGTAAGTTTAACTCCGTAAGTGTGGTTTCTTTGATATGTGCACCCGTTACAGTGTGGCGGGCTCGATTGTTTATTGGTTGCGTTGGAAAACCAATAACCTGTAACGCGCCAAAAGGCGGTTTGTAAGCTCCTTCCCATGTGTAAGTGTATACATACACATTGTAAACAAGTCAACCGAAGGACGGGGTGAGCTCCAGTCCAGCCTACCTGATTGTTTAACTAAGAGGAACATTATGCTTTTTATTTATTTAACTAAGTCAGTTAAAGAACAAATGCTTATTTACAATACCGGCCAAACCCGGACGACGCTAGGCCAATTGTGCGCCGCCCTATGGGACTCCCAATCACTGCCGGTCGTGATACAGCCTGGATTCGAACCAGGGTGTCGAGTGACGCCTCTGGTACTGGGACGCAGTGCCTTAGACCGCTGTGCCACTTGCTGCACTAATCAGCCTCATCACTGACTGGATGCTGATCGATTTGAGAGAAGTAAAAGAACAATAGCTGCACTGTATAATTTGTCAATCTAATTTCAGCACACACTGAGAACAACACATTATGCCCTCTCTATTTCCCTGTCCCTGCCTGGTTAGTGACAGTATGCTAGCTCAGCCTCAGACATTTACTGAAATCGAGTCATCCTTTGACTCTCCTCTGTGCTACTGAGTTATTCACACTGTTACTGTATCCTGTTACTGTTCAGCAGGGTTTTACAAATAGCCCGAGGCATGTTCTGCCTGACTCGATGACTGAACACAAGGCAGTTTGTGGTTGTGAGAAGCATAGTTTTCTCACTTGTGTTGATCATAAAAAACTAACTTGCACAAACACAATATACAAACAAAATGGAGCATGGCCAACTTCCAGGTTACATCCTTGTCTAATAAATGTCCTGCTACAGCACTGTTACTACTACTGCAAAAAAAGACATTTGATCAAGCCACTCCCACGGAGGGTCAGACTATATTTGCATAGGGGTAAGGAACCCCCTCCCCAATTGCGCCAACATTTGACATGTCAAATAGTTTGAATTAAAAAAATAAAACCATTAAAAACACCCTTTATAGTTTGGTTTAACACCAATTGAGGTGGTAGGTCCCATGAGGCTGTCGGTAAGCGCATGGTGCTTGCAACACTAGGGTTGTGGGTTCGATTCCCACGAGGGACCAGTACAGAACTCACTACTGTACTCACTACTGTAAGTCACTCTGGATAAGATACATTACACAAATGTAAATGTAATATAGTTATTAGGATTGATGCATTATTATATTGCCCTGGTGGTGGTTAACTGGGTCTGATTTAGGCTTTGG
This sequence comes from Oncorhynchus masou masou, assembly GCF_036934945.1. NCBI lineage: Eukaryota > Metazoa > Chordata > Actinopteri > Salmoniformes > Salmonidae > Oncorhynchus > Oncorhynchus masou. Next base: position 24,955,947 of record NC_088221.1, read on the forward strand.
CGGTATACCATATACCGGAGTATTTGGAAATAACTACAAATGTTTTTTGTGCAATATGTTCGGAGATAAAGAAGATTGCCATCTTCATTTCACCGGTCACATCATTTTTCATTATGAAGCTTACGGGTAGTACCCGTTCACGTGGTGTTTGTTGTGTGCATGTAAACAATGAGAGACCGGAGCCTTGTGACTCACTCGCTGTTGTGCAGCACGAGCCAGGTGATCTAGTTACAGAATGGAATTCACAACTAAATGTTTGCCAGCTAAGATTTCTTATAACTATTAATTTAACTGTCTAAAATTTGCTAAATGCTCTGCAGTTGTGCATTTGGTGTGCTAAATTAGTAGCTAGTTAGCTATCTAGCTAAGTGGTTAGCGTCTTTGAAAATCAAGCTTCGCTTGCCAGTAACAGCAGAAAATCGCCTCGTGGATCAAGAGCCTTGCATGTACTTGTTAGCATTGCTAACCTTCGTATTAAAAAGTCTCAGTGGTGTTTGAAAATAGCGCCCCTTGTGTTCAGTGGCGGTATTACCAAATATCCATGTATGGCTGAAGGTCGGTATGAAGGTATGACAATCTGGATACCACCCCAGCCTAGTGTGATTAGTACCCGTTGTAAAATAACCACAGGGAGGTATTTGATTACAGGAAATACTGATACTGTAGGCCTTTTCTTTTGTATTTATTCACTATGCTGTTTTGCTTGATGCCTGTGGATTTCCTCACAGCAGGACAGACACAGCAGGGGGCTTTGACGCACTGTATTGGAAGTTTACATACACTTATGTTGGAGTCATTAAAACTAGTTTTTCAACCACTCCACAAATTTCCTGTGAACAAACTATAGTTTTGGCAAGTCGGTTAGGACATCTACTTTGTGCATGACACAAGTAATTTTTCCAACAATTGTTTACCAACCGATTATTTCACTTCTAATTCACTGTATCACAATTCCAGTGGGTCAGAAGTTTACATACACTAAGTTGACTGTGCCTTTAAACAGCCTGGAAAATTCTAGAAAATGATGTCAATGAGCCTATCAGAAGTTTCTAAAGCCATGACATCATTTGACTCAATTGGAGGTGTACCTGTGGATGTATTTCAAGGCCTACCTTCAAACTCAGTGCCTCTTTGCTTGACATCATGGGAAAATCAAAAAATCAGACCTCAGAAAAATATTGTAGACCTTTACAAGTCTGGTTCATCCTTGGGAGCAATTTCCGAACTCATGAAGGTGCCACGTTCATCTGTACAAACAATAGTACGCAAGTATAAACACGATGGGACCACGCAGCCGCCATATCGCTCAGGAAGGACACGTGTGCTGTCTCCTGGAGATTAATGTACTTTGGTGAGAAAAGTGCAAATCAATCCCAGAACAACAGTAAAGAACCTTTGAAGATGCTGGAGGAAACGGGTACAAAAGTATCTATATCCACAGTAAAACGAGTCCTATATTAACAACCTGAAAGGCCGCTCAGCAAGAAAGAAGCCACTGCTCCAAAACCGCCATTAAAAAAAGCCAGACTACGGTTTGCAACTGCACATGGGGATGTAGATTGTACTTTTTGGAGAAATGTCCTCTGGTCTGATGAAACAAAAATAGAACTGTTTGGCCATAATGACCATCATTATGTTTGGAGGAAAAAGGGGGAGGCTTGCAAGCCAAAGAACACCATCCAAAGCATGAAGCACGGGGGTGGCAGCATCATGCTATGGGGGTGCTTTGCTGCAGGAGGGACTGGTGCACTTCACAAAATAGATGCCATCATGAGGAGGGGAAATTATGTGAATATATTGAAGCACCATCTCAAGACATCCGTCAGGAAGTTAAAGCTTGGTCACAAATGGGTTTCCCAAATGGACAATGACCCCAAGCATACTTCCAAAATTGTGGCAAACTGGCTTAAAGGACAACAAAGTCAGGGTGTTGGAGTGGCCATCACAAAGCCCTGACCTCAATCCTATAGAATATTTGTGGGCAGAATTGAAAAAGCTTGTGCGAACAAGGATGCCTACAAACCTGACTCAGTTACACCCACTCTGTCAGGAGGAACAGGCCAAAATTCACCCAACTTATTGTGGGAAGCTTGTGGAAGGCTACCTGAAACGTTTGACCCAATTAAACAATTGAAAGGCAATGCTACCAATTACTAATTGAGTGTATGTAAACTTTTGACCCACTGGGAATGTGATGAAAGAAATACAAGCTGAATTAAATCATTCTCTCTACTATTATTCTGACATTTTACATTCTTAAAATAAAGTGGTGATACTAACTGACCTAAGACCGGGAATTTGTACTAGGATTAAATGTCAGGAATTGTGAAAAACTGAGTTTAAATGTATTTGGCTAAAGTGTATGTAAACGTCCGACTTCAACTGTGTGTGTGTGTGTGTGTGTGTGTGTGTGTGTGTACAACTGTATATATTTCTGTCTCTTCTCAGTTGGAGTGTGTGATGCGTCTGGTGCAGGTGGGCTGTGGGGTCAACGCGGTGACCACAAGGTTTGCTCAGACACCCACTCACATCGCTGCGTTTGGGGGCCACCCAGAATGCCTGCTGTGGCTGCTGCAAGCTGGCGCCGACATCAACAGACAGGTACGGTGCACATGGATGCATAAACTTACCAAAACACACACACACACACAGTAGGAAAAGGGGAACAGACGTAGTCAAAATGACAGCAGCCAGTGTTTGTGAGAGGGGCTGAGCTCAGACTGATCCAATCAAAGGGATCATTCTGTATTTGGGCCACCTGACCTTTGACCCATCTGAATTGGTACCAGTTACACATTTAGATTGAACGTACATTACTAGTCAAAAGTTGACACACCTACTCATTCAAGGGTTTTTCTTTATTTTTTTATTATTTTCTACATTGTAGAATAATAGTGAAGACATCAAAACTATGAAATAACACATGGAATCATGTAGTAAGCATAAAAATGTTAAACACATCAAAATATATTTGAGATTCTTCAAAGTAGCCACACTTTGCCTTGATGACAGCTTTGCACACTCTTGGCATTCTCTCAACCAGCTTCACCTGGAATGCTTTCCCAACAGTCTTAAATGAGTACCCACGTATGTTTTTCCTTTACTCTGCGGTCCCCAACCCCAATGCTCATCCCAAACCATCTCAATTGGGTTGAGGTTGGGTGATTGTGGATGCAAAGCACCTCCTTCATGCTTCACGGTGGGAACCACACATGCAGAGATCATCCGTTCACCTATTCTGCATCACCACAAAGACACGGCAGTTGGAATCCAAAAATCTAAATTTTGGACACATTAGACTAAAGGACAGATTTCCACCGTCATTCCACATGTCATGTTTAACAAGGTTACACCTGTTAGTTGAAGTGCATTCCAGGTGACTACCCCATGAAGCTGGGTGAGAGAATGCAAAGGGTGTGTAATTCCGTATGTGTTATTTCATAGTTTTGATGTCGTCACTATTATTCTACAATGTAGAAAATAGTAAAAGTAAAGAAAAACCCTTGAAGGAGTTGGTGTCCAAATTTTTGACTGATACTGTATATTTTAAGAGGAAAGATATCCATTCTGTTTTGTGGCTATGGTTGTTATTACATCTATAAAACCTCCTCAACCCCGTGTTTGTTACGAGCCCCAGCTAGCCAGCTTTTATCTCTGTGCTGTTCTATTAATGACTGACAGAAAACCACTAGTCGGTGTGTATGTGCACACGTACGCTTATCTACATATGAATGGACAATATTGTTTTTATTTAGACTTGATGTCATTGGTGTTTGTGTTCTTCTGACATGTCATTGTGTTTACGCTCCTGTCTTTTCACTGACGCTTCACTGCACCACTCAGAGACATCTGAATAGTAGGTCATGATGGCATAACTCCTACCTCTACTCCTGGCTTGCTGCAGAATGTTACTGTTATTTCTAATAGAGCTTTAATACAGCTTACATTAAATTCAACACCCATTTCAAAAATAGCCATACAGTTTCCCCTTCATTAAACCCATCACCCTCTTTTAACCCCTCCCTTGTATGGAATGAATAGAGCCACCCAGGGATGAGGTGCAGGGTGGGTCACCACTACAGCATGTCAAATGGCCTACATTCTCTGGATGTGAAGAACAGCGGTTATGGATGGAGGAGGGATATGTTGGAAAACACTCAATCTCTCTCTACCACTCTTTCAGCTCCTCCCTCACTTTCTCTCTCATGGAGGAGGGATCTATATATAAAACAATGCTCGCTCTTGCCACAGCCTTCTACATCTCTCTCCCTCTCTCTCTACTGCCTTCTCTCTTTCTCTCATGCGTGATACTCTACAGCCGTGTGGCCCGCCGTGCAGCTGGGGTGAAGAGTTCACTCTGCCTCTGGAGAACTTTACCCTGGTGTCTGGCAGGCCTCACCAGACACTGCTCTAAGGGAAATGAGAGGGGGAGGCTAACCTGCTGCATATTATTGCAGCACAAGGAACCAATGTGAGCAACTGCTTCAGTTTGTCTAAATGCAGTGTGTAACGTATTTCTTTCCTTCTCTTTCTCTATGACCTCCCTCTCTTTCTCAGGACTATGTGGGTGAGACACCCATCCATAAGGCTGCCCGTGCAGGCAGTTTGGACTGTGTCAACGCTCTCCTGATTCAGGGGGCGAAAGCTGAGTAAGTTGTGCTACTGCACCCCCTGTGTGCTCTGTCTTTCCCCCCACTGTAACACCCCAAACCTCCCATACCTACACATTTACAGGAGGACTTCATCAAAACCCGAACAAGCTGTGCTTTTGTTTTTTTAGGACAGTTGACACTGCTCCATGTTCAAACTGTGGAAATTGGTGTGGATATTTTGGGAATGGTTCTTAGGTTCTCTGGATAGATAATGAAGTAGAATAACTGCACAGGGACTACCAGTGGAATAACATATGTTCTTACCCTGTAACAAGTTATTTATGTGCAGATATGCTGTGTTTAGAACTTTTTTTGTTTCAAAACTTGATTAATAAAGGTAAGGAATATAGCTGCCTGTACTTAGACTTTGTTACAAGGTAATTACAGGAGTTATACCCTTAGTAGTTACCCTGAAATTACACCTATGAAAAGTAATGTGTTGCTGAGATTTCCTCCTCCGTGTGAGTCCTGTTACTGTAGCACCCAGACAAGGAAAGCAGAACAACATGTCTTTGGAAGGATGCATGTTTCCAGATAAATGGAGAACAATAATGCAATTCCTAATAAATTCATGCTAAATCCCAACATGTTGCTCCGCAATCCGTTGCTGTTCCTCAATTTGGGCCATCTGACGTCACAACAGTCCCTACTCCAAGGGATTCTAACTCCATTCCTGGAGAGGTACGGGAGGGTGCAGGCTTTTGTTCCAGACCTGTACACACCTGACTCAATTAATCATGGTCTTCTGTTTGGACAATGATTACCTGAACTGAATGTGTGTGTTCAGGGCTGGAACAAAAGCTTACATACCCAGTAGCTCTTTCGGGCTAGGGATGAATACGTTAGTCTATAAACTGGTGTGTGAGAATCCCTCCCTCCTGCACTAGTCACAGTCTGATCATGGAGCGGTGTCTTTTCGGGGAAAGATATTTGTGATTCCTCTATTGTTTTTGGTGGAGTTTTCCTGCAAATGTGACCCAGGTTGATAAGCTTTACCATCTGCAAATTATTTAGATATGTTTAAACTGTAGATTATTATTTGTAGAATTAATATAGCATTACTGTCTCTTTGTTCACGTTTGCTTTGGTAAGTGTTTTTCTATAGCGCCTGACCAAATGCACATTTCCTCATTATGAACCTAAAGAGGAGAAACGGACAATTCCTGGTAGATTTGAACAAAATGGAGGTAAAATGTGTTTTTAAAATCTTTTTTACTTGCTTGGAGATGACACTGAAAACACATCAAATGATGTCCCAAAACCCCTTAATGAGTTTCTGTCCTCGTTGAACCAAACAATGTGAAAGGATTGGATCGGTTAAACTTTTAGGCAATGTGGCAGAAACACATAACAAACCTATCCATAACAAACCTATCCAACCTAACCTATTCACCTATCCAGTCCTTTTCTGACCATTTGTCATAAATAAAAAAACATCTAGTTGAGAATTTGTTTATCATATCAGGATGTAGCCAGCCTGGTCTCCCATCACTATAAAGGGCTGGTGCAGTGCATGCAGGTAAATGGCGAGCGAGAAATGTGGAGAGGGACACACTGACAAAAAAGTATGAATACTGTAGTGTTAATTACCCCCATTTGTTCTTGTCAGCAGATTGGTTGAAACATTAAATGCATAATCCAAGAGAAATTTGCCACCTTTCTTAATAGAAATAGAGAATACAATTATATGCTGTGCAGCAGCTCCTATGATCCGAACAAAGGATAGAAGCTGTTGCCGTTTGAAAAAGGCTTGTTTGGTGATAACAGACAACACACAGATAAACTACTCCAGCCATTCAGCGCATGTGCCCAAAGTTCCAGAAAGCTGATAAGTCGTTTACCTGACGTGAACTACACACCTCACCCTAGACAAGTCCTGTGTTTTTAGTTTAGCCATATGTTAGGTTAGCATAACTCCAGAACGAACCATGAAATAATTATCGTTAACACCAACCGTTCTTAATCTCTCACACCCTCAGTATATTTTCCAGAGAGACTAATAAATGGACAAATACAGAAACATACAACCTGCCAGTCCTGTTTTGTGTTTTGATTGAGTGCATTTGATATACCTGAGAGGAATTGGACTATGACTCAATACTTGCATAATCCCTCACAACTAGCAGGGCTTGAAAGGTCTGTGTTTGACATGGTTAAAATAGATATAGATGAAGCTCTGCTCGCCATACTGTGGATGTGCTTCTAAAAACGCTCTCCGTGCCAGCTACTTTATCTCCTTGCAAGTAAATGGGTTCATATTGTGATCTGAAACAAAAGTGCCCAATCAAACGTTTTATAGAGTGTAGGCTATATCTGCAGTTTCCCACAAATGACGGATGTAAAATGAACAGTCTCAAAGAGGAGAGAGATTATTTTAGAAGGCATGGTATAACACTGATGGATTTTTAATATAGGCCTACATTTGCTCTGCTGTCAATTATTCTGTGGGTTAGACGCTGCCTAATCTCAGTTAACCCAGAACTAATGTCTTGCATAATTGGTCAGATGCTCAATGAAGTTCTGGGTGCATTCAGAAAGTATTCAGACCCCTTCACTTTTCCCACATTTTGTTACATTACATTCTTTTTCTAAATAATTCCCCATAATGACAAAGCAAAAAAACATTTTTTTGAAATTTGCTAATTTATTACAAATAGGTAAATAAGGTATTGTTTTTTTTTAAAGTTTTCAGACCCTTTGCTATGAGACTCAATTGAGCTCCGGTGCATCCGGTTTCCATTGATCGTCCTTGATGTTTCTACAACTTGATTGGAGTCCACTTCTGGTAAATTCAATTGATTGAACAGGATTTGGAAAGGCACACACCTGTCTATATAAGGCCCCACAGTTAACAGGGCATGTCAGTGCAAAAGCCTCCATCATTCTTAAATGGAAGATGTTTGGGACCACCAAGACTCTTCCTAGAGCTGGCCGCCCAGCAAAACTGAGCAATTGGGGGAGAAGGGCCTTGGTCAGGGAGGTGACCAAGAACCCGATGGTCACTCTGCCAAAGCTCCAGATTTCCTCTGTGGAGATGGGAGAACCTTCCAGAAGGACAACCATCTCTGCAGGACTTCACCAATCAGGCCTTTATGGTAGAGTGGCTAGACGGAAGCCACTCCTCAGTAAAAGGAACAGCCCACTTGGAGTTTGTACAAAAGTCACCTAAAGGACTCTGACCATGAGAAACACGATAGAACTCTTTGCCCTGAATGCCAAGCGTCACGTCTGGAGGAAATCTGGCACCATCCTGACAGTGAAGCTTGGTGGTGGTAGCATCATTCTGTGGGGATGTTTTTCAGCGTCAGGGACTGGGAGACTAGTCAGGATCGAGGGAAAGATGAACGGAGCAAAGTACAGAGCGATCTTTGATTAAAACCTGCTCCAAAGCACTCAGGAATTCAGACTGGGGCGAAGGTTCACTTTCCATCAGGACAATGACCCTAAGCACACAGCCAAGATAATGCAGGAGTGGCTTCAGAACAAGTCTCTGAATGTGCTTGAGTGGCCCAGCCAGAGCCCGGACTTGAACCCGATCAAACATCTCTGGATAGACTTGAAAATAGCTGTGCAGCGATGCTCCCCATCCAACCTGATGGAGCTTGAGAGGATCTGCAAAGGAGAATGGAATAAACTCCCCAAAGATGGGTGTGCCAAGCTTGTAGCGTCATACCCAAGAAGACTCGAGGCTGTAATCACTGCCAAAGGTGTTTGAACAAAGTACTGAGTAATACATATTTTCGTTTTTTCCCCTAAAGTTGTTTTTGCTTTGTCATTATGGGATATTGTGTGTAGATTGATAAGGGGGAAAAATGATTTAATCAATTTCAGAATAAGGTTTAAACGTAACAATGTGGATGTAGTCAAGGGGTCTGAATGCACTGTACGTACTGAATGTTAGTGCATACATTTAGTCAAGGCCACCACCATGCCCTGCAAATAGTGCTTTACCAACAGTTTTAGGGTGCTCCTCATTGTATGACCAAGTGCCATCGTGTTTAGGTCGACAGAGATATTAGAACCATTAACTTCTACAAGAGCAGTATTGAAACCTTGACAAATACACATCTGTTAGCGTGGGCAAGACACATTGTTGACAGCAGACCACAGAGACTGCCTCAATTTGACAGGAATCTAATTATTTCACAGCATATTTTAAATTAGCTACTAAATGATAATCGTTGTCTGTTTAAATTGATTATACCTTTTATCTGTCTCAAGGACAAATTGCTCACAAACATGCATCGTCCGATTCACTCAAGGGAATGATTTTGCTCCCAATAATTCTTAGCAAGTGTTGGAAGGATTCACCCTGAAGGATAGTTCAACATTTAAGGCAGAAATAGGTGTTTTAGTTACAGTACCATCTTCGTGTCATCTGTGGGACAACCTGTAGCCTATACCTTTTTCATCTGTCCGTTAAAACCCCAACGCACACTTAAACCAGAAACACCAGTGAGTTTATACGCCATGTTTATATTTTAATTTCTACCACTACCTGGGTTTACTATATAACTTCTACAAAAACCTTTCTAATCAGGAAGAAACTACTTTTATTGCCAGGGAGAAACAAAAACCAGCATGAAACTGTAGCACTTGAGAATTTAGAGTTCTACATCCCTGAGCTCGTGAAATGTAATCTCTCTTTCAGGTGACTATAGGGTACTCTGCTCCTTATTTCATCTGACATACAGTGAGTTATGCCATACTTCATTGAGGTGAATTGTATTTTAATTTCTGGCAGGCGCTATGACAATTGTTAGGATTCTCAATTCTCATCGTGTAGAGTTGCGACCTAACCAAACGTAGTATAAATTATAGTCATACAAACCCAAATTCCAACAAGCATTGTAGAACAGATTTTAGACACTATTGTTATGGTAATATTGTTAACCCAGGTAAAAAAATGGAAAACGCTTTGTATTGGGTTAAGGGGTTGGTGGTCTATGGCATTTATAATCACTGGTGACAATTTCAGTGTGGGGGGGAAATCACTTCTAGATTATTTTCATTCTATTCATGATGATGAAATGTGCATATGGTCGCTAGCCTCTGAACAATTTTGAAAGCTGTTTGTTTTTCCCTAAAGGTCCTAGAAATGCTACTGTGCAGCTGTTTGAGTTACTGTTTGTCACAATGTTGTTTCCTTTGACAGCTGTAGCTCATGTTGATTCTGATGGTCCACTATTCTAGAGTATGGAAGAAAAAGGCAAACTCGACAGGAGGCTCATGGCAACAGATTTTCATTTTTCTTTACTATACATTCTCAAATTCAAAAACATTGCCCTCTAAACAGTGATGTATTAAGAAATTATAGGTGAAATTAAAATTATTCATAGCCTTTAAAAGTATTATTGTTAGTTGTCTTCATTTTTGTTCCCTGCAATCTTCTATTGCCCTATGGTACTTCAAAAGGCCAAAGGTTTTGACCAATAGCAAACAAGTTGTCAAATATAGGCTAATCTATATGAAACCAGCTTTTATTTTTTGCTTTCGAAAAACTATTTTGAATAGAGCCATTTTCTCCTGTGCTTAGTGGTTGCTTCACTATCTGCTCTCAGTACCCAGAGGGAGCTGACAAAACTGCAATGGAAACACATTTGACTGGTGATTTCTATGCTGCTAAAGGCAGCTGTAGGTTGAGTAAATCTAGCCTAATAGTAATTAAAGCACCAGCCAGTTGTATGCAAAGAAGGCTTAACAAAATGTGCATATTGGTTTTATGAAATATAACATTACTAAATCGCTTTTTTAAATGTATTTTTTTATGTTCAGATGTTTACTTACTGGTATATAAATGGCAGTGCTACATAAATGCATTCAGCTTTAAATAGCTTCTACAAACATAAGGTTGTTACTGGGCCTGTAGTTGACCAGCCAGCTCTAGCTACTGTAAACAGCTCTTAGTTGCACACAGACATTCCAATACAGACTGGTGCCATTTGTGCCAGGTTTCCGCAGCTGCTTCCTTTGAATTCTGGAAGTTATGTCTGTGCCAGGCAGATTAATATTTGTATGAATCATATGTCGCAATATTGCAATTTCCCACTGTTACCAACTATAAGATTACCTTTTGAAATAATTTTCTGTAGAATAGGGAGAATATTGAACTATTAAATGCACCCAACGATTTTAAACCTGTTATCCTATCCACAAAATACTTTGTCTAAGCTGCTGTCTGGTGTGACTGTCAGACAAACGCACGCACACACACATTCTTTGATGCTCTAGTAATGGATGCCTCCCGTACCAACCACCACCATTAGCGAAGCACTCTGTCACTGTGTTACATGGCACAGTTCCACAAGGATGATTCCATTCTGAGAATGTTCCCTTGTCTATACATGAACAGCCCATCCTCTTTCCCTTCACTGTGACATTCACAATCGTTGAGCCACAGCATCTCCAGCATGCTACCAGCTCCCATAGACTTCCAGTCATTGTGCTAACACTATATTTATTTCAAAATTACTAAAATACTCTAAAACTTGCTTTTGTTCTTAATCAAACTGATTTGATCTGATATTCCTTGGTCAAACTCATCCCCCTGTTTCTGCTGCTGCACACATCATTCACAGTTCTTGTATCATATCCCTCACTGTCAGAAACAGAGCTCTTTCTCACTTCTGAAGAGGACATTTCGACCTTTACCAATCACAGAAGTCGCCATCATGACTGTTGCGCTGGGTTTGTTCTGCTTCGTCACTCTGCCCCAGTACTCTTTCCCTCCCTCTTTATGCCGCTCTACTGGTCGTCGCTGTGACCTAAACTTAGAATGACCTTCTCCTTGGACATCTGAGCTCCTGTCTGCTGCCCATTGCCCCCTCCCAGACTGACCTTTACCATTTAACTGACCAATACCGCTGCATTAATGTGCTACATGATTTTCTTCAGAGGCTAAGCAAATTAGGCTTCTCAAACCTCCACAACATGAAGAGCAGCTAGAATGACTTCCCTTTAAGAAAGAGCAAAGTATGTTGACCATAACCTTGATATAAATCAAATAAAATATAATTTTATTGATCACATACAGTGGGACAAAAAAAGTATTTAGTCAGCCACCAATTGTGCAAGTTCTCCCACTTAAAAAGATGAGAGGCCTGTAATTTTCATCATAGGTACACTTCAACTATGACAGACAAAATGAGAAAGAAAATCACATTGTAGGATTTTTTTATGAATTTATTTGCAAATTATGTTGGAAAATAAGTATTTGGTCAATAACAAAAGTTTATCTCAATACTTTGTTATATACCCTTTGTTGGCAATGACAGAGGTCAAATGTTTTCTGTAAGTCTACACAAGGTTTTCACACACTGTTGCTGGTATTTTGGCCCATTCCTCCACGCAGATCTCCTCTAGAGCAGTGATGTTTTGGGGCAGTTGCTGGGCAACACAGACTTTCAACTCCCTCCAAAGATTTTCTATGGGGTTGAGATCTGGAGACTGACGAGGCCACTACAGGACCTTGAAATGCTTCTTACGAAGCCACTTCTTCATTGCCCGGGCGGTGTGTTTGGGATCATTGTCATGCTGAAAGACCCAGCCATGTTTCATCTTCAATGCCCTTGCTGATGGAAGGAGGTTTTTACTCAAAATCTCACGATACATGCCCCCATTCATTCTTTCCTTTACACGGATCAGTCGTCCTGGTCACTTTGCAGAAAAACAGCCCCAAAGCATGATGTTTCCACCCCCATGCTTCACAGTAGGTATGGTGTTCTTTGGATGCAACTCAGCATTATTTGTCCTCCAAACACGACGAGTTGAGTTTTTACCAAAAAGGTCTATTTTGGTTTCATCTGACCATATGACATTCTCCCAATTTTCTTCTGGATCATCCAAATGCTCTCTAGCAAACTTCAGATGGGCCTGGACATGTGTCCCACTGCTTAAGCAGTACGTCTGGCACTGCAGGATTTGAGTCCCTGGCGGCGTAGTCTGTTACTGATGGTAGGCTTTGTTACTTTGGTCCCAGCTCTCTGCAGGTCATTCACTAGGTCCCCCCGTGTGGTTCTGGGATTTTTGCTCACCGTTCTTGTGATCATTTTGACCCCACGGGGTGAGATCTTGTGTGGAGTCTCATATCGAGGGAGATTATCAGTGGTCTTGTATGTCTTGCATTTCCTAGTAATTGCTCCCACAGTTGATTTCTTCAAACCAAGCTGCTTACCTATTGCAGATTCAGTCTTCCCAGCCTGGTGCAGGTCTACAATTTTGTTTCTGGTGTCCTTTGACAGCTCTTTGAACTTGCACATAGTGGAGTTTGGAGTGTGACTGTTTGAGGTTGTGGACAGGTGTATTTTATACTGATAACAAGTTCAAACAGGTGCCATAAATACAGGTAACGAGTGGAGGACAGAGGAGCCTCTTAAATAAGTTGTTACAGGTCTGTGAGAGTAAGAAATCTTGCTTGTTTGTAGGTGACCAAATACTTATTTTCCACCATAATTTGCAAATAAATTCATTAAAAACCTACAATGTGATTTTCTGATTTTTTTTTTCTTCTCATTTTGTCTGTCATAGTTGAAGTGTACCTATGATGAAAAGTACAGGCCTCTCATCTTTTTAAGTGGGAGAACTTGCACAATTGGTGGCTGACTAAATACTTTTTTGCCCCACTGTACACATATTTAGCAAATGTTATTGTAGGTGTAGCAAAATGATTGTGCTTAGGAGCTAGAAGCAGAACTGCCATATCTGTCTGCGTCATCTTATCACCCAAGATGTGTGATTTTAACTAAATATTTTCATTCTCTTGTGAAATCTCTGAAGCCATGGAGCATGTCCTTTTTTGTGGGTTTGTCCCTGGACCACCTCGGATAGCCTATCTGAAAGAGGATAATTTTCTAATAAAAAAATGATAGTTCAACCGTCTATCATAGTGTTTTCTGCATCTCAAGACTCAAGTTCAACGTATTAAGACACTGACCTATTTTCTTGTTGTTTGTCAGTGGCAGTACATTGACAAGGACCTTGGCCCATTATTCTGGACAGGTGCTTTTCTTGTGACCTGATCCTGTTGAATCATCCTGCACAAACCATGAATATCTCAGCCGGCATACTTACTCACAGAAGCTTGGTTGTCTTCTATTGTTGGTTCAGTTATTTTTTTCTCCCATCAATGTTTACATGATCTTTCCAGATCATTTACCCAATCTCTTGGTATCATTATTCACAGATATTCTTCAACAATACATGCATGGAGCAGCAAGTGGTAACTTCCTTGTTAGGGCATTTCAGGCCAAACGTTCTGGTTTATTCCAATATAATATATAAATATATATATCAAATTTATTTATAAAGCCCTTCTTACATCAGCTGATATCTCAAAGGGCTGTACAGAAACCCAGCCTAAAACCCCAAAGAGCAAGCAATGCAGGTGTAGAAGCACCGCTTAGCAATACAGGTGTAGAACCCTAAATGTGTGGTTTTACGTCACCATCATAATAGGGCAATGAATATTAATTAGTGTTTGTTTCATTCAAATAGTTATCCATTTTGATTTTGACGTGGGGAAAAAATAGCATAATTCGCAATCAAAACCTTAAATATCTAGAAACATGCGTAGATCGTTTTGAACCTAAAACATCAAACCTTATTTAATTTCACTTTTTGGATTCTTTTGAATTTCTTGTCATGAGCCTCTAGCACTTTTAGGGTTTTATGAGCTATTCTAGGGGTTAAGCTCAGTAGATTAGTGAATAGAGAATCACTCTGGGTAGTGTAGTGGATAGAGAATAGTCCAGAGTAGAGCAGTCACCAGGGTCATACTATTTAACTGTATATAATGCTAACATTATAATGCTATAAATATTTTGCTTGTATAAAAGAACCTGTTCTGTTTTTGAATGTCACCTTCAGTATTAACCCATTTCTATGATATACCGTAAGATCTGTTTTGATTATCTGATCTTCTGTCACATTTTCTCTTATGAAAGTGGCAATAAGAAGAGAGAAAAAATACTTAATAGAAAAACGTATGATCTCTTCTTTTTTGTACTGTCAACAAATAAGACTCAGAAACCTCCACATCTCAATGTTTTGCAGCCATTGAATTCGAAATGACTTGATTTTTTCAAGTAATCCTAGAAAAGGGGGAGAATAGACACTGCAGAGTCTGCCCCGTTCCCTGGGATAGCCGTACTGTTGTGGCATTGAGTGTTCTCACTATCGCTTCCTATCTACAAACTGGCAAACTGTTGAGGTATTTCATGCGGTGATTGGTTTTAATGCTAGGACATTTATGATGATGAATATCTTTTAAATAGTTTGATTTCTTTAGACATGTTTAGACCTGCATGCTTTGCTTAATATTACCTGTCCCTGTATTTTATTTGTAAACTAACCATAGGACCCATTTTATGATTAGTGATCTAGTGATTAGTCCTATGTAAAGTTACAGGTCAGCATGATTTTTAGGATCTCTCTCGAAGGTGATAGGCTAGCAACAGAAGGCAGTGGTTGTGTGTTCACAACTGAAAAGCAAAGCATACCAGGCATTTAAAAGAGAAATTAACGCTTCCTTACTTACTACTCAGTTTTGGACATGGTCATCCTGTATTATAAACTGGGTGGTTCAATCCCTAAATACTGATTGGCTGAAAGCCGTGGTATATCAGACCGAATACCATGGGTATGACACAACATTTATTCTTACTCCTCTAATTATGTTGATATCAGTTCATAATAGCAATAAGGCACCTCAGGGGTTTGTGATCTATGGCCAATAACCCACTACTCAGGGCTGTGTTCTAGCACTCCTTGTTGCGTTGTGCATAAGAACAGCCTTTAGCTGTGGTATATTGGCCATATACCACAACACCTCGGGCCTTATTGCTTAATTATAGACCATTTAGAATCCAACAGGCTGATTATTCAAGGTACTGTATCACCCTTTAGCATTCACACACATATGACGGGTCTCAATAACAGGACATGAGTGTGATTGTAGATATCATTCTGTTTCAAATAAAGTTGTTCATTTACCGCTCTTCTCGACCTGAATTTTGTCAAACTTTGCAGTTAAACAAAAAATCTAAATGGATCACTTTGTAACTACAGGAACCAAATGGGAGAGGGTGGGAGATGGAATGTAGTTGGCTAGAATTCAGGGGCAGGAAGAGGGGGGAATGCAAGGCCTCCCTTATCTAAGGGATTTTCCCTGAGCAAGACCGCAATCAGTCTATTGTTGTTCATGTCAGCTCTGGCGTCATTCGATTGGCTCCCGTGCTGAGCTATGTGATGAGTTACGCCAGAGACTAAGAACCATAGCTGAAAACTTCAGCAGAGCTGCAGGATCAAAAACCCACTTAGCTTAACTGAGTATGTTTTTACGTTTCTATTGGACATTCATCGTTAGTAGGCACATTTACAACATTCAGTGATGTGAGAGCTGAGTTTAAGAAAAAACACTAAAATGCACAAAATCAAATGTCCTGACATATGTTGGTATATTAATCAATTTGGCCACTGGATGTTTTTGTTTTTGAGTCATCCCAGAAACCAGGTTACCATTATTGTGGGACCTGTCTCCAAATATAATTCACAGGGGGAAGGGGGATTTCCTTTTGTCCATTGACGGTTTAAAGCCTAGATGACAAATGCAGTTAGAGCAACTAAAATAGTTTCTCCAGTGCCGCTCTGATCCTGTGAAGGGAAATGCTACATTATCAGGCTTTAACAGAACTCTCAGAACAGTGTTCCCAAAATAGAGGGTTTTCTATGGAGACACTTACACTATATAGTACAAAAGTATTTGCATGTGGACACCCCTTCAAATTTGTGGATTTGTCTATTTCAGCCACACCCATTGCTAACAGATGTATGAAATTGAGCACACCGCCATGCAATCTCCATAGACAAACATTGACAGTAGAATGGTCTTTCTGAAGAGCTCAGTGACTTTCAATGTGGCGCCTTTCCAACAAGTCAGTTTGTCAAATTTCTGCCCTACTTGAGCTGCCCCAGTCAACTGTAAGTGCTTTTATTGTGAAGTGGAAACCTAGGAGCAACAACGGCTCAGCCGTGAAGTGGTAGGCCATACAAGCTCACAGAACAGGATTGCTAAAGCGCGTAGAGTGTAAAAACCGTCTGTCCTCGGTTGCAACTCATTACCAAGGTTCCAAACTGCCTCTTGAAGCAACGTCAGCAGAAGAACTGTTAGTCGGGAGTCTTATGAAATGGGTTTCTATGGCCGTGCAGCCGCACACCATCCTAAGATCACCATGCGCAATGCCAAAAGTCGGCTGGGAGTGGTGTAAAGCTCAGTGGAAGCAGTGGAAACTCGTTCTCTGGCATGATGACTCACACTTCACAATCTGTCAGTCCAACGGACAACTCTGGGTTTGGCGGATGCCAGGAGAACGCTACCTGCCTGAATGAGACGGCATCGTGCCAACTAAAGTTTTGTGGAGGAGGAATAGTGGTCTGGGGTGTTTTTCATGGTTCAGGCTATGGCCCCAGTGAAGGGAAATCTTTAACGCTACAGCATACGATTCTCTACTTCTAACTTTGTGGCAAAAGTTTGGCGAAGGCCCTTTCTTGTTTCAACATGACAATGCCCCTGTGCACAACGAGGTCCACACAGAAATGGTTTGTCTAGATCTGTGTGGAAGAAGTCGACTGGCCTGCACAGAGCCCTGACCTCAACCCCATCGAACACCTTTGGGATGAATTGGTACGCCGACTGCCTAATCAACCAACATCAGTGCCCTACCTCACTAATGCTCTTGTGGCTGATTTTTAAAAAAATGTATTTTTCCCCCTATATTTAACATAAAAATAAGCATGTGTTCTGTTATGAAATGCATAGCAGAGATTTTCATACGCTTAACTACACATGTAAGATTTTTTTATCTACTCTAATAATGGTGAATTTAAAGTGAAACATCTGCTCCAGCTGAACTTATTGAGGATCCAAAGTTCAGATTTAGACATTATCGCTTCGTCTGGATGGATCATCTGTCCATAACTCTGCTTGAGTCAAAGGGCCATTATGCGAAGATAGTAACGTTATCTACAGACTCATTCAAGAGCAATATTGAATTGCTACATTGACACAAATTTTTGAGACATTTGATATATTTTCCGTTTGTCTCGACAGTTGTATTTCAGTAGCTAGAGGTCATGTATGTAGTGTTAAAAGCATAACATCCCAGTAGGATTTCATAAACTAATCTTCGGAATGCTGATATTCACTTTGAGGGCTCCTGATTCAAGCACACTTTACTTGAATGGTTGTTCACAATGGCTCCATTGCCTATGTTGGAGGTTTTTCATATGTTTGGTGCCAGAAGCGAGACTAGATGCCAGTCTGTTTCTGCCATATCCAACTCGCATTGTTGTTGTCATTCCAAACAACATGGCATGATACTGACAAATGAGGAGTTAAACCATAAACACACTGGCACCAAGTCTGGCCAGAAATCTGATTTAAACTGTAGCCCAATGAAAGATCTAATGGGGGGGGGGGCACTATGTGTACAAAGGAACAAGGCACCACATAAAACAAATCCATAAGATTTTGATTCTTACTGTGTCTTTATATCTAATGTGTTGCATTCAAATCTTTAACTTTATTATGGGGATAATTGATTGTAATAACATAATTAGGATTTTTACAAGTGTTTATTATTTAAGTGAATGGGAACATGTGGTTCTACTGGTAATTCATAATATTATACAATTCTTATATTTGAGCTATTATTTTTACATTTTCAGTCCTTTTAACTTATTGGACTAAGTTCTCTTCTTTAAAACCAGTAAACTGATGGGTTAAGCCTATATTAGTGTTGTGGTTGTGTGGCTTAAAAATAGCTTATAACCTGTCACACTGATACTTTTGGGCGCCACTCCAGCCTATCAGTTACTTCAGCATCTGCTAACATACAATTAGCAAACATTCTGTGTGATTTATGTTCAACCAAAAGTCACTTTCAGTCATCTTTTCGGGATGTTATTTCCAGGATTCCTTCTTCAAGCCCATGTTTTCTACTTTTCTAACCAATTGTTTTTCTTGTAATGAAGAACACTTTTGCAGTTTGTTCTAAGAAAAAGAGAAGCAACCTTTTTAAAAGGATCTTAGTCAGTCTAATTTGATCCATAATAAATTAGTCTAGTTCAAGGAGATGGAGTTGCTAGCTATCCTCTTTCTTAAAAAAATCCCTTTACTTGAAATGGATAGTTTGGGTTTTTGGCAATGGAGCCTTTGATCTACTTCCCCTGAGTCCGATGAACCCGTTGATACCATTTTATGTCTCTGCGTGCAGTTTGAAGGAAGGGCAATGACTTGAAGTCTGTCGACTTCCAGTCTTTGCTCTAATGCTAGTTAGCATTGGCTCGCAAAACTACCTTTTAATTGCCAAAATCCTGAACTATTATTTTAATGAAACCTCTGGTCTTTGTCAGTGACAGCAGGGGGTGGGTCCAGGCCTGGGGTGGGATGGGATAGGATAGTAAGGTTGTAGGGGTTAGACATATAATACACATGACATACGCATAGTATAATTATGTTTTGTTGATAATAAACTACAGTATATCTTTGTCCCTTCAACAAATTCACTTAGTGTTGGGTTGAAATGTTACCTGGTTACTATTACAAAAATAGGCAATTTTTCAGAAGCCAGAGCGGAATACTTTGGTGTCATGTTCTTTGTGCACATAATGTTCCCTACACTGGTTGTATTAGATTCTCTGGCACCCTGAAGGATTGTTACTCCTCTTAGTGAGACCCGTCAGTCTGCAGTACATGAACACAAATTCTATATAAACAAAGCTTTTGCTTGAAGGTGGGATCTCTTGGAAGCGTTAATTTCTGTTTTTTCAAACTGAGTCAGAATGGGGGGAATGGGATATGTATGCAAGTTAATCATGTGTGATTTTTATTTTATTTTATTCAACAGAGGAATGTGATCTTAAGCACGTTAATTACAGTGCATTTTGATTTAATTTATTGTTTTGACTGTACACATTAAGATAGTTCTAGGGATCATAAGAAAGACAAAGCACTGAGTTTATGAATGAGTGAACAACAGTATCTAAACTGGAGAGTCTATATTTCTTCATGGATGTCACTGGGTTGCTACACCTTTCACTTTATTCACATTTATAACTCATATTTGAAGCGTGCCTCTTCAGGGTGCTCATCTAGAGACACCTCGCTGCGGTGTTGCACCAACATTACGTCAATTTTTGACTTAATTAAATCGTGTAGCAAATATAGAATATGTTAGAGTATGTGGTCTTTTCTGTAGCCTACAGGCTGTAGATAAAAATGTATGTCAATGTAATGAGACTGACAGTTTTTACATGCAGGTTTCTCTGATCAAATAGCCTAACCTGAATGACACCCAATCAAATAGAAATATGCGTTGTCATGTTAACAAACAATCCTAAAAACAGCTGTACAACTGTTGTCCAGGAGTTTCACCCCATTGACATGATCAGTAGTTTCAAGTTTGTATCCGTCAATGTTTGACAAGCTGGTTATAGCAAAAAAATAAATACTTCTGCATTTCCCGCAGTGTAAACACATTGCAAACAGGCTCACTAACTCCTGATAAAGTTGGATATCTGATATTCAGAGCTTAAATTGCCAAGTTGATTAGTCAGAGCATGTATGACTAATAAAGCCTATGCAATGGCCTGTTTTACTAATGGTGGGCCTACAACTTGATGGGCATTCATACAATTCCATTGTGGCTGTCATGGCAGGCTACACGCCAGTAAGCACGAGCCAACGTCTCTCTTTGTTCCTGTCTGGACAAAATGTATTTTTTTGGTGTTTTACAAGTGGTAGGCTTACCACACAGATGGGCATTCATAAACTTAAATCTCAGGCAAAACTGTAGGCTATATGTCAGTAAGCACGGACCAACACTAATGCCTTTTTGGTCGTCTTTTTTGTTTTTTGTACAGTCCAAAATCTGAACCAATCATAGACATCTATAAATTACATATTTTCAACTTTAATTTAGAACCAAAAAATTGCCTGATTTCAACATACATATTTTTCAACGTCCGGAAAAGATACCTTTTCATCATCCTGGAAAATATGCATTTTAAACATACGGAAAATACATATTTTCATCTTTCATACATAACCTAAATTGAACCCAACTTCAACGTCTGGGAAGTATGTATATTACACGTCTTTTCAACGTCCTACAACCCCTTACAGCAACACTGCAGTAGCATGTTATTTGCCTAGTGCATCATTGCAATCTATATGAGGCAGAGACTGCCCACAAGGTCAAGTGTTTCTCATTTCTAAATAATACAACAAAAGTTCAATCAATACGGGGGACCTGCCTCGAATGCCCTCTTCCCCTTACAAAGACCTGGTTGTTCAGCTTGGGAAATTATTTTGCCACGGAATCCAATGGTGTTTAGCCTCGGAACAACAAGTGCAGAATGGTTCTCCCATTAGCCAGCAGAAATGTTTGGCGATTGGCAGCCAAACAGTCAAGTTTCGGGCCTCTGTTAGCTTAGAGAATTTTTCGAGACACTTCCTGGAAATGAATTGAACCATTTCCATGGCAGAGCAGAGCAGACCTCAATCCTTACAAGGGAATCTTTTTGGTCTGCTACAGCACATGCCAGGACAGGAACAGTGACCAGGCAATTCTCTACCTGGTGTCTGTTTTTGTTTATGACCTGCTTAGAAGCAGGTCACTGGTTTGGCCCTGTCTGATCCCTTTAGATGGCCAGTTTTGGCTTAGTAGCCAGGTTAGAGTAGTCCTATCTTTTTAGACTAATTTGCTTTGATGCTCACTTTTTTACTTTTTACCCAACTGATTTTAGAAGTCCAGACACAGAAAACAGCTCAAACAGTGATGCTCTGAATTGTTACCCACCCAGTGACATCCTCGTCTTCTTTCTAGCATATCTATAAGCATTATGGAAATCGTGATCAGAAATCGTGATCAACTATGCTCACTGCATTGCTGTTCGCTCATTCATAAAGTCCTACTGTAGGTTTATTACAGGTTTATAGTGGCAACAGGAAATGACTAAACAGACTATCTGTTATGCACACGCCTGAATCTGAGACCAAATCAACCATAGGTATTTTTTGTGTCTGCTGTGATGCCAACATGAAGGGTTGTTGTTTTCTTAACCTTTATTGGTTCCTTCTGATTGGATGCCGGCTGCTTTGACATTGTCTGTTTTTAATCTTTTTTTCTCCCTCTTCTTAAACAGTGAGTGCCACTGTAGAGCGCCAACATATTGTCTAATTTTTGCTTTTCTCTCCTGGAAGAAAGGACATCTTTCATCATTCCTGTTCCTTGAAGATTACTCTGCTGAATCTCTCTTCTTCTCTCTTATGCTTTTCCATTTTTATCCCTGTCTTCTTTCTCTCTTCTTCCATCTGCATCAAATCATGAACATGGATGTACTGAAAAAAAAGCCTAGCTTTCCCTGTGACCGATGAAAGAGTTGGAGGACCCTGAAGCCTGTCTTGAGGACTGCCTTTGGACCAAATAAGCAGAACTTTCATCCTGTGTTGCCAGTCTCTACTCACTTTAGCAAGAATTTAACTATTATTCAGCTTTTTTTAGAGACACTTTGTTAGCTTCACACACACCCACTCACTCATATTTACGTCTCATTTACGTCTCATACACACACATACATGCACATACATTTTCTGCAAGGTGGACTTGATACCATGATTTTGACCCTGTTCAACCTCTGTAGCTGAAAATCAAGAGCTGTTTTCAGAACACCACCTTGTGTAACTTTTCCTCTTTTTGACTATTCTATATTTCTTTGAGGTCACCGTCAATCAGAACGAACTTGTCCGTTATCTCCAAGGATGTGCATTTCTTCCACTCAATGTTTTGCATCTTTGAAATGTATCAACATTTCTGGGCTGTGGGAATGACTTTGGTCTCCTGATTCAGACATTTTTTAAATGTGTGCGTATTGATAGTTATTTATCATGTTCTCTTGCAGTGGACAGCTCTACATTTTAATTTCAAAAAAGATGTGAGATTTTTATTTCCAGATGCATTTAATTTCAGGGAAGAAATATCTAAAAGGATCAGTCTCCCTCAAAGAGATAATGGTAGTGTAGATGTGCAAGGTTAGTGTAATAGAGGCAGTTAGGGGGGTGTGTGTGTGTGTGTGTGTGTGTGTGTGTGTGTGTGTGTGTGTGTGTGTGTGTGTGTGTGTGAGATCCCTGGCTATGGCCGGGCGTAGGTTTCTCTAATGCTCTCTTCTCTTATTGCGCAGTATGAGGAACGCTAGTGGGCTGTCCGCCGCTGACCTGGCCCATGCCCAGGGGTTCCGCGAATGTGCTGAGATGCTCTCCAATGCGCAGAACCTGCAGCAGAACCTGACCCAGACCCAGCTTAACGGCTTCTGTCTGAATGGTACCACCCAGAACGGAGGCCACTCCCACCCTCTCATCCTAGGGCGGAGCCTCCTTAACGGGGCACCCAATAGAAAGAGATCGTTTGATAACATGGAAGCCAATCAAATCAAGAAGGCCAGAACTGACGGTAGATTTTTGCAGTTTTAATACTCTGTAAAAAATAACTTCAATTTGCGAGGGATTATTAACGTATTCCAGTAACTTTTTTTTTAATGAGCAAGAGTTTTAGGGTGATTAATCTCCTGACTATGGTTACAAAGAGAACTGGTCATTTACCGAAGTTACCAGCATCTTCTGCAATCTGGTAATTTTGCTAATTTATACTTTTAAAAAAAATATTCATGTTCAGCTCTGGAAAAAAATGAGACCACTGCAACATGATCAGTTACTCTGCTTTTACTATTTATAGGTATGTGTTTGCATAAAATGAACATTTTGTTTTATTCTATAAACTACTGATTTACTTTTTTCACCACCAGTTTGGAGCCAAAATGTTTACAACAAAGTCTTATTGACATAGTAAAATAAGTGTGTAAAATATACAGTACCAGTCAAAAGTTTGGACACACCTACTCATTCAAGGTTTTTTCTTAATTTTTACTATTTTCTACATTGTATAATAATAGTGAATACATCAACACTATGAAATGACATATAGAATCATGTAGTAACCAAAAAAGGCTTAAACAAATCCAAATATATTTGATATTCTTCAATGTAGCCACCCTTGGAACACTCTTGGTATTCTCTCAACCAGATTAATAAGGTAGTCACCTGGAATGCATTTCAATTAACAGGTGTGCCTTGTTAATTTGTGGAATTTATTTATTTGATGCGTTTGAGCCAATAAGTTGTGTTGTGACAAGGTAGGGGTGGTAAACAGAAGATAGCCCTATTTGGTAAGAGACCAAGTCCATATTAATGCTAAAAACAACTCAAATAAGCAAAGAGAAACAACAATTCATCGTTACTTTAAGACATGAAGGTCAGTCAATCCGTAACATTTCAAGAACTTTGAAAGTTTCTTCAAGTGCAGTTGCAAAAACCGTCAAGCGCTATGATGAAACTGGCTCTCATGAGGACCGCCAAATGGAAAGGAAGACCCAGAGTTACCTCTGCTGCAGAAGATAAGTTCATTAGTTAACTGCACCTCTGATTTGCAGCACAAATGAATGTTTCACAGAGTTCAAGTAACAGACTTGAAGGACACTGAGGACAGTTTTTATTTATTTTTTATTTCACCTTTATTAAACCAGGTAGGCCAGTTAAGGACAAGTTCTCATTTACAACTGCGACCTGGCCAAAATAGAGCAAAGCAGTGCGACACAAACAACAGAGTTACACAAGGGATAAACAAACGTACAGTTAATAGCACAATAGAAAAATCGATATACAGTGTGTGCAAATGTAGTAAGATTAGGGAGGTAAGGCAATAAACAGGCCATAATGGTGAAATAATTACAATTTCGCATTAACACTGGAGTGATAGATGTGCAGAAGATGAATGTGCAAGTAGAGATACTGGGGTGCAAATTAATAAAAAAAAAAAAATAACAATATAATATGGGGATTAGGTAGTTGGGTGGGCTATTTACAGATGGGCTATGTACAGATGCAAAGATCGGGAAGCTGCTCTGACAGCTGATGCTTAAAGTTAGTGAGGGAGATATGTCTCCAGCTTCAGTGAATTATTATTTTTTATTTTTTTGCAATTCATTCCAGTCATTGGCAGCAGAGAACTGCAAGGAAAGGCGGCCAAAGGAGGAGTTGGCTTTGGGGGTGACCAGTGAAATATACCCGCTGGAGCGCGTGCTACAGGTGGGTGCTGCAATGGTAAACAGTGAGCTGAGATAAGGCGGGGCTTTACCTAGCAAAGTCTTAGATGACCTGGAGCCAGTGGTTTTGGCGACGAATATGTAGCGAGGGCCAGCCAACGAGAGCATACAGGTTGCAGTGGTTGGTAGTATATGGGGCTTTGGTGATAAAATTGGATGGCACTGTGATGGACTTCATCCAGTTTGCTGAGTAGAGTGTTGGAGACTATTTTGTAAATTACATCGTCGAAGTCAGGGATTGGTAGGATAGTTAGTTTTACGAGGGTATGTTTGGCAGCATGAGTGAAGGATGCTTTGTTGCGAAATTAGAAGCCGATTCTAAATTTAATTTTGGATTGGAGATGCTTGATGTGAGTCTGGAAGGACAGTTTACAGTCTAACCAGACACCTCAGTATTTGTAGTTGTCCACATATTTTAAGTCAGAACCGTCCAGAGTAGTGATGCTAGACGGGCGGGCGGGTGCGGGCAGCGATCGGTTGAAGAGCATGCATTTAGTTTTGCTTGCATTTTAAGAGCAGTTGGAGGCCACAAAGGAGTGTTGTATGTCATTGAAGCTCATCTGGATGTTTATCAGGCTTTCATGGTCGAATTGCTGCAAAGAAACCACTACTGAAGGACACCAATAATAAGAAGACACCATCAATGGTCATTAGACCGGTGGAAATCTGTCGTTTTGATCTGGAGTCCAGATTTGATGTTTTTTGTTCCAACTTCCGTGTCTTTGTGAGACGCAGAATAGGTGAACGAATTATCTCTGCATGTGTGGTTCCCACCGTGCAACATGGAGGTGGTGTGGGGGTTCTTTGCTGGTGACACTGTCTGTGATTTATTTTGAATTCAAGGCACACTTAACCAGCATGGCTACATGAGCATTCTGCAGCGACACGCCATCCCATCTGGTTTGCGCATAGTGGGACTATCATTTGTTTTTCAACAGGACAATGACCCAAAACACACCACCAGGCTGTGTACGGGCTATTTGGCCAAGGAGAGTGATGGAGTGCTGCATCAGATGACCTGGCTTCCACTATCACCCAACCTTAACCCAATTGAGATGGTTTGGGATGAGTTGGACCGCAGAGTGAAGGAAAAGCAGCCAACAAGTGCTCAGCATATGTGGGAACTCCAAGACTTTTGGAAAATCGTTCCTCGTGAAGCTGGTTAAGCTTTGCACACCCTTGGCATTCTCTTAACACTTTTTTTGGTTACTGCATGATTCCATTTAGTTATTTCATAGTTTTAAAGTCTTCGCTATTATTCTACAATGTAGAAAATATTACAAATAAAGAAAACCCCTTGAAAAACCCACATCATAGGTGTCCAAACTTTTGACTAGATGTGTATATTAGGGATATTTCATGCTGAAGCCCTTGTTTTACACCAATGGTATTCACTAAGTTGATGGGTTATATTTAGGATAATGTTTATAGCTTTGTCATACCCTTTTTGTTTGAAAATCATCTTATTTTATATATGTTTGTTGGCCAGAGATGGACACCTGTGGTAATCTGAAGTACCCAAAAAAGGTCACTAGATGTCACCTGATAAAATAAAATACTTTACGTTACCAAAATGTTGGTAAACTTTTGAAAGTTTCCAGTAGTATAGCATCCATTTGCAGCCCTATTCCTGACTGAATGTTCTCCTCACCTAATTATGCGTAATAAAGCAAAGAGTGTCATAAAACCTTTCCGATTCTAAAATCCTGTTGTAAAACCATGATTAAACTGGCCTAGCCCATATGAGAACCTGGTAGAATACATTGTTTACTTAATTGTGCAGCGTTAGAACGAGCAGTATGAGGAAGAAGGGGGTGGCAGGGGACTTACCCTTTGCTGTTTGCCAGGCCTCTGAGGTTGACATGTAAAAGCATCTGCTTGTTTTATTAGACTTCTGCAAACTCTGGAGCAGAGTTTTGAGCTGTTGCCAGGAAGTTGATAAAGGATGTAGGGAATCAGATTTTTTTTTTTATTGCTGAATGATAAAGCCTCAAATTGGACATTGGACTTGCTGAGTAAGGTTGATTATTCTAAAATGCTAAATACCAGTGTCTCCCTTTCTGCCCAGACAGCCTGTGCATGATGGAATGGCCTCTTTGGGACTGTAGAGTATTCTGACCTGTATGTCATTGTATTCTTATTTAGTTGTATTCTAGATGGTAGCCCAACATGCTCATCCACTGCTCTAACTAGGTATGGGCCTGCCGCTGGGGATGCTGAATGGGTCGGTCTGCGGCGTTGGAAAGTTCCTGATGGAGAGCATACACCAGGAGAGCATGGAGTCAGCGCCACCGGCAGTGAGCTCAGGTGGGCCAGGACCCTTGGCGTTTGGGATGAATGGGTCTGCGCCGGTGCCAGGCCTGGTGGACCAGGGGGGAGTGGAGGTGTCCACACCGGCCCCTAAGGAGCTGGAGATCTTCACTGTGGCCTCCATGCAGATCCCCTGTCGCTGCACTAACTCCTATGCCTACCTGTAGAGACCTTAGAGTGCATGTATTGAGTTGAGTGTTGACCCTCCTAGTCATTGTATCTTGGTAGAATGTCCATCAGGCCCTCTCTGGCCATGTTCTCTCACTGATGGAATTAATTTTAGTGCCATTGTTGGGTTCTTGGCATGATAATGATATATTTCCGGGTTCTAGAAATAAAGGCATAAATAGTTAATTTATTGTATTCTACATACATGTTAAGAAATCCATTGCCTTGCTACCATACTTAATTGATAGAGAAACATTAGTTATGTTTTGTTGTTATACCAGGTTCTTTGAATGATTCACACAATTCTTGTTAAATAATCTTGTGTTTTTGGCAAAGCCCCTTAGGATGAGTGACTTCTGTTTTGCACAATTATCCCTCCACACCCTACATTGCCCAATGGTAACTGTAATAATGTTGTAAAATTCTAATCTACATTCCTTTGATGTAGAAACGCCCACACCTTGGAACAACTTACTGAAACCAGCCTCACTTGGTTTCCGGAGAAGAATAGGGTGAGACTTCGGTTAGTTCAAATCCTAGAGGCTGCACTGAAGTTTCCCTCCGCATCTGACCTTTACGAAGTTAGACCAGTGGTTCCCAACTGTTGTTTAACCATGGCACACCTTGATGGGATAGCATTTCACTATTAATTTATTTAGTGGTAATGACCTCTTATTTTATCCGATCCATACAGCAAATCTATTTTCTGTGACAAATGTTTTTTATACATTAAATATGGTTTGTTTGAAATAGTTCCTTACTCATGATTGTTATTGTGTGTGTGTGTGTACTAGAGGTCTTCGTGAATCCAACTGGACACGAATCCCCGAGACCAGATCTGGGATGCAAGCGTGTCCGGGTCGAGAATTCTTAATAATATGAAGGGTCTGGGTCGGCTCTGATATGATTGTCTTGGGTATGTGTCATTTTTAACTGACTTGCTAGGACCCACATACATTCGAACACGGATGCTGCAGTAGAGAGAGAGACAGAGAAGTTGTATCATTTTTGCTGCTGCTCTTTGTTTTTCATGAGAGTGGTACGTGTAGCTTGTTGTTGGCCAATCATAAGAGCCAATGTATGCTTGGTCCGAAAATTTGGTCAAGGCACCATACGGATGGTGTGACACAATTACGGAGCCTCGGGAGGGCACGCACAGGCCAAATTGAGCTCTGTACCGCATCGCCGTGCGCCACTCAAATGCAGAGGTCTCCGTATAGCGCCGCGTTGACTGATTGGTTGACTGTAGGTGAGGGCGGGAGGTCCTGTATAAACACAAACTGACTTCCTTGACAACTTCCTTCACTACAGCTCTGCTTTATCAGCTCCGGTTAATAAAGTAGCTTAAAAATGTACTTGTCTGTTGCTTCAGGACCGGGTCTGTATCGATCAGGTCAATACCGAACGGGTCTAGTTGTCCTCGGTTCTGTTCAGAATGGGTCCCTATATAATTGTATTTTATTTATGCATATCGGGTCCGGATGGGAAACCCTAGGTCCATTTTAGAATGGATCCATCTTTTTTGACCCGTGAAGGCCTCTACCGGTTTAAGAGTGTCACCGAATCTGCACCAGAAATAACAAAATGTAGCACTGGTTAAATATGTATTTTAGTTTTTAACGGTTTGCGCTACAAACTGGCGGGTTTCTGCATTATAAAGGTGCAACCAAGGACATAAAGCCAGGCTCTGTTTGTTTCTATAGCACAGGCTGTGGTATAGCTAAGCTCAGCCATAGTAGGAATGAAATGACTCCGGCTAAATTTAATCAGACTTTCCTGTTTTAATGGTTTTCACAGACTAAGTAAAGTGATACAAATTACATAACCGACACTAGTGCGCCAAAGTAAAAATTCCATGTGCATTCCACAGGTCCCGTTGTATAAGTGCGTGTTAAACATCGGTTGGGGGGCACTGAGTTAAGACATCCAGTACTACATTTAGTGGTACTAATGTTGTTGCACCACTTTGGCCAATAAGGGGATAAAGACATCATTTGTCCATCTCATGTCAGAATGAAGAGACTACTAGAGAATGTTCCTGCCCTTAAAGTAAAAATAAGGGAAAGCATATTTTGTTTTATCTGCTTTTTCTTTTATCCCCCTGAGAAAATCTACCTTTTTGGACATTTCTGGTGGTGACTGTCTCATAGCTATTTTTTTATACAAGAACTCCCTTGTTATGCCAAAGCATATCTTTACATTAATGTTTAAAGTACATACATCTTTACTGTGCAGCTTTTCCGTATTATGTGAGCTTTTAGGTATTTCCAAGGAGTGCTATATGGCCTGACCCTGTCCTATTAGCTCGCAGACTGGAGACTTTGGTTGGATTAGCCCCTCCTAGTGCCCTCATCTTCTCTCATTCTACTTTTCTAGGAAAGGACTTTGTACGCTTTTCTGTATAGCCTATCTATTGTGTCTGGTGTTGAAAATGGTGTGAGTTTATTTGGACTGTTTTCTATGTTTTTGCAGCTTTATTTGGCTTGTGTTTTGTTGTATTGCTTTGCTAACTGCAGTAATGACAAAATGTAGACGTTGATCTATGACAAATGAGCGTGATTAGTAGTGCTACAATTTTATAAAGCAAGGCAAAGCTACTCTTGCCTAAGGTAATTTTTTAAGAAGGAAAAATGGGAACCTTCATAAATGTATTGGTCACAAACTTTAAATCCCTCACTGCATACATCTGCTTCATGACAATTTTTCGGTCGAGCAATCCGCTCAGCAGTACTCTTCAGTCTGTACAGAATCATAAATGTTAATGAGTAGATGGCATATATTGATGCAAATTAGAGCTGACGCTCAGTATGGAGTACTTTTGTACGGTTTAAACTCATTAAAAGGTAATTCTTTTGAATAAAATTATGATGGTGGGGCTATGATTTTTCTCTTAATTTGTTATGTTTTTGTGTGCATGAGAATGTATCTACAATCGTCTTAAAACACAGAAGCAATATTATTTCATATTTTCTATAGTTCACCTGAATATCTGAGTAGTTTGGTGCCCTCTAGTGATATTGAGAAGGCTGTGCAGGCCCTCAATTGTGCCGTCTCATTTCTAAAGATTATGCTGTCATTTAAGACTGTCTTGGCATAATGGCTAAACCAATGGGAGCGGGAAGGGGGTGGAACTAGGGGCGCGTTCGTAAATTCACTCTGGCTATCTACTCCGATTTCAGAGCACTCTCATCTGAGTGTGCCAGAGTGCAGAATAAGTTATGAATTTACGAACGCTCAACACCCGTTGATTATGGCCGGTGTCAGTAAACGTCTGCAAAAAAGCACAATTAAGTTGTTGCCAGCAGTACAGTTAGTCGACAACACTCTGGATAACATGGAAACAGCCTAACCAGCTCTGCTAGTGCGAGTAAAATGGAGTGAGATGTGCTCTCATTTGTGTCTGGAAGTAGCTAGCCAACATTAGCCAGTTAGCTTGGAAGCTTGACTAAAGATGTTAAGTAAGAACGCTCGGGTCAACCCAACTCATCTGCCAGATCTTACACTGTGCGCTCTGAACGCTCCGAGAGCAAAAATCTCTGAATTTACGAACGTGCAATTTGACAACGCTCTGAATTTACGAACTCCCAGATCCGTATAGCTCCAGAATGACTCTACGAACAAATCCCTAGTACAGCCGCGAGCTGTACTAGGGATTTTTGCTCATCTGTGAGCAGGAAATTTTGGCCCCGCACTGGCAAAACCAGCATTGACATTATTTGACCAGGTGTCCCATTTCCAATGGCAGGTGACCCTCTAGCAGCAGGTTTAGGGTGTGAGGGGACCCGGTCGAGCGGCTCTACCATCGCCCCCGCTGACATCGTACACCACCACGTCTACAGGGATACAGCGGAGCACATGGTTGCTACTGGTAACGCAGGCAGCCAGGTGGAACACCAGACGTCGGTGAAGGCAGAGCAGCAGTACTACCATCAGCAGTATAACCATGCCCTGTTCAGCACCATCCTCCTCTACCACGGCTCCTAAGGAGTTGGAAGGACCCGGTTGTCAAGCCGTCCCTCAGTGTGCCTGTCATTTATGCTTGATGTAAACAAGCATTCATATGCCTTAAAACCATGGAGTGAGTGGTTCCTTTTTCATATGGTCATTGTGATTTTTTAAATATATATTTTTAATGTAAAGGGAAGGCCCATCCCTCTTCTAAAGGGGATAGTTTTTGGATATGAAATGTTCTGTAAAACAGTAACTTGTTTTTGTGATAGTTTTGTCATGTGCAAGTTGATTTCGAGTGATTAAAGAAAAAGCTAGAGTAAATGCATATAATGCATTATCTTTTGATTTTCAACTTAATGTTTCTACTTTAAAAAAAACTAGTCTGAATGTAAATTCAAGTGATATGTTGTCAGATGTATTTTTTTCTGAGTAATGAAATAATGCCTCAACCTCTAATGTTTGAAGAATGTCTTGGAGTCAAGTTCTTTGTTTTGTCATCCTCATTCATCTCTATCCTGATGATAATTAAATATGAGATCACCTTAAAATCACATTGGGATGTGATTCTTCAAATTGTCAGAAAATGTGACTGCTGCTTCCTACACTAATGTATGGGGAACAATAAGGTATGCTATGAAAATGGAATACAGGACTTTTGTCTTGAACTACTATCCTGTATCATTTACGCCTCATAAAGCTTGAATATGTGAGTTGGCTGGATGTCCTTTGGGTGGTAGACCATTCTTGATATACACGGGAAACTGTCGAGCGTGTTCTAATGTACTTACATTTTTTGTCTTGCCCATTCACCCTCAGAATGGCACACAATCCATGTCTCTGTTGTTTTCAAAGGTTAAGAAGGATTTTTAAGACGTCTCCTCTTCATCTACACTGATTGAAGTTGATTTAATAAGTAACGTCAATAAGGGATCAGAGTTTACATGGTAAGTCTGTTATGGAAAGAGTAGGTGTTCTTAATGTTTGTGCAGTGTGTATTTCCTCCCATAGTTTATCCAATAAGTAAACTGAAATTCCAGTTCCAATTTTTCACATTGAGAATTGCAATGAACTTTTTGTATTGAGTGAACTGAACCTTACCCTGTGTGCACTGGGGCCTCTGTTGAATTGCACGTGTCATAACCCATTTGTTAAATTGTTGTTTTGAGTTGTACCCAATGAACCAATAATTACTGAAATATGTCTGTGTTTTGCATTATGAGTGTTATTCAATGCCATAAGACCACCCAGGAGCCTGGAAACGGCATCTGCACGTGCAGTGGAAGGGAACGCCACAGACAATGGATTCACTCTCTGTCCATGTGAGGTCCTATACCTGTGGTTGGGGACCATGCTCACTCCACAGTCCACACAGATGAGATGGACACAAACAATGGGACCTTGGTTGGGCACTGGCATAATTCTCTTGAATTGTCCAGAACTTAGAATCACACACCACAGGTGAGAATTGCATGTATTTATTTTAATTTGAATGGAGTTCCATTGACTTCAAGATCTCTTCTGCAAGGGAGCCCTGCATCTTACAATTACACAACAAATTACACAGGAAATACACCAAAAAATAAGAAGGGATTACCTAAGTAAAAACCCACTTGAAAAACAATCATATTCCTCAGCAGAGGTCCTCAATCAACACTGAAATGCCTGAATGGCAGCGATACATCCATTTGTAGGGAACTCTGAAGATTGCTCCATACATGGTGTCAGAAGAAACTACACTGAACAAAAATATAAACTCAACATGTAAAGTGTTGATCCCATGTTTTGTGAGCTGAAACAAAAGATACCTGAAATGTTCCATGCGAACAAAAAGCTTATTTCGCTCAAATTTTAAACACACATTATTTTACATCCCTGTTAGTGAGAATTTCTCCTTTGTCAAAATAATCTATCCACCTGACAGGTGTGACATATCAAGAAGCATATTAAACAGCATGATCATTAAACCAGGCACACCTTGTGCTGTGGACAATAAAAGGCCACTCTAAAATGTGCAATTTTGGCACAACAGAGTCCAGCCACCCAGACAGTTGATGAAACTGGCTTTGCACAACTGAAGAATATCTGCGCAAACTGTCAGAAACTGATGCTCATCTGCGTGCTTGTCGTCCTCACCAGGGTGTTGACCTGACTGCAGTTAGGCATTGTGCCCAACTTCATTGGGCAAATGCTCACCTTCGATGGCCACTGGCACGCTGGAGAAGTGTGCTCTTCACGGATGAATCCCAGTTTCAACTGTACCGGGCAGATGGCAGACAGCGTGTATGGCATTTTGTGGGCGAGCGGCTTACTGTTCAACATTCTGAACAGTGCCCCATGGTGGCGGTGGGGTTATGGTATGGGAACGCATAAGCAACGGACAACAAACACAATTACATTTTATTGATGGCAATTTGAATGCACAGAGATACTGTGACGAGATCCTGAGGCCCATTGTCGTGCCATTCATCTGCCGCCATCACCTCATGTTTCAGCATTATGATGCACGGCCCCATGTCGCAAGGATCTGTACACAATTCCTGGAAGCTAAAATGTCCCAGTTCTTCCATTGCCTGCATATTCACCATGTCACCTATTGAGTACGTTTGGGATGAATCGACATGTACGACAGCGTGTTCCAGTTCCTGCCAATAACCAGCACCTTCGCACAGTCATTGAAGAGGAGTGGGACAACATTCCACAGGCCTCAATCAACAGCCTGATCAATTCTATGTGAAGGAGTTGTCACACTGCATGAGGCAAATGGTAGTCACACCAGATACTGACTGGTTTTCTGATCTACACCCATACCTTTTTTTAAGGTCTCTGTGATTTACATATCTGTATTCCCAGTCATGTGAAATCCATAGATTAGGACCTAATGAATATATTTCAATTGACAGTTTTCCTTATATAATTCGGTAAAATCTATGAAATTGTTGCATGTTGCATTTATATTTTTGTTCAGTGTAAAAGCAGTTTTTTTTAAGTGTGTAGCAACAGACGGAATATCCAGAGGTAGTCATCATTGTGATTGGGTATGGTAACTCTTACATCTATGGATAAGCAAAGATGTCAGGTAATGTGAGAGTTTATAAATGAATAAAATGTAGTGTTTCAACCTATGTGAGGTCAAAGCTCTACTTTCTGATAGAGCGAGCAGTGATGAGTAAAACATCTGTCACACTTGATAAAACAAAGTGCACTATGTTAAACTGCATCTAAAGGCTTTAATGAAGTGGCGACTGCATTCATGTAGATTACAGTGCATTCGGAAAGTATTCAGACCCCTTGACTTTTTCTACTTATGTTACAGCCTTATTCTAAAATGGATTAAATAAATAAAATAAAAATCCTCATTAATCTACACACCATGACAAAGCAAATATATATATATGTTTTTGCTAATTTAAAAAAAAATATTAAAAAAATACCTTATTTACATAACTATTCAGGCCCTTTGCTATGAGACTCAAAATTGAGCTCAGGTGCATCCTGTTTCCATTGATCATCCTTGAGATGTTTCTACAACGTAATTGGAGTCCACCTGTGGTAAATTCAAAGAAATACACCTGTCTATATAAGGTCCCACAGTTGACAGTGCATGTCAGAGCAAAAACCAAGATATGAGGTTGAAGGAATTGTCCATAGAGGTGTGAGATAGGATTGTGTCGAGGCACAGATCTGGGGAAGGGTACCAAAACATTTCTGCAGCATTGAAGGACCCCAAGAACACAGTGGCCTCCATAATTCTTAAATCGAATAAGTTTGGAACCACCAAAACTCTTTCTAGAGCTGGCTGCCTGGCCAAACTCAGCCATAGAGCAGAAGGGCCTTGGTCAGTGAGGCGACCAAGAACCTGATTGTCACTCTGACAGAGCTCAATAGTTTCTCTGTAGAGATGGAAGAACCTTTCAGAAGCACAATCATCTCTGCAGCACTCCAGCAATCAGGCCTTTATGGTAGAGTGGCCAGACGGACGCCACTCCTCAGTAAAAGGCATATGAAAGCCTGCTTGGAGTTTGCCAAAAGGCACCTAAAGGACTCTCAGACCATGAGAAACAAGATTCTCTGGTCTGAAGAAACAAAGATTGGAGGAAACCTGGCACCATCCCTACGGTGAAGCATGGTGGTGGTTTTCAGCGGCAGGGACTGGGAGACTAGTTAGGATTGAGAGAAAGATGAATGGAGCAAAGTACATTGAGATCCTTAATGAAAACCTGATTCAGAGAGCTCAGGACCTCAGACTGGGGCGAAGGTTCACCTTCCAGCAGGACAATGACCCTAAGCACACAACCAAGTGTTAGATGAATTTAGTAACTATGTGTTCATGAACCAATTCAATTAAAATACTCTGTCAGTTTCTAAGGATTTGTAAGGTTCTTATTTGCATACAATGGACAGAGACCAGCCACCAAAATTAATCAATAGCGTTTATTCTCGAGCTCTGCTCAAAACACCATGTACATTAGTTTATATATCACACATAGCATCATAGCGTCCTAAATGTCCCTCCTTTCCGACAAGGACATAGCTGCTTTCAAAAGTCCATTCCAACACACACATATTGCTTATCATATGCTACCACAAGTTACATAATCTACTGCAAGCCTAACGGTTTCTCCCCGCATTGGGTGGGGAGACTTTCTTCCTGTTATCGGTTTCACAGTGGTCACAAGTTGTCTGTCACAATTTGTCTGTTAACACTTCCTCTTTGCCTATGTAGAACCATTCTTTATCAGACAGGATATAATTATATTAGTTCTAATTCTACGTTAAATGTATACATTATTTAGTCATTACTGATAAAAATCCTTCAACACCAAGACAACGCAGGAGTGGCTTCGGGTCAAGTATCTGAATGTCCTTGAGTGGCCCAGCCAGAGCCTGGACTTGAACCCGATTGAACCTTTCTGGAGAGACCTGAAAATAGCGGTGCAGTGACGCTCCCCATCCAACCGACAGAGCTTAATTAAGAGGATCTGCAGAGAAGAATGGGAGAAACTCCTCAAATACAGGTGATCCAAGCTTGTAGCGCCATACTCAAGAAAACACAAGGCTGTAATCGCTGCCAAAGGTGCTTCAACAAAGTACTGAGTTAAGGGGCTGAGTACTGTAAATGTGATATTTCAGTTGTTTTGTAAAAATGTCTAAATACCAGTTTTTGCTTTGTCATGATGGGGTATTGTGTGTAGAATGATCAGGGAAAAACTGACTTGCCTAGTTAAATAAAGGTAATATACAAAAAATGTAAGTCTAGGACAGGAAGGAACGTTGACATTCTGCCATTTGGTGAGAGGCATGTCCTACACTACCCGTCTGAAGTATTAGAACACCTACACATTCAAGGATTTTTCTTTATTTTTACTATTTTCTACATTGTAGAGTAATAGTGAAGACATCGCAATTATGAAATAGCACATATGGAATCATGTATACCAAAAAAGTGTGAAACAAATCAAAATATATTTTATATTTGAGATTCTTCAATTAGCCACCCTTTGCCTTGATGACAGCTTTGCACACGCTTTGCATTCTCTCAACCAGCTTCATGAGCTAGTCACCTGCAATGCATTTCAATTAACAGATGTGTCTTGTTAATTTGTGGAATTTCTTTCCTTCTTAATGTGTTTGAGCCAATCAGTTGTATTTGGTAGAAGACCAAGTCCATGTTATGGCAAGAAAAGCTCAAATAAGCAAAGAGAAACAACAGTCCGTTACTTTAAGTCATGGTCAGTCAATACAGAACATTTCAAAAGCTTTGAACATTTCTTCAAGTGCAGTCGCAAACACCATCAAGTCCTATGATGAAACTGGCTCTCATGAGGACCGCCACAGGAATGGAAGACCCAGAGTTGCCTCTGTTGCAGAGGAGAAGTTCATTAGAGTTACCAGCCTCAGAAATTGCAGCCCAAACAAATGCTTCACAGAGTTCAAGTAACAGACACATCAACATCAGCTGTTCAGAGGAGACTGTGTGCATCAGGCCGTCATGGTCGAATTGTTGCAACGAAACCACTACTGAAGGACACCAATAAGAAAAGACTTGCTTGGGCCAAGAAACACGAGCAATGGACATTAGACCGGTGGAAATTTGTCCTTTGGTCTGAAGTCCAAATTGGAGATTTTTGGTTCCAACCGCCATGTCTTTGTGAGACGCGGTGTGGGTGAACGGATGATCTCTGCATGTGTATTTCCCACTGTAAAGCATGGAGGAGGAGGTGTTATGGTGTGGGGGTGCTTTGCTGGTGACACTGTGATTTATTTAGAATTCAATGCACACTTAATCAGCATGGCTACCACAGCATTCTGCAGTGATACAGCATCCCATCTGGTTTGGGCTTAGTGGGACTATCATTTGTTTTTCAACAGGACAATGACCCAAAACATTTCCGGGCTGTGTAAGAGCTATTTTACGAAGAAGGAGCGTGATGGAGTGTTGCATCAGATGACCTGGCCTCCACAATCCCCCGACGTCAACCAAATTTAGTTGGTTTGTGGTGAGTCGGACCGCAGAGTGAAGTAAAAGCAGCCAACAAGTGCTCAGCATATGTGGGAACTCCTTCAAGACTATTGGAAAAGCATTCCAGGTGAAGCTGGTTGAGAGAATGCCAAGAGTGTGCAAAGCTGTCATCACGGCAATGGGTGGCTATTTGAAGAATCTCAAATATAAAATATATTTGGATTTGTTTAACACTTTTTTGGTTACTACATGATTCCATGTGTTATTTCATAGCTTTGATGTCTTCACTATTATTCTACAATGTATAAAATAGTAAAAATAAATAAAAACCCTTGAATGAGTAGGTGTTCTAAAACGTTTGACTGGTAGTGTATTTCTATAGAAGAAACCAATTTTTATTAAAATAAATTTTATTTAACAAGTAATATTTGTTTCAGAATTATAGGGGTTAAAATTGACACCTGTTTTCAATACCTTACCTTGTGAGGATAGACCGACACAGCCTTTTTCTAGAAGAAAATATGAGATTGGAGAACACATTGGGAGGGCTCTTTGACCATTCCTCCATACAGAATCTTTCCAGATCTTTGATATACATTGTCTCCCTTTTTGGACTGCCCTCTTCATTTCAAACCCCAGGTTTTGAATGGGGTTCGAAGTCCAGAGACAGACGGGCATTGCAAACTGTTGATTTTGTGGTCAATTATTATTTCATTGTAGATGTTAATGTGTGCTTGGGGTTATTGCCTTGTTGGAAGATCCACTTGCTGCCGAGGCTCAGCCTCCTGCCTGAGGCTACGAATGATTTTTGCAAAAATGTCCTAGTACTGGGTAAACTTAATGAATATGGTATTCCTCTCCGCTCCCTTTGTATCTGGAAAATGCCCACTATTTCACCTGTGCGAACACCCGTTTGTCACCTGTCTCCAAGACCGAGGTTCATAGC
Organism: Oncorhynchus masou masou; assembly: GCF_036934945.1. NCBI lineage: Eukaryota > Metazoa > Chordata > Actinopteri > Salmoniformes > Salmonidae > Oncorhynchus > Oncorhynchus masou. The sequence goes on from NC_088221.1 coordinate 24,994,648, forward strand.
TGGAGTTTATTTTTTACCTAACCTTACAAATGCTACGTCCCTGTAACCACGCCCCCCGTCAAACACGGTCTCAAATAAAACATAAGGTGAGACTAAGTCAATAGATACGTATTAAATCGTTTATCAATACAAATGTAATACAATAAAGCAAAATGATATTAAAACCTAAATTATTGTACGTCTCGGTTTTCTTTAGAAGACTACGGAAACGAAGACGTCCCCTATTAGCTGAAGTGGTATCGCCTAATATCCCACTTACCAGCGGCTAGGGTAGGACTCGGAGGATATCGTTTCACCGAGGCGGCAGCGGGAAAAAAGAGAGCTGAATGTTGTTGTAAACCCAACATTAACTAGCTATATTATAAACACTTCTGTTGTAAATAAAGCAGTACATTTGTGTTACTGTTATATATTTAGTTTACGATGTCTACTCCGGCAAGAAGACGATTGATGAGAGATTTTAAACGGTGAGATGAACATTTTTCACGGATGGTGTTATTGATGTCTGAAGAAGCTAACTAGCAAAGCTAGTCAGCGAAGGTTACCAAGCAAGCTAGCAAACGTTAACTAGCAAGTCACACAGCCGTCTGTTTCCTGACATTTTGGGGTTTACCTAGTTTACAATTCTCAAATGTGTAATGTTGAGTTTGAAAATAGCTCATGCCGAGAAAGTCGTCGAACTCTAAAACAGTCAGTTCCGTTAATTATTTAGCTTGCCAGCCAATACTTGGCTACAGATTAGCTAGCGAAGAAAACAACTTGCTCTCCCAATGCGAGTCACCATAGCTCACTCGCAAGTGAAACTGGGTTAGATTAACAATACGTCATAAGATTACTCAGGTTGGTTTTGCGATGTCCCGTGCTTGAATGCATAACGTTAACCGTTACGGTTTGTGACTGACGTTTAGTTTCTTCTATGGTATATTGGCGAACACAATTGAATGTGCATCTCGCCACAATGCGGGGTGGAAATAGGGTTCCCCCCCCAAAAGTGAACAAACTACCAAAAGAAAATGAAAACATTTTTGGTTAAAAAAAAACCCAAACAGATCTGTTCCCTACACAGGCTCAAGGGGAACCTGGTGAGTGCGGGTCTTCCGGTGCCAGTACCCCATGCAAGTTTTCAGATGTCGAGCCTTAAGTCCAAACACTTGAAAAATGGCCAAATCTTTTACATCCTTACACTCAGGTGAAAGCTCTTACTGCGTATCTTACGTAACCAAGCTTCACATGCGTAGGTAATTGCTCTTTATCAAAAAACAACAGGCCCGACAGACATTCTTCTTGTTCACCCAGGGGATCAGACGCTGTGCATCAACCACACCAGGAATTCAATTCAGGTATTCCACTTGAACATCCGTCGTCACCCCTGAGATGACTTGGTTGACAGGTGCTCTACTGCGAAGTTCAGAACACACAAATTCTGTTGTCCGGATTTCTTTTAGGCCCACAGCAATCTTCCTCTACTCTTCAGAAATACAATGAATCAAAATAAAACCACTACTGGTCACACTCAGACTTTTCCAAGCGTGTACTTCACCATTTGACACCTCAAATGGGTTTCTCACATATGCATCCTTGCTCAACAAACGCATCCCAACAAGAAGCGATTCATTATCATTCATACACTTATCCTCCAATCCAATTTTAGACAATTTCCTTTTTGTTCCAGTTTTCAATACTACTGTTGTCCATTCGGAACATTTGTCTTCAACCAAATTTGCTCAACGTGCTGCTTGATTCAAACTCTGCATCCACTTCCGCCATCTTCCCACTTTACGTCCCTTCTTTGAGGTTTATTGGCAGACCACACTCATAAGGTGTGGAACCACCACCTACTGTACAGGGTAGTACGTTGAGCTAGCTAAGTAGCATTAACACTTTTATGGGCTTCTGCATTGGTTGATAATATTGCAAGAGTGAGTTCAGTAATGTGTCGATTTGTAAAATAACTATCAGTTTGAAAATAGGGTTAATAAGTATATATTAGCTAGGTAGCAAGCAATTTTGAAACGGAACTAAAGTTCTTTTTCTCGGGCCCCATAGGTTACAAGAAGACCCTCCGGCTGGCGTCAGTGGTGCCCCTTCTGAAAACAACATAATGGTGTGGAATGCAGTCATATTCGGGTAAGCTGGCGAAGCGCAAGCGGTCAAAGGTGCACATTCAGACTGTCACAGATTTTCTGTGCGATATTATTTAGAACCCCATGCTCTGGCAGCAAATATTGCAGAGTTATGGTTCAGAAACAGCCTTCTGTCTTGGTAGTTTCAAATCATATTTTATTGGTCACATGCGCCAAAAACAACAGGCGTAGACTTTACCGTGAAGTACTTATGAGCCCATTCCCAACAATGCGGAGTTAAAAAGTAAATAGTAATAAAAATTGAGACACTACAGAGGGTAGTGCAAACGGCCCAGTGGGGCTAAACTTCCTGTCATCCAGGACCTCTATACTAGAGGTCAACCGATTATGATTTTTCAATGCCGATTGGTGGACCAAAAAAGCAGATACCGACTAATCGGGCGATTTTTATATATATTTGTAATAATGACAATTACAATAATACTGAATGAACAATGAACCCTTTTATTTTAACTTAATAAAATACATAAATTATATTTAGTCTCAAATAAATAATGCAACGAGAAGAAAGTAAAAAGTAAAAATAAAAGTGCAATATGTGCCATGTAGAGGAAAAAAAGCTAACGTTTAAGTTCCTTGCTCAGAACATGAGAACATGTGAAAGCTGGTGGTTCAATATTCACAGTTCTTCAATATTCACAGTTAAGAAGTTTTAGGTTGTAGTTATTATAGGAATTATGACGCGTCGACTATTTCTCTCTCTACCATTTGTATTTCATATACCTTTGACTGTTGGATGTTCTTATTGGCACTTTAGTATTGACAACCTAATCTCGGCAGTTGATCGGCTTGAATTCATAAACAGCGCTGTGCTTCAAGCATTGCTAAGAGCTGCAGGCAAACGCAGGAAAGTGCTGTTTGAATGAATGCTTACGAGCCTACTGCTGCCTACCACCGCTCAGATTGCTCTATAAAATATCAAATCATAGACCTAATTATAATAAACACACAGAAATATGAGCCTTTGGTCATTTAACATAGTCAAATCCGGAAACTAAAATTTTGAAAACAAAGCGTTTTATTCTTTCAGTGTAATAAGAAACCAATCCGTATTTTGTCGAACGGGTGGCAACCCTAAGTCTAAATATGCTGTTACATTGCACAACTTTTGATGTTATGTCATAATCATGTAAAATTCTGGCAAATGAATTACGGTCTTTGTTAGGAAGAAGCACAGTTCGCAACGAGCCAGGCGGCCAAACTGTTACATATACCCTGACTCTGCTCGCATTGAATGCAAGAGAAGTGACACAATTTTCCTTGTTAATATTGCCTTCAAACATGCATTTATTTTAACTAAATATGCAGGTTTAAAAATATATACTTGTGTATTGATTTTACGAAATGAATTGCTGTTTATGGTTAGGTACATTTGTGCAACGAATGTGCTTTTTTTGGGAATGAGCTTTTGTTAAATCACCCGTTTGGCAAAGTTGAAGTAGGCTGTGATTCGATGATAAATGAACATGCACCGCATTGATTATATGCAACGCAGGACAAGCTAGTTAACTACACATGGTTGATGATATTACTAGGTTAACTAGTGATTATGTGAAGATTTATTGTTTTTTATAAGATAAGTTTAATGCTAGCTAGCAACTTACCGTGGCTCATTGCAGCCCCAAGGTCCTTTTGACACTGCACTCGCGTAACAGGTGGTCAGCTTGCCACGCAGTTTCTTTGTGGAGTGCAATGTAATCGGCCATAATCGGTGTCCAAAATTGCTGATTACCGATTGTTATGAAAACTTGAAATCAGCCCCAATTAATCGGCCATGCCGAATAATCGGTCCACCTCTAGTGTGGAGTGCAATAGAGATTGCATCATCTGTGGATCTGTTTGGGCGGTATGCAGATTTGAAGGGGTCCAGGGTGACTAGGGTGATGGTGTTGATGTGAGCCATTACCAGCTTTTCAAGGGATTTCATGGCTACAGATGTGAGTGCTGTGGGGCGATAGTTACCTTGGCATTCTTGGGTACAGGGACTATGGTGGTCTTAACGTGTAGGTATTACTGACTGGATCAGGGAGAAGTTGAACATGTCATTGTAGACACTCGCCAGCTGGTCAGCGTAGTTATTGGTAATTCTGTGAGATCAAGGTAATTTCAATACCTTTCTGGGCCAATGATACCAAAAATGTGAAGTGATTCATCTGCTCATCACAATGTTCCTCCTTCATCTGTTAACCTATTTACGGGGAAATGACACATTTTTCACACATACAGAGAAAACGTTTAAACATATTTTTCTTTACAGCCCAGAAGGGACACCTTTTGAGGATGGTGAGTACAGCACTGTGTACCCCATTCTTTATGTTTGCATACTCTACGGAGCTACGGGTTGTGTGTGACGTAATTGTTGATTTGATCAATTTCACATAAAGTAGGCTAAAGCAGTCAATCATCAACTTCCTGTTTTATCTACCGGCAGTGTTACAGATAATACAACACCTGTAAATGCTACATTTTCTTACATTCTTTGTTGCATGATAGTATGAGTGATATGAACTAGAGCCATGGTTCTAATTCTTCTTTCCTCCCCATCTTTTATGTTCCAGGCACATTTAAGCTTACTGTTGAGTTCACAGAAGAATACCCTAACAAACCCCCCACAGTACGATTTGTGTCAAAGATGTTTCATCCAAATGGTATGTTGTCACAACGACAATAGCAAAACAGCCTGATTATGGTTAGTACTGCAAAGGTTAATGGTATTTTAACCCTTCCATTTTATTTACAGTGTATGCAGATGGCAGTATATGTCTAGACATTCTGCAGAATCGATGGAGTCCAACCTATGATGTGTCATCCATTCTTACCTCTATTCAGGTAGGCAAATATATCTTGTTTTCCATAATACATTTTATATGCCATGTATCCTCCCTTCCCTGTCAACATTTAGTCCTACTGTGACAGTAGAGATTATAAAACACAACAGATGTTAGACTTCCCATACTGAACATCCTGAAGTGTCATGGTGCATGCCCACTTTTGTGTCTTGATCTCTGTGCTGTAGAAAGCCTGTCTCGTCTACTCAGTTGGCTCATTATTCATCACCTTGCTCCCTTCCCTTCTTCCAGTCTCTGCTAGACGAACCAAACCCCAACAGCCCAGCCAACAGTCAGGCGGCCCAGCTTTACCAAGAAAACAAGAGGGAGTATGAGAAGCGCGTGTCGGCCATTGTAGAACAGAGCTGGAGGGACAGTTGACCACATCCTCTCCCTTCTGGCTTTCTCTATCACCAGCGCTGAGCTGTGTGTGATGCGAGTTTGAGTAGTACATCTTAATTTAGATTTTTTGTTTCTTCCTCCATTTTAATTTGACATATTTATGCACTTTACCTGTCCCTTGTTGAACATTTTTTTTCCTAACACGCTTGGAGTGGAGTTTTTGTTATTTTTTCTATGTCTCTCTCCTGTTTTGGCTTATCAGGGGACTTATGTGCTGAATCTTGTTTTTGTCGCCACAGTCTTCAATTGAGGACAATTTTTGGACGTCAATTACTTGCCGCCTCCCTTCCCACACTGAAATAAATTAGTTGGACTGATGTGTAATGTTTGGAAGAAATATCAATTAATCATGTTAACCTGCTTGTAGGTCATTTCTTTGGTCTGCTCCCCTTACCATTTAATACATAATCTCACTTTACAAAGCAGCATCTGAGCTATCAAGCTCATTAGCTTTCTTTGGAAAATTGTTGTGTGTGTTCATCCTTAAACAACCTGATTCAGAACTAGACCCACATGCTTAACCCATGTCTTTGCTGTGTTGTGAGCTCTGTTACATGCATGACAGTGATAGTGTGTTCTTGTTCTCTATTCAGTAAGTACTCGTATATAGAACATACATCCTGATTGTACAGATTTTGCACTGGTTGTTCACCACGTCACTTTTTCAGCAATTGCAAATAAGTCGTCAAAGCTACCTTTTACTATGACAGTAGTAATGTTTCTCTTGGCTGGTTAACCATGTGCTCCCTACCGTAGTCATCCATCACTTCTATATTTAGCTTTCGCTATCTGGTAAATACTGTGAAATCGGTAATCTCTTGCAATGCTGAGAAATTAGCTGAACACTTTCATCAGTTAATGCCTCTGCAGCATTGGCATTTGACACCAACTTAATGAGAATATGGTTTATTGGCAAGGAACTCTTTAAACATCAAACTAATCGCAGACATGGCATGATGGTGTACACATGAGTTGTTGCTTTGCTATTTTTGACACAGTAAGCACAGACTAGGGACCAAAGGATTTCATTATATACATGTCAAGGCCTTCAAGAATACTACTATTGGACCAGACACAATGGGCTCCAGGCCAAGATGCATTTAAATAACATTTTTTACTGGTGTCACAAGTGACTGTCCTCACAACTACAGGCACCATGCCATCAGTCAAACATGAGTAATCAATTTAACCATCTGTCAACAACTTTTTTGCTGCTAGAGCAGCCCTATTACAACAAACAGCAGTCACATCCCATGGTAAATACAGATGATGCAAAGACAATTCAACATAGGAAGCACATTGCACTCATCTGTAAGCCACCTTGTAATATAGTACATGTCTAGAATGACTTTCAGTACGCAATCTTGGTTAAAATGTTTTATTTGTTCGTATGGAACAATATGGCTAGTATGGTTGCATGCATGATACACTAGTGTCAACAATCATTGGTGTGGCTATGATACAATAATCTGTATTACATATCTGCTCTAAACCAGTGGTACTGAACTAGGAGGTCCATCTTACAGTACAGCCTTTACTAAAATGACAAGTCCCTCTAATTCTTCATTTGTACTTTTTAACCCTTTCTCTCCAACTTTGATATTCAATTGGTAGTTACAGACTCGGGAGAGGCGAAGGTCGAGAGCCATGCGTCCTCCAAAACACAACCCTGCCAAGCCACACTGCTTGCTTAACCCGGAAGCCAGCCGCACCAATGTGTCGTACAACTAGCGATGGGACAAGGACATCCCGGCCGGCCAAAGCCTCCCCTAACCCGGAGACGCTGGGACAATTGTGTGCCGCCTCATGGGTCTCCCGGTCACGACACGGCCTGGGATTGAACCCGGGTCTGTAGTGACGCCTTAAACTGAAGTGCCACTAGGGAGGCCCCAAATCTTCATTTTCAAACAGCATTGATACTAATTGGGAGTAGAAAATACAATAACAAAAAACAAAACTAACATGACCACAAACAATGTTCACTGGGCCAGGTAGAGCAGCTACCTGTTGTAGGCCCTCTCCTTCTTCACCCTCTCCAGGGCCTTGTCCATGATCTTCTCATTCTCACCCCTGCATTTGGGGCAGAACCACTTCCCCTTGGGCTTGTGATGTAGCCCCACACAGGAGAAGTGGAACCACTCAATGGGACACTCGTCGTTATCACAGCCAATCATCTCGCCGTAAGACACCTGTTCACACAGGCAGTAGGTGGGCTCATCTGGGTCGATGGGCAGGTCTGGGGGTGACACCTCCCTCTCTGATTTGCCCTTTGACCTCTTCTTCTTCTTGGACGATGACATTTTGGCCCTCTTCTCCCTGGCTGCCCCCATGCCCGCCTCATCACCATGATCCATGCCTCCATAGCTTTCCCGGTTCTCTCCGTTCTTCTGCCGCCGCGAACGTTTCCCGCCAGACTTTTCCCCTCCACCGACTGAGCCTGGCGTTGCCTCGTCACGCTTCTTGTCGTGGTGACCCACTTTGCCCGGTGTGGTTGTCACTGCTGACGTTGACATGGAGGCTGTAGTTGTCGTCATAGCAGTTGATGTGGGTACATGGATCTCTGGGATCTCCTGGGAGGTGTGGAGGAGCTCAGAATGCCAGTCCACCTGCCGGCTACGGTTCTCCACCAATTCCACCTGGGACAATACAGGGTTTATTTTTTATACTGTGGGTTGTGATCAGTGGGGTAACATAGGTTGGTCAAGGAGAGTGACCAATGTGGGACTACCTCATCTATATATTATTGTTATTTTCAAGCTGGACAGGAATTCAGCAAAGTATACAGGCAGCCAGCCACGTTTACCCACCATCTGCCCAGCAATCTGGATCTTCTCATCTCCTAGCTCCTGGCTACTGATGAGAGCTCTCTGGATGGACAGCTGCATTCTGCGCCGCTGGAGAGGGTCGGACTCCCGACGGTAGCGCTCATAAGCATCATCCAGCTCCTGCAGGACATCTGAGAAAAACAAATTATGCCAGCCTAGTTAAATAATGTGTTTTTTTAATGTAACAAACATGGCACATTTGTAAAGTGAAAAACAATAGTTAATTAGGTAAACAATAGTTTTACTGTAGCTAGCTAAATACATGTACATACTTTGGAACAAATATAGTTCATAACTAAGTGTCAAAATGTGAATAAAGGGTATCTACTATTCCAACTACATTACTGATGCATACACAAGCTGGTACAGCTGAATGCCAGCAGTAGCCAGGTGCTTGTTACCTACTACGTTACTGTAGCTAACGTAAGTTAGCTGGGCTAACAGTTTCGCTGGCTAACGTAAGATAGCTACATTATGATTAGAGGTATGTATACAGTCGGTGGATGAAATGTGAACAAATTGCCTTGGTATTTTGCGTCAATTTCTTTCATAAGAGACACGCTCCTCTGTAGGTCGAATGGTAGTGATTCGACCAGGTCCAAATATTCTTCCACATAATTTGTAACGACGTGGACCGGGTCACCGTTTGCCGGATTTAGCATGTTCTTCTGTCGAAGTCCACACAAAGCTGTCCACAACGAAATGAAAGATATGTTACACAGAACATCCGAAACTCATAATCCTACAGATATGCGTTTAATTTTTCTTTAAAAAATATGTATCTAGCAAACTCCCTCAGCTTACTTTTGACACGCTAAACGTTACTACTGTTAGCTTACCTAGCTTTCCCATAAACGAGCTAACAGCCTGGAAGCGAACTAACGTCAGCTAAGCTAGCAGTGACGTTAGCCTTCAAACTAATTATTGTCTGAACACGAAAATGAAGGTACGCAACTGGCGAGCAATTCTTACTCACCAGCAACTTTATATTTGCCGTTTAATGAACTTCATACAATGTATTCAATCCAACTGGAGAATCTTGGAACTCAACTATGTATTGATTGCGTCTGGTCCAACGTGGAGAACTGTACATGTGTATGCGCATGCGCATCATGTCAGAAACAAATCTGCCATTGGTAATTTCCTTTAGTGAGTTTAGATCCTTTAGGCAGTCGTTTTAAAACATTTAATTAGTAGTGATGCAGATCCAGTGAAAATGGTCCATGCTTGATGTTACAATTTAGCTAGTTACAGTTGCACATGTTCGTACTGTTTGAGCAAGACAGACATTGATACGTTATAGACCAACTCTCTGCTACACTGTTAGGGAGATAGAAGACTGAAAAAGCGACCGATGAAGAGTAAAGACATACAAAATAAGTGAACTCCAACATTTTAATATAGGGTGGTTGACAAAAACAGGAGACAACACATAATCACTTAGATTATATTATTGATGACAGTAAAGACAGGAATGCCATTATGGAATATGATTAACTGTCTGGAAACAAATCACAGATTCTAAATAATTGTATTCGCTGACTTTCACCAGGTATTGCTCAGTGTGTTACAGTGTGTGTACATTGGGTAGTCTGATATTAAGGTGTGTAATCTCAGCTCACCCTCATGTGACCAATTAATTATGAAGTTTCACACTTTTTTGAATAGCAAAGGAGACACTAAGAAAATAAGACTCCAGTGTAAAGGAGATATTGCATTGTCATTTTTTGTTTTAATGGGTCCAGTGTATGAGAGACAACATAGCCACAATTAATTCATCAATCTAAAAAAAAAAATCAAGGTCTATAGCTTATTGAGCACAAATAAACTATGAGTCATACCAGTGGGAAGTAGTAGTTAATTAATGCATTTTTTTCATTTAGTTTTTTCACTAAAGTACCGCACTGGGTTTTACTAGTCCGCATTATAGCGAACCGATATAGCCTTCTGTAGCGTGGGCAAAAAAAAGTGGAGCACTCCCAAACATCTTCCTGTAGCTATGCTAGAAGTGGTTTCATATGTTGGAGTCATTCTTTTTTGTGTGAATTATTTCTTATGAACTCAATCCGATCGAGGGTTGTCAACAATGCAGCTCTCGTGAATATTGCATTCATGGTAAAACGATGCAAATGTTTACTCAATCGGAAACTACCTTTAAATGGCACATTGTCGAGAGGCGCTATCGGATTCACTTCCTGGGCTTTAGCTTTTCTGTCTGAGGTAAAGACTAGCTACATTGATAGTTGGATTCCCATGGAAGAAAGGGTTGTTCGTGTGCATGAATGTAATACTTTATGTATACATGTACAGTACACTACAAGACCAAAAGTATGTGGACACCTGTTCGTCAAACTGAAATTTGATGAACCGACTTGTTGGGAGGGTGGCATCCTATGACGGTGCCACGCTCTTCAGTAAGGCCATTCTACTGCCAATGTTGGTCTATGGAGATTGCCTGGCTGTGTGCTCAATTTTATATACCTGTCAGCAACGGTGTTGCTGAAATAGCCAAATTCACTAATTTGAAGGGGTGTCCACACACCTTTGTATATATAGTGTATGTACAGTACATATGTATGTGACTTTATCTTGGACTCTGCTCCTATAGACTGTTCTCAGCTCTCAAATAGTTTTTTGAAGGCAGAGCTGATCTCCTGGATCATGTCTGTGGTGGTGGTGGCTCGGCCATGTTTGTGAAAGGCCTGTTTGTTACACTGTCTGGTCAGAGAACAGGCCCCAAAAGCTGCCACCACTGATGGGTTCACACTTAGGCAGAAGAAGAGATTGGAGAATACATAAGTTAGATTAATGACGAATACACTTTAAAATTAGACCAACTAGGTTACATATGCTACAAAAACATTTTTTATTTATTTCAGGAAATGGAAAAAATTGCTTTCGTTTACAATTAACAAAACATACTATTTCAAAACTTCAGAAGCTATTTTGAATAAATGTTCTTGGTCCTAGAGTCAAATGTTTGGAGCACATTGATGAAAGTTACTGCTTTCAATACATGAAAATTGAATGACGAGGTTTTTCATCATACAGCGATGATATGTTATCATAAAGCTATATTCATTTTGGTCGTGTCAGTGTTTAATGACAAAATGATGAGATAAATATGGTACCTTTTGGTCATGTCTGCTGAGGAGGTGTATGCCCAGTGTGCCAGCACTCCCAGAGAGCCAGATAGGAGGTCTCCTTGCCCCCCACACCGCCGCCCGCTGCCCTCCTGTCTGCACAAGATCACTGGACACCACAGAAACACTGTCAGATTTTTTACAGGAATATTTGTGAGTGTAGCACTTACTGAGTGTAGCTGTGTGTGTTTGTAACACTAACCCTTGTTACCGTCGGTGATTAGGTCTTCCTCCCCCTTGAGCACCACGGTCAGGTTGCCCATGGCAACACTGAGCTCCATGGCACTCCTCTGATGGTCACTGCTATCCAGAGGCTCATGGTACTGAAAACACAGAGGGTTAATAATGAACAAACACACACACTGAGCTAGCACTGGCAGACTCACCATAGCCTCATACAACCGGGTGAACTCCATGTAGTTGGGAGTCAGGATGCCCTTCTGGTAACCTTGGATGACTGATGGCTGCTGAGCAACCAGCCACAGCCCATCCTATTGGTGAAACACACACAATCACTGAACATCCTTGTAATATATATATAAAAAATTTTTTTTTAAATCTACTACCAAAGCAAAAATTGGTTTTGTGTACAGTACTTACTGCATCAATAACTATAGGGATATCTCTTGCTTTGGACTTCTCAATTACTTCCTAAAGAAAAAGACTCATAAGAACATTGGTAATATCATGTGGATTGTCTAATCTAAAATTGACTGCATATATATATATATATATTTTCAGTGTCCCACGTGCCTTGGCGTTTTTCAGCAGCTTGTCGTCTCTGCCTAGCCCCGGTCCCACCACCAGGCTATGGAGTCTGGGGAGCCATTTCTCTATCTCCTCCACTGCATTGGGGCTGTCCCTATGTACACAGTTATCATCAACATCATATACACACTGTTAACAAACACTGACTGTACAAAACATTAGGAACATCTGCCATTTCAATGACATAGCTTTCACCGGGATTCACCTGGTCAGTCCATGATCCCTTATTGAGGTCACTTGTTAAATCGACTTCAATCAGTATAGATTAAGGAGGGAGACAGGCTAAATAAGTATTTTTAAGCCTTGACACAATTAAGACATGGATTGTGTGTGTGCCATTCACATGAATGGGCAAGACAAAATATTGAAGTGGTAGCAGGTGCCAAGCACACCGGTGTGAGGGTGTCAAAAACTGCAATGTTGCTAGGTGTTTCACACTCAACAGTTTCCCCTCTATCAAGAATGGACAACCACCCAAAGAACATCCAGCCAACTTGATACAACTGTGGGAAGCATTGGAGTCAACATGGGCCAGCATTCCTGTGGAACGCTTTCGACACCTTGTAGAGTCCATGCCCAGGCGAATTGAGGCTGTTCTAAGGGCAAAAGGGGGTGCCACTCAATATTAGGAAGGTGTATACATTGGCTTTTAAGATGTAACTTACAGCACAGGATGAACTATGAGCTCCGGACTGTAGGATTTGATCACTACCGCTGCGTCTTTAGTGCAGAACACATGTGACAGGTCGGCCCCCTAAGAAGTGACAGAGGTTTTATCATATCAATGTCTCCAGCAGAGAACAAATTACACAGAACCAATAAAGCTACTCTGTGCTTACCACTTTCAATGCAGAAATAGCAGCAAAGTACGGAGCTCCTGTATACCTTACCATGACAAGAACAATTGTCAGAAGGAAGGGTGGATGGAATGAAAGGACACAAAGAAGAGGAGAGAAAAATGGTAAATTACTTTGGTTACTTCACACAATATTGGTATAAGGCAGAAAACCTTCATTTAGAAATCAAAGTTGATGGAGGAGTTAGGTTGGGTCACTTGGGTGACTTACTCTTGACATCCCCCAATAATCCCAATCCGCCCGTCTTGGCCTTTGTGCTTTTTAGATGTCAATGGAGGGACTATATTTTTCACCAGTGGAAGGATATCATCCATGCCTGTGCGTGCGGCTGTCCCAAGGGAGAAGGAGCGCTCGATGACTGAGAAAGAAAAGAGAGAAGTATTCAGAGTTCTCCTTAAAATGTGTTATTTCTCTGCACTAGCTGCTTGTGTGTTGTGTGTGCTTTTAGGCTTAGACATCTTTGTGCATCTGTTTCCGCATTATTCAGTTCTGTTTGACCTGCTTTTCGACAGGCAGTCTCACCAGGGCTGGCCATTGCTCAAACACAGGCCAACTGAGTGAGAGAAGTGAATACCTAAAGTCTGAGAACCTGTGTTGGACTGTGGCTGAGTGTGGTAGCTGGGCCACTCAGCCTGGGATTGGGGCGAGCGGACTCGGAGGTGACACGAACGACCACGCATCATATGGCTGGAGGCGGACATCGGCACACCGGGCTGCATGGTAGACTCCATGGTATTCCGAGCAGTCGGCATTGCTGTGGTTGCGGGGGCGACAGGGTTTCTGGTTGCGATGCTGGAGAACATCTGTCCCAACACCTGGAGCATGTGGAGCTCGCGGGCATGTTCAGCCTCTCGTCGCCGGTCCTCGACCTGCAGACGCTGCTCCTCCAACTGATAGAACCTCTGCTCGGCCTCAGCACTCTGCTCCAGGAATCGCTCCATCAGACTGTCCAGGGGCAGGTCGGCGTGCCGCTTCTTGGGCCGCTTGGGTCGGCTGGAGGAGGGCCCACTAGCTGACTGGCTGCTGCTGGTCTGTCTGACTGTGGTGCCTGTGGAGGAATGTGGATTAAGGTTTTGAGGGCTGTGACTGTGGTATTATCTGCATACAATATGATAACAATGTAACAACATGCCATATAAATGGTACTTACCATTTCCCACGGTCACAGGGATAGGGATGGGAGGGTATTCCATCTTCACTTGGGTTTCTGGATAGGAGCATTCCCCTGTGCTCTCCAGGTATGGGTGCTGTGGAGGGTCTGTGTCCTCTTCCTCCTCTGTCCCATCCATGATCTCATCCCCCACAGCCCCACTGTCTAGCAGCTCCTGGGGGTCAATCTGGGGACGGCTGCTCAGGATCCTCTCCATGGCATCGTAGAATTTGCAGATCTTGTGGTATTGTCCATTGTTCCTCAGGTTGCCCTCCTTGGCCAGGAGGAACTGCCTTTTCAGGCTTTTGATTCGCACCCTACACTGCTCCGGGGTTCTTTCGAACCCCATCTCTCCCAACCTTCGGGCGACGTCGCGGTAGACATGACTGTTTCTGAAGTTTCCATCCAACGCTGTCTGGATGTCCTGCTCGCCCCAGATGTTAAGCAGGGTTCTGGTCTCGACATCCGACCACAGAAAGCCCCGTGTTGAAATGGCGAGCATAATTAGGTGCGAGTTCAACGTGATTGATATTTTAAAGCATGCAGAAGTTTGAAAACCAAAAAAAGTTAGCTAGAAATTCTGCTAGTGAAATGTCCTAACGTTAGCTATCTAGCTAGCTAGCAACAGCCTGCATCAAACCTCGAAGCACGACATTCAGACTGAGATTGATACCAGGTAACAATTTACCTAGACATGGAAGGCGCACATTCAGCAGCCTGATGTTGAGTTTCAGACAATACACTTTCATATAATGGAGATTAGTGTGTCCCACAGTCTGCAAAGCTGAATGATTATAGATCCCTACCAGTACACCACAACACAAACGTCAGGGGCAGAATGTGTACTACATCACAGGGATAGACACCGAGGAGCTCTGCTGGGTCCTAAAGGAACTAAATTAATTCAGTGATTATTGTGATTTATACAATTACAGTGCCAGGGGTGTAATGTTAAAGTACAGTATTTGTTGTTTTTACTATACCTTCCTCGTTTAGATACAGAAGTGTTACAATAATCGTCAGCGCAACAGTACTGAGGCAAAATACAACCATCCAACTTCCATTTTGCATGATTCTGACATGCCCTTGCGAGTCTATTTAGTGCCACTAGATAAACAGTGGTATTAGGTGTGACAGACAGCGCGCACTTACACTGACGGGTCTTACCTAGGCACGAACTGTGCGTTACTGCTGAAAATAGGATAGAGATACGCGTTACTGGGATCATGAAAGCTGCCGAAAGAGCCCAAACCAAAACAGGAAGTGGGTTGGCGAGGAGATATGACCAAACTCACCAAATATTGTTCTATCTGTGATATGACACTGGAATCTGATTGGTTTTTTAAACTCTTAAAGAAGCAGAGGTACTTTATGCAATTTAATATAGGGTAAAGTTCACAGATAGACGTCCATTCTACATAGGATATTGAATGTCATATTGAGTTGTAATTTGTTTACGTCATTGAAAAGTCGAATGTTACACTTACATTGTTACTAGCAGCTCATCATCTGTCTCGTCTAAATGCTAGCAAAAAAACAGGTTCACTCAATTTGCTCTCAAGGAGCGCAATGCGAGCGAAATCAAGTGCACCTCATGTATCGAACCTCCCCAAGTGTTTAAATCAACTTCCGGTTTCACCACAACTTTGAAATTCACTTTCAACAAGTGGACGAGAGAGGGAAGATCGGTGTTCTTCCGATTAGTCGTGCTTGTTAGATCGTATTGATAATCGCTTGAGTATAATCGAAGACCAA
This sequence comes from Oncorhynchus masou masou, assembly GCF_036934945.1. NCBI lineage: Eukaryota > Metazoa > Chordata > Actinopteri > Salmoniformes > Salmonidae > Oncorhynchus > Oncorhynchus masou. Next base: position 25,010,520 of record NC_088221.1, read on the forward strand.
GGACGATGTATGTGTGTTTTAATCTGTTTATGTTAAGTAGCTATGTTTTTTAATGGCAATCTGTACCTACATTGCTCTTTATCCGTAAACTAAAGGAAAGTAAAGCAAAGTTAGTTTGGAGTGTGTCTGCTACACGGCTGAGGAAGGCTGCCAAGCGGCGCGGGGCAATAACCATGCCCGAGCTTTCCAAGATGAGGAAGCCCGATGTCAAGGTTGTCATTCTGGGTGACATGAACGTTGGGAAGACCTCACTGCTCCACAGGTACATGGATAGGAAGTTTAAAGACACCATGAGCACCGTCGGAGGGGCGTTTTTCCTCAAACAGTGGGGACCTTACAATATCTCAATTTGGGACACTGCTGGTAAGGTGTTCATTATTGACTGTTATGAGTAGGTCTCGTTTATCGTAGGTCTTACGTTATTTTCCTCATTGTTTTAATATCAACAGCCTGTTTGGAGTAGGGCCCCACACGTGTAATAATCAGTGTAGCCTGAGTAACCTTTGTCACTTTACAAGGGTCAGCTCTGTTGTTGATTTCCACTGTGTTTACCTGTGGAGAGTATGTGACTCCACCACCTGAGGGTTGCTTGGCAAGGACAGTCCCTTTCATGCGACTGTGGCCAGATCAGATTAGTGATCTGGCCTACCAGGTTAAATGGGCTACTGGACAAGAATTACAGATGTTAGACAAGTTGATTACTATTATGTTTGACTAGGTCATATGGTACAGATGCAGTTAAATTGCCATTAAATCATGGTCAATCTGAAATTGGTCTTTTCTAATTCTACAAAACCCATCTCAAATTCTAGTTGGCACTGTGGATGAGGTCATATCACATGATTTTATATAGTGCTACACTAAAACTTTATGATGTTGCACATTTTCAAGGTTCAAGATGTTCAGGGACAATAACATCACATTATGTATCTCTACATTTATTCCATCCACCAAGGGTAAGGCTATATCCTTTTTAGACCGATATTGTACTAAAGGAGCCTAACATTACTCCTTAGTCCAAGGACCTTACATGTTCTGTTTAACCATTTTTTTCTCACTGATATGAAAGATAAGCAACTTATGCTTCAAAAACCATGCCGCAAGTGATGCACCGCAACACTTAACAAAACACCCCCTACAGAAGACTCCTTCGTCCAGTGACTCTTATGTGTAATGTCATCGAACTGAAAGTCATGATCAAGGGCTGTATCCTTCCAGATGTGGTGTTAGATATTGGGCTGGGGGCAATCCCCAACAGCCAACACTGTTGATTATTACCATATTTTTTTGAAAACTGGTTGGTATAACGGGTGATGAAAGGGAGACAATCAAGTCAACATAATGACGCCGAATGTACAGTTGAAGTCGGAAGTTTACATACACTTAGATTGGAGTCATTGAAATGTGTTTTTCCACCACTCCACAAATTTCCTGTTAACAAACTACAGTTTTGGCAAGTCTGTTAGGACATCTACTTTGTGCATGACACAAGTAATTTTCCCAAAATTGTTTACAGACCGATTATTTCACTTATAAATCACTATCACAATTCCAGTGGGTCAGAAGTTTACATACACTAAGTTGACTGTGCCTGGCTTTAGAAGCTACTGATGGGCTAATGAACATCTTTTGAGTCAATTGGAGGTGTACCTGTGGATGTATTTCAAGGCCTACCTTCAAACTCGGTGCCTCTTTGCTTGACATCGTGGCAAAGTCAAAAGAAATCAGTCCAAAAAAATGTAGGTCTCCACAAGTCTTGTTCATCCTTGGGAGCAATTTCCAAATGCCTGAAGGTACCACGTTCATCTGTACAAACAATAGTACGCAAGTTTAAACACCATGGGACCACGCAGCCGTCATACCGCTCAAGAAGGAGACGCGTTCTGTCTCCTAGAGATGAACCTACTTTGATGCGAAAAGTGCAAATCAATCCCAGAACAGCAGCAAATTACCTTGTGAAGATGCTGGAGGAAATGGGTACAAAAGTATCTATATCCACAGTAAAACGAGTCCTATATTGACATAACCTGAAAGGCCGTTCAGCAAGGAAGAAGCCACTGCTCCAAAACCGCCATAAAAAAGCCTGATTATGCTTTGCAACTGCACATGGGGACAATGTGCGGCCCTTGACCAGCACAAAAATATCCAGTGGCGTTCTGCATTTGCATCGAATAGCCCCCGTGATATGCAACTTTTCAGGGAAGTTTGGAACCAATATACACAGGCAGTTAGGAAAGCTAAGGCTAACTTTTTCAAGCAGAAATTTGCATCCTGTAGCACAAACTCAAAAGTTCTGGGACACTAAAGTCCATGGAGAATAAGAGCACCTCCTCCCAGCTGCCCACTGCACTGAGGCTAGAACACTGTCACCACCGATAAATCCACTATAATTGAGAATTTCAATAAGCATTTTTCTACAGCTGTCCATGCTTTCTACCTGGCTACCCCATCCCCGATCAACAGCCCTCCACCCCCCACAGCAACATGCCCAAGCCTCCCCATTTCTCCTTCACCCAAATCCAGATAGCTGATGATCTGAAAGAGCTACACAATCGGGACCCTTACAAATCAGCCGAGCAAGACAATCTGGACCCTCTCTTTCTAAAATGATCTGCCGAAATTGTTGCAACCCCTATTACTAGCCTGTTCAATCATCTGAGATTCCCATAGATTGGAAAGCTGCCGTGGTCATCCCCCTCTTCAAAGGGGGAGACACTCTAGACCCAAACTGCTACAGACCTATATCTATCCTACCCTGCCTTTCTAAGGTCTTCGAAAGCCAAGTTAACAAACAGATTACCGACCATTTCGAATCCCACCATACCTTCTCCGCTATGCAATCTAGTTTCAGAGCTGGTCATGGGTGCACCTCAGCCACGCTCAAGGTCCTGAACGATATCATAACCGACATCGATAAGAGACATTACTGTGCAGCCGTATTCATCAACCTGGCCAAGGCTTTCGACTCTGTCAATCACCACAGTCTTATTGGCAGACTCAACAGCCTTGGTTTCTCAAATGATTGTCTCGCCTGGTTCACCAACTACTTCTCTGATAGAGTTCAGTATGTCAAATTAGAGGGCCGGACCTCTGGCAGTCTCTATGGGGGTGCCACAGGGTTCAATTCTCAGGCCAACTCTGTTCTCTGTATACATCAATTATGTCGCTCTTGCTGCTGGTGATTCTCTGATCCACCTCTACGCGGACAACACCATTCTGTATACCTCTGGCCCTTCTTTGGACACTGTGTTAACTAAACTCCAGATGAGCTTCAATGCCATACAACTCTCCTTCCGTGGCCTCCAACTGTTCTTAAATGCAAGTAAAACTAAATGCATGCTCTTCAACCGATCGCTGCCTGCACCTGCCCGCCCGTCCAGCATCACTACTCTGGACGGTTCTGACTTAGAATATGTGGACAACTACAAATACCTAGGTGTCTGGGTAGACTGTATTTAAATCGACTTCCTATTACTCAGCAAAGCATCCTTCACTCATGCTGCCAAACATACCCTCGTAAAATTGACCATCCTACCGATCCTCGACTTCGGCGATGTCATCTACAAAATAGCCTCCAACTCGCTACTCAACAAATTGGATGCAGTCAATCACAGTGCCATCCGTTTTGTCACCAAAGCCTCATATACTACCCACCATTGCGACCTGTACACTCTCGTAGGCTGGCCCTCGCTTCATACTCGTGACCAAACCCACTGGCTGCAGGTCATCTACAAGTCTCTGCTAGGTAAAGCTCTGCCTTATCTTATCTCAGCTCACTGGTCACCATAGCAGCACCCACCCGTAGCACTCGCTCCAGCAGGTATATCTCACTGGTCAACCCCAAAGCCAATTCTTCCTTTGGCTGCCTTTCCTTCCAGACCTCTGCTGCCAATGACTGCTGCCAATGACTGGAACTAACTGCAAAAATCACTGAAGCTGGAGACTCATATCTCCCTCACTAGCTTTAAGCACCAGCTGTCAGAGCAGCTCACAGATCACTGCACCTTTACATAGCCCATCTGTAAATAGCCCATCCAACTACCTCATCCCCATACTGTATTTATCTATGTATCTTGCTCCTTTGCACCCCAGTATCTCTACTTGCACATTAATCTTCTGCACATCTACAATTCCAGTGTTTAATTGCTATATTGTAATTACTTCGCCACCATGGCCTATGTATTGCCTTACCTCCCTTATCCTACCTCATTTGCACATACTGTATATATACCTTTTCTACTGTATTATTGACTGTATGTTTGTTTATTCCATGTGTAACTCTGTGTTGTTGTATGTGTCAAACTGCTTTGCAAATGAGAACTTGTTCTCAACTAGCCGACCTGGTTAACTAAAGGTGAAATAAATAAAAAAATAAAGATTGTACTTTTTGGAGAAATGTCCTCTGGTCTGATGAAACAAAAATATAACTGTTTGGCCATAATGACCATCGTATGGAGGAAGAAGGGGGAGGCTTGCAAGCTGAAGAACACCATCCCAACCGTGAAGCACGGGGGTGGCAGCATCATGTTGTGGGTGTGCTGCAGGAGGGACTGGTGCACTTCACAAAATAGATGGCATCATGAGGAGGGGAAAATTATGTGGATATATTGAAGCAACATCTCAAGACATCAGTCAGGAAGTTAAAGCTTGGTCGCAAATGGGTCTTCCAAATGGACAATGACCCCGAGCATACTTCCAAAGTTGTGGCAAAATGGCTTAAGGACAACAAAGTCTAGGTATTGGAGTGGCCATTACAAAGCCCTGACCTCAATCCTATAGAAAATGTGTGGGCAGAACTGAACAAATGTGTGAGCAAGGGGGCCTACAAACCTGACTCCGTTACACCAGCTCTGTCAGGAGGAATGGGCTAAAATTCATACAACTTATTGTGGGAAGCTTGTGGACGGCTACCTGAACCATTTGACCCAAGTTAAACAATGTATAGGCAATGCTACCAAATACTAATTGAGTGTATGTAAACTTCTGACCCACTGGGAATGTGTTGAAAGAAATAAAAGCTCTCTACTCTAATTCTGACATTTTACATTCTTAAAATAAAGTGGTGATCCTAACTGACCTAAAACAGGGAATTTTTACTAGGATTAAATGTCAGGAATTGTGAAAAACTGAGTTTAAATGTATTTGGCTAAGGTGTATGTAAACTTCTGACTTCAACTGTATATGCAATATTGCATTGACCAGAGTTTCAATTAATTAGGTTTTGTGTTATTAGACCTAATTTTCAGAAAGACACAGGCCTAGGCCTAATCTCGACATTCAGTGTTTTTGAAATCCTGATTGGCACACTTGTGGGGCTAAAGCCCTCGCCTCATTGGAGGTTGTAACCTGGAAGTAATGATATGCATTGTTTTGGTCATCTGTATCAAATGGGCACTTTCTGATACTCTATAATAACCGGTGAGACGAGAGGTTGCGATATATCAGTGCTTTGAACTTGGGTAAACATTTATCAAAATCAACTAAAATCACAGCAGCTGAAAGAAAGGTGAATTGGTTATATGACACAAAAGCTACATTATTTTGGTTGACTTACTGTAAGAAACTGGTGACAATGCTAAAACGAGTGTGTTTGCTTTGCACACCATTGTCAAAAGCATGAAGGGGCTTAACTCCAGAAAGATAGAAAAACCCCTGAGTCACCAAAACACACATTTCCCGTCCCTGCTTCTTATCCCCATGACCTCTCAGCAGTATGCTGTTGCCTGCAGTGTCCACATCACAGGTTAAAATAGGAAGTATTATGATTGCACAATCAAGTCCGAAGTTCTTGAGGAAGGGGTTATGAGCCTTGTAAGTGAATGATTTACAGTATATAGTAGGGCTCAGACATTGTTGTAATTTCCCAGAAATCCTCCAATTCTGGCCAGACATCATGCTATACCCATACTGGTGTAACATCTGATTCTGCAATCATGGAAACCAGAGGTGTTTTCCCCCCCTGTATTGTAATTGAATGCAAGGAATGAATATCAGAAAAGTCTATAGTATCAGAAACTAAGCAAATGAAAGGGGAACAGAACAGAAAATACCATTGTCAAACAGCCACGGTATTGGTTCCTTATTCTCTATGGGAGTTTCAACTCTGATTTATTTCACTGCTTACTTGAATTCCTATGACTATTGGGGAGGGTTAGCTTTTTAGTAAACAGTAGCCTACATAGAACTAGGCCTACTTCCCAACACATACTACTTACTTTGTCTCACTCCAACCAATGGCTGTTTGTGGTAGGTGGATCAACTTCCTATGGAAGTTAATAGAGCCAGGAGCCGGTGGCTGCCGTCTTCTTTAGCCCTTAAGTCACATGACATGAAGACTGCGTCGCGAGGAGGGGGTTTGGGGTGACCGCATATGCTTCACCCTCCCACCCATTTACTGGACCTAATATAACCCTGAAGTGTCGAGTCATCTCCCTAACTAGCACATGTCTTCCTGACTGGCCCTCCTCCATACAGATGTATCATCTCCTGTTTATGACACTGCCACATCCTGGCTGTTTCTGTTCAGAATAGGACCCTAGCCCTGCTGCCCCACAACGACACTCTACCCTCAAACAAAATCTTCCTCAAACTCTGTTGATCCCAGGAAAATGGATGTGTCAGCATAAACTAAACTTTAGCTCAGCTCTCCTTATTTGGTGGGTTATATATCAGGCAAGTTACTTCTGGATAGTAAGGCCTAAGGTTTGTAATTAGATATCTTATGACCTCTGAAACATTTCATTTGGACCTAGTTCAAAGGTTCCCGGGATTTCTGAATATATTTTGCTGATGATGTTCTAAACACTGGGAACAAAGAGCTCTCTCACACACTCCACACTTGCACAAAGGCTCCCAGATGAGATTGCTGTACTGAAACACACACACACACTGAAGAGCTTTTGCGTTATTCTACAACAATGGCTGCTTCTGTTTTTCGGCTACTGACTGTCTCGCTCTCTTTCTCTCGCTGTCTCTTTATATCTCCCTCCCTCTCCCTTTTGTAATATGTAGGCTATAGGCTACCTGTAGTTTGGAAGCCCATTCTTTTTAAACTCGTGCCTTTTTTGTCTGTGGTTAGTTTACCTTTTTATAGCTCACTTGGTAGAGCATGGCGCCTGCAACGCTAAGATAGTGATATTGATTCCCGGGATCACCCATATGTAAAAAATGTATGCACGCATGACTATGTCCTTTTGGTTAAAAGCATCTGCTAAATGGAATTTATTATTGTTATTACTTGGTGTTCGTTGGTCTATATAAGTACATCATGAATCTATATCAACTATTATGTGTATGCATCTACTCTCCTGTGTGTTTCTAACGTTTTCTGGTCATCCTTCCCTGTGTCCCCCCCAGGTCGGGAGCAGTTCCATGGGCTGGGCTCCATGTACTGCCGGGGCGCTGCTGCTGCCATCCTCACCTACGATGTGACTAACTGGCAGAGCCTGGCTGAGCTGGAGGAGCGCTTCCTGTCCCTCACCGACACGGCCAATAATGACTGCATCTACGCCATCGTGGGCAACAAGGCTGACCTCACAGACCCCCAGGCCCAGCTGCTAGCCAACCAGGATGGCCTGACAGCGGACCAGAGAGTGGGGGACTGGGAGAGGACTGGGGAGCCCAGGGTGCCTTCTGCCTGTCCCACCCCTCCAGCCTCCCCCATCTCCCTGTCAGGGGTGTCAGTCAACAAGCAGGTGAGCCGGGAGGACGCAGAGGCGTTGTATGGGAGGATCCTTAGATACAAGGGTCTGGAAGAGACAAACAGCCTGCCTGCGGACAAGATGTGCTTCGAGACTAGTGCCAAGACAGGCTACAACGTAGACGCTCTGTTTGAGACGCTGTTCGACATGGTGCTGCCCTCTGTCCTCAAGAAGAGGACTGAGAGAGAGGGATCGCCCACCGTGGACCTGGAAGAGTGCAAAGGGACAGGAAAACGGGCTAGGGCCGCCTGCTGCTAGGGATTAGGGGTAGGTGGGGAGGGGAGGGATGGATGGATAAACTGTTTGGGGGTTTTAGACTGACTGTAAAGAGAGGAGTTCATGTCATCTCTGTATTGGTCTCCCAGGACATTCTGAGAATTTTCAGCGGTGACTGTTTGATATATACACACACACACACACACCTGCACACACATTCTTTCAATCAAGCTGTCAATCAAATTAATAATTAAAACAAGTAATTTAATTATTCTTTCAATGAGCCGGAAAGTACTATATTGGAGAGCTGGAGTAAGGCGTTCTTGGATTTTAAACATCTTCGAGAGGTTCTGTATGGACTTGAGTTCAGGCCAGAATTTCTGTATGTGTAGAGCAGGTTAGCGTTTTATGTAATTAATCTTCTCGGCAGAGTGGTCACTAGCTGGCGCAGCCACAGTCATAAAATCTGATTTTAAACTTAACCACACTGCTAACCATAACCTTAAATTAAGAGCAAAAAGCTATTTTTTGTTTTCATGAATTTTTATAATATTGCCCATTTTGAGGTGGCCAATCTATTGGCTCTAGGGCAAGATACATGACATGTCAACCTGGGTATGGGAAATAGACTACTGGTACACCTGTTTATAAATCAATCATTGAATTGTTGTTCATGTTTTGGAATGAGAATGTCACTAACTTTGTTTCCATCCACAATGGACAACTGTGAGGGAAACGGGACGTTTCGGTACAGTTTTATAAATGCCAACAGATTTGTTCGTTTGACATGGTGGCATCTTTCTGTCGGCGAAATTAATTGCGCGAGAAATGGAGTTGGAAATGCCTTTATGCGCAGATATTGTTACAATAACCAGCATATCGAAGTAAACTTGGAGTCACGCGATATGATGTGTTTGGTCCCCCAATACGACTCGGGAAAACGTAGTTTATTAGGCTACATATAAGATAAGTTATGATGAACTTTACAGGGTGGTGAAAGTGCATGGTGATGAGAGAGATGGTCCTTTTCAATAAATATCAAGTGACGTGATTATCGATGCTTGACTGCCGTTTGACCAATAAAAATATCCATAATCTCATCACGTAGACTAAGCCTACCCACACAGTCTCCGTGAGCTGTTGGCTAGAGCACACATTTGCTATTTTAACGCAATAGTTTTTATGAAAACTTAAGCGAAAGTATATTTTGTGCACTACGTCATCACGCACAGATTTTATTATATTTTATTCGCAACAAATCTGTTTGGTAAAAGCACATCACGGGTGAGAAAGTATTCCGATTTTATTTTCGTGGTTAGAATATTCACATGAGAATTTGTCACCAAATGGATGGAAACCTAGCTACATATGCCATTGTTCAACAGCAGTAATTGTTGGACTACCAGGGTGGCCACACTGAATTGCGTAAATTAATCCTATTTTAAAGATGTTTTAATGTGTTTAACAATCAGGCTTTACATTTGCATCAGGTGTGTTCTGTTGCATGTTTATTTTTTTTTTACTGATTCCTTTTTTTCATGTAATTTGCACCAAATCTACACTACAATATGTGTGTGTAAGATACAAGTTTGATATTTTCAAATATATGAGAAAAAATTATTCTCATTTAGAAATAGGGGGATATAGTTTGTTTGAGCTAAAGTGAGAATGTCAATGCACGTACCACCAACAGAAGTATAACAAACAACATTTTTATTTTTGTTATGACTCAATTACAATTGGATTCATAGCACATCGAACTCATGGCCAATTTTACAAAATATATTTTTAGTTCTGAGAAACATAAAAATCAAGTTCATTCAGTGGATATAAATATACGTAGGAAAGTAAATCAGTGCATTTTGTGACCAAAACAATATATGAATGTAAGATTAGGGTTATATATATATTGATACATACACTTGATATATTGCTAACAAACAGTTTGCACTGTAAGGCCTCTTGATGCATAAATGTTATGTTATGTGAGAAGACTTGATGTAAAGCAGATTAATACTGAATGTTAAGAGCATTTCTTCTCACTTAAACCTCAACCAAACCTCATTTACAATTGGTAGAGGGTCAGTGTTAGTGTCGTGGCATTACCTTATCCTTGAATAAAACGTAAGCGCACTTAAATCTAAATAACTGAAGCAGTGCAAGCAGTGCACACACACACAATCAATATTATCAATCATGAGCTTCATTGATAACTGAAGCAGTGTGTACACAGGCATCTTTGGTTCTTTCAGCTGTATGTTCTTGGTATGGTCAGTTAAACATGTTTGGTACAGTGCATTCGGATAGTATACTTTTTCCACATTTTGTTACAGTACAGCCTTATTCTAAAATGGATGAAATTGTCCCCCCCCCCCCATCAATCACACACAATACCCCATAATGACAAAGTGAAAACAGGTTTTTAGTGTTTTTGTATTAAAAGCAAAAAAAAAATGAAATTTTACATTAGTATTCAGACACTTTACTCAGTACAGCCTGGAGACACTACAAGCTTGTTACACCTGAAGTTGGGGAGTTTCTACAGACAATTCCTTTGACCTCATGGCTTGGTTTTTGCTCTGACATGCACTGCCAACTGTGGGGCCTTATATAGACAGGTGTGTTTCTTTCTAAATCCTGTCCAATCAACAGAATTTACCACATGTGGACTCCAATCAAGTTGTAGAAACAGGATGCACCTGAGCTCAATTTAGAGACTCATCGCAAAGGGTCTGGATACTTACGTAAATACGGTATTTCTGTTTTTTTTTATGCATTTGTAAAAATAAAAATAAAAAGTTAACGTTTTGCTTTGCCATTATGGGGTATTGTGTGTAGACTGAGGAATTTGTTTTATTTAATACATTTTAGAATAAGGCTATAACGTAACAATGTGGAAAAAGTGGAGGGGTCTGAATACTTTCTAAATGCACTGTCTATAACATAGCTGAGGTAATAAGTTAGAGCACCATATCAAATAGGACAAACAATTAAAAATAACATTAACATGTATATTTCATATTGCTGTTGACTTCATGCCGGGGATTCTTTTCCAATTATCACCACAGGACACTTGCTCTCCACTTGAAGCGTTCACACAGTCCTTCAGTCATCACAAGATGCTGATCTAAGGTCTGTTTTGTGTTCTCCCCTTTATGGCTAAGGTTAAGATTTAGGGAGGGTGAGCTAATCCTAGATCTGTGCCTAAGTGTAATGTCTACCTGAATTGCGTTTGGTGGGGGGTACGGTCACAGGAAATTACATCACAGGGTCAAAGGGGACTAAGTGAGAGCCAGGTCACAGGTTCTTCATGCAGACCTGACAGCGGCTGATGCGTGAGAGGAACTGGCCTGCTTTCAGGGTCTCGGAGGCAGGCTCTGCCTGGAAGGACTGTTCGATGGAGGTGAGCCAGAAGCTGTGTTTGTTGGCGAAGTAATGGCAGGTGCCCTTGGCCCCGTTACACTCGATGAAGGGAGTGGTGCGGAAGTCCTCCAGACAGGAACCAGGGGACGACAGAGACTGACCACCGCCCTCGTCACCTGCTGCTGTGTGCTGTGGGGAGACGAGGGAGGGGAAGAGATTGCTTTCATATGTCCTGTGTTTTCAGGTCAATAAAGATGAAAATGAGACTAGAATATGCCACTTTAGACTGTATTAGAACAGGAAGTAAGAGACTCACCATAAGGAAGGAGTAGCCAATCCACAGGCTGCGCCAGCCCACAGGGCATTGTGGGATGGTGATGTCCTGGCTGTGCACGGCGATGGCGACGGACGGCGCCTCGCACACAGAGCAGCGGCTGATGTAGGGTTTGATCTCTTCCTCTTCCACGGGCATCATGGGAAGGGGTGCGGTGGTGGACAGCCAATAGGACTTGTCATTGCGGCTGGCATAGTAGCAGACGTCTCCGGGGTTGCAGTACAGGAAGGGCATGGTGTTGAAACGAGGGAGGCAGGAGCCTGCCAGACCTGGGATCAATAGAAACATTTAATTCATCAATACATGTATTCATATAAAATTAAGGGTGTTACAGCCACTACAGGCAAAATTGAGAGCCTAATTGGTTCTATCTGCCAATGAAATATCAAATAAAATCTGAATAGATACAAGTATAAACTAATAATTGTGTGGTATTTTTTAAATTTCCTGTCTTTTAGGTTCTCATCTTCTCTGTCTCACCTAGGTCCTGGTTGTGGGCCTTCTCCTGGCCCTCGAAGTACAGTAGACTGTAGCCATCCCACAGCTTGGACATGCCCACGGGGCACATGGGGGTCTGCTCTGATTGGCTGTGCTTCACCAACAGATATCCCACACTCACACTGCGTCCAGGCATGCCAGGCAACCCTGTAGTACCTGGGTTACCACGGTGTCCTAGGGGTCAGAGAGAGGTTAAAATGTGACTATTAAAACCTACCCAAACCAGAAACCGTGGATAGATGGCAGCATTCGCGCAAAACTGAAAGCGCCAACCACCGCATTTAACCATGGCAAGGCCTGGAAATATGGCAGAATACAAACAGTGTAGTTATTCCCTCCGTAAGGCAATCAAACAGGCACAATGTCAGTACAGAGACAAAGTGGAGACGCAGACACGAGACGTATGTGGTAGGGTCTACAGACAATCACAAACGGAAAACCAGCCACGTCGTGGACACCGACATCTTGCTTCCGGATAAGCTAAACATCTTTTCGCCCGACCAAAATAACATCTGCTAAACATGTGTATGTGACCAATAACATTTGATTGAAATGCCTCTGTGAATAAGAGAGAAATTGTGTGCAATTTCTTCAAATGGTTCTTTTTAATTTGTGAGTGGTTAAAATGAATTTAACATGAAATAACACTTTCAGACAGTAGGGAACCGTGAGGGCCTTCTATGTATATATTGTTCTTTTCATCTTTACAATCATTTTAATCATCTTTTGATTTCATCTCTTCCGTTTGTGTTGGAAAGAGGTGCTCTGTGTAGAAAAATCGAGCTGGCTCAACCAGCCAATGGCCTTCAGAAGCTGGACAGAAGTCCTCTGCCATTCAACTGTATTAGAACAGAATTTTGGAGTGACAGTGGAATTAACCAATCACATTTTGACTTGCAATAGGTAGCACAGGTTTTTTTATTTTTTTAAGTGAGCGCAAAAGCAAATAATCAGTGGTGCAAGCTGTAGTTTTCCCATAATGCAAGTAACACTACCGAGATTGTGTTGTGGTAATGTGACAATGGCCACAGCGGCTGCAGCAGCTGTTCCCGACTTTAAGGTGGATGTTGTTGCTCAGTTATTAGCATCACCTTTTTCAAGATTATCTTTCAAACTTTGCTTACAAATGATCATCATCTGGTGAGTGGCACTGTTTTTTGTTGCAGCTTGCTTGCTGTTAGCTACAGTATGTCTTGGAAAATAATGACTGTGAAATAATGACATTGTTGCATTTAAACTTTAGATCACCAGTTAGTGGGATGACCATGATACAATATATGTATTTGCAATGGGAAGTAACAGCTGGTTTGTTCATTTCATTCTGGAGATGAATTGGTTGTGCTTTTGTAAGGTTATGATTTGATGCCTACTGGAGTGAATAGGCTGCTTATTCTTTAACAATATTTGATGCGACTGCTGTCGCCTGTCTATGTGTTTAACCAAGTGCACAAGTATTACGGTCGCTGGTCTTTCAGCACCACAAGCCTGTCACCTTTGATGTGACACTGCTGTTTTCGCTATTGGTGATAGTGGTGTTAGGCTACCGGGCTGGTTGCATTATTTTATACTGCGTGTCACATGTTGCGTCTGTGCTGGTCTCTGTGTGCAGCAGCCCGAAGTGAAGCCAGGCCTGTTTGATTCATTCATAGTGCCATCAAAAGGCATTGGTCCTCCTTCACTAGAACTAGAATGGTCTGACTACAGAAGATATCATGTCAGGCGCATTAAGTGAAGCTATGTTTTCTGTTATATCCTAGATTTCTGATACAATGTATTGGAAGATTTTTGGTCCCTCTGAAGGCCTAAATCCTATAGTCACGGTTCGCCGATGCTTTCAGGTAAAACAAGAGAACTATGAGAACTGTCAATGGAATACAGGTTTTAATTCATTTCAGATCAGCCACCTAAAATCCTGGCCCCTTCAGCACTAAACTAATTACATAACTAATAATCCCTACAGACCATGGGTAATTTCTCTCATAAAACACCTGCGGCTCATTCAGACAAATAAAACTCTGACCCAAACCCTGGTGGAAACTAGCTCCCTGCCTCACTCCCATTCTTAATCCCTTAATCCAGGCCTGATTGCTGTAATACTTATATTCCCTGGCATGGCTGCCTTACTGTACCTACCTTCCATGCCCTGAAGACCAAGGTGGCCCCTCCCTCCGTCATTTCCACGGTACCCAGGGGTACCCGGTCTGCCACCCACCCCTGGCATCCCCTTCTGCCCCTGGGGGCCCAGGTAGCCTAAATGGGAAGGGGGGGGGGAATTCATTGAAGAAAGTCAGCCAATCCTACAGAAGCACTTGTATAAAGAACAACATTTGACATAGAGAAGTATACAACAATATTGTTACACAATATAAGGTAGTTGTGCTGCTGGATCCTCCTACCTGGAGCTCCAGGGGGTCCTTTCGGGCCAGTCTCCCCTCGTACCCCCTCTGGTCCTCGGATGCCCTGAGGCCCTGGAGCACCCCTTTCTCCTGGCATCCTGGGGGGGACTGGGGCTGGGCCCTGGTTACCTTGGGCTCCCGGGTAACCTGCAGGACCAGACCAGGTCACACACATTTTGTATGTGTTAAACAGGCAACTTTAATAATAGTGTAGGTGATTTTGAGGTGAATTATAGTGAAGTGCAGATTGATATCAAACCGAGAGAGATGATGTCTACCTATGAGTCCAGTATTTCCTTTTGGGCCAGAAGGACCTCGGTCGCCTTGGAAACCAAACCTACCAGGAATTCCCATCATCCCTTGCTCTCCCTTCACACCTTTGGGACAAAAACCATGGCTGTTACTAATTTTACTGTTTCAGTACAAAGTAACCAGCTCAATAATCCCTCCTTGTCAAATGTGAAACAGACAGCGATCTACGATGGATAATAAAACTTAATTATGGATTGTATTTTGGAATTCCCACTCGGGCTACTATAATTCTATGATCTGTACCTTTCTTCCCAGACACTCCACTCTGTCCTTTGTAGCCTGATGGTCCCTGATCCCCCTGCTTTCCTTTCAGACCAGAGAATCCAGGGAAGCCATAGTGGCCAGCTAAACCCTTCTCTCCGTATGGAGAGGGCTCACCAGGATATCCACGGGGCCCAGGGAAACCTATGAAACAGAACAATCATTATTAGCACACCAAATACACACACCAAGCGAACACATCCCACACCATGCACACCACATCCCAGAGGATAAATACTTAGTTAATCTACTGTAAATCCACGCATTCCCCACTCTACTATACCTGGCAGCCCTTTGGGTCCAGGGAAGCCAGGGTCTCCTGATGGTCCAGGTTTGTCTGAGGTGCCCTGTGGTCCTTGGGGGCCCTGAAACCCTGGGGGTCCCATCTGGCCCTGGTCACCTGAGTACAAGGGACAAAAAAAGAAGGGGGAGGTCTTAGATACTTTGAAACACGAAATGTCCTCCAAAACTTGTAACAAAAAGATGCCATGTGTCTTTTGGAGCAATGACTAACCTGGTTGTCCTTGAACGCCCTTCAAACCCAGCGATCCTGGGGTCCCGACCTCTGAGTTGGGTATACCTGTCTCACCCCTCGTTCCCTTAGCACCAGGAACACCTGGGGTTCCCAAGTTATCCTGACCTGGAAGTCCAGGGATGCCCTTCTCACCCTTCAGTCCATCCAGTCCCAATATACCCTTCAGTCCAGGAAAACCTGCAGAAAGGAGCAGATCAAACACAATGATAAGGCAAAGGTGTTGTGTGTGCACACCCATGCTTTTGTGTGTGTGTGTGTGTGTGTGTACCTCTCTGTCCTGGGAAGCCTGGCCGTCCATTTGTGCCTGATTCTCCGGGGATCCCAGGCCATCCCTTCGTACCCTGGTTGCCTTGAAACCCTCCTTGACCATCAGATCCTGGAGACAGCAACCACAGTCAGACACAAACAACAGTCATTTACAGGCAACAGTCAGACACAGGCAATGAATGACACTCATTTAAAAAATGTGACCAACATGGTAGGAAGTCAAGTCTCTTACCTAGAGGTCCTCCTATGCCTGGCTCTCCCAGCCCCCCTTTCATGCCATCAATACCATGGAAACCACCACCGCCCCTGTCTCCCGGATTCCCAATGTAGCCCTTCTGACCTTTAGGGAGAGACGGAGGGCATCAGGAACACTGCTACCATGTTAACGCATCTCAGACAGCATCTTAGTAAAACTAGACTCCTTTTCTTCATCTGTACTGTTATCAATATGGTGGAGGCCTACCACCACCAGGTGCACTGCGTTCTCTCTCACCAGTCCACAGTTCCTAATGCAAATGAAGGAAGCAAGCCTCAATGAGTGACTCACCTGGAACCCCTGGGAAACCATCCTCCCCCCTCAGTCCTGTGGAACCAGGCATGTCGATTATGGGACCCTCCTCACCTGGAGAAGAAAACAATGAGGCATATTTCAGCCAGTGCCTTTCACTACTCACTCTTCTATTTAAATGTTAAATAGTCCTGGGACTTTTGCTTCAAATCCAAGTGCTTAACAAAGACAAGCTTAAACTGAGTTGTAACAGCTGGAAAGTGAAGTTTGGATGACTACTGGCGTCTACGGCAGTGGAGGCTGCTGAAGGGAGGACGGCTCATAATAATGGTTGGAAAAGAGCGAATGGAATGTCATCAGAAACCATGTAGAAACCATGTGTTCGATACCATTTCACTTATTTTCCGCTACAGTAACTACCACTAGCCGTCCTCCCCAATTAAGGTGCCACCAACCTCCTGTGGTCTACGGTACTGTACTTATCCATCTGTGAGATTTGGGACAGACAGGGGCGTCATACCTTTGACACCCTTCACTCCTGGATCTCCTGAAGATCCGTAGGCACCCGGGGTACCTTTCTCCCCCTAAGAAACAAACACAAGAAACACCACATTAGACTGGACAGAGATGTGTCTAACCTGTTTGTAGGACATGTTTAGCAACAACAATAAAGGGGTCTGGCTGCAGCAGAGATACAATGGGAACCAGACTACATGGTCTCACCCTGTGACCAGACATCCCAGGAAAGCCGCTGATTCCGTTTGATCCAGTCGGACCTGGCATTCCTTTTGGCCCTGGAAGTCCCTGCGCCCCTGGGTTGCCTGGGAAACCCTTCTCATCGCTGGGGTCTCCGGGAACGCCATGGTAGCCCTCCATACCCGGAACTCCGGGAAAACCTTTAGGACCTGTAGAAGAGAAGTGGGGAAGGTGAAGAAGGGGTGAGAATGAGAGGAGTGAAATTAAAAGGAGAGAAGGATGAGAGTATGTGAATAAAGAAGAGCGGGAGGATATGAATCACCTCTGGGTCCAGTAAATCCGATTTGTCCTGGGGTTCCATCTTCTCCCTTGGTCCCCTTCATGTCATTGATGATCTGACGAGGGATGAGGGGTTTCTCGCCTGGCAGGCCACTCAGACCACGTTCACCTAGGAGACAGCTGGTTTAAGTGTGAGTGTCCAATCAGATAGAAGGATCTGATAAAGAGTAAGAGAAAGACAGGGAAAGAGAGTGGTAGAGCACAGAAAGACACATCATTCTAATTGACAGTTCAGTCTCACCCTTTGAACCATAGTCGCCCATGATTCCTTTCTGTCCAAATCCGCCAGGTATGCCATCCTCTCCCTTCTGTCCAGAGAAGCCCTTCAGGCCTGACTCACCGGGCATACCTCCAAACCCGGACATGCCACGAGAACCTTTGATACCTGGAACAGGAAGTGACATCACAGGTCAGGAGGAACGTCCTTACAGCAGCATGTGGCTATTATATATTTCAGCATTACTCACTGTAAAACTCCAGTGCGACATTGTATCCTCATATCAACTCTTCATTGGGAAATGATGTGGAATGTGATCAGAGTATGACCATACTGTATATGACCACGAACTCTATAATTAGAACATTGGACAGAACATGACTCCACTGAGTATAGTATGTGTATAGTAAGTAACCTTTGAACCCTGGCAGGCCAGAGTGTCCTGTAGGTCCTGGCTCTCCAGGGTCACCCAGGTGTCCGGTGTTTCCCTCAGCACCCGGACCTCCAAACTCCCCTGGTGTCCCCTTCAGTCCTATTGGCCCCGGGGCGCCAGGGTCGCCCTGATCACCCCTGCCTCCGCTCAAACCTGGAAGATACCAATACACAGTGTATTAGCTGTGAGTCAAAGAGTTCCTCTTCAAAGCAAAAAGAGAAATTAGTCAATTGTGTGTCTGACCTGGTTGTCCGATGCTTCCTGTTGGTCCATGGACTCCCGCCTGTCCGGGTACACCTTTCCAGCCGTACTTCCCAGCAGCTCCCGGTCTTCCTTGCTCCCCCTGTAGACCTGAAGGACCCACGTCGCCCTTGAACCCAATCATCCCAGGCATGCCACCCATCCCTGAGAGAGACGGGCAGAGAGAGAAGCCATTACAATAGCTATACATTACCACTCTTGAAAAGGTGGAGACATTGTAGTTTATTGAATGTCAACTTCAGTACACTGGTACGTTATGGTAGTACCCACCTGGGTAGCCCTCGTTTCCAGGCTCTCCGCTAAAACCTTTAGGTCCCTGCTCTCCAGGAAGACCCACTTCTCCAGTTTGTCCGGTCGACGCTCCCCAGATCTCCCCGTGTGGTCCCTTTTCCCCGGACTCCCCGTCCCGACCCTGTTGGCCTGGCAGACCTTGATCTCCAGGTGTACCCTTGGCGCCGGGCTGACCCAAGTCTCCACGGGGGCCAGTGAAACCTGAGAGAGGACCAGACCATCAGAACTATCACTATCAGCTGGTAGGAGGTTAGAACCTGGACTAAGATGTAATAAGTATTAAAGCACTATAGTACTCTATAGTGTATCCATTACAAGTGAGAGTAAATGTACCTGTGTAGAGGGATTGGATGATATGTGTCTGTAACTAGAGCAAAAAGACTACTATTACAGCTACAGCAGCAACATGATTACCTGGCTGTCCGGGAGACCCTCGTATGCCTTGCTCTCCTATCTCTCCTTTGGCCCCGTCATCTCCAAGTGGACCTGTGAATCCATTTTGACCTGGGATGCCTGAAGCACAGACAAAAGGACATACAGGAAGTTAATCATAAATGTGGATCTTGACAGGAAAAGACCATGCAGGGCATATGACACATTTTCTGTTTTGCAATCTAAAGCTCAAACTGAACTTAAAGGAAACGTTACCTGGGATACCCACTAACCCTTGGGGTCCTGGTGGTCCTGGCATACCGGGTGGTCCGGGTACGGCATCACAATCGCCTGAGTAAAAATAACACACAATGGACATATTTAGATTGTATCAATAATTACGATGAGAACGGTCCTCCTTTTATAACTGCTGTTTCACTACTGTCTAATGAAGCTCTACTCCACATCTCATACTGTACATATCTGTGGAAACTTCTGTGCGTTTGCCTGCTTGTTGCCTTGGTTTGACGATACTGTTGCCCAGTGTGGATTGTGGATCAGAGCATAGCGAAAATAAAACAATTTATACATATTAGCCAATTAACCAAAGACAAGACTATGACGGGAGAAAGCAGTTACAAAATAGTAGTGCACTTAACTCTTACTCTATACACAGTGAGCACGGTTACATGCACACAATAATACGGTTATTGTGAATAGTCAGATTAATATACTAGTTTGATTTAAACATTTCATGCTTTGAAGAATGATTTCCCTAATAATAATAATAACCCTGTTTACATGGACATATCTGAAATCAGGCTTCCTGATGGGACTTGAAATCAGGCCACCCGATGGGACTTGAAATCAGGCTTCCTGATGGGACTTGAAATCAGGCCGCCCGATGGGACTTGAAATCAGGCCGCCCGATGGGAC
This sequence comes from Oncorhynchus masou masou, assembly GCF_036934945.1. Taxonomy (NCBI): domain Eukaryota; kingdom Metazoa; phylum Chordata; class Actinopteri; order Salmoniformes; family Salmonidae; genus Oncorhynchus; species Oncorhynchus masou. Next base: position 25,030,455 of record NC_088221.1, read on the forward strand.
TTGAAATCAGGCCGCCCGATGGGACTTGAAATCAGGCCGCCCGATGGGACTTGAAATCAGGCCGCCCGATGGGACTTGAAATCAGGCTGCCTGATGGGACTTGAAATCAGGCCGCCTGATGGGACTTGAAATCAGGCCGCCCGATGGGACTTGAAATCAGGCCGCCCGATGGGACTTGAAATCAGGCCGCCCGATGGGACTTGAAATCAGGCCGCCCGATGGGACTTGAAATCAGGCCGCCCGATGGGACTTGAAATCAGGCCGCCCGATGGGACTTGAAATCAGGCCGCCCGATGGGACTTGAAATCAGGCCGCCCGATGGGACTTGAAATCAGGCCGCCCGATGGGACTTGAAATCAGGCCGCCCGATGGGACTTGAAATCGATGGGCCGCCCGATGGGACTTGAAATCAGGCCGCCCGATGGGACTTGAAATCAGGCCGCCCGATGGGACTTGAAATCAGGCTGCCTGATGGGACTTTGATAAATGCAGAAAATCACCAATCAAAATAAACGTTCTACCACTGCGACCATGTTATTTTTGTGAAGCATATTTGATTCTGAGTTCGGACATATACAGTTTGTATGTGAAAACTATTTCTAAGATGAATACCTTTCTTCCTGAACTCACTTCACTTGTGCAAAAGAAGGACGCTCGCACTGCTTGTGCAAGCACATGCGCAGAGCATATATACACCATTGTTACTGTGATTAAGGCATTTACATGTCCTAATAATTTGAAAGATTGCCTAGAACACCAGGTGTTTTTAATTGGCGTATCCTTACATTAATTATGACCTTATGCTGATTAAGTTAAGCCGTGTAAAGTGTTTACATGACTAATGCAATACTTGGCTTACTACCATAATTAGATTAATATCAAATTATTTGTGTGCATGTAAACATACTCACTGACTAAACAAACCCAAGACAGAAAGGCTACGGAAGCAAAGCACCAGTAGAAAAGTAGAGAAAGGTTAATGTAATGAAAATGCTGTTACTCCAGCTACCTTTGTCATTCAGTTGTCCATCTCCTCTCAAACTACAGCCAGACACTCCTTTCAATGGCAATAAGAGCGATTGGAAAGAGAGAGGGAGAAAGAAAAAGAGAGACATTCAACATAAGGGTTAGAAAAGCTCAAGCATGATCTCATACAAGCACTGTTGGGGCTGGTTTGAGTGATGCACACAGACTGCATCAGGGCTCATCTGGAGAGAGAGATGAGGAAAGTGGAAGCACCATTTCAATCATGGACACAAGCAGGGATGGGCAAAAATGTCAAAATACAATTACAAAATACAATAAATATTAATGTATCAAAATAAACTTTCAAATACATGTATTTTGTATTTTCAAATGCAGAAATACATTTGCAAGTAGTCGGCCCGAACAGCAACAACATTTTCAGTAATGGTAACAGAAATGTTTTACTTGCTATGACTGTGATGTGTTGTTGTTTATCTACCTTAGAATGCACTGACTGTAAGTCACTCAGGATAAGAGTGTCTGCTACATAACCAAAATGTAAATCTACGTGTGAATATGAACATACCAAAATGATCTGCAAATCACACTGGGTATTATGATTGGCCTTGTTTCTGGGCAGAGCTCATTACAATAATACTAAGCAAGCTTTGCAATTGTTCATTTTTACATTCTGACTTACATTTTACGTTTATATTTAGTTAATTTAGCAGACACTCTTATCACACCATAGTGCCATCAGACTTCTGATACCAATGCAGGGTGAAAGGGGGCCACAAAAGTGTATTTTTGTTATTTTTTATCTTTATTTAACTAGGCAAGTCAGTTAAGAACAAATGACGGCCTACACCGAATGACACTGGGCCAATTGTGCGCCGCCCTATGGGACTACCAATCACGGCCAGATGTGATACAGCCTGGATTTGAATAAGGGACCGTAGTGACGCTTCTTGCACTGAGATGCAGTGCCTTAGACCACTGCACCACTTGGGAGCCATAGTTCAGCCCAGTGTAATACAAATGACTCAAAATACTCAGAAGTAATTGAAATACATGTAACAGAAATACTGCCCATCTCCGGACACATGGGTATAAGACGCTCTGCACAGCCCATTCATGACAAGGCCTTGGAGTCTACAACTATGGGGAAAGGGGATACCTAGTCACTTGCACGACTGAATGCAGTAAATCAGAGAGGTATCGAGGGCTGCATTAATCGATATCATCGGCACCCGGGGAGCACTTGTTTTTTCGGGTCAACTGCCTTGCTCAAGGGCAGAACGGAATATTTTTTACAACTTGCCGGCTCGGGGATTCAAACCAGCAAACTTTTGGTTACTGGCCCAATGCTCTTAACCGCTAGGATACCTGCCGCCCCTACTACAACTAGTCTTTCTGTTTTCCCCACAATTAACGGAGAAGGAGAGAGGGTAGATAGAGAAGAAAAGAATGAGAAAGTTCAAGAGAGACAAGAGAGTGATTGGGAAAGACAGCGAGAGAAAGAGAGATAAAAGAGGGAGAGGGTAACACACCTGGATCTCCAGCTCGACCTTCGACACCAGCGTAACCCGGCTCCCCATCATCGCCTTGTAACCCTCTGACCCCTTTAGTGGCACCTAGAACCCGTCCCGGTTCTCCCATCTGTCCAAACAACCCAGGGAGACCCGACCGGCCAGGATAACCCTTTTCTCCAGTGAGTCCCTCGGGTGCGTCCCCCTAGAACAGAGAACACAGGACAGATAGCTCAGAACATATCCCTCCCTGGAATGCTAAAGATCTACACAGCTGCATTGGCTTGAACAGCTAATATTATAGACACATTATCAGGTAGAAAGTGTTTGAGGTGCTTGAACAGCAGGTTATCCATGAGAAAGTAGATGGTGGGAAAGACAAGAATGGGTCTTTAGTGGGTATTATGTTGCACTAGTAGGCCACTTACTGAAAGACCACGGTTCCCAGGGAATCCATTGATCCCACTTGGCCCAGGGAAGCCCTGCAATCCTGGGTCACCAGTCGCACCCGGGTCTCCTGGGTCCCCGGCATATCCTGTAGAGTTCACACACAAACGCACTCATTTACACATACACTTGCTTAATGGTGTCTCACACTCACCACTGTATAAAGGATATACAAGTGTGTGAAAAGAAAGAATAAGAAATGCTCCACCTTTCTCTTTGGCCCAAATGAAGTCGCCCTTCCTGCCCTTTGGACCCGGTTGTCCTGTGGCACCAGGGAACCCCTATGGAGGAAAGAAATACGGGACATATAGTAGGGGAATAGGAAGCCAGTGAGAGACAATTGGAGAGGGAAAAAAAATATTAAGAGGAATGTTTAAGATGAACGTTGCCCTACTGAAAGTGATGTGTGATATTTGTTACGAGGTAGACGTTGTCAAGCTGAGGTGGTGTTAGTTGTTCTTACAGGCAGTCCGATGACACCTCGGGGTCCTGGCTCGCCTGGCTCGCCCTGCTGACCAAACTCGCCACTCATTCCAGGGTCGCCTTGGCTACCAGCAGGGCCAGGCAGGCCCGGAGGAGAGTGGACAATGTTGCACTCACATAACCCGTGATCACCTAAAACACATACACAACTCAGATCAGCTGTACTGTAAGACATAACATGTGAGCATTCAGCGCACAAACGTACATCACGGATTACATGTCTGAATAAACACACACTCTAACCTTTCAGTCCTTTTCTCCCTGCAGAGCCTGGCCGCCCTCTCGACCCAGCAAATCCCTTGTAGAAGTCTGCCCCTGCAGATATTTTGACACATACACACATTAAGAAACACATTTACAACTCACAACAATTCCTTTAATATCATTCCATCATACTAAACAACCTTTTACTAAAATATCAATATGAATCTCTTTCATGTCCACACTCACATGATCCTGGTGGTCCAGGTGGGCCCCTCAACCCAGATATTCCGCCGATACCTGGGGGTCCGGGGCTGAGAGCAGGGATACCTGGCTCTCCAGGTGGGCCCGTCTCTCCCTTTATCCCCGGTTCCCCGAACGGACCCCACAGGTACTCCACTGTTGGCGCATGAGGAATAAGGGAGATAAAACAGTGCACAACTTGTTAACAATACAATTATAATAATTGTTATTAGACCATATTAACAAGTACAATAGACCTACATTGCTACATCACTGTAACTAGTGTAAAAAACCTTCTAACACTACTGGCCACTGACTAGATAAGTAAGGGTTTGGTACTGACCTTGTATTTGACTATCGCTCTTCCTAGCAGGAGGTCCAGCCCGGCCTGGCAGACCTTTCTCTCCCTGCAAACCCATCTCTCCCTGGGGTCCCAGCTGTCCAGGGGGACCAACTACATCCCCACCCCAACATGGACATCAATCAGTAGCAATATAATGATCAGTATTATAACAATAAAACAGTAAGCAATATATTATAAAAACTCTACAAGCTGGTCTTTAATGTTCAACATCATATTCAATGAAAGGCTGACTACCTGGAGAAAGACGATACTATATATTGATAGTTGATAGATAGTTGATGATGATAGATTAGTGATTGATGAGTTGATTGGCTAATCATACCTCTGTTAGGCCCTCCTGAGGGACCTTCATAATATATCAACTCCCCAGGTTCTCCGATGGCACCCTAAAAATAATCCCCATCTGTTAAAATCTACCACATGTATATAGCTTGCGCGTTCGGATTTGAATGAAAGTTTAGAATGGACCACTGTCCAATCAAAGATCTGATAGTATCACAGTGTTTTGATGTGAGTATCAACTGTCGGATCACCTTTTGGCCATCTTTGCCCCTAAATCCTGGTTCTCCAAGGTCCCCCTAAAGGGAAAGACGGAAGGAGAGAGTTTATGAGAAAGGTGTCCAGCACCATCAAGAGCACAAAAGATACAACTGTAACATTTCTATTAGCCCACAAAGACCAACACATAATACTGACTGCAATAATACAGAGATATTGGCATTGTTATGCCACACAAACATACCCTTAGTCCTTGCTCTCCATCCCGCCCAGGGACACCCTGAAGGAACACAAGGATATTCAACAAGCAGCAAAGGGTTCAATAAGGTATAATATTGTATGTGTAATTTGTACAGTATAATGTTTGTGTGATACTAACCCTTTGCCCAGGCATCCCCATAATCCCAGTCTCTCCTTTGTTGTCAGCCTGATAAGTATTGATTCAATCGCATTTTATTTGTCACATACTTCGTAAACAACAAGTGTAGACTAACAGTGAAATGCTTACTTACGGGCCCTTCCCAACAATGCAGAGACAGAAAATAGATAAATAATAGAAAAGTAATAACAGGTAATAATAATATGTATAATAAATACACAATGAGTAACGATAACTTGGCTATATACACAGGGTACCAGTACCATGTCTATGTGCAGGGGTACGAGGTTATTGAGGTAGATATGTACCTATAACTAGGAATAAAGTGACAACAGGATAGATAATAAACAGTAGCAGCAGCGTATGTGATGAGGCAAAAAAGTTAGTGCAAAATGGGCCAATGCAGATAGTCCGGGTAGCTGTTAGGTTAACTATGTAACTAACTATTTAGCAGCCTTATGACTTGGGAGTAGAAGCTGTTCAGGGCCCGGTTGGTTCCAGACTTGATGCATCGGTACCGCATGCCGTGCGGTAGCAAAGAGAAGAGTCTATGACTAGGGTGGCTGGAGTCTTTGACAATTTTTAGGGCCTTCCTCTGACAACGCCTGGTATAGAGGTCCTGGATGGCAGGGATTTTGGCCCCAGTGATGTACTGGGCCCTACACACTACCGTCTGTAGGGTCTGGCAGTCGGATGGCAAGCAGTTGCCATACCAAGCGATGATGCAGCCAGTCAAGATGGAACATGGTATTATAGAGACCACAGGAGAAGTGTGGTCACTTACCTCAACTCCAGTTTCACCTTTCAACCCTTTTTCACCCTTTCTGCCCTGGAGGAGACAAAGCAGAACATTGTTAGAGTGATTCAGTTCACACACAATCAAAATATTTATTGTTATTTTTGAACATATTAAAGTGTGAAGTTGTACTGACGTAGGGTCCGGTAAGTGGGCTGGTATGAGGATGGGTAGAGTTCCCTGGGGGACCTTGCTGTCCAGCCTCCCCCTGTGGTGAGAGAGGGAAGTGCAGTGAGAATCATGCAGCAGAGATGAGGACAGCATTGACAATCATTATTTTTTGAAGTCAAACACATTAAGTGCTGGGCAGTATAAAACTATTTGAAACATACAATTGTCCCTGCAGTCACATACCGCTTCTCCTTTGACCCCCTTCAACACTTTGGTCATGGTGCCCTGAGCAGAAAACACACCAGGTTAAAACCCATCTTTATTATTTTATTTTAATCTCATACACTAGCCATTTATTTTTATGAGAGATGAAACATAGTACAAATGTTGATGTGAGAACGTTACCTTTGGTCCAGGAAGGCCAGGGAACCCTAATGGGCCCTGAGTCAGGAAACAAACCAGAATAATGATTGGGTATCTATCTAGTACACAGAAGTGTGTATATGGTACAACAACACATTCATATGCACGCACACGCACACACCCCTAACCTGTGGTCCTGGGAGTCCTCTGTAGCCCGACCGACCTGGGTAACCCTGAGGACCCTGAGAGAGAGAAGGGATGGAGAAAGATAGAATGTCAGAGTGCAATGTCATTTTAGATATGGAGGAGTTATATATATATATATATATTAATATATACACTGCTCAAAAAAATAAAGGGAACACTAAAATAACACATCCTAGATCTGAATGAATTAAATATTCTTATTAAATACTTTTTTCTTTACATAGTTGAATGTGCTGACAACAAAATCACACAAAAATGATCAATGGAAATCAAATTCATCAACCCATGGAGGTCTGGATTTGGAGTCACACTCAAGGTTAAAGTGGAAAACCACACTACAGGCTGATCCAACTTTGATGTAATGTCCTTAAAACAAGTCAAAATGAGGCTCAGTAGTGTGTGTGGATTTAGGTCTGGGGAACGGGCGGGCCAGTCCATAACATCAATGCCTTCCTCTTGCAGGAACTGCTGACACACTCCAGCCACATGAGGTCTAGCATTGTCTTGCATTAGGAGGAACCCAGGGCCAACCGCACCAGCATATGGTCTCACAAGAGGTCTGAGGATCTCATCTCGGTACCCAATGGCAGTCAGGCTACCTCTGGCGAGCACATGGAGGGTTGTGCGGCCCCCCAAAGAAATGCCACCCCACACCATGACTGACCCATCGCCAAACCAGTTATGCTGGAGGATGTTGCAGGCAGTAGAACGTTCTCCACGGCATCTCCAGACTGTCACGTGCTCAGTGTGAACCTGCTTTCATCTGTGAAGAGCACAGGGCGCCAGTTGCAAATTTGCCAATCTTGATGTTCTCTGGCAAATGCCAAACGTCCTGCACGGTGTTGGGCTGTAAGCACAACCCCCACCTGTGGACGTCGGGCCCTCATACCACCCTCATGGAGTCTGTTTCTGACCGTTTGAGCAGACACATGCACATTTGTGGCCTGCTGGAGGTCATTTTGCAGGGCTCTGGCAGTGGTCCTCCTGCTCCTCTTTGCACAAAGGCGGAGGTAGCAGTCCTGCTGCTGGGTTGTTGCCCTCCTACGGCCTCCTCCGCATCTCCTGATGTACTGGCCTGTCTCCTGGTAGCGCATCCATGCTCTGGACACTACGCTGACAGACACAGCAAACCGTCTTGCCACAGCTCGCATTGATGTTCTATCCTGGATGAGCTGCACTACCTGAGCCACTTCTGTGGGTTGTAGACTCCGTCTCATGCTACCACTAGAGTGAAAGCACCGCCAGCATTACAAAGTGACCAAAACATCAGCCAGGAAGCATAGGAACTGAGAAGTGGTCTGTGGTTATCACCTGCAGAACCACTCCTTTATTGGGGGGGTCTTGCTAATTGCCTATAATTTCCACCTGTTGTCTATCCCATTTGCATAACAGCATCAATCAGTGTTGCTTCCTAAGTGGACAGTTTGATTTCACAGAAGTGTGATTGACTTGGAGTTACATTGTGTTGTTTAAGTATTCCCTTTATTTTTTTGAGCAGTGTATATATATAGTATAATGACGCTGGCTATCTTGTGCCATAACTTTAGAGTGACAGGGAAAGGCGGCTGCGCCATACTTACAACAAATCCAGGATATCCGGGCTGTCCTGAATCTCCCTGTAGAAAAGACACACATTGATAATACTGTAGTTCTGATAGCAGGTCTCTATCCCACAGTTCTCTAACCCTCTTCTCTTACCCTGAACCACTCCATGTACACACTAAGCTCCAGAGTGTCCCCCTTCTGTCCCTTTCTGCCTGCCTGACCCTGGAGAGAGAGAGAGAGAGAGAGAGAGAGGGAGAGAGAGAGAGAGAGAGAGAGAGAGAGAGAGAGAGAGAGAGAGAGAGAGAGAGAGAGAGAGAGAGAGAGAGAGAGAGAGAGAGAGAGAGAGAGAGAGAGAGAGAGAGAGAGAGAGAGAGAGAGAGAGAGAGAGAGAGAGAGAGAGAGAGAGAGAGAGAGAGAGAGAGAGAGAGAGAGAGAGAGAGAGAGAGAGAGAGAGAGAGAGAGAGAGAGAGAGAGAGAGAAAGGGGTGGTGTTGGGGGTGAAAAATAAAATTAAAAGATAAAATGAAGGAGATGGAGTTATTCAACATCTCAGACTACAAGGCGGAATCCATGGTATCTCTACAAACGTCTCTGGTGACCTGTCTTTCAGGGCTCTGCCCCACCTGTTTAGAACTACACCTTTTTAGCAGAGCTCAGTTTCAGTCTAGCTCAGTGCTTTCTGTGGTGGTGGGGCAGCCAGCGGAAAATACGGAGCATAGGGGTTGGTAATGTTCTCTAGTTGTGCCGTGATTGGGTAATATTCTCTACTTACGCTGTGATTGGCTCAGTGTTCTGTCACTCATGGGGACACTACGTCACCGCCAAATCTAAGGGAAGAGCTTGAAAATTCAAGCCCCTTGGGTGCTGGCATAGAGTTACATTAGAAGTACCCATCCAAGAAGGGTCAAGGTCATTGGCCACAGATAAAATGACGTCCAATCACATTATATCTACAGTAGCTTTGATTGGCAAGCTAGCAGGCATCATCATGAATCAAGTCGACGATCTACTGGCAAATGATTTTTGATCCTTGTCATATGAAGAGAAATAATGACGAGAAATGTTAGTTAAAACGTATCGGTGCTCATCAGCCATAAACATTGCACAACAAATTGGAATTCGCAAATTGAACAATTAGTGGTTTGGAAGGAATCAGTGGCTAACTGCAAGCATTGCAAAGCAATCACTAGCCTGCTATTCAGTGGAGTGGGTGTGTGGTCTGGGTTTAAGGGTCTCTGTTCCAAGCATAAAAGGATAAACATTCAACTGTGGACATACTGTCTATCCAGCATGACTTCTGCCGCGCTCAAAACAACTGTTAACTCAGAACTGGGAAATCTGACTTCAGTGAGTTCAAGACAACTGGGAACTCTGAAAAAAAACTAGCTCCGACTGGGAGAAAATGTTTTGAATGGTCATCCAACTCGGAATTGCAAGTCGGGAACTCTGGCCTCTTTCTACAGCTTCGACCTGAAGATTACTGACGTCATCATGTTTCAGCCTTGTTTTTTTCTGATTTCCCAGTTGTCTTGAAAGCACCATAAATCCAGTGAATGACAGACTTGGATGACAAAGTTTGATGACAAAATTTGCCTATGAAGGACCGCCGCGCCACCTTCCTGTTCAAGTGAGCACAGCACAACAAGGTGAGTCCAAAAATGTTTTGTATGCTGCTGCATAAATTATATAATATACCAGGGAGATATGTATACTGTCTGTCGCTAAGAAAGTAATACTAAGTGTATGTTGTGTAGTAAGATGTTAGTAGCCCATGTGCCTCACCCTAATAATTTGGTCCAATTTCCCTCTTAATTTCACCTACTGTTCTGACTTGGTGGTGCACATGTACAGTGGGGCAAAAAAGTATTTAGTCAGCCACCAATTGTGCAAGTTCTCCCACTTAAAAAGGGGCCTGTAAATTTCATCATAGGTACACTTCAACTATGACAGACAAAATGAGAATAAAGAAAATCCAGAAAATCACATTGTAGGATTTTTAATGAATTTATTTGCAAATTATGGTGGAAAATACGTTTTTGGTCAATAACAAAAGTTTATCTCAATACTTTGTTATATACCCTTTGTTGGCAAGGACAGAGGTCAAATGTTTTCTGTAAGTCTTCACACGGTTTTCATACACTGTTGCTGGTATTTTTGCCCATTCCTCCATGCAGATCTCCTCTAGAGCAGTGATGTTTTGGGGCTGTTGCTGGACAACACGGACTTTCAACTCCCTCCAAAGATTTTCTATGGGGTTGAGATCTGGAGACTGGCTAGGCCACTCCAGGACCTTGAAATGCTTCTTACGAAGCCACTCCTTTGTTGCCCGGGCGGTGTGTTTGGGATCATTGTCATGCTGAAAGACCCAGCCATGTTTCATCTTCAATGCCCTTGCTGATGGAAGGAGGTTTTCACTCAAAATCTCACGATACATGGACCCATTCATTCTTTCCTTTACACGGGTCAGTCGTCCTGGTCCCTTTGCAGAAAAACAGCCCCAAAGCATGATGTTTCCACCCCCATGCTTCACAGTAGGTATGGTGTTCTTTGGATGCAACTCAGCATTCTTTGTCCTCCAACAACGAAGAGTTGAGTTTTTACCAAAAAGTTATATTTTGGTTTCATCTGACCATATGACATTCTCCCAATCTTCTTCTGGATCATCCATATGCTCTCTAGCAAACTTCAGACGGGCCTGGACATGTACTAAGCAGGGGGACACGTCTGGCACTACAGGATTTGAGTCCCTGGCGGCATAGTGTATTACTGATGGTAGGCTTTGTTACTTTGGTCCCAGCTCTCTGCAGGTCATTCACTAGGTCCCCCCGTGTGGTTCTGAGATTTTTGCTCACCGTTCTTGTGATCATTTTGACCCCACGGGGTGAGATCTTGCGTGGAGCCCCAGATCGAGCGAGATTATCAGTGGTCTTGTATGTCTTCCTAGCCTGGTGCAGGTCTACAATTTTGTTTCTGGTGTCCTTTGACAGCTCTTTGGTCTTGGCCATAGTGGAGTTTGGAGTATGACTGTTTGAGGTTGTGGACAGGTGTGTTTTATACTGATAACAAGTTCAAACAGGTGCTATTAATACATGTAACAAGTGGAGGACAGAGGAGCCTCTTAAAGAAGAAGTTACAGGTCTGTGAGAGGCAGAAATCTTGCTTGTTTGTAGGTGACCAAATACTTATTTTCCACCATAATTTGCATATAAATTCATTACAAATCCTACAATGTGATTTTCTGGATTTGTTTTCTTCTCATTTTGTCTGTCATAGTTGAAGTGTACCTATGATGAAAATTACAGGCCTCTCTCATCTTTTTAAGTGGGAGAACTTGCACAATTGGTGGCTGACTAAATACTTTTTTGCCCCACTGTAGCCTATAGCATGTTTTAGAGAAATGTAATAATCAAATATTGTAAGAGCTTTCATTGTCTGCTTATAAGTCTCCTTTATCTATCCTATGGTTCTGACTTGGTGTACAGGGAGAATACTGTAAGAACACCCCATGTTCTGAATTAATCAAAATTACGGATTGCCTCTTATCCGCTCATCGTCCCCTTATGCCATAGTTTGTACATCTCAATTGTCACTAGAAACCACATTAGTTTCAGCAAGTCAGCCATATCAGCTATGTTTTTTAAATGCAGTAAATGAGGCTGAATGAACTGCCAGACAAGGCTCTGCTGATAGCCAGGTGTAGCTGTGGTAAGGTGTTGGGACTGCTGTTGGGACTCTGCTGTTGGGACAGCTTTATGTAGGCCCTAACAGTTTGTGGGCACCGTTTGTCACCATTATAGTGCAATTAATGTATTGTTTAGTGTTGTGTTGAGTAGTGGCTTTGCTGTCATGCATGTAAAAAAAAAATATATTTTTTGCCCACATACTAAAATCGCAACTGCTGGTGACATCACTGGGTTCATACGTACATTATACCCGGGCTGGCCATCGTAGCCTGGTTTCCCTGACAACCCTGAATCTCCATGTGTTCCGTTACACCCGTCTGCTCCAGGTTTCCCACGAGTCCCTGCCTGTCCTGGATGGCCCTGGAGATGATATGGAGGAGTTAATGACAGACCTTTACAACATCATTGCATGTTGTATTAAGACTACTTACAGTATTAACAAGACAACAATAGATTATTTATTGGCATGAGTGTGTCTGCTATTTATTTGTTCGGAGACAAAAAAATCCCAATATTATCCCACTTACAGGAATACCGTCAGATCCAGAAAACCCAGGAACACCAGTCATCCCCTGAGGAGAAATGAAAAACACTTATACAAGTCCATATCAACACTTGATGGGTGGACACACTACTAAGCCAGAGTCTGAGATCTCTAGTGAAGAATTCTCCAGTCAATGTTCCTCACCACAGAACCCTTGGGGCCGATGAAGCCTCCTCTGCCCCGGTCGCCCTTCTCTCCTTGGACTCCTTGGACTCCTGGATCCCCTAGGCCCCCTGGAGGCCCATGGGGTCCCTGCGGGCCAAGAGGACCAGGTTGGCCCTGAGGAGGAGGAGAGAGACATGTTAATCAACAGAAGAAAGGAGACATGAAACACATCAAGGGATGGAGAATGATAAATATTAGTGCTGAGCGATTAGTGCTTTTTGAGGTCGGTTCAGTTTCGGTTCGTTATTAAAAAATTATTTTCAGTTTCAATATATATTTAAAAAATGAAATGCTCTATGCATTATGTGGGTTGAATGCTGTAACAACACTGAATAAAACAATGAATAAAAGTCCCATGATGGTAGTGACTGCCCATTAATGCTTATCACTTATTAACCATAATTTATTTACATTAATTTAATAAAATATTTGTTTTAGTTGATGACTTAATTACTTAATTCAAAGTCATCATCTCATCTCTATAGTGCTGCTGCCTATGCTGTTTGACAAAATCACTATTTTAGTAGTTCTTCAAAGTAAATAAGGCATACTTTTATGTTTGCTGAATACCAACTATGAATCACTTAGATCATGTCGATCAAGGGTTCTATCTTCTCTCCTCGTACAACCCGCTTCTCACCGCTTTCCTTCCATTGAAAATGAATGGGAAGCGGTGTTTCACTGTGTGGTGCACCCCTAGCGTACATGGGCCGTCTCCATGTCTGCTCCACACAAATTGGGCACGTTTAAGCAGGCGTGCAATGGATTATGGTCATTGTAGTTAATTGCCACGTTTTCTGCACCTAACTATGTAGAATATTGGCCTGTTGGAAACTACAACTTCCTACTACATTTCACAGATCAGGCTTGATCTGATGTATCTTTACTGAAAGTGCACATTGAGCTCACAGAAAAAAACTTGAACCAAATAGAACTGACGTCAGTGAATTAGTTGTTTAAAAAAAAAAAATAATATATATATATATATATATATATATATATATATACACAGATAGATAGGGGCACACTCCAACACAATAATTTACAAATGAAGCATGTATGTTTAGTGAGATGTTCTCTTTATGTGTGTGAATTGGACCATTTTCCTGTCCCGCTAAGCTTTCAAAATGTAACGAGTACTTTTGGGTGTCAGGGAAATTGTATGGAGTAAAAAGTACATTATATTCTTTAGGAATGTAGTTAAGTAAGATTTGTGAAAGGACACCCAAAATAACTACTCAAGTAGTACTTTAAAGTATTTTTACTTAAGTATTTTACACCACTGGCACTTTAGACATACCATTGTTGTAAAAAAAACATGGAAAGGCCATTCACTCCCCTTATAGGCCAGTAACAGGGCTTTAGTGTTTAATAGAGGTGAAAGCACCACAGCAATGTCAAATGATATAAAACAACTACAGCAGCTAAACATGTTGCAGTGGTGTTTTATGGTTTAATTACAGCAACCTACATGGAGAAACAGTTTTTCCACTCTCGGGGAACAGTAAAGAAGCAGAGAGATGGATTCCAGGCAAGGGCCAGGGTTAGGGATAGGGATATTGTTAGATGATAACACCAAAGATGGTGGATAAATGAAGATGTCTTACTCAGTTCGATTACCAATGAAAAAAAGAGTCACAATTCCAGTCTACTTAAGGGGTGGCTCTCCCATAGACACGAATGCAATAGCAGCTGGATCTGGTCTACTTGGTTCATTGACTGTATATGAACCAGAAAAGATGTGGCATGTCTCACTTCCTCTTCCGTCTCTGCTAACAGCCCCCTCCAAATCAAAACCAAACATGGATTTCATGTTGTGATCTCACTTTGTGTGTGCACAACTGTCTGTGTTTCACACCTGTTTGTCCTAACTAGTCAAGTTGCTGAACGGGCACCAGAGACGGAAGAGGAAGCGAAACACCCCACCCGCTGTTTTTTTCCTGGTTCAATGCTGCCACAGACAGGAAGCAGACAAGAAGTAGAATGGAGTGTGTGCATGTAAACATGTACATCCATGTTTGGTTTTGATTTGGGGGGTGGGGTGGTAGCATCTAACAATTGGATTGAATTATTTTCTGGGAACCGCTCAGTGATGTAAGGGACAACCTATCAAGAAGAACGGTCTCCCGACTACGGATAAACACTGAGTGTACAACACATTAAGGATGCCTGTTCTTTCCGTGACATAGATCATATACTGACCAGGTAAATCTGGTGAAAGCTATGATCCCTTATTGATGTCACTTGTTAAATCAGTGCAGACGAAGGGAAGGAGACAGATTAAAGAAGGATTTTTAGACCTTGAGACAATTGAGACATGGATTGGGTATGTGTGTCATTCAGAGGGTGAATGGGCAAAACATTTAAGTGCTTTTGAATGGGGAATGGTACTAGGTGTCAGGTGCACCGGTTTGTGTCAAGAACTGCAATGCTCATGGGTTTTTCACGCTCAACAGTTCCCCATGTGTATCAAGAATGGGTCACCACCCAAAGGACATCCAGGCAACTTGACACAACTGTGGGAAACACTTTTAGTCGACATGGGTCAGTATCCCTGTGGAACGCTTTCGACACCTTGTAGAGGCCTTGCCCCAAAGAATTGAGGCTGTTCTTAGGGAGGGGGAGGGGGGGGGGGGGGGGTGCACCTCGATAATGTACAGTGTACATTGAGGCGTAGAACACATGCTGCTACACAGTTACAGATTTGGTTGTGAGTTCTCTCGAACGCATTCACTATGGAATGCAATTAGACCTCGTCTTATTAATAAGTGAAATAAATAATAAAGAGGTCTATGTTTGGGCTAGCATACCTTCAGAGTGAACTGGAAACACCCAAACCCTTGGTTAAGTCTTTGCAGTATCAATTTATGTCCACCAGGGTGAGACGTGTATCTTCTTGAGTTTGTAAAGTTATGCATACTGAAAAACTGCTCTCTTCTACCATCCAGTGTTTAAGTGAGAGACAACTTTTACTGTGAAAGAAAACTTAAGTGTGTTCTACTCCTAGGAGTTATGCTATTTGAGAGTGACTATGTGAATGATGCATACCGTACTTTATATCTGGTAACTGCCTGGGAGCATGCCAAACTCTGCATATATGATCTGTGATAACCACTCAGAACAAGTGCTTTCATGCAATGTACCTCTGAAACCTACTATATCTCACACACACACACCTCTTTCTCTTTCACACACACACACACACACACACACACACACACACACACACACACACACACACACACACACACACACACACACACACACACACACACACACACACACACACACACACACACACACACACACACACACACACACACACACACACTTCCTTTAATCTCTCCATCATATACACAGAGCACACAGTCAGATAAGAGGCTGACTTGGGGCAGGATGTTCTGTCTGATGCAGAATGTTCTGTCTGATGCAGGGTGTTCTGTCTGATGCAGGGTGTTCTGACTGATGCAGGGTGTTCTGTCTGATGCAGGGTGTTCTGTCTGATGCAGGGTGTTCTGTCTAATGCAAGGTGTTCTGTCTGATGCATTACATTTACATTTAACATTAAGTCATTTATGCAGACAGGGTGTTCTGTCTTATCCAAGGTGTTCTGTCTGAGCATTACATTTACATTTAACATTTAAGCGACTTACAAATTGGTGAATTCACCTTCTGACATCCAGTGGAACAGCCACTTTACAATAGTGCATCTAAATCATTTAAGGGGGGGTGAGAAGGATTACTTTATCCTATCCTAGGTATTCCTTGAAGAGGTGGGGTTTCAGGTGTCTCCGGAAAGTGATGCAGGGTGTTCTGTCTGATGCAGGATGTTCTGACTGATGCAGGGTGTTCTGTCTGGTGCACTGTGTTCTGTCTGATGCAGGATGTTCTGTCTGATGCAGGGTGTTCTGTCTGATGCAGGATGTTCTGTCTGATGCAGGATGTTCTGTCTGATGCAGGATGTTCTGTCTGATGCAGGATGTTCTGTCTGATGCAGGGTGTTCTGTCTGGTGCACTGTGTTCTGTCTGGTGCACTGTGTTCTGTCTGATGCAGGATGTTCTGTCTGATGCAGGGTGTTCTGTCTGATGCAGGATGTTCTGTCTGATGCAGGATGTTCTGTCTGATGCACTGTGTTCTGTCTGGTGCACTGTGTTCTGTCTGATGCAGGATGTTCTGTCTGATGCAGGGTGTTCTGTCTGATGCAGAATGTTCTGTCTGATGCAGGATGTTCTGTCTGATGCAGGGTGTTCTGTCTGGTGCACTGTGTTCTGTCTGCGGCAGGATGTTCTGTCTGTGGCACTGTGGTCTGTCTGATGCAGGGTGATCTGTCTGATGCAGGGTGTTCTGTCTGATGCTGGATGTTCTGTCTGATGCTGGATGTTCTGTCTGATGCTGGATGTTCTGTCTGATGCACTGTGTTCTGTCTGATGCAGGGTGTTCTGTCTGATGCAGGGTGTTCTGTTTGATGCACTGTGTTCTGTCTGATGCAGGGTGTTCTGTCTGATGCAGGGTGTTCTGTCTGATGCAGGGTGTTCTGTCTGATGCAGGGTGTTCTGTCTGGTGCACTGTGTTCTGTCTGGTGCACTGTGTTCTGTCTGGTGCAGGAGGTTCTGTCTGGTGCAGGGTGTTCTGTCTGATGCAGGAGGTTCTGTCTGGTGCAGGAGGTTCTGTCTGATGCACTGCGTTCTGTCTGATGCAGGATGTTCTGTCTGATGCAGGATGTTCTGTCTGATGCAGGGTGTTCTGTCTGATGCAGGGTGTTCTGGCTGATGACTGTTTAAAAAATAATGATACCCATGTCGGAGTTGAACAAGGGAATCAGAGCGTTACTCAGACCAGCGTGTTTTGGTTGTTGGTTGTTTGAAACTACACAAAGTCTAATCTACCAACAAAATATAATGGTCTGATAAAGGTGCTCTGTGTGCAGAAAAAATATAAAACAGTGATAGAAATGGTAAAAGGAGTGGAAGAAGGTAATGAGGATAGTAGTTATGTCCCTGTTTCTTTATCCCGCTCCACCTCTTCGCTGTCGCTCCCTCTCTCTCTTCCTGTACTGTAATAATTGTATCTTTTAATAATAAAACAATAGGACACTAGTGATAGTCATGGCATACATGAAGAGAACACACACACACACACACACACACACACACACACACACACACACACAAATTATTCTCAGTGATCAATTGATCTGATCCTGAGGATGCATGCTTCACAGCCGAAACAGTTAGTGCATACAGTGCATTTGGAAAGTATCCAGACCCCTTGACTTTTTCCACTATTGTTACATTACAACCTTATTCGAAAATGTATGAAATAGTTTTCTCCCCTCATCGATCTACACACAATACCCAATAATGACAAAGCAAAAAAATTTGTTTTTGAAATTTTTGCACACAAAAAAGAAAGTGGAAATATCACATTTACATAAGTATTCAGACCCTTTGCTCAGTACTTTGTTGAAGAACCTTTAGCAGCGATTACAGCCTCAAGTCTTCTTGGGTATGATGCTACAAGCTTGGCACACCTGTATTTGGGGAGTTTCTCCCATTCTTCTCTGCAGATCCTCTTCAAGCTCTGTCAGGTTGGATTGGGACAATCGCTGCACAGCAAATTTCAGGTCTCTCCAGAGATGTTTGATCATGTTCAAGTCCGGGCTCTGGCTGGGTCACTCAAGGACAATCAGAGACTTGTCGGGAAGTCACTCCTGCGTTGCCTTGGCTGTGGCTTAGGGTTGTTGTCCTGTTGGAAGGTGAACCTTCACCCCAATCTGAGGTCCTGAGCGCTCTGGAGAAGGCTTTCATCAAGGATTTCTCTGTACTTTGCTCTGGTCATCTCTCCCTCGATCCTGACTAGTCTCCCAGTCCCTCCTGCTGAAAAACACAGCATGATGCTGCCACCACCATGCTTCACTGTAGGGATGGTGCCAGGTTTCCTTCAGATGTGACACTTCAGGCCAAAGAGTTCAATCTTAGTTTCATCAGACCAGATAATCTTGTTTCTCATGGTCTGAGAGTCCTTTAGGTGCCTTTTGACAAACTCCAAGCGGGCAGTCATGTACCTTTTACTGAGGAGTGGCTTCCATCTGGCCACTCTACCATAAAGGCCTGATTGGTGGAGCGCTGCAGAGATGGTTGTCCTTCTGTAAGGTTCTCCCATCTCCACAGAGGAACTCTGGAGCTCTGTCAGTGTGACCATTGGGTTCTTGGTCACCTCCCTGACCAAGGCCCTTCTACCCTGATTGCTCAGTTTGGCCAGGCGGCCAGTGTAACAGCATAACTTTAGCCGTCCCCTCGCCCATACCCGGGCACGAACCAGGGACCCTCTGCACACATCAACAACAGTCACCCTCGAAGCATCGTTACCCATCGCTCCACAAAAGCCGCGGCCCTTGCAGAGCAAGGGGAACTACTACTTCAAGGTCTCAGAGCAAGTGACGTCACCGATTGAAACGCTATTTAGCGCGCACCACCTCTAACTAAGCTAGCTGTTTCACATCCGTTACACCAGCTCTAGGAAGTCTTGGTGGTTCCAAACTTCTTCCATTTAAGAATGATCGAGGCTAGTTTGTTCTTGGGGACCATTATATAGACAGGTGTCTGCCTTTCCAAATCATGTCCAATCAATAAAATGTACTACAGGTGGACTCCAATCAAGTTGTAGAAATGTCTCAAGGATGATTTAAGGAAACAGGATGCACCTGAGCTCAATTTTGAGTCTCATAGAAAAGGGTCTGAATAATTATATAAATAAGGTATACCTGGGTTTTTTTATACTTTTGCAAAAAAGGTTTTAAAATGCTTTTTCCCTTCATCATTATGGATTATTGTGTGTAGATTGATGAGGAAAAACATTTATTTAATAAATTTTATAATAAGGGGTCTGAATACTTTCCAAATGCACTGTATATTATGACCACATTTTGTGAAGTTTTTGTTAGTTTTGCACTTAGCTGCTTGGGCACAGAACATGTTCTTCTGGAGGCAAGCTGAAGTTCGGAGCCGACGTCTACGCCCCGTTGTCGGTAATTGGTCAACAGTAGGGACTCTTCAATAATGTTATTGTTGTCATTCAACGACTAGTTATCGTGTACATTTTTTAATTGCGAAGTCTTGCCACACTGCTCGCTTAACCCGGAAGCCAGCCGCAACAATGTGTTGGAGGAAACACCGTCCAACTGACGACCGAATTCAGCTTTCAGGCACCAGGCCCGCCACAAGGAGTCACTAGAGCACGATGAGACAAGGAAATACCAGCCGGCCAAACCCTCCCCTAACCCAGGCGATGCTGGGCCAATTGTGCGCCGCCCCATGGGGCTCCCGGTCACGTCCGGCTGTGAAAGGGAAGGTATTTTAAGGGAGTATGCTAGCACACTCGTTCGGTTCGCTTAGCTGAATTCGGCTAGCCGCAAGCCGAACCAAAGTATTCTGACGCCTGTAAGCCTAACCTTAACCCTAATTAGTTTTTTACCCCCTTATCAAATTACGATCTTGTCTCATCGCTGCAACTCCCCAATAGGCTCGGAAAAGGCGAAGGTCGAGTCATGCGTCCTCCAAAACATGACCCGCCAAACTGCGCTCTTTAACATCCGCCCGCACCAATGTGTTAGAGGAAACACTGTTCAACTGACGACCTAAGTCAGCCTGCAGGTGCCCGGCGCGCCAAAAGGAGTCGCTAGAGGGCGGTGAGCCAAGTAAAGCCCAACCCTAAACCTTATCCCCTAAACCTAAAATATACTTTTTCCTTGTGGGGACTGGTGAAATGTTCCTATTTGTCTGAATTTTCCGAGTTTTACTATCCTTGTAAGGATTTCTGTCACCACAAGGAGAGTAAAACCAAACACACACACACTTAATTTAGTCACAACACAATCGTCGCCGGTCTCTCAGCTTGACAGTGTGTTTTGACAGTCTCCATGTCTTTCCCAAGGCCTGAGTGGGGTCATAAGGTCGTAACCTGTGAGGTTCTGTGTTGACCGTGTTACTGAGTACCAACAAACACACAAACAACTCAAGTCCAAGGGATGTTTGTTCTGTGTACCGAGACAGTTGGGGCTATGGGCTAGGACAGGGGTTCACAAACTTTTTTCGTCCACGACCCCATTTTGATATCTGGTCTTAATGCAGACGAGAGCACTGCTGAATCCAGCTTCACACATATATGAGCTGGCAAAGGGTACCATGAGTTTTAATGCTCTGAGGGAGATGGCAGGGTATTATTCCCTCTGAGTCAGGAACCAAAACTCCCCCATAGTGACCTGTGAATGCGTTGTCTGTAGTGTTCGGTCACATGACAGCTCGAAAGGCCCCACTTGACTGTTGCACTTGAATCCTTCCAATTCAAGCGCAACAGTCAAGTGCGGTCTTTTCCCACGATCTGGGTAATCTGGGCAATCTGGTTGAATTTGATTAGATTTTAATAATGTTCATTTAGAGTTTTAGGTTACAATGATTTTGAGATACGAAGACGATATATTTTGTTTTTTTTGGTGAGTATTTTGAAAATTCCTTCTTATTTCAGCATAACCATGCCCCCGTGTACATAGTGAGGTCCATACAGAAATGGTTTGTTGAGATCAGTGTGGAAGAACTTGATTGGCCTGCACAGAGCCCTGACCTCGACCCCATCAAACAATTTTGGGATGAATTGGAACACCGACTGAGAGCCAGGCTTAATCGCCCAACATCAGTGCCCGAACTTTCTAATGCGTGGCTGAATGGAAGCAAGTCCCAGCAGCAATGTTCCAATATCTAGTAGAAAGTCTTCCCAGAGGAGTGGAGGCTGTTATAGCAGCAAAGGGGGGATCATGTCCATATTACTGCACATCATTTAGGAATGAGATATTCGATGAGCAGGTGTCCACATACTTTTGGAAATGTAGTGTATCAAGTGACCCCACATTGGGTCGCTACCCCTTGTTTGGGAACCTCTGGCCTAGGAGCTGGAGGGAGCAAAGAGAGCGTAAACAAAGTCAGACAACAATGTAAACAAACTCGCTAAACCCCATTATCACAGAGTGATAAAGTGGCTCATTGTGGATTAGTCATTGTGGATTAGTCTGTCGTGTATCTGACCACCAAGTACTGCACTTGAGTTGGGGAGAGAGAGTGTGTGTGTGTGTGTGTGTGTGTGTGTGTGTGTGTGTGTGTGTGTGTGTGTGTGTGTGTGTGTGTGTGTGTGTGTGTGTGTGTGTGTGTGTGTGTGTGTGTGTGTGTGTGTGTGTCATCAATGCATGTGTATGCATTGTGTATGAGTTCGAAAACAACATGACCATAAAAAGGTTTAATGGCTAGATGTCAAAGGTCAACATGAGCCCTAGTCAAGGGCAGTATAAAGCTTGGAATGTATTCTGGGGTGTTTTTTGGGGTACAAGGGTTGTTTTGACCGGGGGGGGTCTCGGTCCTGTCCCAACGTCAACTGCTGTTCTCAATTAGAGACAGACAGATTGTCCTGACAAAACAACATGGGCCCTCTTCCCTTGAACAGGGCTGGTGATGTAAATCTCAATCACTCTGTTGTCATTTATACTGCAACACACATGATGTATACCATGGCTGCTTGGGGTGTTACACAACTGCGAGAAACAAAGTCTTTCAAACAAACTAGAGATGATTTCAAAACCATACACACATTGGATGAGTGCATTCTGGTTCAGTAAGAGGATGCTATTCTTGTGTAGTTTTATGGTAGTAAAGAAACGTAGCCTTGTCCGACCCGGAAACAACCCATAGGGGCAGGAGTCTCCTGTTTCTGTAGAGTGAAGCAGCTCTTCCAGCTCGTCCTATCCAAGTACACCCCATACTAATTGGAGTTAAGATAAGATGGCGCCGGAGAAGAAGGCAGACATTTTACGTGTCCCCAACCTATTGTGTTTTTTTGTTGGTTAATTTGCATTGATTGTAATTATTTTTGAAACTTATTTAGGACATTATGCTGAAACTACAGTCTCTTATGTCCAAGAATAACTTTTGGACATCAGGACTGCAATTACTCACCTCCGATTGGCAGAATCCTTTTTGTCCTTTAACGAGTCTGGTGAGACCGATGCGAATGATATACTGCTTTCTGGGGAACAGGCCCAGATCCCCGTGATTTGCGTGAAGAGGAGGCGGAGAAAAAGGGTCCGGAGGTAGGGGCTGCCTTCTGAGCATTCATAGGCGATCGAATAAACCCACACTTCCTTCCATTCTGCTAGCAAACGTGCAATCTTTGGACTAAAATAGATGACGGAAGATGAAACTACCAACGGGACATTCAAAACTGTAATATCTTATACTGCCTGCTAATTTTTTGTGCGGGATTATTTGTTGTTGTTGCTCTGTTAGGGGTGCGTGTTTGCGCCACAGGGTTTTGTTTTCTCACGGTCGTTGTACCGTTTGGACCCTAATTTAGGAGTAGAGGTTTCTCCTCCGAGTGTGACGTTATTTCCCTGTGTGTGGCGACTTCGTTGGGGGTGTTTCCCCACTTGTTGTTGTTGTTTTGGGACTTTCAATAAACGATTGTGCTACTGGGACTTCCTTGCTCTCCTGCTCCTGACTAATGCACCTGCATCTTCTTAGGAGGCACGTAACACATACAGTCGGGAGAACAAGTATTTGATACACTGCCGATTTTGCAGATTTTCCTACTTACAAAGCATGCAGAGGTCTGTCATTTTTATCATAGGTACACTTCAACTGTGAGAGATGGAATCTAAAACAAAAATCCAGAAAATCACATTGTATGATTTTAAAGTAATTAATATGCATTTTATTGCATGACATAAGTATTTGATCACCTACCAACCAGTAAGAATTCCAGCTCTCACAGCCCTCCTGTTCTCCACTCATTACCTGTATTAACTGCACCTGTTTGAACTCGTTACCTGTATAAAAGACACCTGTCCACACACTCAATCAAACAGACTCCAATCTCTCCACCATGGCCAAGACCTGAGAGCTGTGTAAGGACATCAGAGACAAAATGGGGCGGCAGGGTAGCCTAGTGGTTAGAGCGTTGGACTAGTAACCGGAAGGTTGCGAGTTCAAACCCCCAAGCTGACAAGGTACAAATCCCCCGAGCTGACAAGGTACAAATCTGTCGTTCTGCCCCTGAACAGGCAGTTAACCCACTGTTCCCAGGCCGTCATTGAAAATAAGAATTTGTTCTTAACTGACTTGCCTGGTTAAATAAAGGTAAAAAAATAAATACAATTAAAAAAATTGTAGACCTGGGCTACAGGACAATAGGCAAGCAGCTTGGTGAGAAGGCAACAACTGTTGGTGCAATTATTAGAAAATGGAAGAAGTTTGAGATGACGGTCTGGGGCTCCATGCAAGATCTCACCTTGTGGGGCATCAATGATCATGAGGAAGGTGAGGGATCAGCCCAGAACTACACGGCAGGACCTGGTCAATGACCTGAAGAGAGCTGGGACCACAGTTAGTAACACACTACGCAGTCATGGATTAAAATCCTGCAGTGCACGCAAGGTCCCCCTGCTCAAGCCAGCGCATGTCCAGGCCCGTCTGAAGTTTGCCATTGACCATCTGGATGTTCCAGAGGAGGAATGGGAGAAGGTCATGTGGTCTGATGAGACAAAAATAGAGCTTTTTGGTCTAAACTCCGCTCTCCGTGTTTGGAGAAAGAAGAAGGATGAGTACAACCCCAAGAACACTATCCCAACTGTGAAGAATGGAGGTGGAAACATCATTCTTTTGGGATGCTTTTCTGCGAAGAGGACAGGACGACTGCACCGTATTGAGGGGAGGATGGATGGGGCCATGTATCAAGAGATCTTGGCCAACAACCTCCTTCCCTCAGTAAGAGGATTGAAGATGGGTCGTGGCTGGGTCTTCCAGCATGACAATGACCCGAAACACACAGCCACTAAGGAGTGGCTCGGTAAGAAGCATCTCAAGGACCTGGAGTGGCCTTGCCAGTCTCCAGACCTGAACCCAATAGAAAATCTTTGGAGGGAGCTGAAAGTCCGTATTGCCCAGGATCTGGAGAAGGTCTGTATAGAGGAGTGGGCCAAAATCCCTGCTGCAGTGTGTGCAAACCTGGTCAAGAACTACAGGAAACGTATGATCTCTGTAATTGCAAACAAAGGTTTCTGTACCAAATGTTAAGTTCTGCTTTTCTGATGTATCAAATACTTATGTCATGCAATAAAATGCTAATTAATTACTTAAAAATCATACAATGTGATTTTCTGAATTTTTGTTTTAGATTCCGTCTCGCACAGTTGAAGTGTACCTATGAGAAAAAAATGACAGACCTCTACATGCTTTGTAAGTAGGAAAACCTGCATAATCGGCAGTGTTGCAAATATATGTTCTCCCCACTGTACATGTCTGGGTGTGTGTGTGTGTGTGTGTGTGTGTCTGTGTAAGTGTACGTGTGTATGTGTGTGTGTATGTGTGTGTGTAAGAGATTACCGTCTAGTGCAGTGCAATGGTATGTACACTGGGCTGTATCTTTCTGCATGGCTAAAACACAGAGCAGATAATTGCATCAGGTGAGAACACCTTAACCAAAACAAGAGGAAATCATCACAGTGGACCTGAACAAACAGCACAATATCTGACAGTTATGTCTAAAGCAAATGAACCCCATGACCTTACTGCTACTCCCTTTCTCTTTCCCTCCTTCCCTCCTAACTCTCCTTTTCCTCATTTGCCAATTGTCCTTTGTCCACTCTGTCGACCCTCCCCTACATTAACTCTCTATTCTCCTTCCCCCCTCTCATCCTCCCACATCTCTTCTATCTATTCGCTGTCTGAATCCTAAATCTTATATTGCCTATACACCTCTTCTCCTCTTTCTCTGTTCCTTCTCCTCCTTACTCTAACACCATGTAACACATCTCCTGTCCTCTCACCCTTAGTGACCTAGTCATCTCTGTTATATCTGAAGCCCAGCTCCTTCACAAATAGAGGGACTCATAAAGTAGTAGTGAGGATGGATATCAGTCCCAGGCCAACCTCTTTAAGAAATACAATGAGAACAGCAGTAGAGAATTAATACCAACCAGTAAAGGCCAGCACTTTGGCATACATACTGTAACAGTGAGATGTTCCTCCACCACAGGTATGAGAGACAGAAAGAAAACATCTGGACTGTATTTGAAAAAGTAGAGTTATAGAGTGAATGAGCAGCCCAACCTGCTTAGAGCTATGATACGGTTCAGATACAGAGGTGTTTGAAAGCAGCTTTAGTGTACAATAGACAGTATAGACTCTCAGAATATCCATTAAAATGATATAGACCCACTGTGGATTAGTACATACACAGCTAAAATTGCTATTTTAAACCCTGCCACACTAGACCACCTTAGCACACATGCATATCGCAAAAAGACTCACGCCTCGACAACTGCTTCCAGGTGGAAAGGGTTCTGCCCTCAATCATACTTAACAGATGTCAAAGGAAGGGCCAAAGATAGAGAGATGACGGGAGAAGGGAAAAAAACAGTCCAGGAAAAAGAAGGAAAGACAACGAGAGAGAAAGAGAGAGAAACACATTCAGTGTCATAAACCAGTGCATAAACTAGCCAGGACAACGTCAATAGAGAAAACAATATATATACAAAGCAAACATTTTACTTCATAGCTATCAGATAGCTATATGTGAATCATTGTAATGTAGCTAAACAGATAGTATAACAGGCAAAAATGACCAAAAACCAATGTTATCCAAGGTAGATGTCAATTCTTCGTAGGTAGCTAGCTAACAATTCTTTGTGGCTATCTGGCTAGCTAACAGTAGTAGTTAGCCAGTTAGCTCTATTGACTTGACCTACGGGCTTACGACCTATGCGACCAACGGGCATTGTAGGCAGGTAACCATACCAAAATAAACAAAGCATGTATTTATTAACATATCAAGATAAAATATTGTAGTCAGGCAACATATGAGATGTGAATAGGCAACATTTCATTCTGAAGTTGGAGTGTATTTTCTCTCGCTTCAGTTCAAACAATGGCTTTTATGTGGTTGTGTCCTATTTCATTGCATACTTTCCATTTAAGTTTGTATCAATGCATGCTTCAAAATATGTACAGATGGAGTACACATTCCAGAAGTGCCCTCCGTGCTCTGTTTCACATATTTCGATTTGGACTCATACTCCGATCCTCCCATGCTCCAATTTGCATGCTCGGAGCATTTTGAAAAACACCCCTTTTGAGCTTTGCTCACTCAGTCTTTGAAGGCTGGTTATGGATATAACAGAACTTCCAGCATGACAGAGATATCCGCTGCCCTGCACCTGCTGATTACTCCTCTATCTTTTTCAATCCTCTTGTCTCCCTCCATCTCATTTCATGAGAAATCAGGCCTAAAGGGACACAGCCAGCTGTCAATTAGGATACAAATCAAAAGAAAAAAAGGAAGACAGGAAAAAAGAGAGGGATGGGCATGGTCTGTAAAGAATGGTTGGGGGTCAATAGTTCATGACCTGACCTGCTGATTGGACCTTTCTTCTTTTTGCCCTCTTCAACTCTTTCAACTGCACCTCATCTGAATCACAATCTCTTTTTCTCTCTTTCACTGTCTGGTATTGCTGTCACGCATTCACTACTGATCACTCCTCTCCTTGTGAGATACTGTACCTCTGTCCAATCTTCCCACTCTGTATTTCTATGCCTTGCTCTCTCTCTCTTTCTTGCCTCATCCCCCAAGTATTCTAATCAAAGTATTAGAAATAAAGGGAGAAAGAAAGAGAAACATGGATAAAGAAAGAGAGAGAGAGTAGAAGATATGAAGGGCGAAATTCCCGTTTCTCCTACAAAGATGTCTCTTATTCCACACCACCACCATGGTCAAATGATCCTACGTCATATCTTGTGATCCAACCAGGTGATGATGCTACAAAGAACCCCTGTGCCACTCTGGTTTTGGCACATTTCACAACATTAACTGCGAGAATAGTTACATTCTGCCCATAACACAGCATATCAACACACACAGGGTGACGATAACTGACCTTGGGTTTGTGATGTGATGATGCAAAGGTTCCAATTGAACAATGTTACACATTCCCAGTTACCTCACCATGTTATATTAGGGGCATTAGCACTGGTGTGTATGCTGTATGTGTGCATGAGAGAGAGAGAGACAGAGAGAGAACAGCCACGCTTCCTACCCTTCCATACCACTGGTCCATGTTTAGAGCCCGGTGGTAGTGTAGACTAAGAGAGAAAACGAGGCCTGGCTTTGATTAGTGTGTAACTCTGTAAGCCCACAGCAGTAAACATGCTATGGTCCCAAAACAGACACCCCCTGAAACACATACACTGAAGTCTTCTCTGTACCCCCACCCAGAAACACAGGCCCAGGCCTGCCATGGGAACAGGACGAGCAAATTACCAGACACACAGACAGACAGAGAGAGTAAATAAATAAAAACGTGAGTGAGATAGGGAGAGCGCAAGTGAGTTGGAAAAAGAAAGGAGAGAGAGAGAGAGAGAGAGAGAGAGAGAGAGAGAGAGAGAGAGAGAGAGAGAGAGAGAGAGAGAGACGTTGTATAAATTCAGTAAAACACCATTCCTTCCAGTTCTGGATTAGATCTACCATCCACTGTCTGCTTTCTGTCTCCAAGTATCAGATCGCCTCTCACTTCATCAGAATGGCATTAACCACACACACACATACTGTCAGAGGTGAGGAGTGAGTGGTGTGTAAAGGTGTGTGTCGATGGGTTACTGACAGAACTCTTAACAGCACTGAAGCCTCTTCTCCCCTCTCTCATCTCTATCCCTCTTGCAGCTGTTCTGTCTGCTTGAATGAAAGCTCATAAGCCTCTGCAATACTGTTAACCTGTTGCTGCTGCATACCTACACATCAATCCATACACTGCAATATCATGTTGGTTCTCTCCAAATGCTTAAGCTTACCGGCAGTCACCGGTGAAATGACACAATAAGAGTGTGTGAGGGGAATTTTGGACTGGGATCATTAATACGATTCTGACATTTCAGCAGGATTTTAGCTGTGCCGTGTGAAAGTAAAGATCAGGAGGGATCCCTATTGGAAGAGAGGGGACTGAATCTAACCCACTAACTGAACAAAGGCCTGGTCTAAGCTGGTCTAATGTGAGGAAGTCCACTTTACACTCAGTAATGAGAGCCAGAGGCCCAGGTGTGACACACACAAACATACAGTACATACACACAGTGGCTCTGACATTCCTCAGACTTGTGTGTCTGAGAGCCTCTCTCTCTCTCTCTCTCTCTCTCTCTCTCTCTCTCTCTCTCTCTCTCTCTCTGTCTCTCTCTCTCTCTCTCTCTAAAGTGAAATAAACAATAAAAATTAACAGTAAACATCACACATACAGAAGTTTCAAAACAATAAAGACATTACAAATGTCATATTATATATATATATACAGTGTTTTAACAATGTACAAATGGTAAAGGGCACAATATAAAATAAATAAGCATATATATGGGTTGTATTTACAATGGTGTGTGTTCTTCACTGGTTGCTCTTTTCTCATGGCAACAGGTCACAAATCTTGCTGCTGTGATGGCACACTGTGGAATTTCACACAGTAGATATGGGAGTTTTTCAAAATTGGATTTGTTTTCGATTTCTTTGTGGATCTGTGTAATCTGAAGGAAATATGTCTCTCTAATATGGTCATACATTGGGCAGGAGGTTAGGAAGTGCAGCTCAGTTTCCACCTCATTTTGTGGGCAGTGAGCACAGAGCCTGTCTTCTCTTGAGAGCCATGTCTGCCTACGGTGGCTTTTCTCAATAGCAAGGGTATGCTCACTGAGTCTGTACATAGTCAAAGCTTTCCTTAATTCTCTCTCTCTGTCTCTCTCTGTCTCTCTCTGTCTCTCTCTGTCTCTCTCTCTCTCTCTCTCTCTCTCTCATTGTGTTTATTGGCAGCCATTATTTCTGTAGAAGAGCTGGAGCTCACATTTACCTTTTAAAGACAAAGACAAGCAGCCTCGGTGCATGACTAATTGCTTACATACTTGTGTGTGTATGTCTGTTTGGCCTACTTTATACAGAGATGTAATTGAAGTCACACACTCCTCTGTAAGTGCAGTGTATCATTCAGCATGCCCTCATCAGAGAGCTGCTCTGTGCGTAGCTGACCAGGGCCCAGTGATGCCAAACTAGTTCTGGACAAGCTCCCAGACTATCACTTATAAACAGTCTGCCTCTTCTAGTCCACAGGCCTGCTTCAGCACAATGGCAAGACAGGGGGTTAAGATTTGTGTGTGTGTGTGTGAGTGTGAGAGAGAGAGAGATTTTGAAAGCGTAGAAATTAGAGGTGGACCGATTATTTTGGATTTTTCAACTCCAATACCGATACTGATTATTGGAGGACCAAAAAAAGCCAATATTTTAATTTTATTTCACCTTTATTGATTTATTTACAGTAGAAAAAATCTATTTACAGTGTGTGCAAATGAGGTAAGATAAGGGAGGTAAGTGTCAGGCTTGTGCGCTACTGGTACGAAGTCAGGTGCAGGAAAGCAGTGAGTTGTGATCAGGCGCACTTTTATTTGGCAAAAGCACAAAAGACAGATGCAACTGCATCAAAAATCTTCCAGCCACAGGTAAAAGTCAATCAGTGCGAAAACACTCACAAATATATACAAGTATGACAAATACATACAAAGGGTCAAAATACAATACCCGGGGGGAAAAACCAGTCTGGCGCATCACACTAAACACGTAACAAAACAATTTCACACAAAGACATGAGGGGGAACAGAGGAATAAATACATGTAGATCGATTGGGGTATGAAAACCAGGTGTGCAGGGAACAAGACAAAACAGATGGAACAATGAGAAAATGGAGCGGCGATGGCTAGAAGACCGGTGACATCGACCGCCGAACGCCGCCCGAGCAAGGTGAGGAGCCGACTTTGGCGGAAGTCGTGACAGTAAGGCAATAAATAGGCCATGGTGGCGATGTAATTACAATATACCAATTAAACACTGGAGTACCGATTAATCGATACCGATTAATACCGATTTTTATAATATGTAATAATGACCATTACAACATTCGCTTTTTTACGTGGCACATATAGCACTTTTACTTTCTTCTCCAAGACTGTATTTTTGCGTTATTTAAACCTCTCAGGGTACGTGGGACGCTAACGTCCCACCTGACCAACATCCATTGAAAGTGCAGGGCGCCAAATTCAAACAACAGAAATCTCATAATTAAAATTCCTCAACCTTACATGTAGTATACACCATTTTAAAGATAAACTTGTTGTTAATCCCACCACAGTGTCCGATTTCAAAAACGCTTTATGACAAAAGCATACCATGCGATTATGTTAGGTCAGTACCTAGTCACAAAAAAACAGCCATTTTTCCAGCCAAAGAGAGGAGTCACAAAAAGCAGAAATAGAGATAAAATTAATCATTAATCTTTGATGATCTTCATCAGATGGCACTCATAGGACTTCATGTTACACAATACATGTATGTTTTGTTCGATAAAGTTCATGTTTATATCCAAAAATCTCTGTTTACATTGGCGCGTTGTTATGTTTTGCCTCCAAAACATCCAGTGAAAGTGCAGAGAGCCACATCAATTTACAGAAATACTCATCATGAATGTTGATGAAAATACAACTGTTATGCATGGAATTAAAGATATACTTCAAAAAAGCTTTACGGAAAAAGCACACCATGGAATAATCTGAGTATAGCGCTCAGAGACCAAAACAAGCAATACAGATACCCACCATGTTATGGAGTCAACAAAAGTCAAAAATAGCATTATAAATACTCACTTACCTTTGATGATCTTCAACAGAATGCACTCCCAGGAATCCCCCTACCCCAAATAAGTTTTAAACCAAATTGAACATGTTTCATTATTTTTTTGAGACTAAATAGATTTTATTTACGTATTATATTAAGTTAAAATAAAAGTGTTCATTGTTCATTCAGTATTGTTTGTCACGCCCTGACCTGAGATATCTCTGTTTTCTTTATATTTTGGTTAGGTCAGGGTGTGACTAGGGTGGGCACGCTAGTTTTTGTATTGTCTAGTTTTTTTTGTATGTCTAGGGTTTTTGCAGGTCTAGGTGATTTGTATGTCTATGGTGGCCTGATATGGTTCCCCATCAGAGGCAGCTGTTTATTGTTGTCTCTGATTGGGGATAATATTTAGGTAGCCATTTTCCCTTTGGTGTTGGTGGGATCTTGTCTATGTGTAGTTGCCTGTCAGCACTCGTTTGTAGAGCTTCACGTTTCGTTATTTTGTTAGTTTGTTCAGTGTTCGTTCTTTAAATAAATAAGAATGTATGCATACCACCCTGCGCCTTGGTCCGATCCTTATAACGAACATGACAGAAGATCCCACCAAAAATGGACCAAGCAGCATGTCGAGGGGGAATGGACCTGGGAGGAGATTTTGAATTGAGCAGGACCCTGGACGAAGGCTGGGGAGTATCGGCGTCCTAAGGAGGAGCTAGAGGCAGCGAAAACGGAACGGCGATATTACGAAGAGTTGTACCAACGAGACAAGCACGAGAGGCAGCCCCATACATTTTTTAGGGGGGAGGGCACACGGGGAGATTGGCTGAGTCAGGGTGGAGACCTGAGCCAACTCCTCGTGCTTACCGTGGGGAGTGTGTGACTGGTCAGACACCGTGTTATGCAGTGATGCGCACGGTGTCTCCAGTTCGCATTCATAGCCCGGTGCGCTCTATTCCTGCTCCTCGCATTTGCCGGGCTAGAATGAGCATCCAGCCAGGACGGATGGTGCCGGCTCAGCGCTCCTGGTCTCCAGTACACCTGCTTGGACCAGGATGTCCTTCGCCGGCTCTGCGTACTGTGTCTCCGGTGCGTCTGCACAGCCCAGTGTGTCCTGTGCCAGCGCCCCGCACTTGCCGGGCTCAAGTGAGCATCCAGCCAGGAAGCATTGTGCCAGCTCTACGCTCTAGATCTCCAGTGCGCCTCCACAGTCCAGTACGTCCTGTGCCTCCTCTCTGCACTCACCCTGAGGTGCGTGTCATGAGCCTGATGCCACCTGTACCGGTCCAATGCACCAGGCCTCCAGGGCGCCTCCACAGTCCAGAGCTTCCGGCGACAGTTCCCAGTCCAGAGCTTCCGGCGACAGTTCCCAGTCCAGAGCTTCCGGCGACAGTTCCCAGTCCAGAGCTTCTGGCGACAGTTCCCAGTCCAGAGCTTCCGGCGACAGTTCCCAGACCAGAGCTTCCGGTGACAGTTCCCAGACCAGAGCTTCCGGCGACAGTTCCCAGTCCAGAGCTTCCGGCGACAGTTCCCAGTCCAGAGCTTCCGGCGACAGTTCCCAGTCCAGAGCTTCCGGCGACAGTTCCCAGTCCAGAGCTTCCGGCGACAGTTCCCAGTCCAGAGCTTCCGGCGACAGTTCCCAGTCCAGAGCTTCCGGCGACAGTTCCCAGTCCAGAGCTTCCGGTGACGTTTCACAGTCCATTTCACAGGCCACAGTCTGGATCCTCCAACGACGGTCCACAGTCCGGAACCTCCAACGACGGTCCACAGTCCGGAACCTCCAACGACGGTCCACAGTCCGGAACCTCCAACGACGGTCCACAGTCCGGAACCTCCAACGACAGGCCCCAGCCCGGGGTCTCCAGTGACGGTCCCCAGTCCGGGGTACTATCACGCCCTGACCTGAGATATCTCTGTTTTCTTTATATTTTGGTTAGGTCAGGGTGTGACTAGGGTGGGTATGCTAGTTCTTGTATTGTCTAGTTTTTTTTGTATGTCTAGGGTTTTTGCAGGTCTATGTGATTTTTATGTCTATGGTGGCCTGACATAGTTCCCAATCAGAGGCAGCTGTTTATTGTTGTCTCTGATTAGGGATCATATTTAGGTAGCCATTTTCCTTTTGGTGATTGTGGTACCTTGTCTATGTGTAGTTGCCTGTCAGCACTCGTTTGTATAGCTTCACGTTTTGTTATTTTGTTAGTTTGTTCAGTGTTCATTCTTTAAATAAATAAGAATGTACGTGTACCCCTCTGCGCCTTGGTCCGATCCTTATAACGAACGTGGCATTGTTGTAATTGTCATTATTACATATACATATATATATATATATACAGAAAGACATTCTGTTGACCCCCGCCCTCAGACTGACAGACAGGCATTCTGTTGTTCCCCACCCTCAGATAGACATACAGACTAGAGGTCGACCGATTATGATTTTTCAAAGCCAACCAAAAAAAAGCATATGCCGATTTTATATATATATATATATATATATATATATATAAAAATATAGCATATATATATATATATATATATATATATATATATATATATTATACAGTGCCTTGCGAAAGTATTCGGCCCCCTTGAACTTTGCGTCCTTTTGCCACATTTCAGGATTCAAACATAAAGATATAAAACTGTATTTTTTTGTGAAGAATCAACAACAAGTGGGACACAATCATGAAGTGGAACGACATTTATTGGATATTTCAAACATTTTTAACAAATCAAAAACTGAAAAATTGGCATCTGCTTTTTTTTGGTCCTCCAATAATTGGTATCGGCTTTGAAAAATCATAATCGGTCGACCTCTAGTCTGTATGTCTATCTGAGGGTGGGGAACAACAGAATGCCTGTCTGTCTGTCTGTCTGAGGGCAGGGGTCAAGAGAATGTCTTTCTGTCTGAGGGTGGGGAACAACAGAATAACCCCTTGGGTCTGATTCCTGATGTATGAGAGGGATTTGGGTTGAGAGTCAGAGGTGATAGGTGATAGCCTAAAATTGAAAGGGTGGTCGATGAAAGTAATACCTTGACAGATAGGCAGAGTGTAGGAAGGTGTGTGTTTGTCAGTGAATATCTTTGTATTTTTTATTTGACCTTTATTTAACTAGGCAAGTCAGTTAAAGAACAAATTCTTAATTTCAATAACGGCCTAGGAACAGTGGTTTAACTGTCTTGTTCAGGGGCAGAACGACTGATTTTTACCTTGTCAGCTCAGGGATTCAATCTTGCAACCTTTCGATTACTAGTCCAACATTCTAACCACTAGGCTACCTGCCGCCCCAATGAAGACATCTATGATTTCTGAAGCCACCTATGAACATACAGTATGTACGTTCATGGACAGACATCAAGAGTATACCTTCCATTTACTGTATGTCCATACATGTACAGTATGTGGATGTGACGACCAATGATCTACAACAAACACTATAGGTATTCACAGAGTGAAGGAATGTGGAATGAATCAATGTGACATGAAGATTTTGAAGAGGTTAATTTGTGTTAATACAAGGTTAACATAAGAAGTGTAATGTCTGAGAGGGCTTTAGTTTTCAAACTGTTCTGATCCCCAGACCACAGACCATTTATTAGCTCTTTGTCCATTGGTTTAGCCTCTCTCCCTAAGGAGCTTTGGGATATGTAGTCTGTGACTGATCTATGCTGTAAAATATCTCCAAGCCTTGGGAAAAGCAGGGACTTGTACTCATGCATGCACACACACAAACACGCACACACACAGCATGCACACACACTATACCCCTCCCCACTAACTAAACTGAGATTTAGTGAGTTGTCCCACATACACACGTAGCACATACGTCCCTTCTCTAGGTCCAATTCAAAATAATCAATCCCAATGAAGTCATATCAAGCTCCTCCTCCATTGTGGAGATTCAAGAAGTTGTGGGAACACGTGAGCTACCATGCACTCTAAAAAAATCTGGGTTAAAAACAACGCAATTTAAGGTAAATATTGGACAGAACACACGTTGGATTATTTTGACCCAGCCAGTTGGGTCATAAACAACCCATTGTTTTCTTTAATTTGGGTTGTTGATGCTGGGTTATTAAGCTATGATCCATTGGGTCAGAGCAGAAGACTGGAGGCATGGCTTCGTAGGTGAGTGGCTTTCAGATAGTTATTTGTGGCCACCCATGAGAGTAAATGTCATTCCAGTTAATCTGTTCTGTTGTATTGTCAACACATGTTGAGGTTGAACACTGACACTTTTGTAGCTTTAATAAGGTTTACGAAAGCATATGAGCGTAGGCTTACTCTGGCGTGACATTTTGATAACCTGTAAATATCTCTAGGACAAGGTGACTTTTATAAATATATTTGCATGCATTTACCCTCCAAAAATTAAATGCTAGTTAGCTGCTAATATGGCTATCATAAAGATCTACAAATGCCATGAGGATCTGGACGAGACTTCCAAATTGAGGCGGAGGTAATAATCGCTGGATTAACAATCTGTTAATGTTAGCTAATTAATAAATTGGCAAAACCTTTGTAAATAGACAATTCTGTGAACTGTATTGTGCAAGTAAAAAAATGGACACAATACCTGCAAAAGTGTCAGTTAGAGATGACGTGCAGGAGCTTGCAGGGATTAGTAGTCTTGCATGATGTCTACGTTTATGCTAATTAGCATTTTTGAATCTGAGAATGAATAGAGCCAAATATATTGGTAAAAATCACCTTGTCCGAGAGATTTATATGGTTATCAAAACTTCACGCCAGGGTAAGCCCACATAATACACAGCCCTTCTTTGAATTGTTTCTAAAATTACCTATGAGAAAAATGAATGGTGTAAAAAAATGATTGGAACCATTTCCCTGCTTGACCGCTAGGTTTTATGGGTATTATGATACCTCCAGTGAGAGGCTTTACGTTGGTATAATTACCACTTAGTTATAATATTTAAATAATAATCGTATTAATTTTACATAAAAATATATGTCATGTGAAAAAATATTGAGGGAAATTGAATTTGCCATGTACAAACTTAAAGGTGCAATATGCAGGAATCGCTATGCCAGTTCCTGGTTGCTAAAATTTGAACAGTTCGCCTAATTTCAGTTTATGTGACAAAACAAGCAGTTATTGTGTAGAGAGAGATTCATTGTTCCATCTAAACCGCGGTGAAATATATGTTCCATAACCAAAAACATTGTATTTTCAGCTGTTTGAAGCTCATGTACAAAACCAAAAGACGCAGAAACAAAACTTAAGAACTGGAAGCATAGAAATAGCACCCATAGAACACATTTACCACTCCCTAGACTTGCTTTCAATGAGAATGACATATCTATTACTCACATTGCTATGATAATTTGGTCAGGGCGCCCAAAAGTTATTTATTTCAGCTTGAAAATGAATGACATTTACTCTCACAGGATGCCAAAAATAACTATCTGAAAGCTACACCTTTGTATTCAATTTCATGCGGGGTTGACCCAGCAGATGGCTATTTGTTTAATGTAATCCATAGGTTATTTTCAGGAGGCATGGCTTTCAGTTAGGTCTTTTTGTCCACCCACAAGGGTAAATATCATTCCTTTTCATCATGTTATTTTTCCCTTAAATATTCCTTAAATATCTTTGCACAGTACATATTTGAATATACATTTAATAACATTATTATTTAAATATAATAACAAAGTAATTACTGTATACTAACATTGGAATACACATAGGCACTTGAAGAAATCAACTTGTGTAAGCCTCATTAAACTACAAAAGTGTCAGCGATCAACCTTAATATGTTTATAATACAACCGAAAGATGAACCAGAATGACATGTTACGGGTGACCAAAAAGAACCATCTGAAAGCCACGCCCCTACTAAGCCACACCTCCAGTCTTCTAATTTGACCCAGTGGATCATAGCTCAATAACCCAACTAAGTGTAAAATCCAGTGTGTGTTCTGTCCACTATTTACCCAGTGCTGGGTTGTTTTTAACCCAGCATTTTTTAGAATGTGCTGAGAATGGAACGAGTTTGTGGCTCAGTCGGTAGAGCATGGCGCTTGCAACGCCAAGCGTCGTGGGTTCGATTCCCGCTGGGGCCACCCATATGTAAAAGTAGTGGCCCCAGCCGACTTGTAAGTCGCTTTGGACAAAAGCGTCTGCTAAATGGGATATATTATGTAGAGAGTGAGATCTGTGGGATGACTGATGGTGCAGTAGAAACCCAGAGGCTCTAATGGTTCTGTAACCTGAAGCTGTGGGTATTGTCTCTTGCCTGAGCCTCTCTGTATACTTAGAAAATGGACCTGTTTGTGATGGTATCAGGTTTCCACCCTACACTGCTTTCCAACCTTTTCAGGTCTCAGATCCTTTTCAGCATTGCATCAAGTAAGTATGAGTGAGGGAGTAAGCAAGGGGTGAGGGAGGATGTATTTAGTAAGTACCAGGACCATGTGTTCTGTTGCTCTGCCTCTCACAGCCCTGACCCAGACTCAGAGGGGTTCTGGTGGAGTACAGCCCCTCTGTGCTCTGTCCCAGCCCCCATGTTTCTCTTGGACACACTCCCTGAAAATCAACATCCTCCTTGCCTCTCTCCATGGTGCCCAGGGGGATGTTGGGACTCAGTGTGCCCCTGAGGAGGTGAGGAGAGGAGGGGTCCCAAACTGGCTGGCCCGAGGAGAAATCAACCAGCATGAATAAATGTCTGGGGAAATAATGTTTACATTTGAGAGTGTGTTTAGATCTCAGTGATCCAGCCAGTGAGAGGTTAGCAGATCAGCTTC
The DNA here is from genome assembly GCF_036934945.1 of Oncorhynchus masou masou. NCBI lineage: Eukaryota > Metazoa > Chordata > Actinopteri > Salmoniformes > Salmonidae > Oncorhynchus > Oncorhynchus masou. The sequence continues at coordinate 25,068,470 of NC_088221.1, forward strand.
CCGTCTTTCCCTCCCCATGGCTACATGGCCTAGTTCTGAAAACCCTCCCAGGACCTGTTTATATAAAAATGTTTGTGAAAGGATCACATGCAATATGGACAAACAAAGGGGGATATGATACAGTATATTATATGAATATGTTTTTCTGTTGAAAATGAAATAGTCTGGAAAACACAACAAAAACTGCATCCAGGGGGAAAGAAGGGGGACCAGTGAGAACATTTCTGTCAACACCCATCTCCCCCTGCTCTCATCCTCCTAAAACACACAGTTCTTCTGACTCATGATCCCATGTCTCTCCCTGCAGAAAAAAACAGGGGGGTGAGAGGAGGAGGATAGACAATGTGTGTCATTTGTCATCACTCTCTCTGTTTCTCATGGAGGAGTGAAGGAGTGTTTAACACAGGGACCGTACATCTGTCCAGCTGCTGTGGGCCGTTTATATTAGCCTTAATGTGTTTAGACTCAGATCTCATTTCTACAGATGCATCACTGTGTAGTAATAGGGCGCACGTGCAAACACACTTAACTGAAAGGGCCCAGATAGAGAGGGCCCAGATAGAGAGGGCCCAGAGAGCGATGCAGAGATGAGAGAGAGGGATGGAGAAATCTACACATGATGCAGTTGACCAAGAAACATTCTCCCTCATGGGGACATTTCCAACAGGTTAGGGTATAGAGGTTAGTGGTTGGGTTGGAGTTAGGTTTAGAGTTTGGGTTAGGGTTACAGGTTAAGGTTATGGTAGGGGTTAGGGAAAATAGGATTTAGAATGGAAATATATTTTAAGTCCCGACGAGGATAGAAGGATAGAACATACATGTGCGTGTGTGTGTGTGTGTGTGTGCTAAGTCTCAAGGCTCTGGGGTATCTCAGGCTGAGAACAGCAGGGCTTGGCCCTCCAGTATCCCAGGGGTCTTTGGGAGCCTTACACCTGTGTGATTGTCTCACGCTGCTGGAATGAGACATCTGTGGTCTGAGGCCCAGACACATGTGTGTGAGAACTGGACCCAGCTGCAGTGTGTGTGTTTAAGGGAATCGAATAGGGGCGTGTGTCCCCTAAAAGCCATTGTTACATTAATCAGCACTGTTCTAGGGCCATTTCAGCTCACGTCCTTCCATGCAGTCTAGCCCCCCAGGCCATCGTCTCCTTCTGTTTACCATAGTTCTCAAAAGACACGCTCCATTTCCTCACATAGCCACAATATGGCATTAACTTCATATGACACCACAGAGGATAGAGTAACATATTAAAATGACTTTAGGGGAGTTGAACAGTCTTAAAAGCCACATAATACTCCATTAATAATGGAATAAAATATGGGACAGAAGTTCTAGACTCAGGAATGCATTCATAAGGAATATTTCATGCATAGTTTAAGATGATGATACCATCGTTAAATGTGCGTATTTGAGCGGTAACGACAAGGCGGGAGTATCCCAACATTTTGCGTTGACTGACACATGGACTGGGGCCGCAGTATAGCCTAGTGGTTAGAGCATTGGACTAGTAACCGAAAGGTTGCAAGTTCAAATCCCCGAGCTGACAAGCCACAAAATCTGTCGTTCTGCCCCTGAACAGGCAGTTAACCCACTGTTCCTAGGCCGTCATTGAAAATAAGAATTTGTTCTTAACTGACTTGCCTAGTAAAATAAAGGTTAAAAAAAATAAAAATAAATGGACAACAGCCAATTACATTATTGTCACTTTCGTATACATAATGAGCGGACCAAGGCGGAGCGTGAGTAAAGTTCCACATATTTATTAAAGTGAACCTTCAAAAAAACAACAAAGAATAAACAAACGTGCAATTCGTAGCGCACATAGCACTAAACCAAAACGAAAAATATAGCACTAAACCAAAACAACATAGAAATACAGGAAAAATATCCCACAAACGCAGGTGGGAATAGGACCACAAAACCTGAAGTATGATGGGGAGGGTTAGAGGCAACGATCATCAGCTGCGGGACACATTCAAACTGCGGATCTGACCCTGAAGCCGGGCTGAAAGCCACTGGGCACCGGAGCAGGCTCTGGCCAGCGGGACTGGATGCCGTGCCTGGACTGGGCACCAGCGCAGAGGAAGACTCCGGCCATGGAGCGGGACTGGACGCCGTGCCTGGACTGGGCACCGGCGCAGAGGAAGACTACGGCCATGGAGCGGGACTGGACGCCGTGCCTGGACTGGGCACCGGCGCAGAGGAAGACTACGGCCATGGAGCGGGACTGGCTAGCTCCTCTGAACATCAGTGTCCTGACGAGTGAGAGCATTTTCTATGCCCGGCGAAATCGCGCCTCATTGGCTCATTGTTATGGATGTACCAAATAAATGTCACTAGAAAACATCTAAAACAAATGCAAATGCAGCTACTTTTCAGTTATTCTGGCTGCACTTTTTGACATGACTGTAAGTTAGCCGTAGTTGGCTAGCAAGCAAGCAAGGTATAAGAACATTGCCAGCCAAACGACTGGGTCACGTCCATAGATACAGAACAAACAAAAAGACTGAACGACTGGGTCCCATCTCTGGCAACCGAACCGACAGAACTAACGACCAGCCGGCTTTAGTAGCAACCCTAGATATGTGTCAGGACTTAATCTTGTGGAAAGATGAAATAGTATGAATAAATTCAACAAAATCATGTTTTTAATGAAAATATGTCAATCATTATTTGAATATGTTTGGAACCCGTTGTATAAAAGTGATAATGCCCTCAAAGCCAGGATTATCACTTAAATAACACCACAGATGATACGATTACAAATTGGAAAGACGAGAGAGGAGTGGAACACTTAAATACAGGCTCCATGACAAATTGATAAGATATGGTATGCATTCACATAGAATGATTTTGGATTTTGATGATGCTACCAACCATCAAATACCTGAAGACTGCATCATTCGTAATGATGAGAGACTGAAATGGACCACAAGGGGGGATTAACCATCATTTTCAGATAATTGACATGGACAGCCAATCCCACTCCACTCAGAGATACCTCTATAATCCACCAGTCTGAAGAGCCTTTGCCAGCTGGCCTGTCTGAAGTGTCCATATGTGTCAAACGTTCCGATTCTGGAAAACTCGTACTTTCCCAGGCTGGAGTAAAGCCGCCTCTCTCTCCCCAGCTGTGAAGGGCATTCCTAGACTGTTGCACACCGGACAAACGAGCCAATCAGGGCAGAAGTCCAAGCGTGGGCAGTAGAATGCGTTGAGAAGTTGACCCATCATGAAGTTGACCCATTATCAGGATATGCTACACAAAGGCAATGTGATGGGGGATTCCTCTGCAGGTTATGTGTCTTAAACTTAGCTTAGACAATGGGGAGATATGAAATTGAGGTTGAGCTGAGCACATGGAATATTCACTCCATAAAACACACACTGTGTACAGACCATTGACACAGACGCCTATAGTTGCTAACACACAACACCATACGCAACACTCCACCACCAGTAACGTACCCTGCTCTGCTGCTCTCTCTCACTGAGAGGTAAATTAGAGTGGAGTAACAGCGGGACTTATTGTTTCCTCTGCAGCCAGTAGGCCCCTGCCCCGCGCTCTAATTGGCCCATGCCCTGGGCTCCAACCAGCTCCAACAACAGGCTCCAACAGGGCTGACTGATGGAGAACACATGGGGTTGCCATGTTGACCCACCACTCTGGTCACATACCACGACAGACCC